>NC_057884.1:19546829-20153676 GCF_019740435.1 Gambusia affinis | reverse complement strand
TTTCCTTCCCCTGTCGTTTACAGCATGCTGGTTGGCAGCGTCGACGCAGGCGTCCGTCCAGAAACTAAAAAGTAGATCACTCCAAACGAGACCCTCCCCACAAGCTGCAAAGCGCAGCCAAAAGGTTTCTGCCTTCCTGGTCCAAAACAAAGATAAAAACAAAGCAGTAAGTACCAAAAGTGGCTCAGAGTCGGCGCTCAGGTAGTTTCTCTTCCAAATACAAGAGAAAGACATCAGGACAAATATAAAACATTAAAAACACACAGAAATGCATGTATTTTCCATTTTCTGTAGATTATGTTTCCCCTTTAGTGAGGACGCTGGAGGATTAACAGCTGGACTCGTTTTAGCTTCAACTTAGAGAAACAAAACAAAGAAAACTTGCGATAAAAAAGCGTTTTGTTTCATTATTTTATCTCAAATGTTTGAATTGCAGGAGGCAGCAGGAGTAGAAATCATGACCTTTTCCTCATTTTATTGAGTTACAACTTCAAAATTAATATTTAATCTGGAATTTATGTGTCTACAGTTTGTGGAACCGCCTTTTGCTTTACATTTTTGCCTATTTTTTCTTTGTCAAATTGCTCAAGTTTGGATGAAGAGTGTCTGTGAACATCAGTTTAAAGCTTTGAAGGACATTCTAAGCTGGATTTATGTCTGGACTTTGACTGGGCCATCCATCTTCCCAAGTAGCTGAGACCAGATTAATTAAGACAAATATAACACTTAGCTGTATTTCCTTCCTACGAAAGGCAGCAACTGCGACCAGTAATTTTGTACTTTTCTTTAATGTAGAAAAAAATAAATTCTTCTGTAGCTGCGTATTCATTTCAGAATGTTCGCAAAATTTTGTCAATATTCTGATGATGTCAAATATTATCAATATTCGTAAAATTGAATATTGAATAATATTGTAATAAATTATTACAAATTTGTAATTACGTTGTTTCCATTAAATAAGAAACAAAATTATAATCAGACTGTTCACGTGATAGGTCAGTAAAAACATGCTGTACAATGAGCCTCAAACTACTTCCTGTCATTTTCTTCTTCATGGTTTCCCCCAGTAGTAACAGCCGGTTGTTGATCATGTGACTCGTGACGTGTCATAAAAGTGTTTCCTCTACAGTTTTGTGAAATAAACCAATACTGATACGGCCAAATAAACCCCATCTTATCCGTGAGCCAAAACCGTTTATCAAAAAAACAAAAACATTTTTCAAAATTAAGCAAATTTATTTCCAAAATGTTAAACCATGCAGTCAGTGGAAACACAGCTAGTGTTTATTTTTGTTTTATGCTTTTTCTGTCTTCTCAAACCGGCAGCTGAGCCTGGTTCTGGTTCAGGTTTTCTTCCTGTTGAAGAGAAGTTTTCCTCCCACTGTCGCTACATGCATGCTCAATATAAGGGACTGCTGCAAGGAAAATGACTCGATGCAAGTTGAAACAAATATATCAAGCCAATGATTTGAAGTGATTTGCTGTTTCTTTATGCATCCAACTAAACTTGATTGCATTGTTTAGTAACGAGTATCGGATTCGAATGACTGTAACTATACTTGAAGTTTATCTTTATTGAATTGGATTGAATTGACTTGATGCCATATTTGTTGTGAATTGGTGTGATATAGGCCTGCCACAATAATCCATAAATTAATTACTCGCATGACAAACTAAAACAAACTATTTCCATTGGCATGATTTGCTGTTTCTCTTTTTTTCTCTCTTTCTACCAAAGATAAAAGTTTTCAGTTTGGTGCTTTTGTCTCAACAGGCCTATTTTTTGTTTGCAGAGACTTACTGATTTATTTTATTTGTTGTTTTGTTTGTTTATTTTTAATATTTAGAATGTCTTCAAATGTTCATAAAATTTAAAGTTTGCCGATATTTTGGAACGTGCTCCTGCAGTATTATTTTGCCATTACCATTAAACTACTTAAAAATTGTCTCAAAAACAACAATATTGTTTATCGCAATAATTTCTGGAACAATTTATCGTCCAGAAAAACTAATTATCATGAATGAGTTTTTATCAAACTAACAAAAGTCAGTTTGGTAATGGTGCTACATTAACAAACTGACTTAAACTGAATTATTTTTCTTCCTCTAATCAAGTCGTCAATCTGGCGAAGTCTTTAGGTTTGTGTTTCCAGACTGAGCTGCTGAAATCTAAAAATTCCCTCACTGCTTAGAAAATGTAATCAAGGTTGAGAAGGATGTTAACGAAGAGGCAATCACAGGGTGAGTGCATTTTGTTGTCAGGGCTCTCTCTCTGTGGTATTGACATAACCAAAGTGAACAATCTAACACAACCATTTTCAATGTATCCTACTATTCTCTACTTGATTATGGGCGACGGTTTGATTAAGAAGACAGTAAAAACATATACATGGAAACGGGAGAGAAGGAGTCGCATGAATGATGCATGCGTACAAGTGAAGTAGTGGGTATAGAGTTGTTTGCCCCGTCCAGGTTCCAGTGTTTCTGTTGATGCTGTTTGAGAGAATGAAAAACAAGGGAGCAGATTTATTCCAAGTGAAGTTTTGAGAGCATTGATTTGTCAAAGCCCACAACATGACAATGCACTCAGGCCTCATCACTTTTTAAAGCCATGAGATCCTGCTCTCCGCCAGAGCAGAAGTGCCTCACAAGGCTTGGTGCGGATATTTGTCGGGAGTTTTGTTTCAGAAAGTTTTGCTCGTGAAATCACAGAGACGACAGTGAGAAGGACCTTCTACCAATTGTAAAGCGCAACTGATTAACATTGTATTGCCCAAAGGTGTGTGTGTGTGTTAAAGTGGAAGTAGGGCAGAGACTTCCTCTACAGCCTGGTACTTTGTTTAGAAACTTTGACGATTGAAACGAGTTAAACTGCATCAAAAACTATCCAACGTGAGGTCTGGGTTTCTTTTACTTTCTCTGGTTAACCACTCTTCATACTTAAGCATTTATAAAAAAAAATATATTACTTTTATTTCAGAAAATATCTTAAGTATTAATATTTAATAATTTTAAGCACTTTTGATAAGTATTAATATTACTATGTTGTGTCCAAATTCGGATTTGTAGGCCAATTACGTCATAATTGTCCGAATTCAAAGGCTTCCTCCTTTTCCCCAGATTTGAAGGATGGGTCCGGTGTTTCCTACGCTGCCCTCCGTATCCCATCATTCACTCCGAGTCCAAACCAGGCGTACAGGCAAAGGCGGTGAAGAGCGGCAAATTATTTTGCTTTATTACACTTTAAGTGATACAACATGATTTTTATGTGAGAATGTATAGGTCTCAGATATCTGCTCGGTGCATCAATACGTCTCCTAATTGCAATATTGCTCCGATATTTTCGGACGTGTCTGCTCCCGCTGTACGAACGGCCAGCTTCCCTCGCCAGCTGTCAGCTGGCCGGGCGCTCCAGGTTTGGTCTCAATTTGTGTGTAATTAATCTCTATGATGGTTCACAAAATGTGATTTTCAGTAATATGCTATTTTTTGTGTTTGAGTTTGTGGGTTTAAATCAAAGTCAGAAGTATCTGCACCGGAAGTTTGTCTTAAAATTGAACTAATCAGATCAGATTCTGCTGTAATTTTGTCATTTGTACTTTTCTGGAGTATTTCTGTGTCTTGTTTTATCACCAGTTTAAACAATCCTCTCCTTCTGCATGTTGAGATGCAGAACTTTCATGTATTTTCCGTTACTCTGGATTTTTCGACATGGCCGGACAGTTTTTCCATGTGGACCTCTATTAATATGACAAGCGTGTTTCGCCTCACCGTTCGTGTCAACAGCAAATCAATTTCCCCGGCCGTAAAACGCCATAAATCAAAACCGTAACAGCTGCCTTTCAGCCGCCGTACAGACGCGTTGGGAGGAGGGGATGTTCAAACTCGCGTCTCTCTCTCTCTCTGCTGTGACAGAATCTGACTCTGACATCTGAGATCAGGGCTGCCGCTCGTCCTCCGTAGCATGCTTGTGTTTATGTTTTTCTCCTTTCATCCATTTCTTCCACTCCACTCTGGGGATTTCATGATGCACGAGAGCAGCTTGAGAGAGAGCGAGCTGCATTTGAAGTCTCTTCATCCTCCAGCCCTCGCAGGACTCTATTCAGAATTAGATGACATTAAATATTTCACTGTCACTTCCACCGCCATTGACGCTGATTTATAGCACACAGGGTATCATGACACACTGCTTGTTTAATATTCTTCCAGTTAATTTGGTACTCCCTGCTGTATTAGACTGTGTCAGTCATAAACCATGAGCAGGAACGTCAAGGGAGAAACAGTTGGATAGTTCAGAAAAGGCCGTACTCGAGGTGGCAAAGATTTCAAAACAACCCTCAGGCTAAACAAATTAACCTTTTTTTTTTGTTTAGCTTTACATCATGTTCTAATGTTATTCCCGCAGTAAAGACATACCTGGAGGGTCTCTTTGATTCTTTCATGGAAGCTTGGTCTCCATGGCAACCATTCAGCGTTGCAAAACGGCTGAGTGGTCCTAGCCCCTCCTCCAGGTCGCAGCTCCTCCTCAGAGCTGCAGTTTCTGAGCTGTAACTCCTTCAGACTAGCCAGTAGCAATTAGCAAACACCTGCTTGGACTGTGCATCTGCTGATCTCATTATACAGGCTACTATTCAGAGCAATGCTGGTAAAAATGCACTGATTCATCACATTTAAATGTAAATGTCATTTTGTAACAAACACTACCATGGATACAAATTTTAAGTTGTAATAAAATTGTCTCTGATTAAATAAAAAAAAATTATTTCCATGTAATATTTGAATCCTGCTTTTTTTTTTATTTAATACTGTTCTTTTATTTAGTTTTTGTAAAAAAACAAAACAAAAAAGGATTTATGCAGATTTGGATATCAACTGGTTACATTTACTTGAATAACTTTTTAAAAAGTACTTTTAGGAGTTTTTTTACCACACTATACTTGAGTAATTTTATTATGTAGTCTCTACCCTTACTTGAGTAATTTCTGTTTTTGTTTCTTTTTTGTTTTTTTTTTTACCAGAATGGAAAACAAACCAAAAATTCAACAGACAGACATGCACCTCCAGTTTTTGTTAAGTTGTTTTTTTTTTTTGTTTTTTTTTATAGAAACTGATTTGGAAACATTTTTCTTTAACTTCACTTTGTTATGTTGTAATTATTTTATTAAAATGAATCATTTTGCTTCTTAAAATAGGAAAATTTTCCTCTTTTTGGTCCAGTTGATGAGGTGAACTTTACATATTATTAATATTTTGGTCAGTTTCTCAGTAATACTCTTATTTGAGTATTTTTTAGGACGTCTACTTTTAAGTAAAAATAAGTTGTAGTAGTGCTAGTTGAGTATTTTTGGATTCTCTACCCACCTCTGTGTCACATTTTTGTATTTATATGGGAACTAATGATCTAATCAAGACCCAGTTGAAGTTGGAAGATGAAAACTCTTTCAATAACAGGCTTACTTGAGTGATTTTGAGCTCTGACAGCAGCATTAGATCCTTTATAGGAGAATCTTTCTGGAAAGCAGCTCCAGTCGGTGCTGATCTGTCTAAAACGGCTTTCTACTGATCCATCATGTCATATCACTCAGACTAAGTGAATCTGCTCTCAAACTGCCAGTCAGTTGATATTGTTCATCTGGCGCAGAGGGGAGGTGACTCACTCTGCTTAGCTCTGTCAACAAGCTCTGTTTGTAGGAGACAATCAAAGCATAAAATTACACCATATGGTGAATAATTCCTCTGATTCTGCAGCTGCTGTAAAACGCACCCCTTGTGTTGCAAATAATAGCAATAATTCTGGAGGAAAAGCAGAAATGCATCTGTAAAAATCTGTTATTAATACTGTAAAATGATGATTTTTACATGTATTTTAATGGGATTATATATGATATAACTCAAGACATTAACATAAAATCAACAAATCGAGTCATTTTTTTTGAGATTGTGCATTACATTGTATTAAAAATATTTCAGAAGAATTGTCAATAACATTTGTTTTAAGTGATGCCATCTCCAACCTGCAGGTGGCAGTATATTTCACATCTACACTAATAAAAAAAAAATCACAAAAATCTATGCAAGCATTCAATCCACTTCTGGAATCTAAACTTTTTGTTGCTCTTGCTAAAATTGGATAGAAAGATAATCTTAATATAAATTCTCAACTATATTTAGGTCAGGACTTTGACTAGGACGTTATGACACATCAATATGGTCAGATTTAAAATGATGTCAGGAGTTTTTCACTCTGGTTTTTTGTACATGCAGACTAAAAACATTAATATTCGTCCATAAAACCATAAAACATGAAATGAGCGGTTTATCTCTGCAGCTCCTCCAGAGTTACCTGGAGCCTCTTGGACACTATAATAAAAGCTCTTGTCTTGCAGTTGCGCCTTAGTTTTTACGTTTCTGAATGATGGATTGAGTGTTGCTTCATCGGAGCTGCTGAAAACGGATAACATTGTTCATGTTCTTATTGTGTATTTTTGCTTCCATTTCACAATTTTACTCACCACCTTTTGTTGATCTGTCACATAAACTGAATCCTAACAGACTGAATTTTGGTTACACTTCATCATCCTGAGTGTTTTTGACTATATTTGCATCCTTATTCAGTTTATAAAACACAATTTTCTGTTTATTTTTTTTGTCATTTTTGTCTTCCAAATTGTTGAATACGTTTATTCTGATTTGTAAAGTGATTTATTTTGCTGATTATGTTGAAGCAGCAGCGGTAGCCTCTTGGGTTCAGTGCAGCCTGGTTGGGAATTATCCCCCCGGGGGTTTATAAGGTTGCCTGATTAAATGGTTTAGTCATTGTAATCATCAGCTTGTTATTTACTGACACTTAGATATATTAAGTCTGTTGCTTGATGTTTTGTTCCTCATGTCTTCTCGCAACAAGAAAAAGCCCATATCTTTTTTTTTTTCCACACTTTAAGCCGTAAATTTATCAACATAGGCTTCCTGCTCAGTCTACCAAAATCCTTCAGAATCACTACTGAGCCGTTGAACACCAATCGTTTGAAATGGTTATCTTCTAAAGGGATTACAATCGTATTCCTCAAATGCCGGACCACGTGCCTCCCCTGCACGCCTCTGTGCCGACTCAACAGAGGCGTGAGAGCAAGTCAGGCTGCAAATCTGCCAGCGGCAGCACAAAATTGCAGCAAAATGTTGTGGGAAGATTGCGGAAGGATTCCCAAAAACGCCTGATCTGGGCCAAACTAAAACATTTACACAGGAAGATTTGAGCCGATAAAAAAGAAAAAAATAGTTCTGACTTTAATCTCAGAATTCTGGCCTTTGTTCTCAAAATTAAATTAAAGTCAGAATTCTGAAATAAATCATAATTGTGAGATTAAAGTCCAAATTCTGAGAATAAAGTCTGAATTCTGAAAAAAAAACAAAACTTCTTAACTCTGAGATTAAGGTCCGAATTTTGACTCTGAATTCTGAGACTAATATCAGAATTCAACACACCTGTGACGTTTGGTTGTTTATATCATTGACTGAAGTCAGAATTCTGAAATTAAAGTCCAGATTCTGAGAGAAACATCAGAATTCTGAGAAAAATGTTCAAAATCTAAAATTAAAGTGAGAATTCTGAGAAAAAAAGAAAAGTCTGAATTCTGAATAAAACCCCCTCAATTCTGAGATTAAAATGTAAATTCTGAGAACAAAGGTCAGAGCCTGAGAAGTAAACTGAGAAGTAATCTGAGAATTCTAAGAAAAATTACAGAATTCTGAGAAATTTTAAAAATTCTGAGAAAAGTCAGAGTTCTGACATTGAGAACAGCAGGCGTCTTCCATAGAAATTGAATTTCAAGATGGTAATAAAACATTCTGGAAGTATTTTTATTCTACAATTTGACTAACAGACATAACTTTGCTCATCCTAATCTTCCTACAACACGAACGGTTTAGTCAAAGTCAAAACAGTGAGAGGAAAAAATGTTTTGTAAGTATCTGCTTCCAGCTGTGTTGTGTTTATCTGAGTGGATGAACAAGAAACACATTTAAAACACGTCGTAGAACCCAGCTGAGGTTGTGAAGGTGATGTATAAGTGTGGCCCATTAACCATTTAACTCTATAGTGCCGGCTCTTAATGGGAACAAATTACATACCTTCTCCACTAAACAGTTATATTCCTGCTCCACTAAACAAGAAATTCTCTCAGCAGTGCAGCTGAGTGGAGAAGGCTTCAGATGAAAACAGCATTATGACACTCTTAGCTTAATTCCTGAGTGTATCGTTTCATGTACGGCTGTATTTCATGGACATTATGACTTATTCTTGGTGTACCGCTGTAGCATTGTACCTTTTAATTAATTACTTTGTGTTTCTGGTCGCCTTTTCAGCAAAGGATTAACAGCTTGTTACATTTACCTTTATTGTAACAAATCCCTGTTGAATTCAGGCCTCTTAAGGTTCTTTGTAGCTGAAAACAGACAGTTTTTGGGTTGCTTTCTTCATTATTCCAATTACCGTAATTTCCGGACTATAGAGCGCACCTGATTATAAGCTGCACCCCCTACATTTTTAAAGGAAACACATTTTGTACATACATAAGCCGCACCGGTGTATGAGCCGCATGTGCCTACATTAAAACATGAGATATTTGCAAAGAAGGTGTTTTTAAAGTTTTAATAATATGCCGTAGCTTTTCTTTCTGAACAGCAGCAATATAGCAAAACAACACTAACAGGGTTGGTTTAAATAACATACGGTTAAAAGTAACGGAGAGCCGTCATTCTCTTCCTCCTGTGCACTGAAACCATGGAAGTCTTCTTCCTCAGTGTCTGTTTCCTTCTTTATCGGCCAGCTCGATTGCTTTTAACTTGAAAGCTGCATCATATGCATTTCTTCTTGCATTCTCCATGATGAGGGTCTGTTCAAGCTAATTTTATTCATGCACAAAGCACGATGTTACATTAGTCTTCCTCTACAGATATATTCCAGCTGTCTCACGCTTACCTTTTCTGCTCCAGCGCCCCTACTGGCCGTTAGAAAAAATTCATAAATAAGCCGCATCGTTGTATAAGCCGCAGGGTCGAAAGCGTGAGACAAAAGTCGCGGCTTATAGTCCGGTAATTACGGTAATTGAATACATACACCTTTCTGGACATGCGTAGATGGGGAAGGTAATGCATGAGTCGCATTAACGTCAGAACGCGGCTCACTTCGCCATGACAGACGCATAGGTAAAATATTTTTGCAGTTTCAAAACATATCTATCTATAGTTAAAAATCTTTATTTTTAGTTTTAATTTTGTTCACTTTCATTTTATTTAATTTTTTTTAAACAAACTTTATGGCCACAATTTAGCTTCTGACAATTACTGACGTCCACCTGCAGTTTTTTTAAGTTTCATGTGTTTTTTTTTTATTGAAAGAAACTGATCTGAAAGATTTTTCTTTTGCATGATTTTGTTATTTTTTTATCATATTACTGTTACTTTGATCCTTGAAATACCAAAGTTTCCTCTAATTTTTATATTTTGGTCCATCTGGTTATGCAATTCTGAAACAGTAAACGATTGATAATTTGATCAGTTTTTCTGTACTTGAGTAGACTTTTTACCAAATACTTTTTTACTCTTATTTGAGTCATTTCTTTTGCAAAAATAATAAAGAATGGCATTGACATGTACAGTTTTTGTTTGGGTTGGCTTTCTGCGAATAGCAAAAATCTTCCAATACTTGAGATCTTATAGCTTCCTGTTTTAATTGTTTGAGCACTAAATACACTGAAAAAACACACAATCTTACCAAGTATTTTTGTCTAGTTTTACTGCAAATATCTTACTACACTTGAAATAAGACAAAACTAACTTAAAAGTAACTTGGCAGTAGAATGAGGAGGCTTGTTTTAAGTAAATAATTCCTTGACATTGATGAAAAAGTGTTAGTTGTTTTGGCAGATCTGCAGTACTTTTCACCGTTATTAAAGAATTATTTACTTAAAACAACCTCCTATGTCTTGCTGAAAATATATTTGTAAGTCAGTTTTGTCTTATAAGACATTTGCAGTAGAAACTACTCCAAAATACTTGGTGGTATTTGGAGTTTTTGCAGTGAATATCCTAATATGCATTATTACGCATAGTGGAAACTGTGAGTATTTCCCCTTAGGCACTGTCAGAGATAAAACGTACAGAGTTATAGGTGGAGGATATTCATCTAAAATATTCCCTGAACTGCACCACTGCTTGAGTATTTAAAACTAACGCTCATTTTCCATGATTCTGTGAGAAGAAGCTGCGTCAGCAGTAAGACGGTCTGCATGGCGGCCCCCTGCTGCCTCTCGTCCTCCTGTCACCAACACTTCCTGCATTCGCCGCTCAGCTACACCGATAGCAGAGTTTGGATTTTTCTCCTTTTAAGCAAACTGGATGAGTGCTTTTTTTTTTTTTTTTTTCTCCCCAAATCCAGCAAGTTTCTGTAGCTGCAAACAATAAAGGACTGTCAGGCTGTGTCCATATTTGTACGAATGCTGCTTTACTTTTTCCACTAACGCAGCATTTTATATGATTTGTCGCTCATCCTTACACACACACACACACACACAAATCTTTTGAAAAATATAAGATTATGTTTTATTTGTTCAGGCTTCAAACTTTCCTTTTTGATCACTTTCACAGCCGAGTTGCTTGGCTTTTTTCTGAATTTCCTCTCTAGTTGTCCTGCTACAGGCTAGATCTGCTGACTGATGTAAAAATAGGTTTGTTTTTAGGGCTGTTGTAAACAAATATTTTAGTAATCGAGTAATCTATCGATTATTCTTACGATTAATCAAGTAATTGGATTAAAAAAAAGAAACAAACATTGGTAAATCTACCAGCAGTATTACTATCGCATATCAACATCAGTCCAATTTTTCACATTTGAGCTTCCCTAACAATAACTTTTCTGTAGTTTAGAAAATCAACCTGTAACAATAATAGCTCACTTTCCAAGTTAACCTGAAGAAAAGTGACACAAAGATCTGTAATTATATTCAATTCAATAATAAAGAGACAGACTCACAAATCCGCTTATGAAAAATGTCTATGCTCCAGCTTTTGGTTTGTGTATTCATCTTCAGTCCATTTAATAGATGAGCTCTCACCGGGCCCAGACATTTACAGCTTTTGCGTTCATGTTAGCGACGGGATTTGACGCCTTCCTTCGTCACACACAGAAACTCATCTACCAGCCACAATGCGCTCCGCCACCCATTTGTTGAGGCCGGGATGACATGAAATACATTTTCCAGTCCGTCCGTAAAGCTACTCTTAGGTTAATCATCTAATGAACAGGATCCGCTCACCTGTATAAATACACCTGCAGCTCTTCCCTGCTGTTCGCTCCGAACCGCCACCAGGCAGCAGCTCCGGGAGGGAAAAAGACTACCGTACAGCCATTGTAACGATGCTTATTGGTCCCCCCAAAAGTGACTAAGACCCGGACGTTATCATCAATCAATAAAATCCTCCCTGGTCGAACTTGAAAACTGGACTTTATGATGCTAACAGTTAGCTTCCGTCAACAATTCAGGTGGAAGTGAGAGCGTTGCGCAACGCAAGTAATGACCCGGCCGGAACGCGGAGCGCTAAATAATAAAATATCATTTAACAAAGCTTCAAGGCAGATAAGTTTTAATAACATTAATTTTAATAATCGAGCTACTCGAATCACTCGTGGAATCGTTTCAGCCCTATTTGTTTTCATTACAAATGTGTGCTAATGTCAAAAAAAGCACAATTTTCTGACTGTGGTTTTCCCAAAAAATAAGAAACATACATGATGTGAATAAGTTTGTTCTCGCGATAAGTAATAAAAAAAAAAACACGCCACACCATCATCCTCCTACCACTTCCTGTCGTGGTTTTTGTCTTTTTCACTGGCAGTAACATCCAGTTGTTGGGGGCGGTTTCCATCGCAATTTTACAAAATATACAAATTAAGATAAGATTGAAAGGCCACCTCGTGCTAGCACCAAAACCTTTTATTGGAAGACGTACGGATGCACAATATTGGATTTTTGGTTGATATCCGATATACCGATATACTAAAACTCATTTGGCCAATAACCAATACCAATATCTATGTTTTTTTTTTTTTCTTATACCTGCTTACTGAAACTACACGGCTTTTTCTCCTGTGGAATTAAAATATTGCATTATCTTTGTCAATCTAGTCTGCTTCCAAATGCTAAAGAGGAGACTTCAACTTGCATTAAGTTCAATGTCAAATTTATTCATGACATTTGCTCTTTCTAAGACAAAGACGACACTCAAACGGTGCAGGTTTGATGTTGTGCTGTGCTGCAGGTAACTTTACCACTGGTTTGTAAAAACAGCGTCTTTTATATCGGTGAGTTATTTTGACAGAATGTCCGATACCTTGCTGATAATATATTGAATCCCTAGAAAAACTAGATTTTTTTTTTTTTTTTTAATTGGCATGTTTCCATTAAGGTAATCTATTTTTGTAATTCCAATTTGTGTAATTTTACGGTTAATGGAAACACAGCCAATGCCTCAAAAAGTAAACCACGTCAGCTAAATCTCATGCTGCCCCTCCAGTCTCTGCTGGTTGCTGATTGCTGCTAAATGTGTCAAACTCTGCTCTGCACTCACTCAGTGTGAGATAATCCGTCTGATGAGCGTCGTCTGATTTCCTGATTCTATTCCTGACCTGTTTGCTGTCTACTGACCGTCTCCTTTGCCTGATCTCTGACTGCTCTGTGTTTTTCCGGCCTTCTTCTTCTTCTTGTGCCTGGATATCGATTTCAGCCTCCCTGACTTTGGAATCGTTCTGCCTCATCGCCCTTCTTCATTGCTGACGTGAACTCTTTACCCGACTATTGAACTTTCAGTGAAAAATTGGCAAAAACTTCAGTGTTGATGTGCAAAACTTGCACAGACATCCAACTAAAGATTTGCAATTGAAATCATGGAGAAAACTGAGCGCACTCCATAGTTTTTAGATTTTATTGGCAATAAATCTTTAATTCCTTAACTATATATTGATATCTGACATAAAATCTCTGGAAAACACATTGAAATTAGTTTTTTCTGACTTACCAAAATTGTAAAAAGCATTGCTACGTCCAAATAAAGTCATTTTTCTCTTGGTGCTGGACACAATCCCATTTAGACCAGTATTGAAGTTGGCAGCTTTACTGCCATCCCTAATGTTTATATTTTGTAGCCAACTGGCAAAAACCAATAATTTTGCTACAGAACAGCAACAGCTGAATGCTTCTCACCATTTGAACAATGCAGCTCTGGTTTCCATGGGATCGTATAGATTTGAGGAATCCACTGAGTGAGATTCCTGGCTGATGGGGAGACGAGAGAGCAAGGGTGAAAGTGAAGTTAGGGGAGAAATGATGGGAGATTTAAACCTTTCCGTCCAGCTAAAAGAGATTGATGAGGTGCTTTTTCTTGGTCAAGACCTACAGGGAGAAACATGAACACAGATTTATGTGCTTTCGATAACCTTTGCTACAAGGTTCTGCTTCAGGCGTCATGACCACTCTCAGGAGTTTAATGTATAGTAAGTAAATGAGCTGTAAAAGTATACGAGGCACTCTTTCTGTTTAAGTAACAGAGTATGCATACATCTCCATCAATGTTCCTGTATAAAATCAGAGCAGGATCCGTCTCCACAAGCACTTCTGTCCTGTGCTTCGTCTTCTCAGCAGCAAAGCAATATGCGAGATGCATTGGGAGGTGAAAAAAAAGGAAACGTTAACGGTGCATTGGTGCACGTTCTTTAGTCGGTGACGTCATCAGCTGCTCTTGTGATTGGTGGGAGGAAAAAACAGCCCACTCAAGGCCATCCATGGATATCGATTAGATGTAAGCGCTGAACGTGACTAAACACGCAGGAGGTGTGAAGATGAAGAGGCTGTTAAAGACACTAAAGTCATGACGAAGGTTCTGGTCAGGGTTTTTCACTCTGTTTGATGGAACGGTTGAGATTGGCAGTTCTGATGGGAGACGTCTCAGTCAGTGGTGGTGTAGACTGTCCTTACAGGGACACTGGCGTTTCCAGCTTGAGTGATGGTGGTTCTGGGGTTGGTCCTGAACATTTTAGCCAGTTTGCTTCATCTGGATAACAGTTTGGGTCTTCTTCTACCCATCGCCAAGGTAGAAGAAGTGGTGATCACTCCTGTTAACTTAAGGACTTGCACACTAGCCACGTAAAAACCAGCCCCTTATTCTACACTTTGCTTCATCCAGAGGGTCTTGACCCTTAGCTATTGAGAAACGACTGCTAGTTAGAAGTGTAGACTCTTTCACATTTGTCTGTGACGTATATAATGCGCCAGTTTGACGCTATGAAGCTTACCGGAAGTTCCCTGCACCGTAAACAGCCGTCCTCCGCTGTGAAGAGAGAAGTGCGGCTCCGAACTAGGAGGCTGTTAATGCTAAACCAATATTTGGCCAACATGGACTGAGCGGCTTTGTTCATTTCTGCCATTGCTAAAGCTACGGAAAGATTATAATTCTAAAACACTGCAGCAAATAAACATCGTTTTTCACAACTTCTCCTTCTGTTTTCAGTAGAAATTTTACCAGAGAAATTAAGTTCAGATACTCCAGAAGTAAAAAAAAAACCCTGATATAGTCAAGCATAAATGATTATGAGCCTGTATCTTTCCATATGGTCTCCCACTGATTCTAGGAAGACCTTAGTAACATTACTTGGTTGAAAAAGTCCGATAAATTTTATTTGTCAGGAAGTGTTACTAAGTAAAGTGTGTCCTTGTTTTCATTGTTTTGACCCTATGTAGACCCAGGAGCATGAATAATATCACTGACATGCCAAATTAAGCAATATCTGAGCAGCACAAGCTGTTCTGAAAACAGACACATTGTGTGCCAGGAAGTACACAGAAAATGCAATTAGCCCCAGAAACCAGGAGAGTGAAACACAGATTTTGGTCCAAAAGGTTAATAGGAGTCATAAAATGAATTCTGAAATGACAACAAAACGGCTCATTTTTCTTCTGTGTTTTCATGCTTATGACAATACACATCCTACAACAAACCGAAGATAAGCAAAAGTGTTGTGTCAATAAAATGTCACCTGCAACCCTTTGCCTAATAGGCTATTATTTAGGTCATAATATACACAAATGGTAGGTTTTAAAGGTTGTGACTGTCTTAAAGGAAGCTCCTTGGAGGGAAAATCCTGACATTCATGATGTTGCACCATCCTAGCAACCCACACTGGCTGATTTAATCCAGGATAAAAAGGAGGCTATAACCAGAATGCTGGTATGAAGGTGTGGGAGCTGCATGCGTGTGTGTGTGTGTGTGCCTTTCTGTCAAAACAAGTCTGACATTTACCTTCAGCAGTGGTCAAATGTGTGTACAGTAACCTTACATTATTACAGTGCTTGGTAAGTTGTATTTATATCGCTGCAGAACATGTAAAATAACAATAAACTTTAAGCTTCGCTTTAAAAGACCAACATTGCAAGCAACACCTGCTTCAATATAATCAAAAGTTTCTAATTCTCAGTTTGTACACAGCAGTCCTAACCATAACCAGACCGAAAGGTCGAATGTATTGCTAAAATTTTAATGTGAACCACTTTTGTGTCTGTACTTAACAAGTCCTGCATGTTAAAATCAGTGGCCTTTAAAAGAGAAGTTAGTCATTTTCCTACCAAACCCTGGATTTCAGTAACACTCTGCTGTCCCTGCAGGAGTTATTATTACAAACCATACTTATCCAAGCCGTCATCTATTTACTACATTGCTATCGTGTGAGGTTTTGCGGGTTATCGAGTCCCACACACACCATCTGCTTTCAGAGGATTTCTTTTTCCCCCCGCAGCCAGTAGGACTCATCAAGAGGCAGCTCACAAGGTCACAGAGGACAGAAAGATAGTAACAAAGCATGTTACTCTTCATCAAATGGTTCAATTAAATTGTTAGGGCTTTAATGGGATCCACTTTTAGCAATAATTTGAAGAGTATTAGGAACCTAATGATGAAAATTTACCTTTAATTTTATTAGACGACGTCAGCGAACCAGAAAAGTTGAAGTTGATCAATGCCTTGTTCCTAAACGATGGTTGGCTGGATGGGAAATGGGTAGATGGGTTTAGATTAGATTTTTCTTCACCTTGACAGACCAGATCAATCCCTGCATAATAACTCTTATAATTCAGATTTTAGTTATTTTTAGAAGCCACAATTTCCTGAAACGATGAGCCGTTGGTCAAAAAGCTCAACATGATACCGCCACACCCGTGATGTTTGGGTTTTTATATCATACATATGTTGTGATGGTCATTATTCAGTTCAATTGTAAGTGCAAAAGTCCAAAGAATATTTGCACCAACTTAAAGCTGGCCTTTCATGTCACTTTTGGAATAGTGGCTTTTCAGCCCATATCGGTACAGAACTCACTGTTTTTTTTTAAAGGTTTTATTGGCTCTAGTGGCCTTTATTTGACAGTTTATTGACAGGAAAGTGGGTAATGAGAGAAGGGGGAAGACATGCGGCAAAGGTCGCCAGGCCGGGAATCGAACCTGCGACGGCCGCATCGAGGACTAAGGCCTCCTTATGGGGGTTGTGCTTAACCCCTGTGCAGCACATCCCCAGAACTCATTGTAATGTGGATAATGACACACGGTTGTTTTTGCTTTGGCTCTGAGGTTGGTATACATCTCCTTCCTGGAGGATATGATGTCATAATCCCACGTACTTCCTGACACATGTTGGTCTGAGTTCTGTATTTTGAGTTATTTCCATATTTTCTATAGTTAGCTGTGTTTTTATGATGATGATCCAAATTATCTCAGCTGCTATTTATTCTGGTAATTATACTCACTTTGTTTACATCTTATGGTCCCACAGTGTTTGATATCATTGGTTTCTTTTACTGATGGACTCTGTTCCTCATATTCCGGTTGTAAGTCAATCAGTTCTTTTATTAAATAATGTTTCAATAAGCCTTCCAGGTGTTGATCCATATTTTGGTTGGACATTACCAATAAATCAATCAATTAAGATTTCGGGCTTTATTTCTGGTTTTTAGATGTTGTAACCGAAGCTTTTGGTCGACTCTATGTCGTTCCTCTGTAGGTCCAAAGACACTAAATTCAGTTTTGTGACATCCTGATGTAGATTTGTGTATCATCTGCATAGTTTTGGTCACTAATCTTACTTCCTGTTGTAACCTGAGCCAGTGGGAGCATGTAGTTGTTAAATAAGAGGAGTCCTAGGATTGAACCTTGGGGTTCCCCACATTTGACTTGCTGTTTTTACCTCCAGATAATTGAATGTAACACTCTTATGCATTTTACAATTATTGTTTTTACAACACATCCAATATCAAATTAGAAGCTTTATAAGCTTTCACAAATTGTTTAAAGGTGTAGTAAAATATCTGATAGAAATTCATGCATAACAATTTTTAAAAGTTTCTCCTGACTGATACATTTTGATTCGTTGTAAGTTCTCTTCAAATTGTGGCTTTTACTTTCAGTTATAAGATATGAATGAGCAAATGTCAGTAGAAACTCTTAGGGAAACAGCTGAAGATTATTTCCTTGGAATCAGAGTCACCATAATTGGTGGCAGATGTGAACTCTGGAAGACTGAATCAGTTGTAATTAGTCTCTCTTTTTTTACATTGGTATTGTAACAGGGCTGCGAACACTTCCGAGTACAATTACATGTGATTGAGGAAGGATTCATACAGTTATGTAATTTACTACGGAACAGAGTGCAGAAGTTATATCTACATGCAAAACCTTAAAAACCTGGAGAACAGCTGTTTGCAAGATGCAGATGTTGTTGATAAAAGGTCTCAACAGAAACATGAAGGTGAAACTAACCGGTGAAACTCTGCAGACATGTCAATAAAAATTAAGTAATTTTTTTTGTCTCTACTTAAATAACTCTGGAAGAAGTTATTTGCATAATGCAGCAGCTTCTCCACCTCTGATAAAACCTGATTTTACAGCTTGGAAATTTCTGCGTTGATTGAATCCTGCTTTTATTTTTATTCAGTCATAATTAAGAGCCTTGAATTTGCATTAATCTGATTGTTTTTATTTTTAGGTGAGTAAAAAAAGGCTCTTTTTTTAAAAACATGACCCAGAACTCCCAGCTACATGATCTGCTTTCGACAACCAGATTTATTTTCCTTTACAGTTGCTTGTTATCCATCCTTGTATTAATTCCAGACCTTAATTCCCTTTGCAAGTTTGGGTATTGGAGAGCAGCATTATGCTTTCACATTTAATTTCCACAAACAGCTAATCGTCATGCATAATTCAGCGCGCCGAGTGTTTAAACAAGCTCACAGGCTTTGGGTAATGCTAATTGAATTTGAAAATGAAGCATCTCAAAGACAAATTGTTTGCGACTTCATTCTCCGCTATAATTACTCATGTTAAATGAAGGTGAAAAGATGCGACAATGTTAAAAATGCATCCCTCCCGCAAACAAATGTGACGCTTGCATTTTAATCAAGCTGAGATCTTAATGTACGTTTTGCAAGCTGTTACTGTTTGACCTCTTTTGTGCAAAACTGTAAGGCACACAGGAGAAACTTGGTGTTTGAGTCACTAAAAGCAGATGGTTAAAGTTGTTTTTGCATATTCTCTTAACACATCCCAGTGTTGTAGTGTGATAATTCACGGTAAGCCCATGACTGTTTGATTTCGGTGAATGCAGCCACATGCATTGTTTAGAACAGTGATGTCAAACTCTGTTTTATTTTGGGCCACATCAAGATTATAGTGAAAGGGTCGGTAGTGGTCAAATGTGTTGATAAATCCATTAGCAAACCTATAAAATGGGTGCCTCTGTTCTTGATGAGAACTTCTTCTTAAAGTTAATTAGTACTGAACATCATTTCCCATTGATGCATGGGAGTATGCATATAAAAACTACAGAAGATCACAGTGAAAACGAAAGACGTCTGGCTTTAATCTTCTGAAATCAAAAGTCAGAATTCTGAGAAAAATCACGGAATTTTGAGTTTTTTTCCCAGAATTCAGTTGTTTTTTTTGTTTGTTTTTTTCAGAACTAAATTTCCCTCCTCCCTCTGGAATTCTGTCTTTTGGTTTGCAGAATTCTGACTTTTTTTCTCTCAGAATTTAGACTTCAGAAGAATTCACTTTTTTCCCCTCACAGAATTCTGATTCTTTTTCTCTAGAATTCTGATTTTTTTTTATCTCTAGTATTTTAAATTTTTTTCTCCAGAATTTAGATTTTTTCTCCATAATTTTGATTTTTTTTCTCCATCATTTTGATTTTCTTTTTCTCCAGAATTCTGATTTTTTTGTCTCTAGTATTTTGATTTTTTTTCTCTTGAATTTAGATTTTTTTCTCTCTAGTATTTAGATCTTTTTTCTCCATAATTTTGATTTTCTTTTTCTCCAGAATTCAGATTTTTTTCTTTAGTATTTAGATCTTTTTTCTCCATAATTTTGATTTTTTTTCTCTCCAGAATTTAGATTTTTTTTTTCTCTAGTATTTTGATTTGTTTTATCTCTAGTATTTTTATTTTTTTCTGTCCATAATTTTGATTTTCTTTCTCTCCAGGATTCTGATTTTTTTTCTCTAGTATTTTTATTTTTTTTCTCCAGAATTTTGATTTTTTTCTCCAGAATTTTGATTTTTTTTCTCCAGAATTCAGATTTTTTTGTCTCTAGTATTTTGATTTTTTTTCTCTTGAATTTAGATTTTTTTTCTCTAGTATTTAGATCTTTTTTCTCCATAATTTAGATTTTTTTTCTCTAGAATTCAGATTTTTTTTTCTTTAGTATTTTGATTTTTTTCCTCCATAATTTTGATTTTCTTTTTCTCCAGAATTCTGATTTTTTTTCTTTAGTATTTTGATTTTTTTTCTCCAGAATTTTGATTTTTTTTCTCCATAATTTTGATTTTCTTTCTCTCCAGAATTCTGATTTTTTTCTTCAGTATTTTGATTTTTTTCTCCATAATTTTGATTTTCTTTCTCTCCAAAATTCTGATTTTTTTTCTTTAGTATTTTGATTTTTTTCTCCAGAATTTTAATTTTCTTTCTCTCCAGAATTCTGATTTTTTTTCTCTAGTATTTAGATTTTTTTTTTATCTCTAGTATTTTTATTTTTTTCTCTCCATAATTTTGATTTTTTTTCTCCAGAATTCTGACGTTTGTTCTCATAAGATTCAAGTGAGAATAATTCTGGTAGGTTCTGAGAAAAAAGCCAGATTTTTTTTTCTGTGGCCCTAATCCTCTTCCATTGAAAACTGCTTTTATATGACTAGTAAAATACGACAGTTACTGTCAAAGTTGTCAAAGTTCTATTTACATGTCCCTCTGGGCCACATGAAACTTTATGTGGTCCGAGGGCCTTGACTTTGACACATGTATTTTAGAAAATTGAAGAGTTTAAACGCCAGTTAGACCAGAACACATTCCTAAAGCGCTAGGATCCAAATTGTTCCCATTATTTCCTTCATGTAACAAGTAGGCCTGGAGAATGAAGCATACTGGTGAGCTTAACGAGGCTTTCTGACCCAAAGATGCGCAGAACAGAGATTTCCAGACTGAGTCATGCAAAACACACCCTTTAGGCCAGGGGTGTCAAAGTCAAATGGACGGAGGGCCAAATAAAAAATTTAGCTACAAGCCGAGGGCCGGACTGATCGAATGTTCATTGAGATTTTTTTAAATGACGACGGTCTATTGCAGCGGTCCGCCCAAGCCTTCAGAATTCCCTTCGGACCGCTGCCAGAGGATCGAACGGGGTGCGTTGTTGTGAGGATCGAACGGGGTGCAGAGGATCGAACGGGGGCATCTTGCATTTTTTCAGACGGGGTGCCGGCTTGCTGCGGGCCGGTTCTAATAATAAATCAAGATCATCCCAGGGGCCGTAGAAAATCTTCTCGCGGGCCGGATGTGGCCCGCGGGCCTTGACTCTGACATATGTGCTTTAGGCCATTGCATCCAAATATCAGTCCAACTACAACATGGTGGAGCATTTCTTCATGGAGTGAGTAATGACTGCGTCCTTCGAGCAAATTTGTGAAATTTGCTCAGATTTCTCTGTTTGGCCTTCCTCGCCGCAGACAAAGGCTGCAGCACGGCCTTAAAAATAAACCAAAAGACAGAAAGTCTTTTCAGAGTCTACGAATAAGATAAATACAGTGGTGTGGAAAGAGAGAGTTGGACTGTTTTAGCCGTCAATAATACAGGGATGGAAAAATACCAGGATTGGACATGTTGTTGGTCTAATGCTGCGTTCACACCAAACGAGTTTAAAGCATCAGGTTTGTTGAGGGCCCATTGCGGCACAATTTAAGTTTCTAACACGGCGCAATTAGAACCGTTTTGAGCGTTTGACTTGTCAACAATATCCAATGCATCCCACTAAATAGGCCGGCAACGGAAAAACAGCGGTTGGAGGGATTTTGATGCCTCTGACGCACCTCAGTAGACTTTGAATGGAAACCAGACAAGCAAAACGCTAGGTGTAGAGCAAAATGACAAGCGTCAGCATTCAGGGTGCACACGCGCAGAACGTGACGCGTTTGTTGTGAACGCACCATTACTATCAAAGTCTGTGAGGACGCATGTCGCAGTGCGTTTTGCACAGCTAGCATGGTTAAAGTGTTTCTGAACTATTGTCGATGGACGCTGAGCATCAACCAGTCAGAGAGACGTTGCTACATGGGATAGTGGCCTGTAGTTGGTGTCCTGCCAGGAGATGCAAGCACCAATGCGGGTTAGCAGGTCGTCAAACTGGGCTCATATGAGACGAAAACTGCTGATAGTCACCGTTGTCAGCGTCCAGCTAGCTTGTGAAACTCACCAAACTCACAACAGTTCAGAATTATCTGATGATTTCAAACATGCGCTTGAATGGAGACATTCTGTTGATTTCAATAAATAAAACCTGGACACAATATTTCATACAGCAATGTTCAAAGTAACTGGGAGAGGAAAAAATGGCAAAATTCTTAACTGCACATAAAAGTTTCAGCAAAGACATCAGAGCCTCTGTTATGGTTACAGAAGCTTTCACTACATAATATTTTGGTGCCATTCCCTCAATTTCATCAGCCATTGTACAAAGAGACCTGCAAAGGAAAACAATGGCTTGACCCTATCTGCGTCTAGAGCAAAATGTCAAGCGTCATAGGTCAAAGTGCACATGTGCCCAACATGATGCATTTTCAACACACAAAACGAGTTCGGTCTGAACGCAGCAAAAATGTTGAACCTCACCAAACAGCTGAAATAAGCAAGACATGTTATCAATGACAATAATGCCACCATTAGGCCTCCTCTATAAAGATATTTGTAATTTTTAGGTTCCCTAAGGAGCCCTGGGAGAGAAGCACGCACTCCTCCAAATTGCGCATAGGCTTAAATTTATTCATTGCTGCAAGACAGATGTAGGTGGAATTTAAGATCTTTTTATTATCATCATTAGTTGATAAGAAGTGAGGTGAAGGATTCATTCAGACCTCACTTTGCTAAACCATTCAAACAGAACAATGAAGAACCTGTTTGATGAGCACTCCAGTATGGTTACATTTAAAATAAATGTTTTTGTTCAAGATTCATACCACTTATGCCACATTCATGCAGTAGTGGAGGTCTAGGAGACAAAGGGGAATCCTAATCTGGTGGTTTGGTGAAGTTAATTGTATAAAGATAGCTTGAGGTTTGCTGGTTTTTGAAGAATCTTTGTGAGATCTGAATGTAGTTGGTTTAACCTGTACGGATGATGAAGAGACAGCTGGTAACTGTGGGGAAACATGAGTGCATATAATGGACCTGATTGTTGAGACTGGCTAAACTGGGCCAATGCATCGTCAGCACTGTTGGAACACAATCCAACTACTCTGAGGTTTGGGTTTTAAACGCAACAAAATGAGGAAAAACTTAATTATTTTACATATTTGATTTTTTTCAATTATTTTTGGTTAGCCATGTATTTTCTAACTTTATTTTGTGCCTTCATTGGGGTTGTGTTTTGAGTTTTTATTACTTTGAGTCAATACAGAACAGAGAAGAAACAAGACGAATGAAGTTCTGTCTTTTCAGAGTATTAAATCAGTTACTGTTATGAAACCTTGCGTTCTTGCAGCATTACTAGCATGTCGGATGGAAAAGAAAAATAGCTGTTGTACGTCTATAGAGTACGCTTAAAGGTTTGTAGAACGTCTTTGTCAACAGACCTTTGGAAAGATTGGTTGATTTTTAATCCAAGGCGACGTCTTTGTCGCCTTTATAAAAAGCTTCAGAGTTATAATGTCCACTTTAACAATTTTTTCTCTTTTCTACGACGTCTAGATCCAGGTTGTGGTTATTAAATAAATCCATTATTTCTATTATGAATCCATTATTAAGTAAATCCAACAGTTGCTCATAAAGCTTTACTGCTGGGGTCAGTTAATAATCCTAAAAAGAGAAAACCACGTGCTGAAACCCAGACAGGAAGCGTCTGTTGGGTTAATGGAATAAAGACCAATTAATTGGAAAACCCTCCGCAGTACAAATATATTCTAAATGTTCTTAAATATGGACTGTAACGTACTACATACTTGGTTGTTTTACCCTTTTTATTTCTTTTTTAGATCAATAACAAGGCGTTTCTGACATAAAAACACTAATGCGTTGATTTCTACAAAATAATTATTATTTAACTCAGCATTTAAGATATTCACCTTTGGTTGCAATCATAAATCTATCGTCTTTACGCCTGGCCAAAAACTACTTTGACATTAAAAGCCACATTTTGTTCATCATGACGGATTTGTAAATCAATAAAACGAATACTGTATGTGTTGATACTGTATTATGATTAAAATGTGTAGTTTTGGTGACTCTGTCAATTTGCTGCACTTTGGGTTGATGTATTTTATAAAAGTTTAATAAATTGAAGGCTGAAGTTAATGGATATTTTTTTGCAAGCGACTGTATTAGAGAAGCTTTAAAACTATTTGATATCTTGGTAAAAAATTCATGATTTTAGTCCAGATGGAAGAAAAATTAGATGTTTTACTTTTCAGATGCATCCATTCACATCAAGGCAGATCTGCTGAACGTCGTCGTCTTCTAGAAATAAATTGCTCATTTATTGACATTTTCCTTTGATCGGTTCTGGTGATCAGCAGATCAAATGATGGGGATTTGCTATTTCTTTTCACAAAAGCACCAACTTGTTTTACAGTTGCACTTTTGCTGTTAGGCAAAGAAATTACCTTATAATTTTAAAACTTTTCTTTCATTCAAATTTGTTAATCGACCTTAAAACACATTATTTTCTCCTTTGTCAATATTTGTCATATTTAGGCCCCCAGCTGGAAATCAGCCACCAGACCTCAAAGAAACCAGAAATTAGAATGTAATCAGCATCTCAAATAAATTTCCATGTGAATAGAAAAGGACTAATTATTGGTGCTGATTGAGGGCTTTTAAATAAATCATGAATAGATGGTAATGTTGATGCTCCCACGGTTGCTTTTGTTGCTCCCGGCTCTGTCCGGTGTTTTCATTCTGCAGGCCTGGTCTCAGTCAGACTCCCGCTGTCTGAAGTGTGTGACTGTAAGTGAGGCCCGGCTCAAGTTAATTAAGTTCTGCAGCCGGAGCTGCTTGTTCGGCTTTGCATCAATCCGCTCGCTTGTCCTCTCACAGATCATCAAATGCAAAAATGTTTTTTACCTACTTAGAGATTACAAGAAATACTTTATCTTCCACTTGTTGGTCATACCAGCAGTGCAAGACGTGTAAACCCTTAAGTGTCATTGTTCTATATGAGAAGTTAAGGGTGTGTTCACACCAGCCCTGTTTAGTCCGCTTTAATCAAACTCCAGTTTGTTTGTCTAGAAAGTTTGGTTCGTTTGGAGACGCTGAGAATCTTCAATCAAACTCTAAAAAATGAGCCAAACTCTGATGCGCCTTAAAACCTCGGACTGGGTTCGGTTTCAGTGAGCGGTTCGACTGCTCCACAAGCAGGAAGCGAACTACACCGCAGGGCATTCTGGGTGATATAGCGCTCTCAGAGGTTTTGTGTACGTTGCCATGGCGATGGGTGTGCATTGTAGAGTACAGCTGTCCCAGACAGCGAGGAAAAACAGAGTATAATTTAGTTGTTCTAAGTTATTTTAAACCTTTTGTTAAAATTATTTAAAATTTGCTGTGACACACTGCAGCCGCTGTAGTTTTTAAACGTTCAGTAAAATCGACAGAAACTGGACCAATGGTGTTTGTGTCACATAAAAATGATTCCCCAGGGAAACAGGAAGTCATTAATTGCTACTATTAAAAGCTCCTAGACATTCAGATCAATTTACTCGTCAGCCGTGATACTCATGCTGAAGCCTCATCGACTTTATTTCCATCGGCTGTTAGCTTTTCTACTCGATATCTTGAATGCGGCTTGAATTGCAAATTTTCCTTCTGGACATCTTCAATTAATCTTTATAAACTCTGGAAGCACAATCAAAATCTGCCAGTTCAGGTTCATCATTCAAGAGTCTGAACCGTCTGGACCGGTCAAAATTACGCTTTCACCAAACACAGAGTTTAATTGTACCAATGTTTAACCGATAACAAACTGGAACTACCAGCATTTACTCCTGTCTTAATGCCATTGGTATCTTGAGGAGGTTTGGTCATGTGATATTTGTTTGGTGATGCAGCAGAGGATTATGGGAAGTTTAATTAACTCCGAAAAATAGTGAAAAAATGTATAACATCTGTAAATATCGACTATCGGACATAACGGCAATATTAATATCGGCCCAAATTTACATATCGGTTCATCCCAACTGTTTGCATGAATCTTTACACACATTTCGTCCATTAAAGATAAAATGATAAAATCTTCTGTATAAACTTTTAAAACTGAATTGTCTAGAACATGCAGGAGCTTTTATGAAAAGATTTTTGTATATATTTTTTTTAAACTGTCACCATGTCGTGACCGTGTGTCATGAGACAGAAAATCTGTGAAAATATTACTGTGCTACAAAATGCGCTGCTCCAGACCAAAAACAACCAATCAGAGCCAGGAGGAGGGGCTTAGTGCTATCAATCAACCTCGTGAATCCTCTGCTAACGGCGGATAGCAATTCAGTTACTGGACAACTACTTATTGGTGGCCATGCTAACTAACGTTAGCATTCACAACAGGTTTTCCTCTAGCTGTAGCAAAGGTGACATGGGTTAGCTGTGCGTACACAGGGATGATTGACAGCGCTAGGCCCCGCCTCATGGCTGATTGGTTGCTTATAATTAGCACTAAGAGAAGGCAGTGGACAAATATATTCTTTAACAGATTATTTGTCTCATTAAATGCCGTCGCAACATTTTGGGATTTTTCAACAATCATGTGGAAAATAAATTATATACATATATTTTTAATAAAAATAAAAGAGATAGCTTAACATTGCTGTTTAGATTTAAATTCTCTTTTAAAAGTTTATATTAAATAGTTTTGTTGCATTTGTCAACAATTGTCCAATTGTTGAACAATGATTTGAGATTAAACCGCTACAATAAAGTTTTATTTTTCAGATTTCTAACATCTTTATGACCATTCAATGCACTTCTGACCTCAAAAGATGCATTTTTCTTCTGGCCTCCAAACTCTCAGTCTGATGGAACAAGGAGCAGCAGAAACTGTCTTGTTTACCTCTTGGCTGTTTGCTTGCATCAGTTTAAACCCGCGCCTCCTATTAATTGGTTTTTGAAGTGGATTAATCCCTCAGCGATAGCTTTGTGGAGGCTCCGCGTTCGGTGGCGGGTATTAAAGAGCCAGCCAGCAGCACCTTGCCTCGTCCTCTGGGACGCAGGCGAACAGTGGGCGCTTTCTCTGGGGAACAGGCAGCAGCATTCATTAGGGTGTTCAGCAGCATGCAGCGCGCAGAGCAACTGTCTAACCGAAAAGGTTTCATCTCACCACGCATGGGACGTATGCGCTGGTCATGCATTCTTCTCCGCACCTCGTTTATTCTTGTTGTGTTTTAGCCGGTTACCATGGCGTTCCAACACAACCCTCTGCAGCACAGATTGTGTTTGGGGAACAAGAGAAAAAATTACTATTTTTTTTTTTCAGCAGGAGGGTTTTCTTAGCATGGCTTTGACAGAGTTTCCATGGCGGCATCTGGCTGATGCAGAGCAGCAACATGAAACACACAAAAAAAAAAGATGCAGCACTGACACGCTTCCGCTCAGCTGGATCTTCCTCAATGTCTGTGCGACTGTGAGCAAATGGATTAGGATTGAGGAGATGCCCTAAATCCTCTTGAATACAGGCACGGAAAGCGGACACACACCCACATAATCACAATCACCCACCTACACACACACACACACATAGGGAGGCTTTGTGTGTTTTCTGGAGCTGCAGCAGAGTGAATCAAATTGAAACTGTTCACTGATACTTACAAGCCGCCCGCTGGGAGGAGAGACGGTGATGACATGATGACTGTGCGCGGCTGCAGTGGGGAAGTGAGAGGAAGGCGGAGTGCCGCCACTCATTACGCGATCATCAGTGGGAGTATTTAAAAAGCAAGAAGAGATACAAAAAGAGCAGAGCGCAAAGAGGAGCCGCTTTCATTTGGAGACGTAAACGGGATGAAATGTCAAACTGAAAGATTGGATTTTTGCTTATTAGTGAATAATTGCGTTGTAAAAAGGTGGAAACGCTTCACGCTCCGGTGTCCGTTTCCAGCGGCCATTAGGCGAGAGGTGGGTTCACCCAGAACAGGCCGGGGGAAAACCTGGGAATAATTGGCATTTTCTGCACTGGGTCAATAAAAATCAGCAGCACACGTTGGTTGAATTAATCAATCAGCATCCTGCTGAACAAACCAAAAGGGCTGGATTTATATTTTCAGACTTTCTGCACATCCTCCAGGTTCCTCGCACCAGATAAAATCCATACCTGGGAATTTTCATTACGTCGTTTAATTTTTATTACTAAATGAAACATTTTTTTTTTGCAAACCGCGTACTCTACAGTGACGCTGTGCATCTCCCTATTTGTTCAAGAAACACTATCACTTCATAGATGTTTACAGAGGCACTATTGTCTTTTTAGAAGGAAAATAAAGGAAACGATCTGAGGTATAACTTTATATATTTACATATTTAAAAACATACATCTCAAACTGAAAAGAAATAATTTAAACGACCTTCAGAAAGCCTGGAGAAGTGTTGATAAAAATGGATTTTAAATAGTGAAAGAAGTAAGAAATTGTCTTAGTATTTATGACCTAACTCTTCACTGAAAACACTTTTCACAAAGTAAATAAAATATTTCAGTTATTTTTAGGTCAACAAGCTGAGTTTTTGCTGCAGTAGATACATTTTTTTCATGTTTTGTTTGTTTTGTGTTTCTCTGTTGACCCGTGACGGACTGGCGACCTTTCCACCAAACCCAACAAAAACAAACTGGTACGAACTGTGTGGACAGTTTCTGGTCACTTTTTACTGTTTTCAGGCTTTTGTGGTTCTTTTATATATCAGTTTGATTTATTGTTGTAATTTAATTAAAATCAAGTTTATTTCTGCTGCTTTAAAATCATAGAAATATCATCATGTCACCAATTAATAATGTATTTTGTCAGAATGATGAATGTTTCACTTGATACTGTTAACAAAAGGCAGGTTTAAAGGAACTCAGTGTTTCAGCGGTTTTGCAGTTTTCAGGAAGTTTGTTCCAGATTGTGATGCATAGAAGCAGAATTTTGTTTCTGCATGTTATTTTTTTTTTTTTTTACAAAGTTTGGCTGAGCTAATGGGGGGGAAAGAGAAAAATTAAGTGAATAAAAATTAAAATAATTCACTTTTTCATTATTAAAAACAAAGTGAAAAAGCTGTGGAAAACACTAAGTTCTGATAAATTTGGGTCAATCACCAAATCACAAGTCAATATATAATTCTGGAGAAACTTAACAGACCACTTAAAATGATCAGTTTCTCTAATTTAACTTTTTACAGGTTTATGTTTGAGTGAAATAAAAATCATTCTTTCATTCTACGGACTACTGACAAAATGTCTCTGAAATTCCAAGCAAAACTTTAGCATTTATTAGCAGAAAATGAGAAATTTTCAAAATAAAAAATGATGCAGTGCTTTCAGACCTCAAATAATCCAAATAAAGCAAGTTCACGTTCAGTCAGAAACAACAATACTAATGTTTTAACTCAGAAATCAATATTTGGTGGAATAACCAGGAGGTTTTCACTGCAGTCGTCTCTTAATTTTTTATAATTTCACCTTCATTCATGCAAGTAAATCTGAGACTCTGGGTTTCCATTTTCAGCAGCAACATGCTCTTCAGAATGAGATTTAAATATTCCTCAGGTATAAGGAAGTGTGGATTTGTTTTTCTTTTTGTACATGTAGGGTTAAATCAAAAACAACTGATTAAGACTATATTATTTTAATTTTTCTGATTTTACCTGTGATGGACTGGCGACCTGAAGTTGACCTTCCCACTTTCTTCAAACCAGACAAAATGGTGTCGAATGTTTGTGCAGAAAATCTTTTTGTTTGTGCCACTATCATTTTGAAGATATTAATAAATGTTTCCAGAGGTCATGAAAGGTCAACCAGCCCCCGGACTATTACAAAATCAATAAAATTTCATCAATATCTTCAAATCCAACTTCACTCAGGTTCTACAGGTGCAAAGTCTAAATGAAATGATAAATTAAATATATAAAAAACCCGACTTCTACTAGCGTATATTTTAATAGACTCGAATGCTATTAAAATACAGAAAAGTTTTAAAATTATTAGACTTCTGGCTGTCATGGCATGAAAAATGGAGTAAAATGTATGTATATGTTCAAACTACATATTTAGCTCCCAGCTAAATATCTGCATATTTAGTTTCAAACTAAATGTTTACAGTACAGACCAAACTGTACTGTAGTTATCCAGCTAAATATTAAGCTAAATATCTTTATTTATGTAGTTTGTAGCTGTTCACACCTGATCCTGATTGCTAACCGGCAGGTTAGCAACGAGTTCCTCGTCTATCTACTCAGTCCAGCTCCGTTTTCTCGGTCCAATACCCTTTACTTTTGGTTTAACAATATCAGATCATCTTGTTAAATATTTCACTCTCTAAAAAAAATATCTGTTCTTAAGCTTTAGATATGATTTTAATTAGTTTTGAATAAAGTCACTTTAGCAAATGCTTTCGTAGCAATTACTCTGTTGATATGAAGTTCCTCTGAGACTAATTATGCTGTTGAAAGGTAACTTCAATTCAACTTCCACTTATGAACAGATGGCCTCCGATTTCTTCAAGGATCTTTTGAAATAAACCAGGAAAGACAGATGATTAAAAGGCTGAAGCGATGATTTCTTTACCGCAACTTTCCTCGTTTAGGAAGAAGAGTCTCCTCTGCAGCAACTTATTATTTTTATTGTCCCCAAATGTTTTTGTTTATTCGATGCAGATTTATGTAAATGTAAAAATGGAGAATTCCAGCCTTTTGTCTTTCTTTTCGTTAGCCAGTAAAGTTGCTGTTGTTGGTGACTAGCTGGCAGTGTGAGCACTGGTTCCTCAGGTTGAATGAGAAAAGTGTGATTTGAAGAAAATCTCGCCTCCTTACTCTCTTCCTACGCTGTTATGAGGCTGTTATTAGCGATCAGATGACGTATCATCATTGAACGTTAATGAGAGAAAACTCTTCAACTTATTATGTTCACATTTGTGCTGCAGCCTGAGAAAATGGTTCTGTCCATTTAATTAGCAGCTTTATTGTTGTTTAAAAGCTTCTTTATATTTAAATAAATTACCATTTTACTTATTTATAAATCTTAATATAGCTGCACTTATATGGTGTGCTGTTTGTAAAGTTGGTCAAAAATTATCATCAATAATTTGGGTTATTTAGCCTGTCAGAAGATCCATTTTAATATTAGGAAGCTAATATTTATGATACATATTTATTGTATAAATTAAATACAATGTAAACTACAGTTTACAAATTAGACATTTGGGTCCAAACTAAGTGTTTAGTCAGCCGCCTCAATATTAAGCTGGCTAAGCTAAATATTTATATATTTATGTAGTTTCAAATTAAAGCAGGCTAAATACAAATAACCTGATAGTAGCTAAATACCTATTTATAACTAAATAAAACAATTTGACAAACTGAATGTTTAGTTAGAGAGTTAAATATTAAGCTGGCTATAATTAACTAAAATATATTAGTTGAATATATTTGTATATATTTGTAGTTTGGAACAAAATGTTCAGTTAGCAAGCTAAATATTAAACAGGCTAACTAGCTTACTAGTAGCTAAATATATTTCTTCAAGCTAAATATTTAGCTTCAAGCTAAATGCATAATCTTCAAACTAAAGTCAACTAGCTAAATATTTATTTTGTAAGTAAATGTTTACTTTGATCATCATATATTTAGTTTTGGAACTGGAACATTTGAGAATAACACGGTAAAATATAACATTTCTTTCTATCGTGAAAAGTGAAATAACACAAATTTGGTGTTTATTTCTGTCACTTTACAAACATTACCTGTACTATTCTTTTGTAAAGTGTATATACATATTTATATATCTGCTCCCGTTGAAAACCTGCTTTATATATTCATTTCCTGAGTTCAGTCAGACTTGCTCACACAACTCCTTGATTTGTTTTGGAGGCTTACATCGTTTCAGTTTGCACACAGAATTACAATTATCCTATGAAGCCCAAAAACAATCCGGGTCGAAATCATTACCCTCCTTAAGAACTTGCCTTTTCATTGAGCAGCAGCACAAAGCGCCGACCTAAAGCACAGTGAGTTGTTTTTACTCTACAATGGTCAAGGCTTGTGAGATCAACATACAATTGAAACTGTCAAAAGAGAAGAAAGCGTAAAGCTAAAAACAAACAAACAAAGCAAGAGATGTTATTAGAGTGATTCAAAGAGTCGAGAACTGGAGAAGAAGCGTTAACTGAAAGCTGGCAGAGGTAGGAAGACAAACGTCCCTGAAGACCCAGGAACAACTGCTAAGACAATAATGAATGGCTTAGCCAAGTTGGGAGTTATTGTGTCAGACTAAAACTCTGCAGAGGATTGAACTGAAAGGTTAAATGATCAAATCTCTTCAGTCCGGGTGGAGGTACGCTAAAGACCTGGAAGCATTCCCTTTCCTCTGATGAAACTCAAAGTCTTTGGGAATAGAGACGTTCCTTTTGTTGGGAGAATTCAGGAAGAGGCCTGTAGCCGTGGCAACAGTGTTGTCACGGTGAAACGTGGCGGTGCAGGTTTTTGCACAGGTGTCAACTCCAGTCCTGGAGGGCCTCAAGAGTCCTGCAGCTTTCAGAGATCTCTGAAGCTTTCAATATCTAGCAAGTTATGTTAACTTGCTAGATATTGAAAGAGTCTTTCATCAGGTTAATTTCACTCTCTGCTACAGTGCAGGTGAAATTACCGTAATAAAACGATACTGGCTGGAAATCGACGTTGGAATTTTTCAGACGGCGCGAAGTGTGGTGGAATTACAGTATTGTAATTTGGCTGGATCATCGCCGATCCCCAACACTACAATATCATAACCCCCAGAGTTGGTAAGTAACTTGTCTTGAACAATATATGAATATTTATATATACTTTTATTAGTATTTTTCTGATGTTGCACTTGTCACTTTTACTTGCGTAATTTTATTCCAAAGCATTTCTACTCTTGATTGAGTAAAATGTCTGGATTTTCTACCTACTGAGTAAAAAACAAACATGTTTTAACCAAACATTCACCAGACGCACACCTGCAGTTTTTATTAGTTTCATAAGTTTCCATTGGAAAACAAAATGTTGTTTTGCCTAATTTATTTATTTTTATTTACTTGTATGAAGTTCTGTCATATTCATACTTAGAATACCAAAATTTCCACTCAACTTTACATTTTAGTCCATATAATTATGTAATTTTTAAATATTAAATGATTGATAATTTGATTATTTACTGTACTTAAGTAGACTTTTTACCAAATACCTTTTCTACTCTTCTTCAGTAATTTCTTGAATATGTTGTTTGGGTACTCGACCCTCTTCTGCTAACCCCTGACCCTTTTTTGTAAGTCCTGTTTGATGAATCCGCTTCTCAAATGCGTCAACTTGGATGTAAAGCTTAAAGCAATTAGCAGCAGAAGAGGGTTTAGTTGTCGGTTTGTCTTCCAACGCGACATTGACCCCGCAGATTGATCAAAGCTCCCTCTATCAACACAATTAAAGATTCACCCCACACATTTAAAAGTGAGACATGAATACCTAAATGTGGAAGCTAAAGCTGAGTTTGCTGAAGTGTTTTGTGGCATATGTCGAAGGCGTAGGATGTTGTATCTTTTCAAAAGTACTTGGAAAAAAACCAACTTGTTTTGCATCGTTGGGGTTAATTGTAGCTTCTCACATCTTGAAAATGTCCTTCAGTGGGACAAATTTCACCTCTCATCTCATCTGAAAGACATCTTCAAAACCAAACATTAAGAAACGATAGAAAGTTGGTTGATAATAAACTCTTTCTGTTGCTTTAAGCTGCAGAATTTGTGAAAACATGAGCCACCTCTTTCATCCTTTTCCTTGCAAACCCAAGGCAATGCTTCACATCCATTGTGTTTTTTACACACACCCCTGTGAACGTGTATGAAAATGCTTGGCTACAAAAAACACAAGTTTGTACAGAGAAAATTGAGCTGCCTCGGCGCAGTGTTGATGAGTTTACCTGGTAATGGTGTTTGCCAACAATTTTTGTCACACAGCATGAAAAGATGGGCTGCAAGCCCAAGTATCAGTTTGCAGACCTGTGCAACACAATTCACATGCAACAAAGCAGAGACTGCTGTTATTTCAGTAAAGTGGTTGAGGATCCTGTTGGCAGAAATGCCTCTTTGAAAATTTCATCCTATTGTCACAACAGTGAGAGCAAAAGAAAGAACACCTTATTTACATTTTAGCTTTTACCTTTCAGATTTAGTGTTCCTGCTTTGAGTCACACTTCAATATTTTAGATTTTAGCAGGGAGAAAAAACCTAATTAAATAAAATTTTGTTTTTAGATGATGATTTGTGAGGCTGCCAGGTGCAGATTGTTAGAAATTAGGTCAAATCCACCATCCACCACGGGGCAACACAAGTTTCCATTGCGAACTTTGTCAATCCGCTAATGTTGGAAAAACACAATTCCACAATTGTGGTGTTTCCATAAAATCAGAAATACAATTAAAGTCACTAATGAATAAGTTTGTTGACTTGATAACTCATTAAAAAAGCAGCTCCATGAACCTCCAACCACTTCCTGACGTCGTCTTCTTCGTGGTTTGCATCAACATCTGGTTGTTGGTTCGATGCGAAACAATAAATAAACCAATTTTGATACAACCAAAAAAAAAAAAACCCCACATTATCCTGACGGCAAAACTTTTGATCAAAATTGGCTTGTTTATTTTTAAAATTTGAAATTGCACAATTATATGGTCAATGTAAATGGAGCTACAGAGACACACACTCACGGACAATGAGAAACCAATAGACCAATAGACAGTCATGTTTTTAGAGGAAGCCGGAGTAGCCAAAATATAAAATAAAATAAAATGACCAGATCTCTCAAAGGCATAAGGATTAAAATAACATTCTTTTGTCCGTCAAAGTTGACTTAACTAGAACGAGTGCTGCAGTTCACAATCTGCTGCATTATTTTTTTTGACAACAGCGTCACAGATGGTAGAATCGTGACTGTTGCCGGTTTATGCAAATCTAGTTTAAAATGTTTTTTTTTTGAGTGGAGACAGATGAGAAAAAAAAAGAAACTAAAAACATTGGTTTGGTCATGCAACACCAGATGGCCGTATGACAAATCGGAGAAAAAAGATGAGCCATTAGAGGCACGTGAAATTGGAGGAGTTTAGTCATCGAGGTTTTCCAACACCTTTGACTAGGACATTTACCTCCCGCAAGTGGAGATGAACATTAGATTCCTGTAAGAAACGTCTGCTACGTGGCTCAATGCCAGCTGACTAAAATTGAAACTCTTCATCTTGCTTTTAGCATAAAAATGTCTGCAATTACGCTGCATGTATTAAAACCTCAAAATCGTCAAGTCTTTCTCCCGCTGTGCTTCTTTTCATCCTGAGACACGACTGCAAAATAATGCGAAGCGCGTAAAGGACATGGAGGCGCAAGCAGAGAATAAACACAGATCTGTCACATTAAGGAGATCCTCTGGGAAACATTGTGAGCATAAACAAACCCGATGAATTCGCACATTTAAATGTTGTTTTGTAACTTTGTTGTTTAGTGTTGGGCTTTTGTTGCAGTCAGGTCCTGCTGCTCCAGTTCTATAGAAACTGTACAGTTAAAGTAAACAAAGTCTTCCACCACCTTTACCCTACAACCCTACTAGCTTAATAACGCTCTTGTTTCAAGTATTTAGTTGTAATAAACCCAATGCCTTCTGGAAACCTTCTTACCTCAAGGTTTTTAAACAAACTTCAGCATAAACTCTGATAGGATCGGTAGTTCTCAATGAGCACAAAAGCAGCTCTGAGTAGCTGTGCTTTATGTAAGAAGACGCATCAGTTTGTGCTTGAATAGAGAGCAAGGCCACAGATCTAACACTGAGGGGAAAGCATTGTTTGGTGCCTGTAAAATCTGATTATCAGCATGGATCACAATATTATGTCCTGCCTACTTCAATTGACCAACTGAATTTCAAACTTTAATCAAATCGAAAAGAACCCTTAGTTTATGTGACGTTAAGGTTTGAACAATGTGACACTGAGCAGTTGAAATCTCAAAATCGCCAACAAAACAGAAAGCTCACCAGATTTTAAAAAAAGTCTAAAACGTTGTTAAACATAGCGACAGAGTTGCTGATTTAACAGCAGTGGTGCTCTGACACCTTTCCCTTTGCACGATCATTACCTGTAACGGTTGGAGCTGCAGCGGATTGAACCACATGGGGCTTTTTCCTGCCACATGCATCAATATGTGACGATCCAGGCGACTTACAATTTAGTCCTGAGGCTGTTTATCTCTACAAGGTGGAGTCCTATGTCCAGATTTCACTATGTAATGTCACCGGCTCCTGACTTCAAGCCTAATACTTTCCACATCCTCCTACTTAAGATCACTACACACGTCTAGATCCTTGAAGTGGCTTCAGTGGGGATTTGGCTTAATGAATTAATTAGTATCTCTCCTGTAAAGAGATATTTAAAGAACCTACATGTGTTTTCTCTGGAGTTCCCCATTCGATTAAAATAAAAAGCTTTAAAAAGATACATAATTAGTTCTAGTATTTATTTGAGAAATATTTATTTTGGATGTAAAACCTGTACAGTAATAATACTGTAGGCTGTTTAGTTTTTGTAAATTATAATAAAATATTGTGACAAAAGTTTGCTATGTTCATGCTGCAATGCATTTTGGGTAAATGAAGTCTGAAGGTCTGATTACTCCAGCTTGGTCCAACCAAAACAGCGATGAATAAGTCTTTGCAGTCTGTTAGCATCTGGAAGAACTTCTACTCCTGTCAGTCTGACATTTCGCCAGGCGCTTCTTGCTCCGGCGGCAGCGAAGTTTGGGCGCCTTGTGGATAAAAACTGTCAGCACGGCATTTATTTTTAGCTCGTTAAGGTAACAATCACCTGTTAGAGCCTTTTGTCAGTTTAGCTCCTACAAAGGACTCAAAGTCTTCTGGAGAGAAATGTTGAGGGCACAAATTTACATCCTTTGGAAGTTGTGTTCGACTCTAGTTCTATGCACTCTCCTTTTTGTCTTGTGGAAAGCATCAGATTCAGGTTAGTTTTTTTTTATTACAGTCAACAGTGACACAGTGTGGCATTATCTAAAATTACACCAGTCAAACGCAATATGACAAATGACAAGTCAGGTGATGTTAGCCTTTCTGTGTTGACTCTGCAGATTCCAGAACTGAATGGACCAAAACGCGTCGTCAACCCATTGGGTGAAAAATATAACAAAAGATAAACATTTTTCAAGTAATCAATGTATCGCAAATACAATTCATTAGTTGATAGGAAAATTTCAACATACATAAGCTAAGGTGTTCAACTCACTTTAAACCCTCTACTTTAGTCCATAGTTGGCACTCAGTCTGTTGATTACATTCAAAAAGAGACGACTGTGACTATTTTAGTAAAATTTTGCATTACGTTACAATATTTTTAAGAGTGTGAAAGAGTTAAAAGTATTTCCATTTCCTGCTGCTGGATTGTGACCAGATTTATGTACACTTTGACAGGAGCAAGAAATGCTCTGTTCTGTGTATTTGTGTTTGAGTTAGTTTGTCTTAAAACATTTCCATGGTCGCTATGACCAGAAAAATGGTGAATAAATTTGGTCCGTTTTGACCATTTTCTAGAAAACACCATCAATTTGAGACCAAAGCCTAAAAAAAAGTCAAAATTTGATTTTGAGTTGGCCAGTTGCTCTTTTAGATCACTGGAGAAATGTTTCGACCTGCTTAATGAGGTCGTTTCCAGCAGGTTGGGGGAAGGCAAAGGGCAAAAATCTCAAAAGTCAGCAGCTAAACTCGAAAGACTCAAGAAATTCACTCTGCCGATAGAGATAAAGACAGGAGTAGAAACAAAATATTCAGTTTTAATGTAACGTTCTTATCGCTGCTTGTCAATGAGAGCAGAAACTCCATTAATACAGTGGTGTGTTGGAGTGAGTGCGAGAGGAGATCTCTCTTTCATTCGGTATTCTGCACCGCTGTGGTGACGGGGAATATGGAGACAATCTGCTGCATCAATTACCGCAGGGTAACTGATGATATTTCAGCGCATTAATATAAAAGAGGAAACGTCCATCCATGATTAATAGGAATGGTTGGTCTACCTGAGAATCCTGGAAATGTGGCAAAGATTTATTAGGTGGTATAAACCAAAGTTTTAATTACAAACTGAAACAAACTCCACCGAAGCAAAGCGAGATGCTTTCTTCCTGAAATTGCTCCCGTTCTCGGATTATGATCCGACTCTTGTCAGTTTTCGACAAACAGGACTGGATAGACATCCTGTTCGAGACGTATTGATTGTGTGAATCCACTTGACGAAACAGCGGCAGATAGGGAAGCGGAGAGAAAAACATATTTTAGAAAGTGAGGACGGTTTATTTCTCTGTTACTCTCCCAGCATTGTGTTAAACAAAGAGCGTGACGTGATTGCGACGGGTGTATTAACCGTCCGTTTCCTGTCTGCCGTTGTGAAGAGTCGGCTTGGGGGGCCGTGAGCTCTGTGACATGGTAACAGCACGCTTCAGGGGTCACTGAGGTGGCTGGTGTCGCCAACATTTGAAGAGGAAAAACAGAAGGGAGTGCAATTTCTCACTGCAAGATAATCTGCTTTTCTCCAAGAATGGAGAAGCAGGCAGTGCCCTGCAGAAGAACTGCTACCACTTGAACTTTTCCCAACATTTTGTCACATTATAACCCCACATTTTTCTGACAGATCTTGTTCATTTGTGGATGTTAATATTATATCAAAATTGCAAATATTGTATGGTTGTGCAACAGTATTGTAGCATATCTGTAAAGATAACAGTAAACTATATTTTAAATCAATGTAAATGGATTGTGAGCAATAAGGTCAATGGGCTCGTTTTCTCAGAAAATAGAAATGAGTCATGAAGGAGCAGACAGACTAGAAGTTTGTAGTTGCGAGTGCCTTGTGTTTATAGTGAGGAAAATTATTTACATATTTACAACATCAGTGAAAACATCCAAAAAGCTGTATAAATTGCGCAAAGGAGAAAAACAAAACAACAACCAAAAAAAAGCCCCAAAATCAATCAATCAATCCCAGAGTTCCATAATTAATGAACCCACAGCCTTCAGTTCATCTGGGGTTGGTTAGAGGTCTGAAGCAAGTTGATTATAAAGTGCGTGGTGCAGTGCACTAAAATGCCTTGAAATTGGGTCTCTGTCCCTTTAAAAACTCCTCCCTCAGGAAGTCATCAGAACATTGCTCCTTTTTAAACCATTTAACAACATTTTTACCAGCCTTTCACTGAGAAGTAGTTTGTATAATGTGCTCAGCTGATGCACAATTCCACCAGGTGTTTGCTAATTGCTTCTGGCTAGTCTGAAGGAGTCTCTGAGCTCTGCGGAGGGGCTCCATCCTCGAAGGCGGGGCTAGGTCCACCCAGGTGTTTTGCACAGCTGAATGGTTGCCATGGAGATTAAAGTTATTTCACAAACATGCATGAAAGAGTCAAAAAAACACTCCAGGGATTAACATGTAAAGCTCAAAAAGTGGATTTTACACAACGCTGCCCCTTTAAAGGCTCCACTTTTCATCTCTGATCACAAATCAGACGTGAACTATGAAACTAGCAGCTCGTTAAAGAAACAGTCGTAAAAAATTGGCGATAATAGGACACCTGCTTGCAGTAATAGATAAAACTTTCTCACTGAGATGTTTTTAGAGAAAGAGCAGCGTGACACCAGCTGGCTTTCCAACATTTTGATTCGTCAATGTCCCCCACTGGGTAACCATGGTTTTTGTAGTGCTTCAATCACAAAACACTCATTTAATGCGCAAGATTCTGCATATTTAACATTTTCTTCATGAAAAAGCACAGATATAAATGTATTTTAGTTGTATAAGTTACTATAAAAGGTTCAACACATTAAAAAATGCAATAAAACAACAGAAAATGGAAATTCATGTACGTTTGAATAAATGACTAAATGAGATTCTGGAATGTGGAAATTGTGATTCAACCCACACAGGGGGGGGAAAAGGTTTAACAAATGTATATATATTGTGGCAGCAAAAAGAGTTTAGGTAAACTAAAATTAGAGTAAATCATCTGTAAATATTTCAGCCTGTGTGCTTAAAGAAAGGTTCAATCTGTACTGAAAAGGCTAATAAATTATTTCAATTTTTTCTTTTTTTTATCCAGAGTTTTCCAGTGAAAAAAGAACCCTTAATCTTACCGTGTGTACTTTTCTTTCTCCTTTGGATGTGTGTGTGTGTGTGTAAAAAAGAGGTTTGCACTTCCAGAAATATCACCGGGTTTTCATGCTCTCGTTCTTGTTTTCTTTGAACTTCCTGTTCAGCTTCTGCTTCGTGTATTTCAATGACGCACAAGAGCAGCATAAAGTCTGGACTTCATCCTGCAAACACTGCACAAAAAGCAAAAACATTATTAAAGCCCCACTTTGTATTTGGTGGGAAATCGAATCTCATGAATGTTTAGAGGTACCAACCTTCTCAGATTATTGTTAACGCAAAAGTAAAAACTAAAGACTTGTTTCAGAATAATGACAAAAAGATTGTACGCTCCATTTCTGATGTACCAACTTTTTTTTTCTTATAATAAAATTGAACAAAAAAACCCAAAAACAAGCACAAAAGATTCTATTTGTGATGGAAAAGCTGCACAACATCCTCTATGAAAACAGATTTTTTTTTGCTGATTGCTATTCAGCAGCATATAGTTGTTTGTTGTTACGTTGCCAGAATGGAGAGACAATAGCAACAGTTGCTGCCCATTTGGAAAACGTGCTAAAAGCTGTATTTCCAAAATGTGTGATGTTCATTATTCTGAAGTGAGAGATTATTCACAAATTGAAAACTTTTAAGGAAGCTTCTTCCTAGTAGTGGATGTTTCAGAAAATACACCCAAAGGTCAGAGTGTTCAATTTTCACAATCGAGTGATCTGTGTGGACTGTCTGACCTTTGTCCACTCAGCGGTGAACAGATCTCCACTGAGGGTTGGGATGGTATCAGATGTTTCAATTTAAGTAACAGACTAACTAGATGAACAGGAATCAGAACCAGCTAATCGATTATCCATCAACTTCCTGGGAATCAAACTTATTAGTTGCCAAAAAACTTGGGCAGTATTATGTTAAATCGACTCTATTGAGCTTCATATCATGTTATTCCTCCATCAAAAACACACCTGGAGTTTTGTCTTGATTCTATGACAAATGCTTCAATCTCCATGGCAACCAATCAGCTGTACAAAAACGCCTGAGTAGACCTAGCCCCGCCTTGATGGTGTATCAATTTCCAAGCTTTCAAGCTTCCTCCTCCATGACTCCCACACTAGGTTCCTTCAGACTAGCCAGCAGCAATTAGCAAACACCTGGTGGAACTGCTGACCTCATCATACAAGCTACTTCTCAGTGCATCGCTGGTGAAAACGTTGTTAAAACGTTAATAGAGGAGCCATGTTGTGATGAGTTCCTGAAGGTGGAGTTTCAGAAAGAATGGGACTTTTTAAAAAGACAAAGAGCCCATTTTAAGACCATATCAGTTTTATTTTCAGTCACATTTAATATATACTGCATTTATATTACTACTGAACATAGTAATTTAACTGTGCTATATGGCAAGAAAGGTAGGGGATACTGCCTCTTTAAGAAACAATGATAGGGGTTTGTCTATTAGGTTGCTGGTTCAAACCCTCCCTTGAGCATCTCAGTTGTTGTGTTCACTTGCACCACTTTTCCTCCTGTTGTTGAGAAGACTATATGGCGTCGGTTCTTGTTGGTGTCAAAGTTCTAAACAATCGGATCTGATTTTACCAAGTAGCTAACATCTGGCCGTGAAACGCGGCAGCTCTACGCTATGAAGCTTACCGGAAATTTGCATGTATTGTAAACATCTTTGCCAGCAATAAATGTCAACCATTCCTCTTGCACTGTCTCTATTTGCTCAATATTTAGAAGCCAACCCGACCTGCACTTCCTCTTCTGAAATTGCTAAACTATAACAAAATGCAGAATGAGGTGCTAAGAAAGCACAGAAAGCGGACGTCAATCGTTTACAACTTTGTTTTCTGTTCACTGACATGACCGGTAGTTCATGTCAGAAATTTAACAGGAGAAATTGAACTCAATGGGAGAAATCCCAGATGTAGAACTGAAGAAAGATGAGAATTAAGTGGAATTGTCTACAAAAGACGGGCAGAGAAAAACAATAAATTGAACCAACCCTGCTAATAAGGTTGAGCAAAGATTCCTGATCTGCTTTTACTGATGTCCAAGTAAAAGCAGTCTTCTTAGGACACCTAAATATGAACCAAACATCGGAAACATCTTGATCCAAAAGCATTTTGAGCCACAGAGGGGGCAAGTAGCAGGCTAGGAGGCTAATGGTTCTGCAGTCTTTCATTTAGAAAGCTAACAGTTGGTTTGAGTCTCCATTCTTAAAAGTAACATAACCTTTACTTGAACTGAATTTAAATGTGTTCATGTTATATAACATTCACCTATTTCTGTCCCAAAACAGCAGTTTGCTAATGAGCTGCGGTCATGTCAGTAGCATTATAAAAATCCCTCTTATAGCCCCAAGGAGGGTTGCAGTTTGTGAAGAATGAAACACCCTGAAGACCCAGAAGCTTTAAAGTTTTGTTCTGTTTGTCAGAAATAATACAAACACAATTTGCCCCAAACTGCAAACACAAGGAACAAGTTGTGCATTATACCAGATCACACTATCCACTCTGTGACCGTGAGCCACATAAAGTATCTGTAAAACTCACACATTACTCTTTCCTTTGTCTGACAAAAAGTCAATTTTGAGAACTGTTTTGTAAATTCAACTAATATTGGTCCAGTCAAGTATTACCTGCTGAGATTTTTGATGTCGTTCGCTAGAGATTGATTCTTTTCTACAGATCTGTGCCGTAAAGGTACAGATTTGTTTTTTTATAACTTTGCTTGCTTATGATTCTCTGCTCACACGTCAGCTATTGTTGTTTTTATTCAATTAAAAATTATTCAATTATTTAAATGCAACTGGTAGAAATGGGTGGGTAAATGTTCTATTTAATACAAGAGGATTTTTGTCTTCAAGTCTTATTTTTCTTTTATTGTGCTTTTAGTCCTAAAACACATGGAAATGTTTGATTCCCGTGTGTTTGACATCATTAGAAAGCTTAAAATCCACACTTTTTGCATTTGTAAATAGCTAAAAACACCAGCCATGTAGGAATATCCTCTACTAATCTAACTCTGAGTTAAACTTCACAACTTTCTCTCAGATTTCTTTAGTCTTGATCAAATGTTCTCCCACAAACCCCTGAGGTCTTCACACAACCGCTAGATTTATACAGAGATAAAATCCCACATCGGTGGACCAATATATTCTGGGTTTTAAAGGTTGACGGTAAACAGAGTTGATCTATAATCTATTTGTTGGTGTGTTGCTTTGAGGTTGTAATAAAGACGAAAATATAAGAATTTGCCACTCTGATAGCCAGGAGCTCTTTTGTTTGCATCTGTTATTATGTTACAGGAATCAGATGTCAGGAATAAGAAACGACAACGGCTGACATGCAGAATGCATGTTGGGAGAAAGTTTCACAGAAACTCTCTGGGAGAAACTGCTTTGTCATTCGCTTTTTCTAAGTTCACCAACCAGTCGGCTGCATGCACTCACTGCCATAACTCTGCCTTAATTACACTTGTCAGTCAAACAAATTTACATAACACAAAGGGAACCAAATTAAACATCTTAAGATGTCACGCAGCAACATCACATGGTGTCAGAGACGACGCTTTGTTCATTAAATATATTTTTAGAGTTCATTCATCTGGAGTAATTTGTAATTGGCACATGAACGCAGGCAAAGAGCATTTCTTAAAATAAGAAGGCGCTCGCACTTAAACGGACAAAACCTGGAATCAGAGGCAGGAAAATCCTCAAAGTTTTCCGACGAGCAACAAAAAACAAAAACTTCCTCGGATTAGCAAGTTTGTAAAACAGCTTCGGGCTGTTTTATGGATTGTATAATTAGCAGGACAGCAGATAATAATCTAGAACATTAAAATCTGTGTTCCTTGCAGACATGCTTTCTAAGTCTGACTCGTGTATCGCCCTGTTCTTATCAGGGTTGGATGAAACTCCTGCTCAGGAAACTGCATGTCATGGTATAACACTTTATTAATAACGTAGCCAGTGTAAAAAATCCACCCGGTTTTAAACCTCATGAGTTCATAACACCTGGCGTGAAGTAATGGCTGCTCACTGACAGCCCTTCATCAAGGTCTGTAATTACAGGAAGCTAAATCACCTTGAATATCCTGTAGCAAAAAAAAAACAAAAAAAAACAGCTTTTATTACAGACGTGATAACAATATTAACAAGCCAAACATGAAGCCGGAGCTCAGCAGCAGCCTGAATAGCAGCCTGCTCAATTAAAGTCTGGAGCCTGAACGGCAATCCGCCCGCTGGCGCTGAAACCTCTGAGGATAAAAAACGTCAACCGTACAAGAGAAGACTGAAACTGATCAGCAGTCAGGTCTTCATCTTAAAGGGGTCCAAGAGTAGCTGAACATGTTAGTCTAAATATGTTGTAATTTTACTATCAACTCATAATTACTTCAAAAATGTAAATCTTTTGTTATGGAGGTCACAAGTTTTTCACCCGACGGGTCCATTCTGTACTGGAATCTACAGAGTAAACACAGGAAGGCTAACTGTACCTAAGTTGTTATCATGTTGCGTTTGACTGGTGTAATTTTAGTGTCACTATTGGTGGTATTAAAAGAATAAAAACAGAACAGTGAGGTGAATCTGGATCGCTTCCAACATGAAAAAAAGAGGAGCGGAAAGGGAAAGAGCTGAATCTGAACACAACTTCCAAAGTACTCTCAACATTTCTCTCCAGAAGACATTGAGTCATTTATAGGAGCAAATGACTCGATGTCATTGAGTCATTTGACTCTGTTAAGAGTCAAAGACTCTTAGCAGGTGGTCGTTACCTTACAGAGCTACAAATAAATGTCGTGCCAACAGTTTTTATCCACAAATCTCTCTGCCACTGGGCGAAACATTGGACAGAAGCTCTTTTAAACGCTAACGGAGAACTCCGCCAGCAGTACTGCCGTCCCATTTACATCTGGACCCGGAGATCGAACCCTAAACAGCTGCTATCGTACAGGACACACAGCGATAGAACTACTTACCGGATCACACAGTCCGACCAGAGGCGCCTGTCATTCATTGTTTCATTGATGAAGCTGAAGACAGCAGCAGCGAACACCAGCTGCTACGGCCATGATCACAACACCCTGGAAAAGACAAAACAGTTTGAATAAGTTTTAAAAACACTTTGTTGAATGTAGACTTGATATTAGTGACGTTATCAGTTGATCATCTAAAGCATCAACAGCGAACGGAGGCGACCAAGATGTGGTAACATATCCATCCCTTCTTACCACATATTCCTCCATTTTTCCTGCCTGAACAGCTGCTGGCTGAGATGAATTTTCTTCTGCCTCAGAGCTAACTTTAGCTGCACCACGTCATCTAAATTGGATCAAATGAGAAAATACCAGCAAGGCATTCATTTTCACTCAGGTGTTTTTGGTCAAAGATGAATTTCTGCTCATAGTGTAGTAGATCTGTGCAAGCAAAGAAGAAAATAACTCAAACATATGAAGAAGAAATAGGAATAGTTCCCTTCGTGTTTGCTGTCTGTGTCGTCGAAATCAGCACTCAAGTATTTATAGTCCTACGCCACCTCTTCTTTTTCTCTCCAGAATGGAAATAGCTTATTCCTACATCACCCAAAGTCCACAATCCTTTTGGTTTTCTTCTCATCTTCTTGGACATTCATTATTACAGTGGCCCAGAAGGCTAACAAAATGCAAAAGCCCCAATGCAACAGCAAAAGCCAAACCAGAAAAGCCCCATTTCAACACCAAAAAGCCAGAACGCAACAAAGCTGCAATGCAACAGCAAAAACGTGCAGTGACACCAAAAAGCTACAATGCAAAAACAAAAAGCCACAATGGAGCAACAAAAATTGCAATGCAACAGCAAAAAGCCACAACATGACAAAAAGACAAGCCACAACAAAATATTTAATGAAATTCAATAATACTTTCTGGATTTTAAAAGCAACATAAATGTTGTAACTCATAATAATTCAGATTCCTCTGAATTTTTGTCGACAGTAATGGCGGTTTGGAGGCGCTCTGTATTTCAGCAACAACAAGAAGCCCCAACAGCAACTCCTAACCCAGGCCCAGTCTTACAGAAACACTGCTGGTGCATTTAATAAGTGCTTCAGTGTTTAGACTGAATGTCAAACCATCTATTAATGTCACCAAAAGATATTGATACTGTCGTGTTTTTATTGCAAAGAGCTCACAGCATCAATTATTCAGAACGTCTCATGGATGTCAACAGCAGTATGAGCCGCTGTCATTGGACCGTTTGTACCAGTTCTTAAGTATAACTAAAGTAATCCATCATGGCTGACATTTTAGAGCAAAATACGATATTCCTGAGTCTCTGATATGAAACTCTTCATAGATAAACGTCCTTTGAAGAAGGGAGATTGGGTTTGTAATAAGAGTTGCACTCAGTGGCTTTAAAATTTAAATTCTTGGATGACATTGTACAAAATGTCTATTTGTTGGAATTTCTTCGAATTTGTCAGAAGCATACAACTGTGTCATTTTTCTCCCACTATTCTTTCAGCTCAGAATTAATTTGACAATTATCCAGTGGAGAGAAAGTAAAACGTTTACATAAAAACCAGTTTCCTGCGACACAGCGTAGACGCATTTACACCCAAGAAGAAAGCAGCAGTTTTCCCTGATATCAAGCTGAGCGAATTATCTTCCACAAAAATCATCTATTTCCTGCTGCTATCTTTTGGTCTGCGCGCTGCTGCTCACTCTCTTGTTGGCATTTCAGATATCTCTAAACTACACGCTCTGTGGAGACTTGCAGGGGGAGAAGTCCGGACTTCACACGTGTGAAAGTTCATGACTGTGTGAAGACTCGCGCAGTACGAAGTGCGAAGAGCGGCAGCTCCCAGAAATGATCTATAAAATGAAACAGAGGATTGCCATAAACAAATTATTAGAGGTACAAGTTGGTCAACAACACCTGTAGAATACAGCGGCCTAATTAAAAAGACAAGAGGAACATAATATGGATCCGCACAACACTGGAGGGAAAAAGGACGATTCTGTAATGGCAGCCGTGCTGCCGACGTGGAACGATCCAGTTAACTAAATGAAACCTGCAGACGGAGTTACTGTTGTTATAATGCAGAAATAACACAGAAAAACTGTTGAACAACTCAAAGCTACTTTTGTCTCGCTCTGTCTTGTACACTACACGGAGACTCGTTTCCGTAGCAACTGATAACAATACCACTTTATGTTTCAGGAATCAACACAAAAAAAACCCACTTAAATATTTCCCACACAATGAACTGAACATTCAGTCTGTTGCAGTTTTATGGTTTTAGATTTGATGTTTATTTTCTGATTATTATCAAATGATCGGTTTTGTAGAGTAGCTGTCGCTGCCATTAGCTAAGCTAACCCAGCGGCAGTTGATTAGCTAATTCAAACACCTACATCTCTCTTTTTATTTTTCACCGAATTCCACAACACATCTACTGTTAAGGTTTTCATAGTCAAGCTAGCATAACTGGCCCTAGCATAACTTTCTCACTATTTTTTCTGAATTAAAACTTTTTCCGGACCTTCTTATTTATTTGTCGTAGTGTTGACAATTGGTAGCAAAGTAACTGCATCCCTTTAGCTTTCACATATCAGGCATAGATTTAAGACTACAAGTGTGTCACATCGACAACTTAACAGCCAAAACCAATGCTAGTCATTGATAGCGAGCAGGGAGATGGGGGCGGGATCTTCATCAAAAACATTTCCAGAACATTTTTTAGTTATAAAATACTCTTTAGAGTCCAGTGACGTTTAAATCACCTGGACCAAACAGATTGCATTTTTCTTTTTCTAAATTGCTGAACCACATTGATGATAAAAATGACTTTGTGTCCAGACACTTTTCTGAGATAAACACAATGAAATGAGTGAGAAATAAAGTTCTGAGTGGCATAAAGACACAGAAACTGAGATGGGTCATCAGGTGAAATGTTTTTTTTTGTTTTTTTTCTTAGGTTATTTCTATGCTGCCGTCTGGAACAACCCGACTGATGCCTCGGGTCACAAACCTTGTAAACATTCAAAACTCCAAACCTCTCCATCTCTACGATCAATAACTGTGTGTATGTTTGTTTATGAGAACATTTACTGCATTTCCCTGTTACAGAGAGGAAACTGATGTGCTTACAACATCATTTGATGCAACGTTTCACTTTTTTATTATCACTGCCAATCTCAGGTGTATAGATTTCTGCATGTCTGAATATGAGCATTGATTGGCCAAAGACTACGCCGGCCCACAAAAACAAGAATTAGGCTTTGATGGGTTCAGAAATGCTGCATTTTGTAGTTAGTTCATGATAATGTGTGTGAAAAGTTACGGGTCATAAAACACAAAAAATCCTACTGTTAAGTAAAATTCAAAAGCATATACTTCTTATAATTATTTTAACTACTTCTTCCTTTCAATTTTCCAAAGAAGACAATAAAATCATAAGTATCACCTTATAATATCTCCAAAGCCCTCACTGCAAAAACACAACATTTTACCAAGTATTATATGTATTTTAGTTTTAATGCAAATGTCTCAACGTAAAAGTAACTCTTCGGGAAGACATGGGAGCTTGTTTTAAGTAAATAATTATTGTTTCTTTCCAATTGTTCTAACAGAGAGAAAGATAAATGTTAATTTCAGGTTTCGAAGGTATTTGGTTTCAAGGGAGTTCATTTTAAAAAAAAACTTACAGAAAAAAGTCGAGAAAAGAGGATCAACAATCTAAAACTAAAAACAGGACGATGACGAAGTTTGCAGCGCCCACTTCCTGACAGGTAATGATCACATCGTTTAAATTGTATTTTCAGGTGGTTTATTGGACAGTAACATAGAAAGTCAATCGTTCATATGTAAGGTAAGATGTATATGATAAAGGTACCATGTTTTTAATTGGTTTTCTGCAGATTGCTGCGAACGGTTGACCTACATTGCAGAAATGCAGAATTAACATACAATGAATTTGGGCTTACAAAAGCTAAATAAATTACTTACAAGTAGATCCAAGCACATAGAAACAACATGGGTTAGCTTAATTGCGTTAGCGGTAGCATTGTTATCACAGACTAATTACCTAAAATGGCACAACTCTCTCTTCAACCAGGCAGAAACAAGTCGACAGCCATTTAATGCTTGGCTGACCCAACCTGAAACAAACTTCCTTCTGGCTCGTCGTATGATATGAACTCTACAGCACCAGATAGTTAGTCATGTGGCTCGCCTCGACGTTCAAGGTTATGTAACAAGTCTTCTATTGAGAAGATACGGATCACATCCTAAATATACAAATATTTTCTTGAGGCAACCTCGTCGGTTCTAGCCCGTTTAGGGCATTGGCGTACTCGCTGTGATCCATTTTGCCGTTTTGAACTGGAGCAATCCACTTCCTGACCCCCATTTGAATTTCACGCATCATCCGGGTCACGTGTGCTAGAAACTAGACTAAAATTACTTGGTAAGATTTTGTGTTTTGCAGTGCTCTCAATATTAACAGTAGCATTTGGAAAGAGAAATTCTAAGTGATTTATTTTCACCTCTTTTTCAGGTGAAATTATTGTTTTTGGCTGGAGGGAGGGGAAGTAAACTTTCTGTTTAATTTATCTACTTTTAATTTCCCAAAGCTCATTTTTCTTTCTGCACTTTTTCATTTTCATCATTTAATCTTGTCACGCTTACTTCATAAATAAAAGGCTCTTTGGTTTCCCTTGCCCAGCATTGGCTCTGTTTTTTGTTTTTTTTTAGCAAAACAAGTAAAAACTTCATTACATTCAACAGAATGATTTACAAATTTGAAAACATGAGCTTATGCAGCCTGCCACAATTTATGAGTTGAAATAAATTACCTCAAACTTCTTAATTTTGCAGCACCATTGTAATGTTGTACATTACCAGATGCAATTATGCACATATTTTCTGTTTATCTATGAATGTTCTGCAGCAGATTGAGTGAAATAAATGTTCTAATTTCTATTTAAATAATGAACATGCCCAGGAGATACTTCAAAAGCAACCGTGATAGAGTTGCGAAAGCAAGTAGTGCTCTTCACAAAGGCTGTAGTCAAAGATATGATTAATAATTGTCTTATTTATTAAACGTTTTCACCAAGTGAATTATCTGAAAGCAAGGAAATGGTATGTAAATGGGCAAATTTACAGCAATTATAAAAAGAAACCTTACAGTTGTTTGACGTGATCCAAACCAAGATTTTCTCATAATCATGTTCAGCAGTTTTATCCTTTGATTCAGCTTCAAAAGTGAAACTTAACAGCCTTGGGAGATTCAGAACAGAAAGACTTCATGTCTTCGTCTCCAGGCCGAATCGATAAACCCCGGCAGAGAGAGAGAAAAAAAAACACACAATGGCTTTTGTTATTTTTTTTCTCGCGGTTGATCAAAACTGTAAATGAGAGAATGAAAAGCAGCCCCACAACTGCACCTCATTGATATCGATATTATTGAATCTGCTCTAAAAGCTGTCGGCTGCAGGTCTGTGCAAGTGTCTGTCCATCCATTTTCTGTTCACCCTTCGTCCCTGATGGGGTCGGGAGGGTTGCTGGTTCCTCTCCAGCTACATTCCGGGCGAGAGGAGGGGTCACCCTGGACAGGTCGCCAGTCTGTCGCAGGGCAACACAGAGACAGACAGGACACACAACCATTCACTCACACACTCACACCTAGGGAGAATTTAGAGAGACCAATTAACCTGACAGTCATGTTTTTGGACTGTGGGAGGAAGCCGGAGAACCCAGAGAGAACCCCGGTACCCTAAACTAAAGTTTAAACTAAATTACGCAGAACTAAACATATGATTGTAATAATTTGAGGAGCAAAATTGTCGTCATTGTAAATTAGATGGATACACACACTGAGACCCACTGACATGCAGTAACATTTTTTTCCATATTTAGATGAAAAACACTTTGCTTTAGTTTCTTTATATTGATGTAAGTTATCACTGAATAGTTGAAGGCTGCAGATCACCAACCTTAACCGGTACAGTTAATCTGTATTCAGCCTGCAGATTCAATATCCTTCTTCTTCTCTTTTCTATTCATTTGTTTTCCATATGAAAGCTCACATGCTCTTCACCTGCAGAAAAAAATAAAAATAAAAAATTCAGAGTGCAGCTTTATCAGCATATAGGATTCTCCTTTTCAAGTAATGCCAAAGGGCTGAAAATCAATGCTCTCTTATCTTGTCAGCTGTCACATGACTGAACAGCAGCTTGGAGTGTGCTTCTCCTCACAGATGTCAGGAGCGATTCATAAGCATGCTGGGAATTTTCTGCTTTTCGGTGCCTGGTCAGAAAATCAACTCTGTGCTGCACATTTTCTGAAGGCATTCAGGGTTTATGCTAATGAGGGAATTGGAACAATGTCATTCGTGCTCAGCAGGGAGTCCAGGAATAAATAAAAAAGGAAAAAGCATCATGCAACCATGAATCTGATGTTATTTAGGGCAAATGCAACGAGGCAGTGCAAGCTTAGGTGACAGTGGAGAGTTGAACTGTGGGCAGAGTTAACCGAAAGCATCCGCGCTGACAATTAACTGGCGTTTCACAGCCGCAGCGTACACCAAGCGCTCGCACAGAAACAGGGATATTTAGAATAATGAGCATCATCTATGCAAGCTGTCTTCCCTCTGGTTATAATCAGAAACCCACTCGTGCTTCCTCCCACACACAGAGTGTGATCTCGGTGCAGCATGAAATCACACACTGTTCCGTGCTAGACAAACAGCCAGCGTCACTGGCATCTGGACAACATCTGTCTAACCTCTGTGCTGTTTACCACCTCGCGGCACTTTGTGTTTGCCTGGTAAAATGTTGGTTGTTTTTATTTTTTCTTTTACAGGCACATCTCTGAGACCTAAAGGGACACTTTCAAAGCAGACAAGAGATGAAGTGCGCTCAAGAGGTGACTTCTGCAGTTGCAGGCAATTAAAATTCACCGACTCAAAATCCCTCAATAATCTCCAGACTTCACAATGGTGCAGAAGTAATGAAGTGAGTGCTACAGTTTATTTTAAAATGGCTTTTATTTATTTATTTTGGCAGACATTCACAGCACAGCAACCACTTTAAGATGAACTGCATCATGCATGAGCTACGACACGCGCCGCACGGAGAGTATTTGTGGCTCTGTTTCTGTTCAGACACACGCAGACTTGCTTTCAACAGGTGATGAAAAGCAGGCGAGGATGCAGAGCGAAGTGTGTCTGACGGGGTCAGCAGGCGTCTTGTGTCTCACTGAGCAACACGCCTGCTGAAGGTCCGGATTTCTGCATTTATTTGAATCAGTTCAGTGTCGATGTCCTGTGACGGTTATATTCAATAAATTGCAAAACATGTCGAGATGAGTTTTATTTTCAGATTAAAATTACCTTTTGAAAACAACCTCCTAGCAGGTATTAAATGTACTTCCCATTAAACCGGCAATTTTGAGCTTTACATCGTGTTATGATTTTATGTCCTGGAGTGCTTTTCTGATTTTCCCATCCCTGTTTGAGAGATCCTTTAGTCTCCATGGCAACCATTCAACTGTGCAAAACGCCTAAATGGACCGTGCTCCGCCTTCGAGGATGGAGCCCCTCCTCAAAATTGCAGTTTTCAAGTTTCCGACATTCTGCCTCAGAGATCGGCTCCTTCAGACTAGCCTGTAGCAATTAGCAAACACTTGGTGGAACTGTGCATCAGCTGAGCTCGTTAAAGGAGCTACTTTCCAGTGTAACCCTCGTAAAAACATTGGTAGAGGTTTAATAGAGGAGCCATGTTGTGATGACTTCCTGAGGGTGTGTGACAGAAGGAAAACACCTAAAACGTGCAGGGCAGGGGGGGCCTGAGGACCGGAATTGAGAAATGCTGCTTTAAACCCAGATTTCGGTTTCCAGCAAGAGCTTTTGTATCAATCTGGAGTAAAATTTTGTTTTTAATTGTGTTTTCACTAGCTGTTTGCAGAAAACCATCATTATTAAGAAAAGTAAGGAACTAAAATGTCAGACTTTAATTAATCTATGTAATGTGTTCCCCTTGGTGATGGAGTTATTAAAATAAATTGACTATACTTTTGTAATTTATTGATTAGTTCTGTACTTTCACCTGGTCGTTCAAGTGCTGAAATACTAAGATGGCCTCAAATAGTCAATCCAAAGCGAGGATAGGTTTTCTCTGTATGTGTGAGTTATCTTCTTGGACAGAAGATCTCTGTTGGAGGGCAAACTGGCTTGCAGCAGATTACACGCCTGTCTGAAATCACCTTGTCAGTGAGATGATTGCAGGAGTAGTGTCTGGAGATTTAAGGAGCTGTTGGGTGGCGCGCCGATGCCTGATGATCAGCCTTTCCCGATCGAAGTTTGGTTTGGTTTCCACACCAGTCCCTCGGTCAGAACTCTCCTTCCTGCTCTGAAACTCTGCCAATCAACACCTGGTTTTCCCTGATCTGTCAGATTTGTTCTGAGTGCCTCCATCTCCTCATTCCGTCAACTGATCTCCTTTTCCTCCGTCTATTCCTCCTTTGAAACGGTAAGACAAATCTTTTTATTCTCTGTACTGTGGATGATTCTGCATGTGGGTCATGAAATTACTTGGAAACGTGACAGAAAGCTAAAACAAAGTCCTTACAAAGATGTTTCTGTATTGATGTCCTTAAAATCTGGAGTAACCAGTGACTTCAGAAAGGATCTAATTGGCGTAGAATCCACCTTGATTTCCGTATAAACACAGCTGTCATTTGAAGACCTTTGAGGTTTGTTAAAGAACTTGGTGAACAAACAGCAAAAAGACCAAGAAACACGACTTCAATAGTTCAAATAACAGCAGGGATGCAAACTTTTATTCAGTTTTGTTGAGGGCAGTGACGGTTCTAAAGTCTAACAGGAAGGATCTATGTTAATGCTACTTTGTGTACCACTGACGGACACTGTTCAGCAACAGATTCAGATATATTCACTCTAAAAATAAGGCTTTTTTTTTTTTTTTTTGGAAACGTCACTTGAATAAAAGCATTGAGATGGTTGTAGCTTATATAAATGTACAGTGAAAGCTATAAAAGGGTGATTTTAGAAATGGTCCAGACCAAAAATCTTTATCCAAATGGAAGGCAAGGTTTAAATAGATATTTATAGACACACTCCATCATGTCTAAGCAATTCTGGAAAGATGAATCCACTCCCTCCTTGGTTGGATTGGTTTGTATTTGCTGGGCTGGTAGAGAAAATGGATGTAATTACAGTGAAAGGTTGTTAGACTGAACAGTGGCTATTTTAGGATGAACACCTATGCCTGTAATGCAACAATTTGTGCAAAAGGTTAAGTCAAGTAGGCCGAAGCGGTAGTAAATGTGAATCAGACGTCGTTCATCCTCTACTAGCAGCTGTCCCTCCAGCACTGCACCTTTCTAACCTGCAGGATCCCTGCAGTTTAAATCCCACGAACTGCACGGCATTAGGAGTAAAAAGTTTGAAATTCCCCCAAAACAAGTGTAGCTTTAAAGAGACGGTAGACCAATGACAAACTAAAACGAGTGTCAGCAATATCCAGAAGGTAGAAAATCTTCCGTCTGTGGGAAACGGCTCCGGATGTTACACATCAGTGGGTTATCAACACGAATCAGAGTCTCTTTGACAGCTCAGATATTTGGAAGAACACAGCAGAGTGTGAAGGTTTATTCTGGGTTGTAAGAAAAATGTCTCGCTTGTTCTTTGGCACAACAATTCCAGTAATGGAAACTATCCGACTCACTAACTGCTACAAACGATTGTTCACCTGGAACGCTTCAACTTAAGTGACAGGGTTTTAGAAAGGAATCCATATGTGCTGGTTTGGTGGAGGAAAGAAAAGCATTCAGTTAAACTGTAGCAGTCAGGCTTCAAAATTCAAAATAAATACGAGGGAAATGTAAAAACCTGAGGAAAATGCTTCATTTAAACATTTTTTTTTTTGCCAATACTTATTTCAGTTTCTCATTTTGGAGCAGATCTCAGTCATTTTGACCACGCTGGTCAAATTAGTCGCAGTTAAATCTGGAGAATACAGATAATATCAGTGAGTTCTCCCATCACTTTTTAAAATTCCTTTTCATTAGAAAACATTTTGAATATATGACACTCTGATACAATGAAGTCAGTGTTTTCATCGCTAAGTGAAAATGCCCAATGTTAGAGACCGCACAAAATCACACCAAGGGCTGTAAATGGCCCTCGGGCCGCCCTTTGGTCACCCCTGGTATAGACTATATAATACTCCTTCATTTTAATAATAACTTAAATGCTTTGACAGGTGAAAATATGGCCTGAATTATTCCCAACTGCCTTGAATTTACATTTTAGTTAAGCTGGAAACTGGAGGCTAATAGCAATAGCAATGCTAGTAAGAAGAGAAAATTATAAATACTTGCACTCTGAAGTACTGATTAGTTGTTTTTTGCCTGCTGGAAAAATCCCCAGATGATCTTAAAGTACTTTTTATGTATCTATATTTATCTACAGGGAACTTCAATCAATCTGTAAAAAAAATCTGACAGGCTAGCAATTAGCAGCTAGCTTAAGGAAGCTGGGGTACCAACATAAGGACAAGAAAAAGCAGAGTGACTTTATGAGTGTGAATTTGGTTTATTTGTTTATTACTAAAATTACACACCACTGTAAAAGCTCACCCATTAATTAAAAATACACAAACTAGCATTATCAACAATTTATGCTAGCTACAGAGATTGAAACAAAAAGCTCTGAGGGAACAAAAAGGTTCGGGTCATACGTTTTCACCTATAAAGTGGATTTCAGTGTCTGTCTGCAGAGGTATTTCTCCTGTGTGTTTCTTTAAAGGTGACTGTCCACACAGTGGTAATGATGTGTGTTAATGGACCAGACACTGGGCTGCAAGGGTGGATTGTGTTCAGTGAAAAGTAACAGATGTAAAGTCTTGTTCTCCAACCTCGACATTTAGCCTTTTTTTCTAAACAAAATGCTTCTTTCTTTGTGAACAAGGGGACTGTCATTAAAAAGAGCCTCTTTAGTAAGGAAGCTATTGGATATCATCAGAAGTATGGATTGAAAAATACTAATTAAGCTTTTTCACATACTCTCTGCTGCTTGGAATGGAAAAAATAGCTTGAGTATCCTTAAGCTTTATAAGATTTTTCCATGTTACGTATGGCATCAACAAAAACACAAAATTGGACCAAAAACAATTACTTCTCCATTATTCTGTAACCTCTACGGTCACTGCAGTCAAAGAAAACAGAAAAACTGATGATATATTCAGACAACAAGCTGTCTAGATTTTAACTTTCGTTGGTGACCTCTATCAGTACTTACCAACAACAGTTTAATCCGTCATTACGATCTGTTTCCATCTTTAAGCCTCCTACGTACGGATATATCAACCTATAGAAATGTTCTGGCATTATTCTCAAACTTTAATCTTTGTGCATCTTTAATGGAGAAGTTTGGCTTCGTTCTTTCTGGATATCTTTTGCTAACCTTGGATATAAGTGTTCTTCATACTCTACTATTCATACACATCAACTCACTTTGTTTTCTCATTTAAACAAACTTTCAGAAAACAGCCGAAAAAAATATTCTGCAACTTAGTGATTATCCATTTCTGATTTCAATCTCCAACTAATTGTACTGAAGAAAGAAATTTAGGGAATCAATAATTAGCAGTTTATGGTTGGGCTGGACAATAAATCGATGACAATATATGGACCCTCTGCATTTCTGTTTGCATCCAGAAATGTTGTGCATGCACACAGTGCTGGAAGGCAAAAAGACGATTCTTTTTCATGACATCTGTAGCCGCGCTGCCGAGATGGGACGATTTCGTTAGCAAAATGGAACCTGGACATGTGAGTATTATTAATTTAGTGCAGTGCGCCGCAGGAAAGGGAAAAAATAATGCAGAAAAGCCGTTAAGTAACAACTCAAAACCGCTTTTCTTGCTCTCTGTATCGGCTACGGTACACACAGACTACAGACTCGTTTCCATAGCAACTGACAACATTGCCACTTTGTTTCAGGATTCAATACCAAAAACACTCAAAACATTTCCCACACAAAGAACAGAACATTCAGTCTGTTTCAGTTTTGTTTTTAGGCTTCATGTTTATTATTAACAATTGATCGCTGTGGTGGATTAGCTTCCGCTGCTATTAGCTTAGCTAACACAGTGGTAGGAGAATAGCTAATTTAAACCCCTGCTCTACTGATGATCTGTCAGAGTTGGTTTTTAGATCACCTTTTTTTTCTTTTGTTTTACTTTTAAACTGAACTGAGACTAAGAATTTCAAATCACATCCAGATGTTAATTTTGTCAAAGTCAAGCTAGCATAACTGAACTACTTCTCTCTCGCTTGCTATTTTTTTCTTCATTAAAACTTTATTCTGACCTTGTTATCTAGCTGTTTCAATTAGCAGCAAAGCACCACATCCCTTTTTATTTTACATATTAGCTGTTCATTTGAGATTTAGTACATTATATTGACAACTTGACAGCTAAAACCAATGCTAGTCATTGTTAGCGAGCAGCTTTTTGTCCTCCAGCAGGGAAATGGTGGCGGGATTTTGCATGCGTAGCATCACCCTGCCAGAGGTCCATATTGCAAAAGACTTCAACATCTCATCGTCATCTAAGTAAGCTTGGTGGCATCAACTACTAACTCACTCTTTGGTTACCTAGCAACTCGCTCACTCTTTAGCTACCCAGCAATGACTTGTTGAGTAACTTGCGCAGCAGCAGTTTAAAGTTTCGTTACTGTGCCTCATAACAGCTTAAAAATCAACAGCGTGGAGTGAAAACTGGCTAAAAGTAGAGAGGTCACTCACTAGTCTATTTAAGATATTTAAAACAGAAAAACTAAGCAATAATTATTAATATCGACTGATATGAGATGTTTTTCAGCCATATCTTCCAGCCATAGATTATGGTAAAGACATAACAAAAATAAATCAAGAGGGTAATAAAAGTTGGAAAAATGCTAAGAAATGTTGATTAAAATCAGGTATGTGTATCATCTACCTTTCAGCCGTTGATTAGAAGTGATGTTAGTGGTTTTAATGAGCAATGCTCTCCAATTTCTTTGAACCGTTACTGTGATGTCCTGATCCCTCTCAGTGGTGACTGTTGCCTAATATGATGCTCAGCTTTTTGAACTAATGGAGTGGATTTTTACAACCTCTGTATTTAGTCCATCCTTGGCACCCGGATGTCAGCACTGATCATTATGATGCTAAGCATATTAACCACAAAGTCACTCAGACACATTCATCTTGACCGCAGTTAACCAAAGATTGAGCTTTTAATATTCATCTGACACTGTTTGGTTTATTTTCCAGGTAAAAACAGCTTTTCTGAATAGTTTCTCCAAATATTTTTTCTATTTTTTACATAGAAGCTCCAGCTGTTTCAGAACGTTCCTTCTCACATTAAATCTAGAAGCGTCTCTTTACCATTTCGAAGAAATAATTAACTACTAACAGTACTAATTAACATCTCAGTAATGTAATTCTCACAAGCGCTGCTGCTAAAATAAAACATTAATCTAATTACCAAGTTATGAAATTAAACAGAACATGGTGGTAATTCTGCTCTCCCTGGTGTTCCTGAACAGTTTGTGAAATGTAAACACTTTCAGGTTTAGGCTGTTTATTGTGAACACACAAAGAAAAAATATTGTCTAAAAATATATGTCTAAAAAATATTTTATTTAAACATGTAGGTTTACACAACCATATGAGACAGCTTTATGCTATAAGTATCAAAACAAATTGAATGTAGCTTCTTGTTTAAATTTGGAAAAACAGTTAGCTTAAGGCTAATGTCTATGGAAAATCCCATTCAGTGCTAACAGTTTTCAGAATTCCTGTGATAGAAGATCTTATAAGCAATTTAAACATATTTTAAATAAAACATAGTTTACACAAACATATGAGACAGTATCTTGTTTTAAATATCACTACATATTACATATAGCTTGCTTGTTTAAAGTATTACTTGTTGCCAAGACAGCTAGCTTGAGGCTAATTGTTAGCACTGAATGGAAAGTTCCATTCAGTGCTAACAATTTGCAGAATTCCTGACAAGATTTAACAAGTAAATACTAACATGTACAAGGTAACCATAATGTAGATATTTATTTAAATCTTATAAAACATATTGACCATGCTCTGAAGGCTGCTATATAAGCTCATTTGTTTTGCAAATAGCTGCTGGTGAACTGTTCTGTCAGCCTGAAGTGGGAGTAAATGCAGGGTTAGCATCTTTGCTTGGCCATTGATTCATGGATCCAAAAACTGAGCGATGAAACTTATGCGGTCCCTACCAAGAGACTGAAACCAGATAAGACGCCTCAATCCATTTGACAGGTGCATATTTCTGCTGTTAAAAGTGAGGTTTTGCTCTCCACTGTCACCACATGCCTGCTAAGAAACTGGAATTCTTTAGATGACTTATCTATTTAACTTGTATGCAGATTTATTTGAATATTTCCACTTTACTGGATTGATTTGATAGCTTATGTGTTTATGAATTGTAAAATATCTCAAGAGGACCTTTATTGTAAAAACTCAAACCACAAAGTTGGTGTTTTTTTCCCCCCAGGCCTGTTAACTTCAAAAGTTTTGTAAAAGTAAAATCAAATTTGCCTTTGGAGAGCACCAGATCATAATTTTCATGCTGTTTTTCTTTTGTTTCTGGCATGCTAGCATTCTGGGAGACTTGCCACAGTTGTGCTCTGATTACTCGCCTGATATTAGGCTGAACTTGGCGACTCGTTACGTTCTGCTTCCAGCGCCACCCGACCTTGCCTCTGGATTAACCCGTTTCCATGAGCTTTCACTCCAATACATTTCCTTCCCCAGTGATTTATTTTTCACAAAATCAGAGCGGAGTAAAAATCCTTCAGTTTGTTTTCTTTGTCATTCGCGTCAAGGCTAACACACAGTTTAAATCACCCTTCTTGAGCCGACAACACAACGGCACTCCAGTCTCAGCCTTTTGCTGCTAATAAATTAATTGTTATGCTCCCAGTTTGCTCATTAGACTAAGACTTGAGTTAAGGAAGTGCTGTTTTACATGACAATGGAAGATTATTCAGTCAGTTCAAATTCAATGCATTGGTCTTGTTGCCAAAATCAAAATCCTATGATTGTACTTCACCCATGTTAAACTTTTTAAAATTTTATACTTTACAACCACCAAATTCCATCATTTATTTGAGAGATATGTTGAGTCCAGCTGTGTGTAATTAAGCAGATATTCTCTTGATAAATCTCATGAAGGCACACAGCAGACAAGACAGGGATGAAGCTGTTGAGAAGTTTCAGGTTGACAGATTCAGTTATTTCAGCTAATAATAACTAGATATGAGGAGCAAAATCTGAGTGTAGTGATGGATTAGACCTGAACCTTCAAAGACGCATAAAGATAATTACAAACTTGGCCTTCTATCACCTGAAGAACATTTCTAGGATTAAAGGATTAATGTCAGCTGAACCCAGAAGATGGAGCACATCTTCTAAAGTCCATACACTGGCTCAGAAAATAGACTTTAAAATAATTCTGTTAGTTTATAAATCACTGAGCACCACATTAAAGATCTGCTGTAGCAACCTTCCAGACGCCTCAGGTCTTCTGGTTCTGGTCTGCTCTGCATCTCCAGAACCAAACATTGAGAAACAGCATTCAGCTTCTATTCACCACAAGTCTTTGGTTATTAAAAAAACGGACCAATTCTAGCCTTAATGGAAATTTTCCGTACTTTTTATTTTGCCCTTGGAATGTAAAGACTTTTTGTTTGAGTTGTCTTTTTAATCATCTGAAGTAATTTGAACTCTGCTGAAATGTTATAAAAATAAACTTTACTCAGCTAGAGGTTGGATATAAAGCTTTAAATGTCAGAGAAATGTTGAGTTAATCAGCCGTAACTGGAAAAAATATGGCCTTTCAACAGCGACCAAGTAAGGGTGCACTGATTTTCTTACTTTTTGGAGATTGATGATCGGCCAACACTTGCATGTGAAGCTGATCTTATGTACTTCAGCAAAGGTCTAAAAATCAACCACTGTCCTTTTCTCCTCTCCTGTGAGAGGTCACGTCTACACATTCGCAGTGAACAACAATCACCTCACCATTGCAATCTTGGTGATTTTCTTGCTATATTTAGCAATATTTCAGACAAAAAAAAATTGGTATCAGCCAAAATCTGAGCTTGTTAATCGGTGACTGGCCAGAAAAATGCAATTGGTGCAGAAAATGGCAATTTATTCACGCTGAGTTGCCAACAGGTGAACGGTAGGAGCAGGGCCGGATTTAGGAGGATGGGGGCCCCTGGGCTGGAGTCAGGATGGGGGCCCCTGGGCTAGAGTCAATATATATATATATATATGGATTGATTGGATTGATTACAAGAAAGCCTATGACTCAATGCCACACACTTGGATCATCGAATGCTTAGAGATGTACAACATCAACAGAACCTTGAGAACCTTCATTGCAAACTCAATGGGGCTGTGGAAGACCACCCTTGAAGCCAACTGCAAGCCACTTGCACAAGTATCCATCAAATGTGGCATATACCAAGGAGATGCGCTGTCCCCGCTACTGTTCTGCATAGGCCTGAACCCCCTCAGCCAAATCATCAACAAGACTGGCTACGGATACCGACTCAAGAATGGAGCCAACATCAGCCACCTCCTCTACATGGATGACATCAAGCTGTATGCCAAGAGCGAACGAGACATAGACTCACTGATCCACACCACCAGGATATACAGCACGGACATTGGGATGTCATTCGGACTAGAGAAGTGTGGTCGGATGGTTACAAAGAGAGGGAAGGTCATCCGCACAGAAGGTATCTCACTCCCAGAAGGAACAATAGCAGACATAGAGGAAGGTTACAAATACCTGGGAATATCACAAGCAAATGGCAACCTTGATGAGATCACAAGAAAAAGAGCCACAACCAAATACCTCCAACGAATAAGACAAGTCCTGAGAAGCCAGCTCAATGGCAAGAACAAGATCCGTGCAATAAACAGCTATGCCCTACCAGTAATCAGGTACCCTGCAGGAATAATTAGCTGGCCAAAGGAGGAGATACAGGCCACAGATGTTAAGACCCGGAAACTACTAACAATGCACGGAGGGTTCCACCCCAAATCCAGCACACTGAGACTCTACACGAACCGCAAAGAAGGAGGCAGAGGACTAGTGAGTGTGAGAACCACTATCCAAGACGAGACATCCAAGATCCATAGATACATCAGGGACAAAGCCTCAACAGACAATGTGCTCAGTGAATGTCTCAAACAATGGGGAACAGAACCTGAGGTGCCGGAGGAACCATCATGGGAGGACAAGCCCCTGCATGGGATGTACCACCGCAAATAATCAAGTGGCTGACATCAGAAAGTCCTACCAATGGCTGGAAAAAGCTGGACTGAAGGACAGCACAGAGGCCCTCATCATGGCCGCCCAGGAACAGGCCCTAAACACCAGAGCAATTGAGGCCCAGATCTACCACACCAGACAAGACCCAAGGTGTAGGTTGTGCAAGGAGGCCCCTGAGACAGTCCAACACATAACAGCAGGGTGCAAGATACTGGCAGGGAAAGAATACATGGAACGACACAACCAAGTGGCAGGCATAGTGTACAGAAACATCTGTGCAGAATATGGACTGGAACCCCAAGATCAAAGTGGGAAACACCCCAAGGTAGTGGAGAATGACCGCTAAGATCCTGTGGGACTTCCAGATCCAGACAGACAAAATGGTGAGGGCGAACCAACCAGACATAGTCGTGGTGGACAAACAACAGAGGAAAGCCGTTGTGGTGGATGTGGCAATACCAAGTGACTGCAACATCAGGAAAAAGGAGCATGAAAAACTAGAGAAATACCAGGGCCTAAGGGAGGAACTGGAGAGGGCCTGGAAGGTGAAGACCACAGTGTTGCCTGTTGTCGGGACCCTCGGGGCAGTCACCCCAAACTGGAACAGTGGCTACAACAGATCCCAGGAACAACATCAGACATCTCAGTCCAGAAATGTGCAGTCCTAGGCACAGCCAAGATACTGCAGAACCCTCACGCTCTCCGGCCTCTGGGAGAGGACCCGAGCTAAGAGGAAGAATCATCACCCCCCGCGGGGGGTGAGAAGTGTATCTATCTATATATATATATATATATATATATATATATATATATATATATATATATATATATATATATATATGTATGTATGTGTTTGTTTTGTTTTAGAGGATGAGCAGAAAATGACCGAACAGTAAGTTTTGACAACTTACAACTTTAATAAGCCAGTTGTCACAAACTACAAACAACTCTGAACTCTTTTCTAGAAAGACTAAACCACATGTTGGGGTTGAAACTAGAATATGATGCTTGCATCACAAAATAAAATCACTGAATAGTTATTGTTGCCTGGACTTCAACACAAACTATAAAACAGATTGAGTGCAAGAAATGCAATGCTACTTTTACAAAGCAAAGCGAGTAAAACGATATTTAAACAAATATCCCCAGCATTTACAAGTTCATATAAGTACAAGTGGAATATATCAAAACTCAAACTTTTTCTTTGGTTTTAAAGTTCTTGGTAAATAGTGGAGGAAATAAATGTCAAAAAAGTGCTTCTCTGCCAGTCAGACAGAACATGGATATAAACAATATCTTCTGGAAAAAAGAGATCAGGCATACTGTAGTTTTCAGAAAATATCCTGACCCAGGTAAGTCCAAAGTGCTGCCCTCTGAAGGATTTTTTAAAGTTTAGGCATTTGCGTTCAGTTGCGTGCTTCCAGTCACTGAAACCAGTTTCAAAGTTTGACTGAGTATTAGCATTGCTGAAAATGCGGCATGCAAAACAAAATGCAGCTCCGTGGATGGAGAGTAGAGCAGCCACGGTCTTCGGCGTACTCACCATTTAACATCTTGCTTTTAAAGTGAGATTTGGAGAAGTGACGCTTTTGATGCTTGTACACCCGTTCTGATGCTTGAAAGCCAACATTCCTATTTTGACAGCTCTCCGGTCCTCGCTCAGCCCAGTAAGCTCGCACGGACTCGTCAATTTCCCCCCAATGCGCCGGATCGGTACTGTACGGATCCACAGTCGTCTTTCCATCTGCGGAAGAAGATCCCGCTTCCACCAACTCTGACTCCACAGAGGCCAGTCCAGCCACCGACTCAGTCACGGTTAAAGGTTCTGGCGGGATCTTAGTGCCGGTGTTAGCATAGCTAAGGGTTTGAGGAGCGGGGGATAATGATGTTTCTGCTCCATCTCCGCTAACAGGTTTAAAAAAGCCTGTCAATTTAGGCATTTTGTTTGTCGCCTCTTTGGCGCGATGCTCTTTTTCTTTTCTCTTCCTTCTTTTCTGCGCTCCGCTGTCATATTTCCTGTTGTCCGCCATTGTAAAATAATATTCCCTTGACGCTCCTCCTCCCCAATGCGTAAGATGCGTCAAAAGTGGACCAATAACAAGCAAGCATTCAAGATGGACGTTTGCCAGAACAAATTGGAACATTTTTCATCGGTGCTGTCAAAATCATGGTAGTCATTGATTAAATTCTGACACTATCCATTCACAAAAATATAAAACATCCTTCGGGGCCCCCGAAATGCCGGGGCCCCGGGCTGCAGCCCCGGTAAGCCCCTGCTAAAATCCGGCCCAGGGTAGGAGGTATGATGGCATGATTTAAATTATACCACATAGATAGGTTTCAATCTTCAATCTAGAAGTGCATATTAGGCAGAGAAACACTTAAAGTTTAGGCTGGATCAGAGGAAGGTTGTAGGAACCTAGAAGTGCATATTAGGCAGAGAAACACTTAAAGTTTAGGCTGGATCAGAGGAAGGTTGTAGGAACCAATTCTCTGCACTTTGGTGTTTATTTGTGAAATTCAGTAAAGCACTTCTGCTTTTAAATACTGTCAGTTTGTAGGAGTACCTACTTTTCCAAAGCACCATCATTAAATGTGTCTTCACTTTACCATAATAGTCAACCACAACAGCTATATCTAAAAATGATAACTTTTCCTTTTATCATATTCTCTATGTATAAGCAAATAATGGGGTAGACAATTGGTTAATGTGTGGTGCAGGGGCTGCTGCGGGACTGGAAGGTGTCAGTGTGCAGTCTCAGGAAAATAACAGTGTTCAAAGGCACTCTCTGTCACGGGCTCTTTCCTTTTTTTTTTTTTTTTCTGCGTCCATGACTCTGCAGCCTAGCAACCGAATCTGCAGCTCCCAGCTTTACATCCTTCCTTGCACTCACTCAGAGGCGAACTCAACTTGAGAGAATCAAAAACATCATTGTATTGAAGTTCCTTTGTGAATGCGTGCTGCCAAACAACGATAAGCGGTCGCCGGTGTAATAGTTTGTTGACAGAACAAGCTGGTATTGGTCTAACTTTCACTGGAAGACATGAAGTCACTTTAACATACTGGAAATCGTTAATCTATTCTTCCGTGAGTACAGTTAGTAAATTTTAGGGTTGTTGCAATTTCTTGAATGATTCAAGTACCTCAATTATTAAAAATCCTCTAGGAAAATTACCAGCCTCAAAGCTTTGTTAAATTGTTTTTGCACCGTGTTCCGGCCGGGTGATTATTTATGTTGCGCAGCACTCTATGAGTTGTTTCTAACTGCTAGCAGCATAACATCCAGTTTTCAAGTTCGGTGTGGAGGGATTTTGATTAACCTGATACTCAACAAATGTCAGCCAGAAAGGCACAAGCAGGAAGAAAAACAACAACCATGAGGATGAAGTTGTTAATGCGCTGGCTCCGGTCAGACATTTAAAAAATTGTAAGCTATGCTCCACCGTTAGCATCCATTTTTACTGCGTAAACACTGAACACTTCTTCCTTTTTATGATGGTTGGAAAACATTGAGCACACTCTCTTTGTGTGACGTTATTGCGCCCTCTACTGTCCATGTGGGACACTTTCAGGTCGTTTGTCGTTCACTCTGGAGAACACCTACAGGTCGCATGTATTTGGAAGTGTCAATGACCAAATTGACAAAAATCTGGGTCACTTCAGGCTGCAGTGTGAATGCAGCCTAAGATTCAACATGGCAGCTCCTTGCATCAATATCAAAAAACTGAGGTGGAAACATGTTTATTTTACAAAACACACTTGTTTGTCTGAAATCAAGGTTACATGTTGCATCTGCAACTCTAAACTTATTAAATTTAAGTACAGCTTAAAACGATGTTCGTAAATACTACCACAAAAATTGGCTACTTGGGCGTCATCATTTTGGAATCTCGACTTTTCCGATACGTTAACTGGAACATTGTTTCATAGGGATTGATGCCAATCCCAGCTCCTAGTTTGGATTTAAAAGGTAAATGAAACCATTTAAGCAGAAACCATTTAAAATGCCACCCTTATTACTCGAATAGATTTTATTCCTTTTTTTCTTTTTTGACATTTAAGAGAACTGGTGTTTAATAAACTACTAAATGGTCTGTATAATGTAGAATAAATGTTGTTCCATCAAACTTCACAATGCTGTTATTTTTTTTAGGTGGTTTTCTCTGAGTTCTGAAAATTACTCCAAGCAGCCTTGACTTTTATGTTAAAAGGATTTAATAAAACATGTGTGTGGGAGTTGTATTAAACACGAGCTCAAGCCTGAACAACTTATCTGTTTTATTAGTGCATTTGCAGTGAGCTGTTTCAGTTTGCGTACAGATATGCTGAGTCTCAAACGTTATTGAAAACACTTGCTTTACAAATCACAGATGACATTAATCTGGTGGCAAAGTCATGACTGAATTTACTGAACAGATGACTTTTGTTTTGAGATTTCTACTTTTTCTAAAACCCTCACACGTATCTGACTGATTTATAGCATTAGCAGCAAGAATAGGAGTGTTGCTGTTTTATGTAAAGAAATGAATTTAAACCAAAGTATCACAAGACACATTTTTAGTGATTTGAGAAGCCTTGAAACCATAAACTGGCTAATAGGGTTACATGCTTTTAAAATAGTGTGATTTATGTTGATGCTCTTATTTTGAAATGAAACCGGATGTGGACCCGGCTCTAATGTCCAATCTGACGTTATTACAGATAGACAGGCAGTGGACCTTACCAAGCTCCGCCCACAACCGACCCACGTGACCGCAAGTCTCACAAGCAAAGCCTCGTAGCGCATTGTTTCTATGTAAACATGACTCCATTAGTGCATCATTTCTACCGGATTTTCACAATATATCAGCTACTAGAATGGACAGAGGAAATAACAAGTTCATGTCATCATCTGGGAGGAGGTTACTGGTTTCTCAGTCACAAGCTGGTTGCAAACCTGAGGCTAGCAGGTGTCTGTCAGTTATGGTAGATCTGAAATTGGGTTTGATGACCTCAATATGAGAAACTACAGACTGATAAGAGGAACCAAAGAGCTCTGTTACGGTAAAGAAGCCATTTGTTTGTTAAAATTTTATGAAATCTATTTGTTCTTTTTGATGTTTGTTATGAATGACGTATAATCATAAACAAACAGGGTAATTAGTCCAACGTTTAGAAACTACAGCGGCTGTAATGAGCCACAGCAAATGTAAACAAAGGTAAAATAACCCGAACAGGTGATCAACTCAAAACCACTCGTACCTTTTTAGTCTGTCTCTCTTTGTAGTTTAAACACACTTGTTACCGTGGCAACCGCCTGCGCCCCGCAAGACGAGCAAACATTACGTTAAAAACATAACATCCAGTCCGTTACGATATCAAGTTTCCAGGCTTGATATTTATTTCTGGATTATTAATCAGCGCTTCCCTGAACACAGCTATGGTTGATTGACCAGCTGTACTTTGTGCTAGAGTGGCTAACACGATTAACAGTTTAGTCCAAAGCCTTTTCTGCTAAAATAAAATCTTTAGTGTGTGTCAGATACAGTACACATTGCATATTGATCTGTTTAGCTAACGTTAGACTGTGTAGCAGACAGGCTTCAAGGTGTAGAAGTTGTATCAGAACTGCTATTATGCTGTACTTAGCTAACGAGAAGCTAGTGTTTGTGAGACGGCCACCCACGTGACCACGTAGAATGAGCATCAGCCAATGAAAAGCGGCCCCTCTGGTAAGGTCCGTTCCAGCAGATATTTACTAATTGCTGCTGCCACAAGTCTGGTCGAGTTCAGAGGGGGAGGAGCTACCCAAGTCGCAGCTTTGCAGTATTGACGTTTATTAACGTGACGTCTTCAGAATTCTGCCCGCGCCGCCATGATGGACGTCTAAACAATCTGCACGCTCCTTTAAAGCCTGTCAAATGAGAGATATCTGTAACAAAATATGGCTTCTAATAGGTTGATTTCACTTTAAAAATGGCCAGCTCCAGAAACACAAGCATGGAAATCGCACTTGTAATTTTATTGTTTTATTTTTAACGAGCAAAGACGCGGCGGCGATGGACGGCAGCTGTCAGCTATCAGCCCTCGGTGCAATGGCTGATTTATACAAGGTATTAAGATTAACGTTCATATGCTTTATAAGTAAGCATGATTAGAACGATATCAAATATTATGTAGAAGGTAGCGTCGAACCTTCAGTAACCATGGAGACGACGACACACCGTCACGTAGCCTAGCATGTATGGAAAGAACTAGTTAGCATCTCCTCTTTTGTTCGTTTTAAAGGTTGCTCCGGTGTAAAGGGAAACTCCGTTGATGACATAGTGGTTTAAGTCATGTGGTGTCAATTCAGGTGAGTAAATTGATCAACACGTCAGGAGGGAGGAGATACGGGTACGGGTCGGTTTCTAAGCTAGCTATTTCCAGCTTATGGAAATAACGGCGTCTATGAGCTCCAACCAGGTGTGTTACGTTCACAGACGAATTAGCTCCACTCGAACAAGTAGAAGCCACGGATAAACAGGCAAAAACAACTTTGGAAAACAATCTGTTCAACACTACCGTCCCTCATTTCCAACGTCAAGTGATTAAGTAGAATAGATGTGATCCTGCTCAAATGGTTGCCATTGGAGATTCAAGGATTTATTGAACGTGCGTGAATCTCTCAATTTTCCATAGTTTCTTCATAAGTTAGCCAGCGGGTCACAAAACATGTTTTCAAAAAATCTGATACGCTTCAGGCTTTGACAACAATGTTACATTTCTTTCCGTGTGAATAAGAAACAGCCAGTTGGACGCAGGTGTTCTTTCACAATGAGCATTAAAATGATCAGATAAGTCTGAATCTGGCAGACGCACAATAATAGCCTTTTTTCCTCCACTGTGTTTACTTGACACAGAAACTAGAGTCAAATATTTCCCCCCCTGCTGAATCATACAAATGGATACTGATGACTGTCTGCTCAATTGATGTGGTGCAGCCTTTTCGTCTTCCTGTTTTTTTCTGTCTCCATCGCTGCTAAACAAACAATCACGGAGAGACACACGCACACCCGAGATTCTATTAAGATTACCAGTATGAAATTGCACAAATAGAAAAAAGTGAAACTTCATCTTTGTCTTTAAAAGAGATGAGACCCTGGGTTCTGGTCTTATCAGGCTGAGGAAAATATTTTTTTCTACCTTCGGCAGGGAGAAAGAAAAGAATCAATCATCCATCTGAGGATTATGGCCGTATGAGTGAACCAGTTGCAACTCGTTAAAGGAGGAGTAGAAATAAGTAATTTATTTGGTTTGGTAGGTAGTTACTGAACGAACTTCACACACTGTGTAGTAAAATTATCGCAATGTAACAACTAAACATCATTACCCTTGCTAACGTAGTAAACACCTCAAATGTCCATTTCCATTTGATCCGGTCATTTCCAAAATGTCGTCACTCTTTAGAGTGCTAGATTTGAAAACTCTGACAAGCCTCAAGATGAAGGTAGAAGCGACTGTTCTAATGGATTAAAGTCTATCTTACTATCTGATAAGTTCAGATTAATTATTGATGTATCCCATCTGGCCTGGAAGTGCCCTGGGATATGCCACAATCCTTCTAAGACAGCGCAGAAAATCCTTGTTCACAATTCCTTCTTCTGTTTGCTGATTGGCCTGAGAAATCGAGAGGGAGATGAGAATCAAGCAGAATTACATAGGAAGGCAATGGCCAGGATAAAAAATTAAAAGAAGCAAATTCTGCTCCAGAACCTGCAGTTGAGATTTTTAATGTTTTCACACCTGACTTCAACATAATCGGGTACTAAACTACATTATAAGCTTCATTTTCATCTGCTGTTCGCTTTCACACTGCACTGTCAAACGAACCGATCCTATTGAAAAATCTGTTCCCCTCCTTGCCTGTGGGGGCGCTGCACCAAGAACCACTGAAGGAAGCAACATGAAAACCTCTAAAGAAAACATGAGAGCAATTTCCTTCGCAAAATATAAGCAAAAATGGAGTATAATTATGGGGAATGTTTCTGCCATAATTCGAGAAAATAATTTCAAATGTTCAGTTTGAAAGCAGGATTTTATGTCTTTTCTTCTCAAAACTTGCAATGCTCGTACTCAAAATGTCTGCGCTCTTTGAAATGTTCGCTGCCTTCTCAAACTTTTCTCCTCGTGCTCAAAACTTGTCGGCTCAAATCAAATATCCGCTTGCAAACCTCTCTGGAAATTCTATCCAGGAAACGAGTTTGATTTAATTACTAACAATCAACTCAGTCATGAGAAATACCTTCCTAATTCAAAGCTAAAATGCAAAAGAGACCAAAATAATTATTTTGTGCAATTAAAATATTTGTTAAAGAATAAGCTTTTGATATTTATGAAAGAGATGAGCGTACTTCCAACCTTTTTGACAACAGAAAAGTTGTTTCTCACACTGTAATCTTTGATCAAACAGCTTTTTAACTCTACGGGTCTCATCTATTTACTGCGTTTTTTTCTCTTTCTGCTACTTTTCAGACTGCAAAGCTTTTGATTGTTAGTCTTGCTTTTGTTTCTGCTCTAACAAGAAGGTTTTTATCTTTAAATTGAGCTTCAGAGGTGAACGAAATGTTTGATTTTGGCTGCAGTAGAACTAAACGTGTAAAAACTTGCAGCTATAGGAAAATGCTAGCAGGATTCGCATCATGATCTAATATCTGAATCATGGCCCCCGCTCACATTTACATCTGTTCCTACCTAATCAGTGATTTTTGCTGTTCTGAATGCCTCTATTGTCTTGCTTTCAATCACCCCAGATGAAGAAAGAGTGCATACATTAATTTTATTTGCATTTTGACAGGTCTTAAGAAAAACCTGTCAACCTGCCGCAACCTATTATTGTAGAACATTTAGAAAGAAAAAGCAAAAAGCTGTTGCTCAAGTTTTTACCGACCTTCTCCTTATTTTTTAATAACTCCTGATAAATATGTTTAATTTCTTTTAGGTCTATAAAAACATGTTTTACAACTTGAGCAGGTTGTTTGTGGCATTGACCCTTTGCATGTGGCGTCACACTCTTCTGAACTCCACCAAATGGATATAAACTCGTCTTTGCATTATTTGAGGTCAGAAAGCACTGCATCTTTTTTGTTACTTTGACCATTTCTCATTTTCTGCAAATAAATGCTGGTTTTTGCTTTTAAATTTCGGATGCATGTTGTCAGTAGTTTACAGAATAAAAGAACAATGTTCATTTTACTCAAACATAAACCTATTAAAAGTAAAATCATAGAAACTGATCACGTTAAGTGGTTCCTTAATTTTCTCCTGAGCTGTATATTTAGCAGCTACAACTAAAATATTTTTTTAACAGTTTCAGAGTCTATTAATGATTAAAGCTGCAGAAAAGATGCAAACTAAATGATGTTGAAAACATGGTAGCTCCTTTCTGACCCAACGTCTTTCAAAACAACTGAGGCATTTCTAATTATCACGAAATGTTTATTTTTCCAGCTGTGACTGACGGAGGATTCATATTAAACCATCTTGCCCAGCGATTGATGAGGCTTGTACCAGATGGTAAACAATCTCTTGCATTAGTTAGGATCTTTTTTTTTCTGTATTACATTAAACATCAATCTGAGATCATCGTTGGCTCTGGTAGTTATCGATGAAACATCACTGGAAGCGATATGTTAATGTGACCTTATACGCCTGATTGACCTTTAATTTTCATCTAAAAATTGATGCGTATTCTTAGAGTTCATGTCAAATTGTACATGCTCTAATTCGTCCACATGCCTGGAGTCCCGCTTTGACCAAACTGATGTCAACTTACACTCACTGGTCTGAGTATTTCAGAAACTGCTGATCTACTGGTATTTTCACGCACAACCATCTCCTGGGTTTACAGAGAAGGGTTTGAAAAAGTGAAAGTAAATGCCTTGTTGAGGTCAGAGGAGAATGGCCAAACTGGTTCGAGCTGATAAAACGGCAACAGTAATTCAAATAACCGCTCGTTACAACCGAGGTCTGCAGATGAGCATCTCTGAACGCACAACACGTCGAACCTTGAGGCGGATGGTCTACGGCAGCAGAAGAACCACACCGGGTGTCTGCTAAGAACAGGAAACTGAGGCTACAGTTCACACAGGCTCACCAAAATTGGACAATAGAAGATTGGAAAACGTTGCCTGGTCTGAGTCTGGATTTCTGCTGCCACATTCGGATGTTAGGGTCAGAATTTGGCATCAACGTGAAAACGTGGATCCATCCTGTCCTTCCCTTTATGACCAGAGTGTACCCATCTTCTGATGGGCACTCCAGCAGGATAACACGGCATCATCTCGGACTGCTGGTTTCTTGAACACGACAGTGAGTTCACTGAACTCACCGGATCTCAGTCCAATAGAGACCCTATGTGGATGTGGTGGAACGGGAGATTCACATCAAGGACATGCAGCCGACAAATCTGCAGCAACTGTGTGATGCTATCATGTCAATATGGACCAGACTCGCCGAGGAATGTTTCCAGTACCTTGTTGAATCTATACAAGGTATAAATTGGATTAAGGCAATTCTAAAGGCAAAATGGTGTCCAATATTTTTACTTTGATTAAAGTATTGTCCAAAGTGAAATGGAAAGGCTTTCATTTTTATTTTGCTCCTTTGGAAAGGACATAAAATAATTCCTTACTCTGTTAGTTTTGCAGTGGATGAAAGGAAGAAAACCATTAAGCGTGCACGCGGTTCAACATGGTCATTATGCACGTCTGATTTTATGTGAAGGGAAACGATAAAATCTCAATGTTACAAAGGCAGTTTAGAGAGAAACGTGTTAATCAGCAACAAAGACCCGGAGCAGAAAGGGCTCTTTTGGCAGAACAATGACTCAAAGAACACCCCCAACTGCACAAAGGAGCGGCTGAAAAGCGCTGCTTTAAACGGCCCGGCGTTAAGTCCTGACCCGAATCCCACTGGAAAGCTTCGGAGAGACCTGAGACCTGCCCCTCCGCAAAATGACTGCAAACTCAAAATAGAGTGAACCGCAGAAAGAGGGGAAGGAAGTGCCAACAGACTCTAAACGGCTACAAGAAACATTTAGGAATGTTTTTTGTTGCCAAAAGTTGTGCAACCGAATAGATGCGAGAGCCAAAATATTCATCAAAAGTATATATTTTTCTACTCCTGCTTCTGTATTTTTCGTTATGTAACACCTTTCCTGTTTTTCTGTGCTTGGATAAATTATTTATCAAGGTAATTTGCATTCATTTAAAAAACCATTTAGGCATTTGTACCATAGCAGAATTCAATACATTTCATTTTTCTCACCGCAGCCTTTCCTCCTTTTTTATTTGTTTTTAATTCCGCTTCTCATATCGATTTCCTTCAACCCTGCAAGAACCAACACGCACAGGCCGTGTTCAATAACAAAGGTGGGAGCGTGGAAATGTAAATACACCCAGCAAGTCAACAGTTTGAACACGTGGACATGACCGTTGTCACAAGGGGTCCAGATCTCGATGCTCTTATCCATGCCTCTCCTGCAATTACTGCGTCTTACTTCTAGCAGAGCGACACAGGAGAACGCAGTCTGGTTAGGATTGGATAATATTTACAGTTGGGGGGCGTGCTCCGGTGGTGTAGAGGGTAGCGCGCCCCACGTTTGGAGTCCTCGACGTGGCCGTCGCGGGTTCGATTCCCGGACCCGACAACATTTGCCGCATGTCTTTCCCCCTCTCCTTCCCCCTCTCCTGTCCGCCCACTGTTGTATAAGGGACACTAGAGACCACAAAAAGACCCCCTGGTGGGGGAAAAAAATAAATAAATAATATTTACAGTTGGAGAACGGGGATGTACATGCTTGTTGCTTCCATATAGGAAAGTGGAGGCTGATTATTGGATTCGGTTAAGCAAACATCAGCTGGTTACTGACTGACACTGACTTTAACGAATGTTTATGTCCATAAATCCTGGAACTGAGAGCGGAAAACATCCAAGTCTGTTTTCACCTGATTGTCTTGTGGACTCGGCTCAATTGGGAACCAAAATTCAAACTTTTTTTTTCTTACATTTTCAGCTGGTGTGGTTTGCTTTCCTACTGCTCTGTGCCAAATGAACCAAACCAACTGGTTTGGTTCATCCATCGCCTCCTTACCTGTGGGGGCGCTGCACCAAAAACCACTGTTGGAAACGACATCAAAACCTCCAAAGAAACACTTAACTCAAGTTCTTTCTTTATAAAATCCAAATAAAGATGGACTAGCATTAGATTTTAACAGTTGTAGGATTTCTCTTTCGTTTCTAATAAAAGACCATGAGCCATTTCTCTAGCTAACACTAGATTACTGCCTTTGATTTGGTTTTATTTACCCAGAATGCCTTGCGCTGTAGTCCACTTACTGGTTTTAGAGCAGTCTCCAGTTGGCTTGCATTCACATATGCATTCAAAGCCAACCAGAGTTGACTTTAATCGAACAGAGGCCAAGGTTTTTAAGCGGACCAGAGTTCAATTACCATTCTCACCTCCCCAAGCGAACCAAACTTTCTCAGCAAGTGAACTAAAGTTTGATTAAACATGATTGAAAACCCTAAAACGTGTTATCAGTCTTCCCAAAATTCAAACTTGATTCTTCTGAAATCAAAAGTAGCAATTCTGGCAAAAAACGTCTGAATTCTTTTATTTGTAACATGGCTCTAATTTTCTTCCGTAGGTTATGATCCCTGTTTTGAGAAAGTTTAATTGCTAAAACTGATGTTTAAATGTTGCAAATCTTTGTTATTTTTGGGATTTGTCACTTATGACGTCTGCTTCACTTCTTCTTATTTTTTGGTTCTTAATTGTAAGTCTGTTATTTGCTGATTAGGACAGTTGAGTTCAAAGCCAATCTTTTAGGTCCAGAATCTTTCCCTGGTTCCACAAACTTGACCTTTGACATGCATTGGAGAAAATTGGACACTTTGAATCAGCTGTGTTGAGCAGAGAGTCTGGTAATGAATCCTGATGTGCTGAATAGTTCAGTTAGATTTCTGAGTCCGGCCCGCGTTTCTTTAATTTGGACTTTTATTTTTCTAAACACATCTTTCACCACGGGGCTGCCTCAGTTCTACCCGCATTTGGGTCTCATCAAATTCAAAACAATTAAAATTCAACAGTACTTAATGGATCCCAAAGGGATCTTTAATTCAAATTATTCTGCAACATATTAACGGTTAAAATTACTGAAAATTGTGGAACATTTGTGGTGAGAACTGATGGTACTATTGGCTTTCACAAGCAAAAAACATTGAAATCACTATTCTAACTCCTAGTATTTCAATTACAATCTATTCAAGAGACTTTTCTTTGTAAATCAGGAACCGAAGTGGATCACAAGCTGAGGAACCCTGATGGTTGACGTTCAATAAACTGAGAGCTGTTGCCTTGAGTTTAGCTCGTTCTCTGGTCCTGTAAAGGGAGACGATCAGCAGAGACCTGAGAAAACGAGTCACCATGGCAACCGCCTAAAAAGTGATGACGGTCACGTATTTAGTAAAATCGAAAACAAAAGAGCATCAAAAAGAGCAAGGCTGCAAGGTGACAAACTGTTGTGAAATGTTAAAAGTACTACTGCGTTTGAAGATCTTAATTTTGTCTAAATTGTTGGCATAACGTATCCTAACTGCTTCACTGGTAACAAATGGTTTTATTTTTGATGTGACTGGACTCTCCTATTAAATTAAATCATCATCATGATCAAATATATATATTCTAATATCTTTAATATATATATATATTTTTTTACAACACTGTGAGAAGTTCTTCTGTGCATACTGCTCTCTAAATCAACTCACATCTTTTCCATTATTTAGAGAAAACACTTTGCATCACTATTTACAAACATTATCAGTTGGAGTTAAATTCAAAGTCTGGATGTGCATGAATAATGGAGGCGTCTCTCGTTCTCTTGAGAGTAAATCTCTCATGATAATTTTGAGACACAACAAGTCAAGTGACAAGATATAGAGAGACGGATAGTAGGAAAGTAGGAAAACGTCAAATCTTGCCGAGTATTTTTGTCTAGTTTCTAATGTAATTTATAATTCCTGATTATAGATTAAAAAGTACAAGTTTCACTGGTTGGTTGGTCTGAAAATGTTTGAAATTATCAAACTGTTATTGAATGAAGATAAACAGTAGTTTTCTAGCAATTATTTATTTTATTTAATGAGAAATGTACAGTTTATCCTACTATTTTAGTCATTCTGTCTGTTTTATTTCCCTTCATGGATATAATAATAATAATAATAATAATAATAATCTGCAACATCAACTCCCATTAAGTGATTTTGTCTGACGAGTTTTTATTTTACTGTTGAGACATTTTTGGAGTTCAGCCACATTTGAGCTGGTAAATGTCTCAGTTTAAATCCATACTTTGACTAGGCCACTTTAAAAGGTTTATTCAGTTTTTTTTTATGTTGTTTTAGCAGTTAACAAAGTTTAGTTTTAGGTCTGAAAACAGCTCAGAACATCCCACTACCACTATTAAGGGTAATCAATATGGACTTCAAGTTTTGTCACGATACTTGGTGTTAATATTGTGATAATAATAAATATTATTTTATTTTGTGATGAACTTCTTTAGGTCACCAGTCGTATAAAAAGTTGGATTTGTATCATTGAGCTTCACACTGTAACTTCATTTAATCATATTTTCAAATTAGTATTTTTTTTCATACTTTCATTGAACAAAAATGTGTAGAAAACAGTAAAACTGACAATACGGACAGTTTTTAAGGGGTTAAAACGTAATTAATTGGAATTACTCATGAACTCATGCAAAGAAATTTCTCACAAATAAACAATAAAATAAATGCCCATCCCTAACCTTGACTGTTGCTTTGTAGTTATTTTATTTAATTTTATTAATTTTGTGATTAACAGGAGATTTAAAATCAACTCAATGTGAGTTTTTCTAATTTTCTTGTCAAGAGCTGAAACATTTAGCATATTTAATCCCTGGAGAAATTCAGAAATGTGCGTCACAGACTGCAACATCTGAACTCAGGGTCAGTTAGGAAGTCAGTAAAACTCTAAACGTGAATTAATTGTCTTTATTAGCAACGTCTGGGTGGTGACCAACATTTCAAGCAGCGAGGATGCATTTTGTTTCTCTGTCCACTAATGATAAAAACAGCCGCTCTAACTCTGGCTCTTTCTGTTACCACATATCCACATGAGTTTTTAAACGTATAATTTTGGTGATGTTACGTATTTCTTCGCCAGCTCTCGATTATATGGACAAGTGAGGGAAGATAAGCCGGTTAGTTCAGGCGCTGTGTCTTCCGTGGGAGAGAATAACTCCCTTTGGTGTGGGTTTCGGGCTTTGTAACTGAGCCGACCTTTTTACATGAACACAATGTTGCATAACACACTTGAGGCACAAACCCAAAAGGATGAAATGGCCTCTTTATATCACCAACATTTTTTATTTATTTAGCTTTTTTTTTTTTTTTACTGCTATTAATACACCTGAGATATAGATTTAGAAATAAATATTTGAAATATTTAGAATATTTAAACCATTCTGCATATGAAAAATATTTAGAAAATATTTAATTTGAAATATTAAAAATATTTAGAATATTTTTTTATTATATTTTGAATAAAATACATTTAATTGTAAAAATTATATTTAAGTATATATATATATATATATATATAAAATAAAATATTAGTTGTATATCAATATAATATGTATATTTAGTATATAATATATATTTAATTTAAAACATTTTTGGCTTAACCTCAGAAATTTTCTAGAAAATTTTTTTCTGAGCTTGTAAAGTTGAATATGTTTGTTTTTTATGCAGGTAGATCCAGGGTTGCAGTTCTAGAAACCGAAAATTGTCTCAGACGCGACCGCATTTGTTCTCTTGATGTTTGTTCTTCTTGATGTGACGGTAAAAAGTCACTTGCTGCACTGAGTTATTGTGCGGAGGTGTCGCATAACTTGTTGCATATATGGGACAACACTGTGTCCAAAAGTCTGCAATATAGAGATGACATTCACGAACGATCCGAGTCTTCTGAACGTCTCTTTACTCAGAAGACAGGACTGGATCTCACCGACAGCCATCCTTTGTTCTTGTAATGCAGTAGCTATCATTATTTTATTTAATTATATACATTGATATTTATTGAATTAGCAAATAAATAAAACACAAGAACGAAAGAGCACACAGAGCATGTGCGTTGCTCTTTCTGCCATGATGGGAGACATTACAGCAGTGTGCTGCCTGCTTCATGCAGTGGGTGAGAACAGTCATGGTGAGCGCCTTGTGCTTGGCTACTTCTTGCTCTTTGGTCAGAGTCCATAGTTGAGCGTTGTTTACCGTCTGGGCATTGCCTCAACTGCTATGTTAAATGGTGCAGACAGTGGTGATTTCTGACATGAATGATATGGGCAAATGCCCAGGGCGTTATCTTTTTAGTATTGGTTAAATTTATTTCAGCTCTTATGTATTTAATATCTAGGTGTTTTTATGGGAATGTTAATCTTTCAGATCAGTTTGTTTAGCAATTTTTGATTATATTTCACATTTTATTGTGTCATGTAGCGTGGAGAGCTGGTCTTGGTTTTGATTCGGTCTCGATACACTCTGGTCTTGGTCTGGTCTTGGTCTCGATACACTCTGGTCTTGGTCTGGTCTTGGTCTCGATACACTCTGGTCTTGGTCTGGTCTTGGTCTCGATACACTCTGGTCTTGGTCTGGTCTTGGTCTCGATACACTCTGGTCTTGGTCTCGATACACTCTGGTCTTGGTCTGGTCTTGGTCTCGATACACTCTGGTCTTGGTCTCGATACACTCTGGTCTTGGTCTTGTCTTGGTCTCGATACACTCTGGTCTTGGTCTTGTCTTGGTCTCGATACACTCTGGTCTTGGTCTTGTCTTGGTCTCGATACACTCTGGTCTTGGTCTGGTCTTGGTCTCGATACACTCTGGTCTTGGTCTGGTCTTGGTCTCGATACACTCTGGTCTTGGTCTGGTCTTGGTCTCGATACACTCTGGTCTTGGTCTGGTCTTGGTCTCGATACACTCTGGTCTTGGTCTGGTCTTGGTCTCGATACACTCTGGTCTTGGTCTGGTCTTGGTCTCGATACACTCTGGTCTTGGTCTGGTCTTGGTCTCGATACACTCTGGTCTTGGTCTTGTCTTGGTCTCGATACACTCTGGTCTTGGTCTTGTCTTGGTCTCGATACACTCTGGTCTTGGTCTGGTCTTGGTCTCGATACACTCTGGTCTTGGTCTTGTCTTGGTCTCGATACACTCTGGTCTTGGTCTTGTTTTGGTTTCGGGTTAGGTGGTCTTGACTACAACACTGGGTAGAGCAAGACCAAAAATCTCAGAGAGAATTGGGAAGTTGACTAACCATAGAGACAGATGAGAGATTTAAAATGGAGCTGCAAAAGCGGAGGAGGTGGATTAGCAGCACTTACAAACAGCCAGAGTATTTTTAAGTTTACTTAAGGTGTATTTCTACTCTTTCTGGATTTTTCTGACTACTGAAAAAACAACAACTTTCTTTTGTTACTTTTATGAATTATTTTCAACAGCTGATGTCATGAGATTCATTAGATTTTCATACAGCAACTGTCTTCAGTCAGAGGCTTCTTCTGATTTACTGCAAGACTGACTGCTACCAGAGATCCTTCCTTTTTGGAATATATGAGTTACAACAATATTTAATTTTTTGGAATAAATAAAACAATTTTTAATTGATTTTGCTGCAGCAAAATCTATCCAGAATGCATCCACGGACAATGTTAGTTCTTTTGTTTCTGTTTAAAAACAAAAAACAAAAACAAAACTTTATATATTTTCTCAGTGGAAGATTTTCTCTAATGTCTTACATGCAAATATCTAAAGAGTTTGATCTGAAACAAAGTTATCTCTAATTTCCTGGATTTTGTTTTTCAAGGTGAAACTCATTAACGAGTAATTTATTTCCCAAATGTTTACGCTGCTGTTCCAGTTTGTCTCATTAAACTTTGTGCTGGTATTTCTAGATTTACAGTCGGTGAGAAAACAGGCCTAGCGTCTCCAAACTAAACTGGTTAAAGGTCCTGCTTTCCTAGAAGTGGGACAGACAACATTTCAAGCTCTCCAAACGGGCCGCTGCTTGTGCTTGTTAAATTGACTTTTTATTTTTGTTGTTCTTTTCATGTTTCCTCCTGAGTGACCTGCAGAGAAACATTTCTGTTGAGATTCTTGTTACATCAATAAAAAGGGGGGGATGGGGGGGAAACACTTCCTTTTGAGACTCAAAATATTATTTAGAAACTTTACAGTGAATTCACATTCAAACAAACTCAAACATTCGAGAAGAACCTTAAAGAGACGGCATTGTTAGTTTTGCAGTGCGTTGCCAGATGCAGCAGATGTTTTGCCCACAGCAGGAAAATTACTAATACGAATGAAAAACACATTTCAATGCTGTTTCTTCTGACCGTAAATAAAACCTCCAGGGATGAAATGTTGACAATTACGTGATATTAAGGCAGTGTTTCTCAATTCTGGTCCTCACGCCCCCCTGCCCTGCATGTTTTAGGTGTTTCCCTTCTGCCACACACCTGGAAAAATTTAACATTTTGCTCTTCTTTTTGTATAGATATATAAAATATTCTAAAGTAAATGCTGCTCATGAATCTGAAATATGGGGTGGTATTTTAAAAGCATGGGTTCTTTAGTTTCCTTGAAGCTGATTGGCTGAGAGAGTGAACATAAGGAAGACTGTGCATGTAGCTTCTGTGTACTCATTAGGTTATATTTGGTGGTGGTAAGTATTTACTTATAACTGATAACCAGCAAACTAATTAGAAACTTGGAATAAATTGAATTAAAAAGGAATTAAATAAAACTGAACTAAACTAGGAATGAACTGTTAAAACTTAAAAAATTAAAGGGATCCACAATTAGTCGTAACAATAAACAGAGTTCTGTGTTCGGTCCGATAACAGATGTTTAGGGTCCAGTCTCCCGGTTCGGACATAACGGGTAAAGATCACCTGTTAGAGCCTTCGTCATTTTGCTCTTTCAAATGACTCGAAGTATTCTGGAGAGAAATGTTGAGTGCACAAATGTACGTAATTCTGAAATTGTTTGGCTCCGGCTCTCACACTGTCCTTTCCTTTGTGTGTGTGCGTGCGTGTGCGTGTGTGTGCGTGTGCGTGTGTGTGCGTGTGTGTGAGACACGGTCCAGATTCATCTCACTGTTTGTTTGTTTTTGTAAATACACCCAACAGTGACACCGTGTGGCATCATCTAAAATTACACCAGCCAAACACAATATGATAAACAACTACTTGGGTAAAGTTAGCCTTCCTTTGTTTAATCTGTAGATTCCAGTAAGGTGAAAAAATGGCGACCTCCATGGATGAAAAGTATAACAAAAGATGTACGTTTTGAAGTAATTATGAGTTTTGGTGTATCACAACAGCAACTTTTTAGTTAATAGGAGAATTACAACATATTTAGGCCAAAATGTTCTTGGATCACTTTAAGGTTTGCAAAGTGATTTGTTTATTCTCAGAGTGAAAGTAAAACCAAGATTTAAGTGCTGAAGTCCTTAAACGTTATAATTTAGTTAATTGTTAATATTGAGTACAGTCTGAGTCTACTGTTGTTTGCACAGAGTCGGAAAGGTGGGTCGCCCGGGGCGCCCAACAGGCTAGGACCGCCTCTGCTTGAAAGCCACTTACATGAACTGAACCTTCCCATCTGCAGTAATTATGCAACACGAGGTGGGATCAGGCGGGCTGCCTACTCACGATGTAATGATGATGATGATGACCAAAAACAGCCGTCGTTTATCCTCCACCACACCTGCAGCACGCAGCGTCAGGAGTGAGGCGCGCGGCTGCTGCGTCTGCACCGCTTTACTTTGACTGCGCTGATCGGATGATGATGATGACATTAAACTCTCTGGACATGCGGAGTCCAGTCGGGTATTTGGCGTCTGATTCGTTTTAATTGAACCCCCACACGTGCGCGCGTGCCTGCCTGCCTGCCTGCCTCCCTCCTCACCTCCCTCCTCCTCTTCCTCACTCAGGCGCGCGCACATCGCCGATAATCAACCTGCGCTGCTGCACAGGAGCATCCCGGCTGTCGGCGGTCCCTCTCTGCCTTCCCGCTGGATGTTTGCGCAGAGAGCCGCCGCTCTACATCACCTCTGAACTTGGAAGCGCTCCGGTTCCGACACCATGGCGCTTTCTGGGTGACGGATCCTTTCGGGTTTATTTGGAAAAGTTGCGCTGCGTCATGGACCAACAGCGCAAACTTTAAGAGCTTTTTATTCCCCCCCTTCTTCTTCTGATGAGAGTTATTTCACGATGAAGGCAGGTGAATCCCCCGCGGCGCTCCTCAAGTAGACTGGGCTGGGAAAGGCGACACGGAGGGAGTCGTGCTGCATGCGGAGGACCGGGGAATTGGACCGATGAGACAACATGGGTAAGTGGAGGGAAAAGAGGTTTTGGAAAACATTTTCCTTCATATTTTGAAGGAATCCACGCATTTATCCGCGGTGTGAGCAGCGGTTCTGCCTGGATGCGTTTCCTACTGAATCCTTTTTATGGACAGATTTGGAATAAATAAATACAAATCTAGAATCGGTGGCTGTGCACAGTGAGTCAGAGCCGTTCCTTCCGTTTGTCATTGCTAATAAAGCTGCTGTGACAAGTTTATTAACACCGCCTGAACCTGACCTTAAAGCGGTCAAAATGTAGAGATGTGACTGGCTAATTACGTCCCCCTGTCCTGCAATCCCTCCCGTTTCTCCCCCCAGAGCCCTGACATGTTTTGACTCAACCCCATGCCCCCCCTCTTCTTCTTCTTCTTCTTCCTCCTCTTCCTCCTGACAGCTCTGGGCACCTACAATCTCATCCCACACTGCCTATCACCTCCTCCATTTTACTGACTGGCTGCTCCAGAGATAAATTCACCGCTCAACCCCGCAAACCCACACGCATCGGTTCTGCGCGTCTCTGTGGTTTTGGGCTCAGCTGCTCCAATTTTTTATTTATTTATTTATTTATTTTTTTGTTCTCTATGCATTTTGAGGCTTATCAGTTGAGCTGCTTGGGAAATAATCGTTGCTGAGCAGCTTCAGAGGCATCCTCTCTGTCTTTCTCTTTTTTAAAGCAACTTTCTACATAAAACAAACTGTAAGATCCCCCCCCAAACTTTTATTGCCATAGATTTAATTTGGATTCAATGTTTTTGAGTAGAAATTGCAAAAGTTTAGGACTTAGAATGCAATTGAATGTTATATTTAATTTTTTAAACAACTTTTCATGTTCAGCCTTGCTTTAAAAAACAAAAACAAAAAACCACACTGAACAAAAGAGAAAAAAAATTGCGCAATAGCTCTGTTTTTCTAAAGCCTTTATAGGTGAAGGATATTTTTCCCTTAAAATTTTTTTTATTTCTTTAGAAAAAAATGTAAAATGAAATTCTTAAATTTTTTTTAGGAATTTTTATTTTATTTTTTAAACTTTTTAAAGAGAAAAATTAATACTTTTTTTTTTTCAGAAAAATCTTAAGTTTTTTAAGAATTTCTTTCTAAAACTTTTAGAAAAAACATTTTTTAAAAAAAAAAACCCAAAAAAGAAGTGTTAAGATTTTTTTTTTCCAGACATGTTGTCTAAGAGGAATCTAAAATGTTTTGCAGTCAGCAGCCCAGTCTATCTGCACTTCACCACTTCTGACAGTCTCCAATTCAAATCTTTCCTGCTCCAATTCTGACCAGCATTGTTACTTTTTTGTAATCAAGCATCAGCTTTCTATTTTCCACCAAAAACGCAAAACTCTTCAGTTTGTGTTGTGATTGAATAATGGAGGGAAAACATGCAACGTTTGGAGAAAACCTTTTCTATAATATGTTATAATATAATATAATAATATAATATATGTTTTGTACTGAAACAGGGCAGAAATATAAACTGTGGTCTGGCTGTGGCTCCCTGGCCAAGATGTCTGCTCTAACTGTTTTTACTACATGGGTTCTCTCTGTTGCCTGTTGGCTGCTGATTGATATTCCAATCAATCATGTCTTCTTTTGTCAATTAAACAATCTGGTTTCTGTTAACATAGTTATCTGTTTATGGAAATGCATAATTATTTTTCATTTGTAAATATAATGGAAAGTTTGAGCTGTAATCCATTTGTTTCATACTTTAAAAACCTGTATGTCTTTTGCTTCTAAAATATACTATTTGGTCTCTAAATTGGGGACACACCAAACAAATTTTAAAATGTACTTTAAAAATAATTTCTGAATTCTAAAAGAAAAACAATTAAGATAACTTTACTCACATAATTATATTATCTTTATTAATTGGTTTGACTTGACTTAAACTGACATTTCTGTCTATTTCTAACACATTTACGCAGCTGACATTTCATAAAAACACTTCAACATTTCTCTTCTACACATTTCACACTGTAGCACCAAAGTTATGTAATTGTCTTGGACATTTTTGGAAAATCCTGCAGTATGATGTTGGAGAATTTTCTATATATTCACCATTATCAAAGAACTATCAAAGTTTGCAGCAGTGAACCAATAATAATAGGATAAGCTATGCAAATGTTCTCTCTGTGATCATAAAGAGTCCGTGAATCTCACCTCCTGAGCTCTTGAACTGACAGCATTCTTAATAAATCAGGCTAATTGATATTTGAATATATGGGGGTCTGATGGAGAATTAAACCTTTAACCTCAATTAGTCGTTCAATAATTTCTTTTTCTTGAAAACCAAAGCTAAGTCAGTAATTGGAAGTGACAATCCACAGCTAATGCTAACGCTGTAGCATTCTAGCAAGTAGCCTTGTTGACAAACAAGCTAAAACTGGATGCAAATATAAATTCTTGCAGCAACCTTTCTGAACCACAACTCTGAGATCTACTTAATAGATGTATATTACAGAATATAACCCAAACAAACCTTAGAAATAGGACACAAAATACAATAAACGAGAATAGCTAGCAAGCTAGCTAGCTATCAGTTTCTAATCAAAATGTTGCCATAATAAAGTAGTTAAACAATTATTGCAGCTTACTATGACAAACTAGTATGCAGCACTTTAACTAAATTACAGTAATGGGTTGTGTTTAATAGCACAGATCTACATCATCTAGACTATTTGTAGCACCGAAGGAAAAGAATAGAAAATCAATCTGCATGCGTTCCACTCGTTTCTTCATGGATTTTTAATTCTGCAGATTCCGCTTTATATTCCTCCTCTTTCAAACCCAGCTGAGTCAAATTAGAAGTAATATAAAGATAAAAAATAATTAAATCTAGTTGATTTGAATTATACTAATAGTCTTTAAGAATCCATGCAACCCACACATCTGTGCAGAACTGTGGCATTTCCCCAAGTAATAAGCAGCTTGGTGCAGCTAATGAGCAGATACTGATGCACTTTTAATTATGTCACCACAATTACCCAAAATAAGTGCCTGCATTTGTCTTGGGTGGGATATTATTTTTATCATGCTTATTTTTTTCCCCCCTTAAATGGACACCACAGTTTTTACGAACATAGAATCCGTAACAATTCAACACGTGACTAAGAGAACTGATTCATTTTGATCTTTATTGCACGTTTTTCCTGTTGAACGTAAAACCTGCCATCTGTGTAGGTTTTGGTAAATCTATTGATAGTTGTGGTTTCACTCAAAAGGTAAAGATACTCTAAACAATCAACATGAGTGAGTTGCAGTTGCGATAATTGAAAAGAAATTACTGATTAAAACTTTCCTTTCATTGTTGATGCTTTATAAATGTTTTAAATGTCTGTATTAGGATTTCAGTAATACAACATATTCAAAAGACGAAAAATATTGAGTTACAAAAATAAAAATAACGCTGAATATTTTGGGTAAAAGAAAATGTTCTTTCTGTTTTCACAATTAGCTAATTTTTGCCTAAGCTTTGGTTGCTAATAGTTTTCCAGTTGGATTATTCTCACAGCTTTTACGTTTTTAGAATCAATTAAATATATAGAAGTACTTCCTGACTTTCAAAATAAAAGCCTCAAACATAGATTCAGGGTGTTAAAGTCTTTACGTTCGTAGCCTGAGGCTCGTTAATATAATTCAGAAATATTTTTGGTGCATCTATTTTGATTTCCAAAACAACTTTTAAAATGAATTTTAATTAAATTTGTAGTACAGCAGCTATACCTCAGGAGAAACGTGTTTCATTACTCCCTGCTGAAGGATGTGCAGTTTTATTTCGCACACATCAAAGTACTAATTAAAGAAATGATCACATTTCATATAAATTAGAAATTCAAGAAGCTTTTAGAAAACATTTATTTTAGACACCTGACTATATAAATTAGACTTATTTTGAGCTTTTATAGTTAATCTAATTTTTGGATGTGACATTTTCTTTGTTTTTTAAAAGGATAATATTATTAATAATAGTGGTTTGTTTGAACTATCTTTTGAATAAATTGTTGCCACTTATTTCTTAGGGATATAGATATTTTTTACATAATTTATTTCCTTTTAACTCTTCTTCCAATCCATTTGGCTGTGAACACAAGTTATGTGTCACATGAAATAAGTGTAGATTTTGCTATAATTGTTCTTTTTTTCTTGCAATTTCGTGTTTTATTTAGTTTATTTATGTGTACATCTTTCACTTTTCATAGTTTTATATATATTTATGTACTTCCTGTAACATGAATTCCCCATTCAGGACATCAGTGTTTAGTGAACATAGAAAACTTTGATTTTGTCAAAAACTTTTCAATTCATTGATGCATCAAAACAAGTTGGCATGAAAAATCGAAAAACAACTTAATTTTTTATGACTATTTCATTTACCATGTGAATAAGTACTAATATTTTCTTTGAAAGATGATTTTAAAAAATACCAGTATGACAACGACAAACAAAACAAGTGTCACTTTGGACGTGCTGAAACCAGAGAGTTCTCTCGCTTTTTTTGTATGGCTCATAATTGAATGATTACAGTAATTGCACGGCAATCAAAAAACAAAAAAACAATGCAAGTTTAATTTCAAAACTAGTCAACAACAGTGCAGAAGCATCACTTTTTTCCCTTCGTCTTCATCAGTAGCTGCCAAGCGTGAATGCATAACAGCCCGGGAGTGATGAATGCGAATCACCTACTTGTGTCCTAATCCGAGGAATTTATATTCATTCCTGCCTCCCACAATAACAAACAACACAAAGAAACCACATTTCCAGGAGCGCACACACACACACATACAGGCATAAATAATACAAGAGCTGCACAGTGGCCTGATGGTCTCCAGTCTGATGGAGCATGCTAATCTTCTGTGGTGGAACTGCTTCAGCAGGAGCAACAAGGCAATTAGGCACAAATAATGTCCCATTTGTTCAATAATCCGTCAGCTTCCTCCATCAGGCTGAAACAATAATTATCCCACTGAGTACCAATCCCCCCCCCTCAAGAAAAAAAAGAAACCCAGAAACTTGAAAATCTTTTAAAATAAGTGGCATGTTTTCATTTTCTTTCCCCAACTTACAGATCATAATGGGCCGCCTGCAGTGTAAACAATTACCAGAACTGGCCCATTATGCAGCAAAGATCACCTATCTGCTCGTAATGGTGGATTTAATTAGCGTTATTCTGTAGGACTAGATTTAGGCGACAAAATAAGGTCTGTCCTCAAGAAGGAAATGATTAACTGTGGTCCCTGGGCGCCCCCTACTGGTCTGCAAGGTACTGCATGGAAACAACCCTGTATTTGCTGTGACGTCATCTCAAAGTACGACGCTATAGCTAGCTTACCAAAGGATTGTGTTAATAATAATAATAATAATAATAATAATAATAATAATAATGGAATATCAGTGGAAAGGAAACAACTCCAGGATTACTTATATTAAAGAGTGTCAAATAAAACTTTTATTGTGGGTCTTATAAAAAAATCTGAATGTTCTTAAAGGGCCAGTTCTCCCAGAATCTAATGATAAAACTATTAAACTGTTAAAACATAATTAACTAGCTGTCTTTTTCAGCAGTGAATAAGTGTTTCTTAATCTTTTTAGTCCATCCAGGAGTTTGTGATAGTCTTTGTTGTTTTTTGGAATCAAAATCACACATTTTGTGATGCTACTCTAGTAATATTTGTAAGGAAGTTTTTCCGATATTTGCACTTATGCATAACATTAAATGCAACTTTTTAATAATCGCTGTATTGATCACGGACTTTAACTTGACATCCAGTAAGGCTGAGGCAGCAGTCACTTAAACTCAATGTTTTTGATCAATTTCGAGAAAAATTTGCAGTGAAAATCAGAAAGAATGTGGGGATCTGTTGATTTTGTGTGAATTTTGCGTATTTGTGAAAAACTGGAGGGACTAATTGAAAGCCAGATTTTGAGGTTGACACGTTGCTTATATGATACGATTAGATTCCTTTGAACGGCTCTATGAACAGTTCTCAGGTAGTCAGAAGTGTTCATAGTTCTCACTATAAGTTCAGACAGGTCAGTAGCTGTTATTTTTATGTAATAAAAATGATTAAATTCAATAAATAAATACAATTGATAGAAATGGGTGGATTAGTTTTATATTTAATGGTACAGAAGATGATTTTTTTGTTTCTGCTTTAGCAACTCAAGTCTGTTTTTCTTTCCTTTGGTAGAAAAAAACATCATTTTATTTCCATGTGTTTGGCATCATTAGAAAGCTTAGTCTCCAAACTTTCTCTAAATAACTCAAAATCCTCAAGTAGCGCCACTTTTCTCATTAAGATGGACAAGGAAACCGAGAGACTAATATTTCATTCATGTTTTCAGGTTAGGCAGTCAGATGAAAACGTTGAGAAGCTCTGGGTTCAACACATCAATGGGGAACAATTTCATTAACGAGTGAAATATTTCCAGCCATTTTCTGTTCATGTATAGTGATTTATTCACTCCATCACAGCCCACTTACCAGTCTGAGCTGTCATATCGCGGAGAATATCACTTTTGATTTGTTCTCTGTGTATCTCAGGGTCAGTAGTTTGAGTTTCTGTCTCCCTCCTCCCTCCTGTTGTGCAGCATGTGTAGTTTCTCCTTGATATGTTGAAGTCTGACTCCATGAAATCCCAAACCTGAGACAGTCTGAAGACGAGCAGCGCGCTGAGAGAGAGAGACTTGATGTTTTCACAGCATGCGTTTGGTTGCCATGGTTTCATACCTTTGACCACTGCCAGCCTGATCAATGGGAAAGGGAATTTATCGGTGCGTGGGAAAATTGCTCAGTGATTTGTTTGTTTTATTTATACCAACAATAAGACAGGAGACAACAGGTTTGACCACAAAGTCGGGAAAAGTCTGGATCTGGATTTAAGGTGTGGATAAAATATTTAAATTTCCAGATTTTATTCTCCATCCCTTTGTCTAAATATTGTTATTCTTTACTCTATTCACTCATCCCTTTCTTCTTTCTTTCTATTCCTCAATTCTGTTGTTTTCTTGATTTTTTTATTCCTTCTTCCTTTTCATGCCCTTTTCTTCCTTCTACCCTTCCTTCCTGTCCTTTCTTGAAAAGCCTTTCTTTTCTGTTCTTTTTGTTTCCTTCCTTCATTCTGTCCATCTTTTTGTTTATTTTGCTCTCATCCTGTTTGTCTGTCTTGTTGTTCTTTCTGTCCTTTCTGTCTTTCTTTCCTTCATTCTGTCCATCTTTTTGTTTGTTTTGGTCTCATCTTGTTTGTCTGTCTTGTCTTTCTTTCCTTCCTTCTGTCTTTGTCTTTTTGTTTGTTTTTTTTCTCTCTCTGAAAGACAGGACAGAAAGACAGACTTTGTATGTTTTTTGTGTCTTTCTGTCCTCTGTCCTCATCTTTTCTTTTTTCTATCTTTGCCACTTTTTTCCTGTTTCTCATTTTTCCCGCCCACGTTATAAATATCTGCTGTAAATGACAAAATGAACTTAGAAGAGCGAGAAGATTGGAGAATTTAATCTTCAAATGCTAAATTCTTGATGCTACAAATCTTATAACTAAGTAAAAATAGCAGAAGCATTTTTTAAATTTGCACTTTAGGTTTCAAGTTGAAAAATGTGCATCAACATTTAAACAGTAGAGATTCCCTGGAGTATAAATATATTGTGACATAGCCACTCAGAAAGGGCAGGAGAGCAAGAAATATATTTTTAATGTTTCTTTTTTATTCTTTAAACTGCTGAGCTTTTAGGGACTCTTAATTGGATAACAATTAACTTCCAGTTTTTCTGGGACACAGATGCTCATTTCTCTCCTCAAAGTGGAAAAGACAAGAGGACAGACGGTTCACATATGGTAAATGTTTGTTGATCTTTATAAGTCAGGAAATGGCTGAAAGAAAATCCTGTAGATCCTCCAATCAATCAGCCACAGATTGAAACTGGACATTTCCCCCGAAAGCATCCAGTCAAAGAACTCACACGATTTTCAGCAGCGCGTTTTTAATCTTCTGAAAGAAAATGGCCTAAAGAGAGATGAAGGTCAGTGATTATGCTTTAAATTATAAAGCAGGGATGATATTGTGATCCTTTCATTCGTTTTCCATTGAATTCAAAATTACATCCAACAAGTAATCTGCAGCATATTCTGTTTTCCGCTGCCGTCCTTGAAAAGATTTCTTCAACATTGAAATGATTAGATCAGACTTAAAAAAGCAACAAAATCAAACAAACCCCTATGTGAGCAACAGTCAGAAAATATGAAATATTGCAAATGATGCAGACTGCATTTCATTAGCTATTGATGAATCCACAGAAGCCAGACGTTGCTCATTTTCTCACAAAGAAGTGAAATTCAGGTCACATTAATACATTTCTGAAGAAAATATGTAATGTTACAAAACAATGCAAAAAATGATCATAATAGGCACTAGAAATGCATGATGTTTACAGTAGAAATGACCGAAATTTAGTCTTCGGTAGAGATCTGCAGTCTGCCGGCTAACTGCGGTAATGCTTGTTGACGTAATCGACCGCCATCAAAACAGAGGGAGTGGGAAGCAGCAAAAAACGGCGCTAAAAAAAGACGTCGTCAAAAAGGCAGGTGCAAAAATGTAAATTATCTGGAACTCCTGCAGTCTTAGCGGGATGCTCAGGAAGAGCACGGCAGATGTCACAGTCAGACAGCAGGGAAGTGAAGGGAAAAGCGCATGTGGGATCGGTGCGGTTCACGCCGGGACACGCGTGAAGCTGGCTGAGTCCAAAGGATCCGGTCTCTTAACCCTCCAGCGGTGTTAGCACGATGCTAAGGAGAAGCGCGGCAGATGTCACGGTCGGGGGGGAAGTGACGTTCCACAGGTCTTTCCGAAATCACAAAAAGAAAACGTCGTTACCACCATTCATCACAATATATACTGTGATTTTTTGCCATGTTGCACATCCCTAATAGGCACTTGCTTTAAATAATTATATAAAAGTTTCAGTCCAGTGTTTCTTGAACTTTAGCTTCCAATTACACACGTGATTTGTTTTCTGAAAAGTTGGCCTCAAAATCCTCTTCAGTTGTTTGAAATGTATATTTTGTCTAATAAATATTATTTCTGATGAAGGCTTCAAATTAATTCTTAATGTGATCACTGAAATGGAAATATGCAGTATTGATTTGATTGATATGGGTAATCCACTGGATTAAATCGACATAACTGGTCCTATTTTAATTGATTATCTTGATTAGGCAAGAAAACATGCCTAATTTTCTGTGCCCTGTACATTTTAGTGAAAGCTTGCTCAAGTGAACACATTTGTATATTTTGTGCTGAGGACAGTCCTTGCTTTTTGATTTATTTTGAGGAACTAATCTGGAAGTTTACTCTCCAGAGTGAGAACCATATGCCCATCTCTTCCAGCAGCCATCTGCAATGGGAATGCAGCTAAGAAATGTGCCACTTAATGACTATAAGGGAAAATAAGGCCACTGACTGTCTTGGTGACTTTGAGTGAACACTTTTGTTTAAGAAGAACTTCACCCATCTTCCAAAACGTCAGCCTTAGCAGATGATCTCCTGCTCATATTGATCAGCTCGTCGCCTCTCGGTGTGGTCCGAAGGAAAAGGCAGTGAGATGTGTTATTGGTCTGTGAAGAGGTTCAGCTGACTCTTCCTGACAGCTCCGGGTTGGATGTTAAGGGGTGTGGGAGTAAAAGTCAGACATTCATGGTACGTTGAACTGCAGGGACTCGACGCACAAAGATGTTTCTTTTAAAGAAGCAGCAAACCACCTAGATGTCATTTCTTTGAATAGTGTTGACACTTTTGGTGTTAGAAGGATGGAAGATAATTGAAATAAACTTGCTGCGGTCTGGGCAGACGTGAAGGAAAATGTTCCCAGCGAGGGTTGCTGTCCCTCGTGGTTCATGCATGAGCAAAGGACTCAAAAGGTGGATAATTGAACAACTCCTCCATCTAGTTTGTGCTTACTGTTGGGTTTAGAGGTCAGAGGAGAATTAGAGCTTGAATTATTTCACCTCAAATTTGGAAGTAAGAAGCAAAGTCCTATAATCATAATATTCCTCTAAAGGAGGGAACTACTACTTCTATAGAAACTTCTTATGACTCATTTCTGCAGCGACTTTTTATAATTGCAGCCCTTCAAGACCAATATGGAAAACTACTGGAGACAGTCACTACAATAATTATGAAAGTTTAGTCCTCGATAATTTATTGAGCCTCATGAATAAAGTGACGATCATACTTACTTTGTTCCCCATATCAGGTTACAGCCACAAACATTCATATATTTACTGAATTTTTGCCAAATGAAAAACGGGTAGCTCAGAATAAGAAACTGGATGATTAAGAAACTTATCTTTACTATTTTATTTAATTATTTTTATAAATAAAGGTCTGAAATGTGAGGCATTAATTTTTAATTAGACCCAGTTAGTTTATATGTTGTATAACCGTATAACAGCTGCAATACTGTTACAATTAATGAAGAGCATTAGTAAATATTCAAGACTTGTAACAAAATCTCAATTGGTTTGAGATTTGGACTCTATATTTCAACCTTAAACCGGATGTCTTAGCAGATTACCCTGTTTAATTGACCAGCTTTCTTTTTCTTGCTAAAGGAAAACATCTTGCTGCCTCCACCATGTGTTGCGATAAATATTGTGTGTTTAACAGGAAGTGCACTGTTAGTTTTCCCCAATTTGGACAATTAGCTCATCTTCAGATGCAGTAACTATGTTGTTTTTCTAGATTTTTTGCTTTGTCTCCTTTACTGCTTGTGTCAAATTGTTCTAATTAATCTGTGTTTACTTTAATGTCCAGTGGATAATAATGAATTTTCTCACCTTTTCTGCTTGATTTTAAGTAAAATCAAACATGTGTTGTAACACAGAATATTTACCAATCTAAACAGAGTTTCTACATACATTTAAAACAAAACTTTGAAGTTCTGTTTTAAATTAATCCTTTAGCAGCCAAAATCTTTTGAGGAATATCTCTTTCTGTATCCAGCTGTCCTAATTTTAGCTAACCATCCTAGTTAGCAAAAAAATAAAAAATTGTTGAGCTTATATGCTTCATTATTTAGCATAAACAAGTATGATTTAATAAAATCCACACTAAAAATTAGTAAACTGCACAAAACGTAGAATTTTCTTGCGTGGCTGCTAGCTGCGCTGCAGCTAACTAGTGTTAGCTAACACTTAATGTTGCTTAAAATTTTTTTTTAGCTCAAACAGAAAAGCAAAAATTACTCTCCTGTTGAGTTTAGTTGCTTCATTCTTCACCACAAACAAGAGTGACTCGACATACTAAATATTAGTAAACGGCACAAAACGTTGATAAGAATTTGCAAGCGCAGCTGCTAGCAGTGCTACAATACTAATGCTTGAGTTTACTAAAAAAATGAAGTATAGATCAAACAGAAACATAACAATTCCTCCTGGAGTTCTTATATAACATTTGACAATAATTCAAAATATTTATAACAGTTATTGTTACTTTGATGAATAGCTTTAAGGTAAAATATCTAAATTTAGCAGTTTTAATAGGTGATTATCCTTTAAATTTCTTTCCAGGAGTGTATTTTGACACTTTCTCAAAGCATTACATCAACATAACAATTTATTATAGCTTTTATGGTTGTACGTTTATGTACGCTCACATATAAAGCTGAGATTTTCTGCAATTTCTCATGTCTGATGGCATTTTCCAGCTTCTGGCTTCTTAAGTTAGGATTTGGATGAATGTGCTTGAACAAATTTGCTTATGTTCCTGAATATTTATGAGGTTTTAAGTCATCGCATTATCACTCAGGCCATATGGCAGAGGGAAAACTAAAGGCACATGACCAGAATGGGCAAGCTGAAGCATCTGTGAAAAGTAAAGTTTATAAGCAGATTTTGTTTTTTATTTTTAATTTATGACTTTCCGTAAACAGTGGGTGTTTTCACCAGTGAGCAACTTTTACAGACGCACAAAAATACCCTGCTAAAGCAGAAAGGGAGAGCCACATCTACAAATATATTCTTTTTGTTCTTTTTTTTCTTTATACTTCTGGCAATTACAATAATGTGGCTTTTATAAATGACTAAGTTATCTTTTCCAAGTGAAATTTCATCTGAACTGAATTTCATCACAAAACCTGCTGATGTAAAATTAACATGTAAACAAGGATTAGTTTTAGACACAAACCTGGTAAATACTGTCAGGATTTGTTGACAAAAGTACCAAATGTGCCTCATGAAAATTTAACCTTTAATCATTTAATTATGGTGCCTTTTTAAAGTGAACTCTCTCTTTTCTGCTGAAAATGTGAGCCCTGAAGGACAGAAATTTTTTCTGTGCTCGTTGCTGACCGTGAATGTGTTTTGCATGTAAATTGGTAAAAATATCAAGTTTTGTATATTTACAAAACTGAAACCAGGGTCACATTTTGGCTAAATAAATTTTTTTTTTGACAGAGTAGTAATTTAATAAATTTGGGTGTATGCTAAAAATAAATCTCATCCTCTGGTGTCTGAAGGATATTGGTTGGTTTGAATTTAGTCTAAACTGATTTCTATTTTGAACCGCTTGCTACAATATCAACCAAAATTCACATTTTGTTCTTCTGTTTGGATTTCTGCTGCTTCTAAAAAAACAGCCCAAGCACCTAAAAAAATAAATAAATAACAGCCAGTCAGTTTTTGGAGGTAAATTGGTGTCTGAAAAATTACAAGTTTCAAAAACATCCGGAATGTAACATCACAAATCAGCAGGCATTGCGTCGTTGCCTAGCAGCCCCAGTGAAGTCCAGCCTGTTACCTAGCAACCCATCTTGAGCGCCACCATGTTGGGTCAGCTGGTTTTTCTGCTGTACAATGGCTGCTGGAAAAGACAGGTTTTTGTTGTTGACCTTTCATTAAAAAAATCTTTGCTGCATTTTTGTTGGTTGTGCGGTAGGCTCCACTTCTGCTTCTCAAAGCTGCACGGTATATGTATAATTGCGCATTTGTTTTAAGCTATTTTCACATGTGAGGGCACGTGTTGATTTGGGTGTCGTGGCCAGCAGCTTATTTGGATTTGAAGGGACAAGACGCCCTAAAACAACTCAAAATAGGAAGAACTGACCAGACTGAAATCTCGTTAAGAGATACAATATGTTTTGTATAGGCCATAGACCTGTCCTAATATGTCACCTTTAAAAATGTAACAATGCAATCGTTCACTCTTCTCTTTATTTACTGCCCAATAAGTTGAAACTTTAAGGAAATTCCCACAAGAGCAGCTGAACTTTGCTTCAGATTCATCAGAACCATTTTAATTGTTTTTAGTTGCGAACTTCAAAAGACGAATGCTGAAATTAAATCCCAAGATGTGCCTGAAAGTAATAAATGGAGGATGCTCTCTCTCATGCAGCTGAGTTTGTGGTTATTTTTCCTTCTATTAAATGCATTTTATAGTTAACGTTGTCTAATAAATATTAAATATTAACAGTCTTATTAAAGTTTGGATTACTTTTGACAGATTCCCTGTTTTTATATTTTAAATGGTGTGTTATACGAGTAGCTGGTGAGTCGTGGGTTATATTTTCTTTCTCAGCTTGTGTGACTTCCCTTCCACAGCTCAATAACACACATGTCTAAGTGTTTGTGCTGACCAAAATTACTGCAGGTGTGATGGTGCACTCTAATGAAATTCATTTATTGGACTGGTAATGTGTCCATGGGTGAGGCCCATCTCTCTCCTTTTTAGGATGAGTAATGGGCTTCCAGTAGCACAGATGGATAATAACTGGTTTGAGAAGTTCCTGGGTGTGCTGCTTTAGGCTTCAGAGGGTTGTTTCATAAAAACAAATATACCTGTTTTTACACCTGAGCGCGCCTCTGGATCGTAAACAAAGTGGATGATCAGCCTGGGAGAAAAAGGCTGAAAGACGGAAAGACATTTTCCTTCCCTAGTCTTCATGTTCTTGTTTGAACTGATTCTTTTTTGCTTCGTTTGAAACAATGCTGTATATTTCTTTTGAGCATAAGACTGACATGACGCTGCCATAAACACAACCTGGTATAAAAATGATTGAGTCTTCATAAGTGTTTACAACTGTTGTCATGAAGTGTCATTCAGTAAATAATGACATTTTAGTGCAAAGTTAAAAGTCAATTAAATGCATCAACTTTGCCTTTTTTGGTAAATAAGGACACTTTTAATGCAAAGTTGCATTAAAAGGTTCAGTCAACACACCATATAGTAAAGTGCAAAATTATTCACACCCCTGACAGATTTAGGTTTAAATTAATCTTTGAATTTTATCAACATATTTCTTCTGACTGGACAAAGTTGGCCAATTTTCAAAAAATAAAATTAAATAAAACAAAAAATTGAAGAATATATTTTCTAAACTGACAGTTTCAGGTTGTATTTTCAGAAACTTTTCGGTTGATGTATATAATTGTGAATCTACATTATGTTAAGAACAACACTGATATGATTGTTGAATGAAACTTTTTAAAATTTAACGGGGTCTTTTTTTTTTGTTTGTTTTCAGACTAAAATTAGAGAAAGCAAAGAGATGTAGGAAAGTATTTCTGATAAATTTTAACCTCTACATGTCCAGCCGTACCTGCAGTGAGAAAGAAGAGAGCAGGAGTAACAGGAAGGCCGAACAAAATAGAGCAAAGTGCTTCATTTTGGATGACAAAGACAAATTTAGTCATTGTTTTTTGCAACCTGAAATATTTCCAGTCAACTAAAGAAGCGACACCTTTAAGTTTTATTTGGCTAATTTGTATTTAGACTGGCTGCTTGAGCAAATAGCTGGTTTAAATAATTAAGCATAAAAATAACTTAAAATTAATGTATTATGATGATATATAGTTTTTGCAGCTTTAAATTGCTTTTCTGTTTAATTTGAAGCCGTTATATCATGTTTTTTATTTGATTACTTCTGTAAATGAAATTTTTACTTAAATTGTATCATTTTGCTATTTTTTTTTCCTGCTTCACACCCGAAGTTTTGTTTATGTTTTTAAAAAATACCTACCGTAATTTTTTAAATATAAAGACGACTAATAATCCAATCCAAATTACAGCTTAACAATTATTTGAAAACGGCCAACTATGCTAATTTTGGGAAGGGAAAACAAATCTGTGAGTAAAATTTAGAATAGTTCCTGTTGTTCCTTGATCCAGCTTCTTATTTTAAAGATGGCAGGAGTTGAGTTTTATATCTCCATCACCGTCTGGCCCACGCTTTCCTGTTGGTGTGACTCACATTGGGCAGCGCCTCACTTCGGGAACTTAGGTTGCCAGCTTGGAGCCATATTAAGTTTGACTCTCCCCTCCACCCCCATTTTCCTTCTGTAGTTTACAAATAGAGCAGCGAAGAGCGCTGAAGGCTTAAAATGAGCCGTCTAGAAAAAGATTACAGACCAAGGATCCTGAAATTGATACGGAAACATTGATTTTTGTTCCGATTATTTTCTTTGTTTCACCCACAGCTGATATTTTTTATCACAGGACACGTGATAAATTACATTTTTAGCACAAATGGTGAATAAGCCAAACACATTAAAGCAGTTCTCTGAATTTTGAACTAATTCAGAGAACTGAATTTAACCGACTTCATCTATGCTATCACTTTCTTTAGCAAACGAATCTAAGTATTGAATCATTTGCCAGTTTGGAGCAATTTTTACTTCCTGTGCAATCACAGGATTTTAATCCAAAATGGCACCATTTGGATGGATTCAGACAGAAATTACCTCAATCTGTAGTAATTACATTAAGGTCTGCTTAATTCGGTTAAAAAATTCTGTTAATTCGAAAAGGAGATTAATTGTTTTTAAAGTTATCAAAGCTTCTTCAAGGAGTTAAAATAAACAATGCCTGAGGAATGTTTCAGAAAACAAATTCACTGCAAGAACACCAAATTTTACCAAGTCATTTTGGTCTCGTTTCTAATGAAAGTATCTTAGTTTGGTCTTTTTTCAAGTGTACTAACTCAAAAGTAACTTTTCAGCAAGACAGAGGAGCTTGTTTGAAGTCAATAACTTCTTAATATTGATGAAAACGTTCTAGTTCCACTGGCAGATTGTTTCACTTATAACACGGGAAAAATGTCTTGTTATAAGGGAAATAATATGCCAGTGGAACTGGGTTGCTAGGTGACGGGTTTGGCTGAGGTTGCTAGGTTACGGCACAGTGGAACATTCCACCAATGGGATTAGAACTTCTTAATCAAAGTTAAGAAACTATTGACATTAAACAAGCTTCTACAACTTGCTGAAAAGTTTCTTTTAAGTTAGTTTTCTTATTCCATATTTGTACTAGAAACCTGATGGAAGTACTTCGGATTTTCTGTTTTTGCAGTGTTGGCTCTGTTTCGCAAAAACTCCCAAGAGACTCCTGTCGATTGTTTTCTTTTCTTTCTGTAGGAACCGTTTTTAATGTGTTTGTGCATTTACCTCCAGTCTGTAGTGGAAACACCAACAAAGGTACCCAGGCATTTGTGCTTATAAAGACAAAACCCACCAACAAAAAGTTTCAAAAAGTTGAAAATGCAAACATCAAAAAAAGGACCTGAAGGTGTTGAAAACCTGATTTATTCATTAAATCTTTGCACCCTACCAGGACTTTTTGAGCCGCTCATTAGAAAACAGTTTGGTACCTCCACCAGTTCTCTCTCTACTTTTACCCTTGTTGTAATTTTTCAGCAAATTAGGTTTCCTATTTGCAAGCGGCTGAAAAGCTGAAGCTGAATGTCAAGTGTTTCCAGGTTCACAGTTTCCATTGTATGAAATGTCATTACTAGCTGATAATTAGTGGAACAGCAAAAGTCAGGAGCGAACCCAGAAGAACAAGAAACCTTAGAGGAAAAATGTGTAATTTATTGAGTTTTATTTTAGTCAGGCTTGAGAAGGAAGTCCCAGCAGGAGCAGCTCTGTCGTTCTCATTGGCTTCCCTTAGTTCTGCCTGAGCAGATTTAGTTGACCGTGGTTGCTACATTCCTCCACTACTACAGACAGACAGAAATACTGAGCTAACAGAATTGACTTCTCATTTCATTTCAATTTTTAATGGTTACTGCCCCATTTAAGCTGTATTTTTTGCCATTCCTGCAGTGATTAACCGTCCGTGCTCCACTTTTTCAATCTCGTTTCCGATGTTCGGAACAGCGTGTACGTAGGACTTGCTTCTCCTGCTGGATGTGCAGTCCAAGTTTTAATAAAAGAAGCTTTTTATTGTTTCTAAATGAAATCTATGGACGTAGAATAACAAATATGAATGCGTTACAGGTAGTTAATTTCAATTTGCGATGCTGGCTGCTGATAAATCATGACAGTTTAAGCTTTGGGTTTTGTTTCCAGATGTGTTGAATCTGAATGAAGTCACTCAATAATGCAGTTTATCTCAGGCTGGAGGACTCTGGGTTTTTTGCTGACCTAGGTCTTTGAATGCATCACACATTTGAAACCCCTTGGCTCTGGTCAGAGGGGATGAGAGCTGTAGCAGCAAAAAGGATTTTATTAAATACATTTGTAACTGTAGTCACTCAAAATCCATTACATAATGCTAATTCTGTTGATTAAAAACATGTTTGTTTTTAATCAACAGGTCTGCGTGTAGGGTAGCCGACACAGAGTGAGAAAAAAAAGTGGTTTTAGTTATTATTTAAATTTTTCTGTGCTATTTTTCTCTTTTTTTTGTGGCGCACTGCACTAAATTAGTAACAGCTCCATCTCCAGTCTTGTGGCCATGAACGGCATGTTAAGGAATCGTCTTTTTACCCTCCCAGCGTTGTACGCTTCCACAATATAAACAATACCGTACAGGAGGTCCATATCTGGTGGTATCACTTTCAAACTCATGTTATGTTTGACTCAGGCGTTTCCTGACATTTACTAAGTAGCCTTTCATAGCTAAAGTCTTGGCCAGCTTCTACAAGGATGACATTTTTAAAAGGTATTGCTCCGGAGAAAGAAGGCAACAGTCATAGTCAACTGAATAAAACATAAGACAGTAGTGACACTAGCAAAAAACATCTTCTCTCCAAACGACTAGTGAGAGAAACCGGCCTGCAGCAAGGTCACATTTTAGACATCAGAGCAGAAAATTGTCTAAAATGGTTTATCTCAGTCTCATTATTTTGTGCATGTGGATACTTTTTATACTCATCCTAACATGAGTAGTCATGACAACCATTTTATATTATATTTAAACATGTAATACTCTTTTAAAATCAATTGAAGACTTTTTTTCCCATGTTAAAATCTCTGGCTTGGTGTCACATGAAAGGTAATTTTACTATTATGATAGCCACCTTCAGGTCTTGCCATAGCACCTCTCCCTTTAAAATATGCATTACCCACTGGTAATGTGGCCGATCTAATTAGGAATAGAAAGCATATTTACTTTTTTTGGACACTTTTCATCTCCCTGAAGTGCCCCAGTGTGTGGCCGTACCACCGCTGGCCAATCGACACGGCCACTCTGGGTAATAGCTTTTGCATCGGCGCTTTCAGATGAAATACCAAGTTGACGTTCGGCCAAGGAGGACGACGGTTGACTTTGTTGGCTGTGCCAGAGCGCGCTCTGTCCTGAGGGGAGGAGCCACTTCACTTTTAACAGTCATTTTAGGGAAATTTTCCTCTGCAAGCTGACCTTAAAGGCTGTAACTGGGGAAAAAGATATGCTTATATATTCTATGTAATAACATTTCATGTGTTCCTCGTTTTTCAGCCGATTCTAGTTGACATTTAATGTGTAAGCTCAGAGTCTAACTTTTCTCTTGGGAGTAATTGGGCCCTGAGGGAAGTGGAGCACAGAAGCTCTGGGTTTTAATTGATATTTATTGCTCACAACAGATGAAAATCCAGTCTGAGCTTTAATTTCTGTTCGCAATAAAAGCCTGTTGTTTTCCTCCTCCCGTTTTATTCTTCATTGAGTATTCCTGTGGTTTAAGAGCAACACATTGCTAGCTACCGTTACCATGTGGTCCAGCATTAACTGTGCTGCAGTTCCCTAAATTTAAAAACTTAAACTAGAATTAAATGAAAGCAGGGTTATTTTGGGATAGGATTTTTCTATTAGATGTAATATGAGTTTAGATTAGTTTTTTTTATCAAATTCTGTTTAGTTTTAATAGATAATAGGAAACAATGGACGTCTTGCAACTAGATGTCATGCACGCAAGATCCCGCCTCCATTTGTCTGATGGCTAACGATGATTAGCATTGGCTTTAGTTGTTTACATGAAGCGCTAAACTTTAAATGTACTTCAGATATATAAAAGAAAGAGTCATAGTGTTTTGCTACTAATTGTCACAAATAGATAACGAGGTGAGGAAAAGTTTTAAGAAGAAACATACAGAGGGAGAGGGATGTAGTTCAGTTATGCTAGCTTGACTATGAGAACCGCAATTTGTAGATGTGATGTAGAATTATGTGTGTTTCTTTTCAGTTAAACAAAAAGGCAACCTAAACACACTAGCTCTGGTAGATCATCAGTAGAGCAGGAGTTTAAATTAGCTAATCAACTACCTTAATGTTAGCTTAGCTAATAGCATGGGTAGCTAATCTACCGCAGCGATCACTTATTGATAATCGCAAAACAAACATCAATCCTAAAAACATAATGCTGTAACAGACATAATGTTGTGTTCTTTATGTTTCAGTGTCTTTTTTTGTGTTGGAAAAATGAAACATAGAGTGGTGTTGTTGCTATGGCAACAAGTCTGCGTGTAGCATACCCGACACAAAGAGCAGAAATAAAGGTGGATTTGAGTTTTTCTTTCACAATTTTTCTGCGTTATTTTTCCCTTTGCAGTTGCTCACTGCACTAAATTAATAATGGCTGCATTTCATTTAGTTAACAGAGTCGTTCTGCCGTGCTCATGCTATGGCTAGCAGGAAAAAAGAATCATCCTTTTGCTCTCCATTGTGTGATCGCGCAAAATTTCTAGATGTAAACAACAACATGTAGGTTTTTTTTTTACCTTTTTGAGCTTATTTTTGTCCGTTTTTAACCAAAAAAGGGCAAAGGATGTTGTCTCTCTGCGACACAGTGTCCATTTCACCACGATCTGCAGCAACAGTCTGCAACTGACTCACTACCCTGAGTGAAGCAGCCTGTTCTTTTTGTGGCAAATACTTTTAACAACTCAGTTTAGTCACTCACCAAAATGTTTCTGACTCAAGGTTTCGCTGAAAGCAGAAGAACCCAAAGAACTCCTTTATGGAAACCTTAAAGCTGGAATATGTAGCTTATATAAAAATGTGTTTTTAACTTATTGGTTAAACGTGACACTGCGTTCATTATGAGACAGTTAAAATGTATAAATTTGTCTCTTATTCTACTGTCAGGACATAAAGACGATTTTATCAAATATGTAAAATAAAACAAACAAAACACAAACTTCATCTACTGCAGCTTTTAAGCAAAAATAACACAATTTCATTTCAAGAATGAACATTCATCCATTCATCTTGAATCTTGCTGTACTCCAGGTATTAGATGCATCTCTGCTCCTGAGGTGGAGCACACACGCACACGCGCACACACACGTGTGCACACACACACGCACCGTAAAGCCTGAAGCCTTTTTGCTTTGGTCTATAATTTAAAATTACACTTAAATTGATGTGAAGATTGTGGTTGTAATGATTTAAAATGTGAAAAAAAGTTTAAGGTGTAAGAATACTTTTCATAAATCTGTATATAAAAGCTGAATAGATTTTTAGCCTGATAAAAATCACTTGATAAACTAAAACAAACTCAATAATTTCTATTTGCCAGATTTTTTTCTCTCTTTCTACCAAAAGCGGAACAATAAAACTTTTCAGTCTGATGGTTTGGTGTCTCTAAAATTTGCTTGGAGAGACTTCATTATTAAGTTTATTAGGTGTTTCTGTTTTGTTTATTTTTTTGGATATTTAAATTGTCTTTCACTGCCTGTGTTAAGTTTATTCATCTTAAAGAATGTGGCTTTGCATTACTGCTTTTATTGGTCTCAAAACAACAACATTATTGTTTATTGCAATAACTTCTGGGGAAAAATGTTGTATTTTTCCCACATACAACATTAGTAGAAAGCCTTCAAACAATTAATAGAAAGCCGTTTTTGACTCAAGCCAAGCTTTTCAGCTAAATCCTTCAAATCCCTTCGACTGTTTTAAATGTTTCGGTTAATTTTTCTCATTTCTTTGGGGCTCGTTTTGATTTCGGTTCCTGTTAACCGTTTACACTGTTGTCCACACGTTCCAGATGTAAGAAGGAGCAGAGTATGAAATCTCTGAAAGCCTTTGGCTCCAGTTCGTCACGCTCTACAAAGACGAAGGGAACCAGGTAAACGGATCACATCTGCTCTTAGGTCGGCCGTATTTAATACCCCGTCCTCCCGGTTTTCATAATTCCTTTTCTAAATTCTAACAACAAAGAAAAATGAAGGAATAAAAGTGGAAAAAGCTGAGTCATGTAATGATCGGCTGATCAATCCGTGTTGAGTAAAGGTCCCGCTTGGTCCCCGGTGTGCAGATATTCAGCCAGTAGTTATTCTGCACAGAAATCCACAGCGAACCGATGTGTCCTAATTTAAAGGTGCTGTCATGTGGAGGCGTCAGAGAGCCAGTGGCTGAGCGCTCTGTGGGTGTGAAACCTGGAGTTTCCAGTCATCTAAAATCAATGTGAACAACCCCCCTGCTGTCAAACACACACAAATAAAGAAAAAAAAAACCCAAAACGTAGCGAGAGTTTGGTTAAAATTCTCTTTATCTCAGAACGGGCTGGTTTATTTGGATTAGCATTGATGAGGTGAGGGTGTGATGGTGGATCTCTGGGTGTGTTAGCGCAGCGGTTATTGGAAGTGATGGAAGTGGCGGTGCAGCCATCGCTTGGAGGACTTCTGGGATTTATTTATAGCTCCCGTGTTCACGTTCTGTTCGTCATATACTCGCCATCACACCTCATTTACCTCCAGTTTCCCCCTTCAGCTGCTTTACTTCTTGGTTGCATTTTGCTGCAGTTCTTTTCTGCTAAGATCTTCTCTTTTTCCTAAGGAGTATCCTCGAAAATAAATTTTGTTTCAGTAATTTTGAAGTCAAAAGGTGCATATGTTTGGTTTATTTCTGTTCAGTGACATCATTAAAGCTTACTGCTAAAATAAAAGATGCTTTGTTATAACTTCTGATATTATGAGGAAAACTTCTGACTCATTTCTTCAGCAGAGGGCTGCAAGCAAAAAATTTCAATTGGAGGTTTAGTGGAAGGAAAAATTGTAGAGGAAAAATGTGCAGACTTTATGACAGACATTTTTGTTCAAAAAGGGTACAAAAAATAATTTATACATTTAAAAGATTTTGTGTGAAACCCCCAGAATTACGTTTCTCAAAAAAGGAAAAAAACACATACATGTCACAGAAGACCAATAAAAATTTTCCAAACTTCAAAGGAACAATCTCTTCGTTCCTTTGACGATTCTTAATTTGTTTCCATCGAATCGTCACACGAAATTTGAGCAAACTTTTAAACTATTGCAGAAAATGTGAATGAGGCATGTTTTTATCAGTGGTCCAAATGTAAACTCCACTAAATCATAGCATGGACTTTTCCTTCCACTCAACTTTCTATTAGCATCCTTGTATAAAGACATCAGATTTCTTAGCAATGACCTTTTGTGACTTAAGGATTGTGTTATTGACTGTTTGCCATATTTCAGGTCAGCGCTCTTCCTCATGTTTATTCAGACCATAACCTAACATTTCTGAATCAAAAATGATTTTTTCATATTAATCTTATGTAATAGTTAAATTTTATTACAATCTTAATTGTGGATTTCTTTTGGCTATAAGTCATAATCAGTACAATACAATCACTACAAACAAATAACACCCACTGAGTTACAAATAACTCAGTGAGAATTTCAGCATCTCAGCGCCAAAGGGAAGCCGACATTAATAATAACATTAATAAAAATAGAAACTGGGCTGCTGTGACAAATGTAAAGGGGGAAAAAAAACTACACAGCAGATGTAGATGCTAAAAATACATGCAATTAATCAGAAATCAACATTTGTGTGGAATGAACCTACATACCAAATGAGCTTCACCTTTTAAATTAAAGAGCTGAAATAAATTAGGTTTTTCTTGTTTACATAAGCCTAATAGATGCATCTGTAGAGTACATGTTAGGATTTTAAATAAAGAATGTTTCGCTGAATATTTACAGACTGTTTTCTCATCTTCTCTGGCGCAGAAGAAAATTTTCTTGACATTTCACTCAAATGTCACAGTTGTAGGATACGAGTGTCCGGCGGGAAGCTTGAGGTGTTTGAGTGTTTTCCACTGTAGTCGTTGTATATTGTTGCAGTACGATCCTTCTGCACACACACACACACACACACACACACACACACCCACACACACCTATTTTATGCTATACATATGTTGGAATTGTAAAAATCAACAAATTTTACAAGATGAACATCGAATCAATCGCTGAATCTGTAAAAGGCATATTGAGAACTTTGGCCAAATAATTTTACATTTATCATATTTATTATTTTTATGCATAGTCTTGTAGAACAAAACACCAAACTTGGTTGCAATTTCTGAATAATTGCATGTTTTTGGTGATAATAGAGTAAAACGTGGAGCAAAATAGCTGGTGAATTAGTCAGGCTGTCAGCTCAGCCCAGCCTGCAATCAGCTGTTTAACAAACTTCTGGCGAGTAGCTTGCAAATGCTAGCTGCATTTATGTTTTGTTTGAGCAAAGGCAAACTGTAGCAGCTTTGTTTTAGCCAACTGACTGGCTGTGCAAAGCAAAATGTTGATTTTTAAAATATTGATGTACCTTGAAAGCTTAAACCTGAAATTACTCAGTCAGTTGGTTGGAAAGAACTGGCGAACCTTACCTGGACATAAAGTCTTTTTTTTTTTTTTTTTTATATGTTCCCACCAGTGCAGAGCTTACACCAGCAACTGAGTGACAGAAAGTTTCAGGTGAATAATCACCTGGAAAACATAAATCATGTGTTTTAATCCTTCAGGGAGAACAAAGATGCAGCAAGCTGTTTAGGAAATATTTGGTAATAAAATGTTGGTTTCCCAACGTAATAATCTCACTTATAATTGGCAGCAAACTAGTTTCCTATCTGTCTAGAACCTGTGGAATCTGCCATCACTCAGCAAAGTTGAATATAGCAAAAATAATGCATTTTATAGAGAATATACTAATCTCATAATGAGAACAATTACTTGTTATAAAAATAGACTTTTATGTTTGACCTTTGACATCTTCCGCAACTTTACAATTTACTGAAGAATCAACGTTCATATTAAAGAACAGCCTCAGGAGTCACTGTATCATGTGTTAATTAACAATTTAATGTTTAGTTTCTGCAAGTGCATTGATAAGTTCTTGACATTTTGCTGAAATACCACAGCTGTAGCCTGGGGGAGGCGCGGCGTCCCGGGAGAACGGTCCAATGTCATTACCAACCGTTCTTTTTGTTTAGGATTTCTCATCGTGTTGTACGCAGGAATTTAAGCCACAGCAGCTTAGAACAAGGTCACAACAAATCAGGATATTCATCGAAATGTGAATTCAAGCTAAATTTGACAAAGGAGTTCACAGATGACTTAAAACTTTAACTGGTAGTTTCTTTAGTATTGTGCAGTTTTGATTTCCCAGTTTGCTGCTCCGGATTACAAAATGTTTAGTTGCAGCAAAGACTTTAGAGAAGCAACTGATGCAATGAGTTGATGCAATTCCAACAAACATGTGGAAGAACCTTTGTTTTCAGCATTGAGTCCAGATTCTGCCAATTTCATTTGGATCATAAGGTCAATGTGTGGAGAGCAGAATGCTAATTGAAAGGGAAATGGTCTTTTAGTGTGAAGGAAATATCTCAAGATGAGATTCTCTAACCAGTTTAGAACCAGTTTACGCCCCTGATTGCTAAACGAATGCATTACTAAACTGCCAGCTTGTCTCGTTTGTCCAAACTTATATCATCCAATCCAGTGAACGACACCAACCAGAAGTCAATAGCAGAATAAACAGTTTGGCATCAACAGAGAGGATTTGACTAGTTGTTCATACACACAACAACCCACACACTCAACTCTGCTGCTCAGCCCACAAATCCATTTTTTCTCCAAATGTGGTGCTGGACATTTAAAGGGAAATAGCCTGTCCAACAGTTTAAGATTTATTACCAAGAATAATCGCCACAAAAAGGAAATAATCCAGCCAACCAAACAGTAATGTCCTTACTTTCTTCTACCAGGTTTATTTATAGAAGTTCACTTTTGGGTCGACGTATATTCTGAATGCCCAGACTGTTTTCTCCTGGTTCTATAGCTTTACCGTCTCTTATCAAATGGGATTGTAAAAAGCCATGCAGCTCAAATAATATGCTGTATTCCTGCTGCAGCTCTACTTACATTTCAGTAGCCTACTTATTCGATTGGATTGTGCAAAACATTCACCATTGAGGTGGTAAATTGTACTTACCCAGAAGAGATTTATGTGTTCTTACCTAAAGATCTTCTGCACCTTTAGCTTAAAGGCTTAGTTTTCAGTAGTAAGTGTGAATTATGACGTGTTTGTGTATAAGAGTCATTTTAAATCCGTCAGAGAACATTTTAGGAACCCGTATGTAAGAAAAGTGAATGGCAAAGTTATTACTTGTTTAATGCATGAGGAGACTTTCAGCCTCAGGGAAGAGAAAAATGTTCACTTGAGAAGAAAACCGTCTTTACTATCCTACGTGAGAAGAAAGACGTTTACAACCAAACAGAAGACGCGAGAACTCCAAAATGTCTTTTGAAATTGGAAGCAACAAAAAAAGAAACTATAAAACGAAACAGAGTGAGATTTTCCAGCTTTGTGCGCAAATTTTATGAACTGTGACTTTGAGTTGGACCAGAAATGATGAGTTTTCCTCAGTTTACCCATAATTCACCTCTGCAGAGTTTCATCAACTCTTGCTTTTGTTTTTTTTACCCATTTTCCTGACGGGAAGACAAACAAATTGCTTTGAAAACGTATCTCAGCTAAATTTTAGCTGACACTCCTCACCTTGTTGGTGCTGCTTTCAAAGCGTCTGGACAGCGTCTGAACGTATTGATGCCATCGCTGAATGATTACCGTTCTTTCATTTGATTCTGTGACGGGTATCTGAAAAAAACCTTTCAGAAGATTACCTCTCCCAGCTTAAAGTAAAAACAGAAAGGAGCCTGCACAAACAGTTTACCACATGCTGTTCATGTTACAGCCACAAGCTTTATTGTGTTTGTTGGGATTTTATGTGATAGAGCAGAAGAAAGTAGCACCTCCCAAAGTCAATACTTTGGACTTGTAGTTTCCACTTGTCCAAACTTTGCTAATCTAGAAAGTCTGGTTCGTTTGGGGAGCAGTGAATTCGTAATCCCACTCTGATGCAGAACAAAAAACAAACTTTGGTTCGTCTACAAACCTCAGCTTTGGTTTGGATGAAGTGAACTCTGGTGCGGTTTTAATGCAAATGTGAACGCCAAGCGGACCAGAGACTGTGCACAGCAGGAAGCACAATGAATTCTGGGTAAATGCAACCAAAACAAGTGTGCAAGTCTAGCGCTAGTGGGAGAAAATAAAAATCCTACAGCTGCCAAAGTTAAATGCCATTCCTTTTTAGTTTATATTTTTGGTTACGTCATGTGAAGGTTTTCTTCATCAGAGGTTTTTGTGTCGCTTCCTTCAGTTTTTCTTGGTGCAGCGCCACCTCTGGTGAGGGGGATGAACAAGTTTTCAAAGTGTTTGGTTTGTTTGACTCAGTGCAGTGTGAAAGCAAACTGCAGCTTCTGAAAATGTAACAAATTGTACAACTTTGATCACCAATTGAACCGACTCAACTGGACTGGGTCATTCAGTCAGCTGAATAAACACCATCGTGTCAAACTCGAGGCCCGTGGGCCAAATCCGGCCCGCCATAGCTTTTTATGTGGCCCTCTAGATTCTCGACTAAACACTAAATGTGCTTAAATATTATGTTTTTAATCAAGTTAATGCATTTTTTAATGTGTTTGCTGCCAAATTATACCAGTCAGTCCCTCTAGTTTCTTGAGAATTTTCATGGAAATTCACACAAAATCAACAAACCCCCGTAAAATATTATTGGGAGTTTATTGTGGATTTTTCTGTCAAAAACTTTCTTACTTGTAATAAACAGTTGCCTCTGCCTTAACTGATGTCAGATTATAATCCATACAGCCAGTTGCATTTACCGTCATAAATAAGTGCAAGTATTGCAAATATTTCCAAATGAAGATCACAAACACTTTGGTTTTTATTGCAAAACATCAAAAGAAGAATCATAAAATCGTGGAGGGTCTGTAGAGATGTTAAATAATATTTCATTTTGAGAATTCATTGATATTTTAACAGGTTTATAAATACATTCTGGCACAACCGGCCCTTTAAGAACATTTATGTTCTTGATTTGGCCCAAAATGAAAATGTGTTTAACACCCCTGATCTAAACCATTTCATCGTAGCTCATCTTCCTTCCGCACATTTCAGATTTCTGGCAAAACCAGGTCATGTCAACAGCAAAACATTTACATTGTTTCATCAAACTCCAATTACGAGTTCAGCTTTGCGTTCCTTCACTAATTTTGGAGCTAGAATACGTTAGGACTGTTGTGCTTTTTAACATGTCAGCTCTGTCCTGCAGCAGCTAGAATCTGTACCAAACGGTCATGTAAGGACTTGGTGTCTGTCAGGTTTAATTTGCAGATCTTACAGTCCAGATGGCTGCACTGTTCAGCCATGGCACCCCTGTTGTTTGGATTTCTGTTCCTCAAATTGTGCAGTTAGTTTTTGCATTAATCTTGTATAAACCTCTAACTCTTACAGCAGATGTTTGATTCAAGATTAAGAGTAAAGTTCTTGAATAATTTCTTTTTTAAGAATGTATCTACCCTGCATGTGTCACAGTTCTTAAACGGGTTTCATTGTTGAAATACACAGTAATAGGAGTCTTTTAGTTGTTTAGAGACTACAAGATTACACAAAGTGTTTATATAAGCCATAATTACGGAATATTTTCCACAGAAATACACATTGTGCATCATAATATCTGTAATCGTATTTCCTGGAAGCTGTGGCTGTATAATCATGCGTCTGCACAGTCGGACAGGATAGAGTTGATGCCATCCATGGTCAGATGTGATGATATTACTCAGAAATCATTAGAAAAATGAAATTGTTGAACCGTAGCCATTATAAAATAGGTCAAACAATTAAATCTCAGTCCAGTGGTGTAATTATTATTGTCCTTTTAGCTTTAATGCTTGAGTCTTTGAACGTGAAGGTCACTGAAGAGCGAGAAAGGAAAGTTTTATACCAAGTCTAAAAAATATAATAAGGCATTTTATTATGCTTATGCTTTTCTCTTGCAGTGGAAAATCAACTGTAAAAATATAGACCTAAAAGACTTATACAAGCAAACAAAAAAATAAATAAATTAGGACTGTGAGCAGCAGCAGGTGGGGGAGGGGCCACACCACACTGCCTGCTACTCTGTCTTTGCCTGGTTCTCCTTTAGTGTTTGAGATTGTTTGCTATTATTTTGGATGCACAAGTTAGTACTTAACAAGGTTGTTGCTAGGCAACCACACCTTACCCTCTGCAGGTTGTTGCTAGGTAACCGAAGAATGAGTGAGTTTGTTGATTCCACCAACATTGCTTAGCTTTTTAAAAAAAAAAAAAAAATTTATTCCTCATAGAGGCTGTGTAACACAATGATAAATGTCATAATATCTTTATTTTTATAGGAAAAATGAAAGAATAACTTCAGATATTGACAATCTAGAAGGTAAGAAACTAAAAGTTAAATAAATACGTACATAAATGAGGAAAATAAAACAATGTGTACCTTTTCGTCTACACTTTTTTCTTAGCAAAAAGTGTCAAAAACATTCAAATACATATATAAAGAAAAAATTAAAGTCAAAAATATAACAGTGGCGTGCTGTGGTGGTGTAGGGTGCAGCACGACCCACATTTGGAGGCCTTGAGTCCTCGACACAGCCGTCGAGGGTTCGATTCCCGGACCCGGAGACATTTGCCGCATGTCTTCCTCCATCTCTCTCCCCCTTTCCTGTCAGCCTACTGTCATATAAGGGACACTAGAGCCCACAAAAAAACCCCTGGAGGGAAAAATAATACATAAAAAAAATAACAGAAGCATCTGCTTATGAGACAAAGTACAATTTCTGAAGAAGAGTTGATGTTTTTACAAGTTTCTGATTATTAAAGTTAAGTTTTTAAAGAAATGTAAGGTTATGATTAGAATAAGATTTATTATATATGTCACCTGAAGAAAAGGTAGAATTGTTAACTTAGCATTAGCTTGCCCTGATGCTGGCAAAGCCTTCCCTCCTCCGCCTACATCCCCCAGAATGCTGTGCGGTTCTGGATCGGAGTTCAGTGAAATTAATGAATGTTCTATCAGATGTATTATTGATCACATGTCTATTGCAGTATTTATTGTGGTAGCTGAATGTACGGCATTCTCTTAGTTAAGTTAGTACAGTTTAAGTCAACTTTGTGTTAAATGGTAAACAATGACACTTGATGCAAAGTTGCACTAAAATTTGCATTAAAGGTCCATTAAAAGTGTCATTATTAACCGAATGATAACAGTCATAACCACTTATGAAGACTCCTTCATGTTCATAGCAGGAGTTTTATCACATTTATGACTATGTTATGTCAGTCCTATGTACGCCCCTTCAAAATAAAATGTCACCAAAGCCTCTTTTTTTAGAATCTCATTGTTTTATCTTCATGTTTCAGCCCAGCATCGTTTCCTACTATAGTTTTCTTTTTGTGTGCCAGTTCTGCCAGTTCTATCCATCCAGTGTTTAATTGCTGCTCATGTCATTTTAGCTGTGAGGTGGATGAACTGTCGACATTTTTGGCAGCCTTAGTGATGTCTTCCCTCCGGCTCTGAACCTTTGAGAACCTTTGACCCTCCCCACAAACGCATCCGCATGAAATTTACGTCCTGGGTGATTTCTCTTAAGATGCCCCGGGTTCTTGGAGTGCTTTTTTTTTTTTGCTGACATTGATTCATCCTGAAAAGCACAGTTCACACTGTGGGAAACCACCCCAGATGGTGTTACTATCTGGTGTCAGACTTGAAAACTTCACCTGTCTTCACTGTGGTCGGCCTCTGAACAGCATTATGAATAAACCACGTTTCAAGGGATTTCTGACTCGTGAGACGAGCGTGTCTTCGCTTCTTGACCTCACCATTTGCAGTTTCTGACAGAATGAGGGAAGCTTTGGATGAAAACTATCCAATTTCCTTTTCATGTTGAATTAAAGGACCCCTCTCCTCACCCAGCCTGCTAACTGCATTATGCTGGGACTGAGGCAGAAGATCCAATTGACGTTTTCTTGCCATTAGCCCTCATCTAATCAAATATTACAACCATCGCAAAATGTTGTGGTGGATAAAGTGCCTGTGATTCTTATTTTGTTATATTGATAAGAGGTTTAAAAATCCACCGCTGCAAGCAGCGTCTCATAAAAGGCCTGAGCTATCAGCGGAAGAGCTGAAATGAGCAATAATTTTCACCAGAGGTGAATTATTGTGATGCAGAAATAAGCAGTCTTCACTTGTCTTCATCCAGAAAACGAGATTAAAGAGAACAGAGGAAACAAAGAGAGGAATAAATATCTAAAGTGGGGAGTTTAAATCAATCAATCAAGTTTATTTTTCTAGCAGGCAGTTCAAAGTGCGTTACGTCATGGAAAGATAAACACAAACACAGCATACAGCCAACAATCGTGAAAACTAGTAACAGACACTGCAGGTGGGATTTTAGTCTAGATTTAAAGGAACTCAGTGTTTTGGCTGCTTTGCAGTTTTCTGGATGTTTGTTCCAGATTTGTGGTGCATATCCTGAGAAATAAAAATATTTCAGTGGCTCTTGATTAGAAAACGGAGTAAAATAATAAACAGAATCAAAACCTTTTCATACAAACAAAAAGCTTTATTCTCACTGTCAGAAAGACATTTGGAGTCCGGAGTAAAATCTCAGAGAATCTATGGAAACTCGCTACAGCAGTTATAAAAGGCATTTCTTTGATTATTGAGAATGGTCTAAGTAGCCAACTAGCTAGTTGTTTAGCTAGTTGGCTAGCTAGCTTCTCTGTAGTATCTGTTTAGATTTGACATTTACTGAAGCACATTAAAATAAGATCTCTACTGTGTTTGAAATCTCCAAGAAAATATAGATTAATTAATGTTTCCTGCAGGTCGACAGCTGGACTTGAACCTCTTGAGGCATAAGAAATATTTCAGTGGCTCTTCATTAGAAAATAGAGGAAAATAATAAATAGAATCAAAAGCTTTTTTTTTTTTTTTGCAAACTTTTCAGTTTTCACTGTTAGAAACAGTTTGGACTGCAGAGTTTAACCTCAGAGAATCTATGGAAACTTGCAACAGAAGCTATAAAAGACATTTCTTTGATTATTGAGAATAGTCTAAGTAGCCAACTAGCTAGTTTCTCTGATAAGATTTCTACTGTGTTTGAAATTAATTAAATTAATGTTAATTAAATTAATGTTTCCTGCAGGTCGACAGCTGGACTTGAACCTCTTGAGGCATGAGAAATATTTCAGTGGCTTGTGATTAGAAAACAGAGGAAGACAATAAACTGAAACCCAAAGTTGTTTCTAACGTTTTCTAAGTTTGGTCAGAATCTCACCTATTCGTGTCAAAGAATCATTTTCAATCAACAGACTCTTGTATTTACTTTTATTAGTGCTGCTATAAATTTTTGCTCTCTAAGCAGCAGTGAATTCGGACCTGAAACAGATGATTGCAGATTTTTTACTGTTAGCGTGGACATCATGTGAAATATGCTGCGTCCTGCCTGCACGGACAGAAAAATAAATCAGAAGGGAACTAGCAGCCAGTAAATCACAACCTTTTAAAGTCGCTTTTGCCGTTTAGTGCTTTGTGGTGGGAGCAGACATTACTCCTGTTCCAGGAAGGTTCCTGGGAAATCTGCTGTCTCAAATTTCAGCTCTGTGACTCATAAAATATAAAATGCTGAGTAAATGTCAAGAATCTTAATTTTCAAGAAATATTGTGTGAAGAATTCAAGAGAAGTGTTACAGGTTCCCCACGCTATAAATAAAAAAACTAACCTTTTTGCTACAGACACAAAGGGTTTGTTTTAATTTATTAATCCACATAAAAAGTGACTGCAGGAGTCTGGGAGCAAAATATTTTTTACTTAAAATTAACCAGTTTCTGTGTCCTATTCCAAGTCTCTGATTTTGCAAAGCTGATTTTAGCTGATTACAATTTTCAATTTTATTTTTGAAAATAAAATAATCCTGGATAATCTCTAAAATACTGGAAGTCTACTAGAGCCATACAGTCCCCCAGCATTCGTGCAGAGAAAACTTATGTCAAAATAATTAAAAGAATAGATGGTTCCAAATTTTATTTTATTTAATTCTCCTCTCTCACAGCTGTTCTGCCTCCATTTAATCAGTCTAACTCGTCTCTTTCTGCAGGAATCACCATCCCTGCTTATTTTCCACCTGATTCATTGAGTCCTTGTCAGATCCTTTTGTTCTGTCCGGTGTTTTTCTCAGTTTCATTTTGACTTCTTTTATTTTGTGTAAGCGAATGAATAGTTTCCTTCTGAAAGTGTCCTCTGATCTAACTTTTAAAAACCCAACTGATACTGGAAATAAACTAATTTTTGTCCATGTTTTTCAAGACAATTTCATTTTCTTTTTCAATATTTGTTGCTGTTCTGTCGCCGTCCTACTATTGTTTCTTGATTTTACTAATCCTAATTTGGTTTTTGTTTGCTCACAGGTCCGCTGCTGTGTGATGGAAGGCTGACTTGCTTTCTTTTCCCTCTGCTCCTGCTCCTGCGAGCTCCCTTGTTGTTCAGCTTTGGTGAGCGCACGTGCCCCAACAGCTGCCGCTGCGAGGGGAAGACGATCCACTGCGACTCCTCTGGGTTTTTAGAAGTCCCAGAAAACATCTCAGTAGGCTGCCAGGGTCTCTCCCTGCGCTACAATGAACTACATGCCCTGCTACCTTACCAATTTGCTCACCTGGGACAGCTCCTTTGGATATACCTGGACCATAATCAAATTTCAGTCGTCGACAGTCGAGCGTTCCAGGGAGTTCGAAGGCTTAAAGAGTTGATACTGAGCTCCAACCGGATCGCGTCTCTACATAACTCGACCTTCCATGGCGTCCCCAACCTTCGTAGCCTTGACTTGTCCTACAACAAACTGGAAATCCTGCAGCCGGGTCAATTCCATGGCTTACGAAAACTACAAAACCTTCACCTGCGCTCAAACGGTCTCTCCAACATCCCGATTCGAGCGTTTTTGGAGTGCAGAAGTTTGGAATTTCTGGATTTGGGCTACAATCGAATCAAGGCTCTCACTCGCACCACCTTCTTGGGATTGCAAAGGCTGATGGAGTTGCATCTAGAGCACAACCAGTTCTCCAGGATCAATTTTTTTCTGTTCCCACGCTTAGCCAATCTGAGATCCCTCTATTTGCAGTGGAATCGCATCAGAGTGGTCAACCAGGGCCTTCCCTGGACTTGGTACACACTGCAGAAACTGGATCTGTCCGGGAATGAAATTCAGACGCTGGACCCGGCTGTTTTCCACTGCTTACCCAACCTTCAAGTCCTGAACTTGGAATCCAACAAATTGTCCAACGTGTCCCAAGAGGCTGTGACGGCCTGGATCTCACTGACCACTATTAGTCTGGCTGGCAACATATGGGACTGTGGAGCGGGCATTTGCCCCCTTGTTGCCTGGTTGAGAAATTTCCGGGGCAGTAAAGACACCACCATGATCTGCAGCAGCCCCAAGCATCTCCAGGGAGAGAAAATCATGGAGGTCACACGGAACCACGGCATTTGCGAGGAGAATGATTACTTTATGACTGAAACGCCATCACCGATGCCGGAGCTAATCTCTGATGCCACGGCTGAACCAAACTTTGCCCCCACCAGCGGTTCGCCAACGACCCCACCAACCAGCACCTTTGGTCCCCTCCCGCCCTTCAGACTTCGACCAATTCCTCATCCAACCTATCCAGGCCACATGAGCAAAGACACCAGAAACACAGCGATTCGCACTCGGCCCACCCTCATATCGCCCCCGGCGATGGAGCACATGGCGCTGCACAAAGTGGTGGTGGGCAGCGTGGCGCTCTTCTTCACCATGTCTCTCGTCTTGACCATTATCTACGTGCTGTGGCGGCGTTACCCGGGCGCTACGCGGTTGCTGCAGCAGCGGTCAGTGGTGGGACGGAAGCGGCGCAAAAAGAGCCCAGAGCCCGAGCAAAACCTCAGCTCCCAACTCCAAGAGTATTACATGAGTTACAACCCCGCTGCCACACCAGAGGCACTGGAGGTGCTTGGCAACGGCACTGGTTCCTGCACTTGCACAATTTCTGGCTCCAGGGAGTGTGAGGTATGACCCATCACCTCAGCCTAAAAATAAAAAGTCTAAATCAAACACAAGGCTCAACAGAGAGGTAAATAATTCACCAAGTATGCCCTGTGAAAAGACACCCTTGAAATTCCACCTTAACACCCTAAATTCCTCACTATTCACACCTTAACCTCAGACGTCGGATGTCTCCAATTATTCCAAAGGTAGAAAAAACTAAAATTGCTGAGCAAAATGAGGTCAGAGAAATACATGCTTGGTGCATGTCAGTAAGTTGGAATATAAGACTGAGTTACAAAATATATTTTATGGAAGTTTGTGTTTTTTCAACTGAATTAGGACTATTTTACACAGCTGAATTCAAAAATTACACCCATTTTTCTCAGTCAGGTCAAGTTTTTGATCCAATCTACCTGATTACATTTTTGTGACGTTATCAGTCATTTCCATTAATATTTCCCATCCAAAAAAGGCTTTAGGAGGAAAACAAACAGTTTCCTAACAGAGTATGTTAATAAAAAAAAAAAGAGTAATAAAACTGATAGGGGTAAATACATGCAAGTTGAAAATTATGTCTTCATCGTGCATGAAGACCATGAACTTCCTTTTCTCCGAACGCATCGTTGGCTCAGCAGCAGGGAAGTTTCTCTTTGGAGTCCGACAGTAATCAGCCGTCATGACTGCATCCCAGAATCCCAAATTATGTAGATTAGTTCAGGAAGTTGACCTGATTGAGTAAAACCGAAGTGATTTTTGGTTTCAGCACATCAAAATGACCCTAAAACAGTTGAAAAAAACTTGAGACAGTTTCCTGGCTGTTGACCAGTAATTTTACTAATTCATTTCGAAAACAGAGACTCGCACAGAGGGATGAATTTCAAGCTTTCGTTTGTTAGTTTTTATGACGGTGGCTAAGCTAATGGAAACCCAGAATTCAGTTTCTCAGAAAACTAAGGATTAGAGATGCACGATGTTGGATTTTTGGTCGATACCCGATACGCCGATATACTAAAACTCATTTGGATGATAACAGATACCAATACCGATATTTCTTCCTTATGTCTACTTCCTGAAACTATATGGCTTTCTCTAATTAAAATATTTAGTCAATTTAGCCCAACAAAGATGAATGTTTTGACTTAGACGGTGATTGGAAAGTGTGCTGATTTAAACACTCGAGTTAGCCACACAAGCTAACTGTGAAAAAAGCACAAGTAACTTTAAAATAACTTTTGCGATTATAAAAGACGGTGCAAAAGCAGGAGCTAATGTCATCGCTTTTTCTCTTAGTGCTGCAAAAATCTTTTCTGCACTCTGTAGTTGGTCAGGGCTCCTTTTGCAAAAATTACTCCATCAATGCTCCAAAGGTTTTCTATGGGGCTCGGGTCAGGATTATTACCACGGTCATTAAACGAGTTATTGGTACCTTTGGCAGTGTGGGCAGATGCCAAGCCCTGCTAGAAAATTTAATCAGCATCTGTAAACTTTGACAGCAGTAGAAACCGCGACGCGCCCTAAAAAAGTTTTGCGCTGACTTTGCAGTAAAACGACATAAACACTGATGGGATTCTTGAGGAGATTTATTTTTTTCCTCCTAAACTTTTACTTTCCAGTAATATTTCCACTGTTGCACGAGTCTGGACAGCTCGATTTTTGAACAATGAGTGACTGTTTGCAGAACAGCTGTCGAGTCAGTAGATGTTTGATGAGCTTTTAGACTACGACATGGCTGTAACCATGGCAACAGTAGTGTATCATGGTGATGTGATCATGTACACATGAGCCAGGTTCTGCTGGAAAATGACATGCATTTCTTTTTGACATCAGAGAAGCAATCCTGGCCTATTTCTCCTTTATGTTTTCTACCACATGTTTTCCTTCCACTCAACTTTCTATTAATATGCTATAAAACAATGCTCTTCCTTAGCAGTCTTCACTATAATCGTGCAACGCACAAAATGTCAATTACATTTTTTTTTTTTTTTTTTTGCCAAAATCTTTTTTATTGGTTTTTCCTTTTGAACTGAAACTGAATTTTGGGTTTTTTAGCTTTACGCCATATACGCTCAAAATACATAAATCTGTGAATATTGAAACTTTCTGAACTGAATTTTACTCAAAATAATTTTTGGTTTAAATTCTAACTTTGAGATGCACCTGTAAATATAGCTGAGCCCAAAGTTATTCAATATGCCTTACAGATTATGAATTAAAATTATTTTCATTCAACTAAAAGGTTTTTTTCTGATGTAATCCAACCCTGAAAATTTTATACTAACATGCAAAATGAGTAGTTTGCTTGCTATATTTACATTTTAACATTGTATCCTCCCTTATTGTGAATGAAAAAATATATATTTACGTTACAATCTCGTGATTACCGACTAGATTTTTGGGAAATGTTTTCTGACCCTGATCTCTACGTTAACGTTGCTGTTAAACATAAAAAAAAAAAAAACCTGCTGGAGGTTTGAATAATTTTGGGTTTAGCTGAACAAACACAAACATTTTTAATGTAGTTTAGTTTAAAAAATGTCCTTTTGAAATAACAGCGCTCCATAACCTTCCGATTTTTAAAAAGCAGTGAATAATTGGATTCTGTCTGACCGTTTGCTCCCTACTCCACATGAGCATGTGTTTTATTTTTTGGTTTAGTTTATGTGCTGTGTCTCTTACTTTAAAGACGATGTGCGTCACTGATGTTCCTCCAAACTTGCATCTTTGGCTGTTTTCTGGGGCCAATTCAGACTTTCCATCCTAAAGTAAACATGCTTGACGGTTTCTTTAAAGAAACGTCTTTAAGTCGTGGAGAACTGGAAATTGGATGAAGTCTGTGTTGTGCGGCCCTAACGACTGAGCTTAGTCGCTTGGAAACTCTTTAGGATCAAATGTGCCGTGCAATTGGATCGGTGCAGACTAAACATCAGTCTTACAAAGTTTATGTACATTTTCTATGAGTGCAAATGTCATTTATTTTTGGCTGTAAAGATATTTGAAGTGTTCTTTGACAAAAAAAAGAGGATTTTTATTTTATTTATTTTTTTTACCAAGCATTCTAAACTTTTCACCCTGGGAAAAAAAGAACGAGTCATTAAAGGCTCAAAATAAATGATGCTCTTGCTGATGGAGAGTGTATGTAAACTTTTCACCTGGATTGTGTATCGTCTCTGCAAAAACACAAAGTCTTACCAAGTATTTTTAGTCTAATTTGTAGTGCAACTTTCTTTGCACTTGAAATAAGACAAAACAAACCTAAAAGTAACTTTTTAGCAAATTATAAAGACTTGTTTTAAGTAAATAATTAATTTTTTCTCTTGCTCTCTTCTCCCTCCTTCCCAGCTTCGCCCTGCTTGCTCCATTTCTGTCTGTTTAGTATTTTTAACCAACATTTATCTTTATACTTTTAATATCGCAGCAAGACATAGAGGAACTCCAATTAGTTCATTACTTAGCGACCCAGAGCAAGAATCAGACATGGAGAACCAACATTTAGCTTTATACTTTTCAGTTTGTCAGTTTTATAAATTGTACAGTACTTGTTACTTCAAACATTTAGCTTTATAATTTTAATATCGGAGCAAGAGCTAGAGAAACTCCTGTTAGTTTACTTATAACAAGAAGAACGTATAACATGGAGAACCAACATTTAGCTTTATACAAATCCAGAACTCAACCCAGAACAACTGGAACCAACATCTAGTTTTATACTTTCTAATCCAGAACAAATTTAAGATTGAGAGAATCCCCTGCTAGTTTACAAATTATGGACTTCTTATTCTTACATGGGGAACCGATGTAAGACTAATGCTACTGTCGCCTTTTTGTCTTTCTTTTGGGTTTGTTTATATTTCCTTCTAATTCATGTAAAGCACTTTGTTGCTGAAAATGTCCTATATAAATAAAATTACCTTACCGTAATGTTGATGCAGGTTGACAGATTATTTCACTTCTAGCAAGATTTTGTTAATCTAACTGGAACAAATACCTTTTCATCAACATTGAGGAATTATTCACAAGTCTATATCTTGCTGCAAAGTTACTTTTAAGTCTTATTTCAAGGTTGCTCGGATATTTGCACTTGAAACTAGATCAAAAAAACTTGGTAAGATTTTGTGGTTTTTAATGGTTTTGGTTATACGTCAATTCAAATTGCTGTTATTACATACAGACTTGGATTTAGAAGCGTTTATCACAAGTTAATGAAACATTGGTGTATTTGCTACCTACAGTTTTCTTTGTCTGAAGTGTTTAGAGCTTCTACTACAATTACGTTTGATTGTTGCACACAGGTCCAGATTATATGTAAATGTCCAGCATAAGTGTCTCCACAGTCGTCTGACTGAGGTTATAAAGAGAAATCTGTGATATGCAGAGAGAAGCAACAAAACACAAGGCTGAGAGAAAATGTGATTAGATTGTGTCCATAAGAACAGGCTGGGTATTACACCCAGGCTCCAGTGCATAAACCTCTCATTACAGAGTTGAATGAGCATTTGAAAGTCCAGTGGTGCTTAAACTGAAGACGTCTTTCAAAAAAAAAAAAAAATACTGATTCAGGAAAAGAACCTTTTTTGGGGACATTTTTTTGTGTTTTATTGGGGTTGTATGGAGAAGAAGATAAATGAAGAGGATGGAAAATGGATTTCATTGATTTTTTTTTTTTTTTTTTTTGGCATCAGAAAAAATCTGAAAAGTCCAGTGCGCTTACAAAAGTAGATCAAATCCAAGCAGATGTGTTAGAAAAGTATCAGAAAAATACTAAATATGCCATCATATGCACCATTTACAGCCACTCCGTCGTAGCTTTAGTTGCACGTTTAAAACTGAATATAAAATTTCTGCTAATTTCTGGAACACTGACGATAGAGCCAAAGCCATTTAGTGCCTTGTAGAAGAATAACAGGACTGTTACATATTTTATTTTCTAAAAATTGAGAGCGTGCAGTTATTTAATAGCATGTGGGATTATGTTTTTCTTTCTGCTAGAGCCACATTAGTTTTTGGTTGTTTTAAGGAATAATTCTTTACAGCATGTACAGTAAATAATAATAATAAAAGTGGCCCAAGAATGCAGCCTTGAGGAATCCCACATAAGAATCAGATTTATAGTTCCCATTTTTTTAAAAAAAAGTTTAAAAAGTTAGATTTGAATAAAATCTAGAATATTAATCAAAATATTTTAACGAATTCTGATCAAAACAGAAGTTTCTGATGTGAGTTTATGAAGTTAATTTACAGTTTAGAGCAAAAAATTTACTTTGAGTTCAATATTCAGATGTTTTTTTTTGGGTTTTTTTTTAAACATTTGGAAAAAGTTGCAGCTTGGGAAGCTGAAAATCTGCAGTTACACTGAATTTAAAACATCATGTTGTTAGAAAACAGTTGTTTCACATTTTCTGTCTTGTAAATCTAAATGTGATGCAGTGAGCTTTCACTATGTTTTAAAAAAATCAGATTTTCTCACATATGAGTTTGATTAAATCTGTTGATACATATTGCATAAGAAAGTTACTTTATCATTTTCTTTAAAAAAGTAATAAATAGGAACAAGACCGTACTGTTTTGTGGAAATAGTAAAGCTTGAAGTTTCAGCTCTGTTTTCAGAAGCTGATGTTGTTAAAATGCAGCTACTTTACTCATGTGAGCTAAGGTGAAATCGATGTTGCATGGAGCTCTATTATGAAATGAATTATGTATAAACATTTCAAAAACACAGTGAGAAAGAGAAACATGATGAGACTAAACTTGTTTCAAAGAAGCTGAGTGTTGAATCCTGGATCCCTGAAAGATTTTTGCAGTAAAACCCCCAATTTCTGCTTCAGTCTGTGAAGGAAAAGATTCATGAAATAAGCCTGTAATCAAGCAATCAGTGCCTGAATCTTCCAGTAAAAGAAGCTTTAAATGCGCCGTCCAGGGTAGTTAAAGGGCAAAACAAATGCTAGCTCTGAAAACGATTACGATGGTTTATGTTTGCACGTTCAACCAGAAAGTTTTCACCTTTTTTGGAAATGCAGCGCAGTTTAAATTTTGTTTATATCTCTCTAGCAGGACCTGCATATTTGATTACGTTTGATAATCCAGATGTATTATCGCACATTCTTATTATGTGCTTTAAAAAAAAGCTCATATAGTAAAAACATTAGGACTCCTTGAACAAACAAACTCCAAGATTTCAAATTTGTAACCTCCACTTTTCTTTACAACTTTGTTCTGCGCTGTTAGAGGAAAAACCTCAAGGAAAACCGTAAAGTTTCTGTTTGTAACATGAGAAAATACATAATGAAACATGCATTAATATCAGTTGAGAGCTCAGTATTCTCCAGACCATTTGCTGTGCAATGATTGATATGCACATGCGCAAATGTTATAAAAACAGGTTTAAAAATAACATTTGGTGCCTTTTTATTTTATCTGCTCAATAATAAACCAAAAACAATTAACAATTGAAAAAGCAACAGAACAGTTGGATTTTGCAGAAAACACAACGGACCTCGTATGAGACAAACACAGATTCAGATGTCTTGGGTAGATTTCTTTTGAGCAAAAACAAAATGAATAAAGATAAATGCAAAAAACTTTAATAGCCGGGAATCTATTTTTTGCACTTACTCTTTTTCAAAGATGTTTTTCTGTAAAAAAAAAAAAAAAAAAAGCCATAAATGATGAAAGTGTCCATTTGCATCGACCAGCTTTAGCCTTCAGGTCAGAGGTCACCCACAAACCTTAATTATGTGCATCAAAAAACGTTTCTGATGCTTCGAGTTCGACACGTGTGCACTTTGGAGTCAGATGCTTCACATTTTACGCTAGACGCTCGTTGGGACGAGCCGTTGTTTTCTGTTGCCGGTCTCTTTGTACGGCGGCGGATGAAGTATTGAGAGAGTCTGGGCTTTGTTTACTGAAATCAACAGAATGTCGCCGTGTTTGAATTTCCCAGGTATTTCAGAGGTGGTGAGAGGTTCGTGAGTTTCACAAGCTTAGCTGGGCGCCGACGACGGTCGCTATAGCGACGGTCGCTGTTTTCATCTCAGTTTGATCCCAGTTTGATGACCAGTACCTGCGTCTCCTGGCAGGACACCGACCACACTACACCACACAGCGGAGTCGCTCTGATTGGTTGAAGCTCTGCATCCAGCGACAAAAAAGTTCAGATTTTCTAACTCCAGTGTCGGACCCGCAAAACGGTTCAGTGGTACAGCGCTAGACGTGTGAAACTCGCCGCAATTCGCCTCCGCATAGAGGCACTCAACGCTCAGATCGCTTTTGGTGTGAACGCGCCGCTGTTTGGACGGGATCACATGTTATAAATCTCCAGTCGCCATGGCGATTCTTGTAACATCAACTATATATTTTCTTCTCCAATTTTATTGATTTAAAATGTTTGGTCTCACTGATAGATTGGTAGATTTTTTTTTTTTTACAGGATATCTTCATTCAAGGTTTTTATCTTATAGTGCCAACTCTTTTTAATTAAAAACCACTTCAACCTTGATCAAGTGATGACTGAAGCAATGTGAAGAGAGTTTTAGCCTGGTCTGATACTCCGCCATTCGTAGCTTAATGGCAACCTGTCAGGGGGGAAAAAAGTTAATGTTCTGACATTTCAGTAGCAGTAAGTGTTGGAGGATTGTCTCTCGCTCCATAACCATAAGCCAAATCTCATCTTCTGAATAACATTCCCGTCTTTTTAACATCACTGATGGGTGTCAGAGTCATTGATTCAAAAGCGTTCCACGCCGTTGCTTATTTCAAACCTTAAATAATTGAGAAGCTGGCGCCAGCCTTGTTTAGTTTGATGAAAGTGCCATTTTGCAGGTCTGCACAGCTGGCTTTGTGGCTTTTCATTACGGCTCAGCGTAGCACCATCAATCCCGGCGGATGGCAATGTGAGGGAACAAAAGCCAGCAGAACACATTTCGCCTGCTGCGGAAAGACTTCTGAGAGGTTCGGAAAGAGACTGACGCACAATGGTGTCTGTGCACGGCGAGAAGCAGTTCACTGTTCGCTTCATTACTAAAAGATTTTCAGAGCAGGAGGAACACAAACACCCCCCCCACAACCCGCCCTGCAAATCCAGATACGTGTTGCTTTACTGACAGGATGCCGACGTGACCGAAATCCTAAAATTGATCTGAATTTCACCTCGTGTTGCACAGAGTTACATTTAAGCAGCTGCTGTCGGTTTCTATCAAAAGTGGACCAAGAATGAAGAAACCAGTGAAAGGATTGATCAGAAAACTTTATTAAAACCCAAACGGAAATTATGTTGCTGGATGTTTTCAGTGGGCTGCACAGTGGCGCAGTTGGTAGAGCTGTTGCCTTGCAGCAAGAAGGTCCTGGGTTCGATTCCCGGCCGGGGGTCTTTCTGCATGGAGTTTGCATGTTCTCCCTGTGCATGGTGGGTTCTCTCCGGGTTCTCCGGCTTCCTCCCACAGTCCAAAAACATGACTGTCAGGTTAATTGGTCTCTCTAAATTCTCCCTAGGTGTGAGTGTGTGTGTGAATGGTTGTTTGTCTTGTATGTCTTTGTGTTGCCCTGCGACAGACTGGCGACCTGTCCAGGGTGAACCCCGCCTCTCGCCCGGGACGCAGCTGGAGAGGAACCAGCAACCCTCCCGACCCCATTAGGGAAGAAGGGTGTAAGAAAATGGATGGATGGATGGATGTTTTCAGTTTAAATCTGCAGGAATACTGGATTACGGTTCTCAGAGGAAACAGTCAGGATGCATAGGACTTAACAATTTGTTGGCAAATGCAGCTGCAAACCCAAAACAACGACATTATTGTGGCATAATTACAGAAAGTAATGAAAAGTTGGAAGACAGACTGAAATTAATGATGTTCCAGCCAATATTGATATAAAAAAAACCCAACTCTAAATAAATAGGATTTTGGACTTTACTTAAATTAACTCGGGGTTTCAGCATCTTTGCAGTTTTCTGGAAGTTTGTTCCAGGTTATAGGAGCACAAAAACTGAAAGCTGCACTGAAAAAATGTAGTTGAACCAACTTAATTCAATTGCTTCAATTGGTAACAACTAATTCAGTTAAGTTAAACCAACTTAATTTATTAAGTAAAATATTTTTTACTTGAAAGTAAAATTTTATTAAGTAAAATTTTAGTTAAAATTAGGTGATTTCATTAGGTAGAAATAAAATGTTTACAACAAACTAATTAAAATTTGAGCAAATTTTTATTAATTAAAAATTTACTTGGTGAATGTATTTAAATAAATTAATTTGCTTATATTTATTTAATAAGTAAATAAGTTTATTCAAATGTATTTATTAAATAAATAAATGTACTTAATAAATTTCTTTAAGTAAATGAATCTACTTAATAAATTTACAAATTAATAAATTTGTTACATTTATTAAATAAATTTACTTAAGCTAATTTTAAATCTAATCTAGGTTAACTTGATTTAATTAAAATAAGTTTAAACTTGAACTAGGACGTCTAGAAGTTTGTCAGATGTTTAATGTGAAATAATAACAATAATAATAATAATAACAATAATAATTAAAGTAGTTTCGTTCAGTGCACATTACTCTCATATGCTTATTTCAGTAAGTCAGCTTCAGTAACGGGTATGAACATGTTTGTGAAACACTTTCAGGGTATTAAAACAGAAAAAAGTGATTTATCTCGTTGGCTAAAAGCTGTCTTAACCTTCGACCTTTGGCACCATTTGTATTGTCTTAATGGAGAGACCGAATTGGAAGTGACCATCATAAATCAAGATTGTTTTTGACTTCCTGCCAAACAGTAACAATCAGCAGCTCTCCTGTTTATTAGCATATTCCGTTAAAGAATGTGAGCTCAGTTTGCTGTATCAACACCCACACATTTATTAAAATACAAAATAAGAGAAGGCACAGCTGCTCCAAAATACACCACTGGTTGTGTTCACTGCTGCTGAGGGAACATTATGGGACATTAATCTATTTAGTAGTAATAGTATTGTTACAGTACCCTTAACATTTAAAATAACTAATTATTTGTCTTATTGTGTGGATGGTACTTTTTTGAAAAATTAAAATTTTCATTTTGGGCCCAATTAAGGCCATGAATGCCAGAATGTATTGATAAAACCCATTAAAATATGAATAAGTATCTGTCTTGTACCTGAAGGATTTTTTTTTTAATTATTCCTTTTTTAAAAAAAACAATAAAACACAAATTTTGTGGAGATAATTTAGAAATATTTTCAAGGAATTTTGCAATATTTACATGTAATTATGATTTTGTTTATTGTCACATCAATCATAGACTAATATAAATTAAGGCTGAGGCACAGGGGTTGTGAAAGTACACAATACTGCCCCCTGTTGGAGGGAGTTAGTGGTCAGTTAAACCCAATGCTTTCAACCATTTTTAAGGAAACTTTGCAGTTATGCATTAGTAAGAAAATATGAGAATATCCATAGGTTGATGTAATTTGGCACCTGGAGATTTGAGGGCCACACAAAAAGCTACGGCGGGCCACATTTGGCCCCCAAGCCTTGAGTTTGACACATGTGATTTAGATTATACTAAATCACGTTTAATACGTGTAAAAAACTCAAGAAAAGCTCCATATTAGTCCCAATTGCTAAATTTAATTAGAGAAAAATTTTGTTTATTCAAATTGTGTGTAAAATTGACTGATATTTCTTCAATTTACCACAAAAACATCCAAATGAAACTATGAAGTTTGTAGCTGCAATGAGACAAATTGGGAAACATCTCAAAGGGAAACTTCTGCCAGGCCTTTTCCAAATCGAAATCCACCAGAAGTAAAACCCCTGACAGTGTAAATATATGTAGATTTCTGTAAGTCGGCCTCAAGTCAATCCTGTCATGGTTGTTTCTTATGAGATAAAAAAGGAGAAGTAGCATTGGCAGTTGACTGTGTCTCTTTGGTGTTTCCTGAAATTCTCTGGAAGACTAAACTGTATCCGTTTTCCCCAAACGGGTTTGCAGAAATCTCCCACAGTGCTCCCTTTGCATGAGCCTCTGGCTAATTTTCCCTTCAGTCCTGTTCCACTTGACAGGCGTTGCTCCAAAAACCATTTAGAGGTAGACTTTCATTTTCTGCTCCTGCTCCCCTCTAACTCATCACAACTATTAGGAGATTAAACGCAGGAAGGCGTACTCAGGAGACGAAGAAAACACAATATGTTTCACAAAGAGTCTCACACTCCAGGTGCTGCTTATTTCATTTGCTCTCTTTTTGCCAATTCATTCGCTCTTTAATGGAATCTCAATTGGAAATTCCTCACTTTAAACGGAGCAAGATGAAGTTTTGAAGCTTGAGTGATTAAAAGGCTTTTAGAAACCATTCAGTGATGATAAAATCTGGTTTTGAAATCCAGAAACTGATCTACTGATGGCATGAAGTGGCCTGCAGAGAATAAACTAGGGCGGCTCAGTAACAGGGAATTTATTCGAAGAGTAATAATTCAAGACTCGTTCCTAGACGTCCAGGGGGCCGAACATTAAAGCACAGCGATGCCATGGTAACTGAAAGCAGACAGTAATTCACAGAAATACAGAATGGGTAAATTTCCACGACATAAACACTTAAATAAAAACAAAAAACAAAATCAGATATTATGCTGAGAGTCAATCAGAGAAGTTAGTCCAGTCCAGTGTTTCCAGATTCACCTACTTGTGGGTGTAACTAATCCAGCAGCCAATCCAGGAGCAACATTATGTTTCCTTGCTCCTGATTGGTGGAGATAAGGAAGACTGTAGATGATAGCTTCTATGGTAGCGCTAAGATGGTTTCCACTGTATGTATTAATAAATATTTGTTGTTTGAACTTTTAAAATAGGTAGTTATCGGATTTAGACACTTTAACTATTGGTCCTCAAAACCAGATGGTCATCTGCCCAGAAATAGATAATTAAAGATTTTATTTGTATCATTTTTGTATCTTTTTTTAAGGCTTTGCCTCCCTGACTGATTTGTGTATTTTACAGTTAAAAGGGCGGTATGTAAAATCGATGTTTTTGAGCTATACGTCATGTTATAATGATGTTGCCTCTTCAATAAACATACCTGGAGTGTTGCCTTGATTCTTTCAGGCATGTTTGAGGAATCCTTTAATCTCCATGGCAACCGCGCAGCTGTGCAAAACGCCTGGGCGGACCTAGCCCCGCCTCCGAGGACGAAGCTCCTCCTTGGAGCTTTCCAAGCTTCTACCTTCCTTGTTCAAGACGCATTTGGTGTGAACGCACCATGACTGTCCCACTCAGCTCCTTCAGACTAGTCGGCAGTAATCAGCAAACATCTGGTGGAACTGTTGAGCTCATTATATGAGGTTCTTCTCAGTGAAACGCTGTTAAAAAAAAAGAAAACATTCTTAAAGGGTTAATAAGGAGTGTTGTGATGACTACCTGAAGGAGGAGTTTCTTAAAGATACAGAGGCCCAATTATAATTACTTGATTGTGCTATAATATGGCTGCAAAACACATAATACTGCACCTTTAAATTGTAGAGGTTAATAAATGTAATAATAAGTTCAAATTTCTTTAAGGGACAGAAGCAGAGAACCTCGATAAGCACAGGGAGAACAAGCTAGCTCCATAAAAAGAGAGCTAGCTGTAACTTATTATTTCTGTATAATTTTATATTTATATCTAATATATTATTGTGATGTTACAATATGACATACCATGTTTTGCAATTTTTGACATGGCAGAGATGCAGCTGCTATTTTCAGGCCGACAAAACAAATTTGTATCTTATTGATTTAAAAGTATGGAGGGTCAGAAAAGCCACTCGGACTGACCGCCGAGCCAGTAACAGCCCTGAGTGAGAGCTACTTCTGTTTCCACAGCGCAACCTTTTCACTTTCTCAGAGGTCCAATTTCATGCCCTCTTCCCTCGACTGCAGGGTCATTCTCCAAACGGCATCCCACCGAGGCTGCGCCAGATGATGATGCATGTACTGAAAAATTGTAAGATAGCTCTTTTTTTTTTTGTTTTTGCCCCAGGCACACCGCCTCGTCTCCCACACTGAAATACAGTCATACATAGTCAACCCGAACCTCGGTGAGTTGCGTATTATTAGCTGCATCCGGCGCTGGCTTTGGCCCTGCAGCTAAGACAAACAGGGATCCTCTGTGTTACCAGATAACACGACCAAAACACGGAGAAAAGATTCTATGACAAACTCTTAAAAGCATGTGTGTGTGTGTGTGTGTGTGTGTGTGCATCTTAGACAGAGAAGGGAAAAACATCTCAGTGGCACCTTATATAAAAGATCCACCCCCTCTTTTGCCCTAAATTGAATTTTCTAATCTCCTACTTGCCCCCCTTTTCCTTCGTTGCTCCCCTTGCTGTGGGCTTTGGCAGCCGCTGTGTACTTTATCCTCAGATAACTGTGGCATCTACCCACCCACCTTTAGTTGTTCGCTCTGGAAAAACAGAAATACTTCATTCTGCCACAGTTTTAATAACTTCAAAGCTCATGTACATTCATGTAGCGGATGTGGGAACGAATTAGTCACTTTGTCATGACATTACAATTAAACTGAGCAGCAAACCTGCCAACTGTACGCACTCTACAGCAGGATGTTTAGTTTATTACAGTAAACACATGGCACAGGATGGAAAACACTCGTTTATAATGATCTGACAGGGAAAAACATTTCCTTTTAAGCTCCATAAGTGCTTCAATGAAGAGCAGGAACTTCTATGCTGGGATTCACAGCTTTACATTATGACATATCCGAAAAAACGTGTTAGATTTGGTATTTTATTACATGCCACATGCTTATAAAAATATGTTTTACATATCCGAGGGTCTAGTTTAGTATGTGACAGATGATCTGTGAATAGATCGATTTCCTCCCTGAGCTACTACCATCTGAAGACTCCACAGTTCAAAAACAACAATCAGAGCCTGAAGGAGGGTCCTAGCACTGTCAATCAAGATTGTGTACACGCTGCTAAATGTGCTGATGATGGAGAAACAACTCACTGTTCCAGGAAAGCCATTTATCTGCCGTTACAGGTGATTGACAGCTCTAAGACCCGCCTCCTTTCTCTGATTGGTTGTTTCTAGTTAGCACTGGAGAAGACAGAAGAGCTTCATTGTTTAAAATTTTTTTTACAGACTGTCTCATACCATCTTGTTACATCAACAGATGTGTAAAAAACATATATATTCCATACTTCAGCTTTAAATACTTGCTGTTTATAAGCTGATCTTTAGCTTTCACTATTTTTTGAGCTTTATTAAACTGTATTTTACTTTGAGATGCAGTATATTTGTCTTGTTTTAAACGACTACTTTCATGTTGGAACAGTTGGTAGCAGGTTCTGGGTTCGGATCGCAGCCCGGGGTCTTTCTGCATGGAATATGTACTCTTCCTCCCACAGCATGAAAACCTGCCCTTAGATATGAGTGCGTGTGTGTGTGTGTGTGTGTGTGTGTGTGTGTGTGTGTGTGTGTCTATGTTTCCATGGAGTGACCTTGTGACCTGTGTTGGATCTTATCTCATTTCTAGTCTAAAATAAAATAAAACATTCAGTCAAACATTAGCTTAAAAATACTCAACAGCATTGATTTCTTTATGGAAATCCAAATAAATGAGCTATTTTGAAGGCAGCCATGTTTAGTTACATTAGCACCCATAATGTCTTCATTAATTACATCATTAATTGATTGGAAAGCCTTGTTTGCTAGTTGGATGGAATATCTGTTAATCTTTCATGAGTCAGTTTGTTGCAGAAACGCCATGCAAGTCTTTTTTTTGTGTTGAGTATCAAACGCATTTTCATTTTGGGCCTCGTCACAAATCTGAATGCTCTTAAAGGGCCGGTTGTGCCAGAATGCATTGATAAAGCTCATGAAGTTACTAAATATCAATAAATAGCTGTTTCAACATTAAATAAGTTGCTTCTAGAAATTAAATATTGGACATTTTCTCACACTGATCTGTCCATCCAGGAGATTTTTTGGTCAGTTTTGATAAAACAATTTGTAGATCTGTGGATTTTATGGATTTGTGAAAAACTGAAGCGACTTATTGATGTAATTTGGAGTCCAGAGGACCACAGGAAAAGCTGCGGCGGCCCAGATTTGGCCTCCAGGTTTGACACATTATTCTTAACTTCAGTCATATTTGAAGATCATTTTTAAGTCTGGCTGCAGATCATCAGTTTGATTTAACACGTGAATAGGGTTTGACTTAAACCATGTCATTGGATCCAGTTTTCTTCCACGCTTACAGCAGACTAATATAGCATGATGCTGCCACCACCAGTTTGACCACTGGGTTGGTGTGTTGGCAGTTTTCCACCAAACGCATGACGTGATGTACAAAGGACCCTCTGCAATTCCCAGTTTGGTATTTTTTTATTTGTCAAGGATTTTTCTGTGGGAAACGCATGAAGCTTAATATTTGTGGAGAGTTCACCTGATTGCAGATTCATTTTTGTAAAATATTTAAATGAAAATGCAGATCCAATGCTATCAGCTGGTGTTTCCAAAGCTGCCAATTCAGGAACAACATTCATTTTCCTCGGTTAAACCCCAAAGACTGGATAAGAAAGACAGTAGATCCTAGCTTTTGCACAGTTTCCACTGTGTGTATTCCTGCATATTAAGGTATATTTGTTGTTTGAACTATTCCAATAAGCAGCTATAAGCCTTTTTCAACATCTGCTGGCAGTGGATCTTCTTATGGCTTTCTTCAGGACAGATTTGTGGAGTGGACGTCTAATAGCCTGCAGTCAGCTGCCTAACAGACAGCCCACTCAAAGCACACCAACTTTACTTTACAGTGTCGCCTTAGTAAGAGTGATGGATTGTGCTCTTCTATTTTCAACATCATGCATTTTCCATCCATCCATCCATCCATTATCTGAACAAGTTTATCCTTGCAGGGTTGCGAGGGGAGCTGGTGTCTCTCTCCAGCGTTTATTGGGCGAAAGGCGGACAGCATGTCAGTCCATTGAATGCATTTTATTGAGACTTAAAAATGTTTCAAGACAGGAGGACGTGCAGCAGCCGAATCAGTCTGCACTTCATAGTGCTGGCTCGTGTTTTATTCTAGAGTTTAGGAACGGTTTTAATCTTAATTTTGGGTCGTTTGATTACCAGGATTATACATACTTTTTCAGTGGTTATGTTTAGGATTGCAGTAAAGATGAAACCTAAAAAAGCAGGCGATGTTCAAGAGTGCGGACAAGCTGACTCTTGAACATTGCCTGTTCAAGAGTCAGCTTGTCCGGACTCTGTGGGTTGAACGGTTAAACGATTAGACGGCTAACAGAGACATAATCATGCACACACTCTTATTCCCAAAGGTCATTTAGAGTCGTCATTTAAATTTACTTTTGTGTTATGAATATGAGGGGGGAAAAACCATTCAGGTATCAATGCTAAACACGTAGCCTAATACTTGTAAATTATTAAACATTTTCAAGAGAAATGCTGAACATTTTAAAAACCCAGATAGGGATATTTTACAGATTTATATTCATCATTTATGAGATAAAATCAGACTAACTGTCAAATAGAAATATTAAAAATGACATTTCAGATGAGTTTCAGTGTTTTTGAGTTGTAAAAAGCTCAGATTTAGACGGTAAGACGACAGAAAAGGCGTCGTGCCTCAGTGGAAATGATTCTTGAAAGCAAGCCATTGCAAGACCTGCTTGCGTTATTGAAACGGTTGTGACTCACGGTTTCAGTCAAAAAGCACTATTATTAAATCTCTTTCATCCAGAGTCCTTAGGCCTCCTAATGGCGCCCAACTTAATGAACCTTAAAACTGTGCAGGGAAACAGGATAAATATTTTAAAGGCTTCGTTTATCTGTCCAAAGAAGTTCCTCCGTCCAAAAAAGCTGAAATGTTTGGTCTCAGCTTTTTGTGGTTTTGTTTTGGGTCTGATTTTCTCCAGACATGGCTGTGTGCCGTTATGCGCACTGATGAGACCTTAACACAGGTTTCTGGAGTGTAGTGGTTTTTTCACAGTCTAAGTTTTCCTGGGGGAACTACAAGGCTTTTCAATGCCTTCATTTTTCCCTCTTTCATGAACTAGAGCACTTTGGGCTGGACCTCGTCCCTGATTCTACCTTTTCTGGCTCAAGACCAAACAAAAGGTTCCACCCCCGTTTTAAGGTGCTGATTCTCTACAAGATTCACTTGATCACGATCTAAGGAAGCCAACAAAGCCATATTAGCTCCACAAAGCTAACACCAAATCTGGGGCAAAATATAAAAATGCGAACAAACCATTTATTCCGACTTAATTTTGAGAAATTTATCAGTTTATGACTTTGTAGGAAAAACATTGGTTCTTTTTCTGACTTAATTGGACTACATCTTATAATGTGGGTGTTGTTTCAATAGCAAGATTAAAATTAGGAGACAAACAGGTTTTCCAGATGTATCATGATGCTAACCATACTGCTTAGTTAGCTAAAAAGTTGCTAAAGAACAGCTAAGTTAATATTTTGAAGCAACCATTCCAAAGCCCTGATCCAAGTCCCATATGCTGCCAGTCAGCAACTCCTGATGCTTTACAGCTGTACACACTGTGCATACCTCCCTTTAAGTAAAAAAGTTATTGGACTTTTTATTATCTAACCTTCTTTACTTAAAAAAAAAAATTTACATCCTGTATGTAGCCCACAGCCATGTGAGTCTATGAAGGTGAACACGTGTATGTCCTAAAGCTAAATCTTATTGCTCAGTTTACTTTTGTTTATTTGGCGGCTTGGCACCCTTTCTGTAAGCTAAATGTGATGATGCAGTGAAACTGGCTAAAAAGTGGAGTTTGAATCCTCCCGTAGTTCTAAGAGAGGTTGAGTAAATCCCCACTAGAGTTTTTTACAGTGTGTGCAGTGCTGGTGGGCTCGCTGGTTTGACAGCCTTTTTTCCCCCTTATGGTTTCACGAACTGAAGAGCTGAGGAGTAAGAAGAAACTAAGAATAATGTTTCCGGTTGGCTGATCGTGACATCTGCTGCGCACTTCCTGAGCGCCGCGCTAATACTGCGGGTTAAATGGTTAAATCTAGTCGAAACGTTTGCTAAATGAGTAGAAATGAAGCAAACATGGTTGCTTCACTTCCTCTGGAAGTCTCACACACACCCACAAATCTCCATCCTCCTCCTCTCTTGCATCACGCGAGAGGAGGACTTTGCTTTCCTCTCTTTATTATTTGGTGTAATTTGTGACAAAGAGATTTGCTAGTGCTGCTGTGGGTCAGGTGCAGGAGCCCCTAACACCAGTCCTGACAGGAGGAACAGGACAAATTTACGTCAAACTATCTGAGAAACCGCAAGGATTATCCATAAATGCTTGACCTTTCTTTAAAATACAGCTTAGAACAAAGATCTACGATATAATCATTTGTTTTTCCCAGTTTGTCTTGTTTAAAAATAACACAGTGTTAAGTGGTCAGGGTTAAAACCTTTGACATCATGTTGTTTACATTCAGCTTTCTGTTGCATGTCACATCCCAAACATCATTTACCAACAGCTGCATATGACACCAGCAGACACAGCAGCGGCATCAATTCCACAAACGCCCCTCTGGCAACTGTCAGCAACCAGTCATGAGGAGTAAGAAGAAATTAAGAATAATGTTTCCTGCAGGTCTTTGGAAGTTATTTAATATCAGATTGTATTATGTCAAACAGTCCCAACTAATTAGGAGCAAACTGCCTAAAACTATGGTGAAAGGCTTAAAATTTATATTCATGAGTCCCGTGGGCTTTATTGGCATTCAGAGACACTGAACATCGTCACCGGAGCATGGCAACTGAACGGGTCTGTTAAATTATTTGGCAAAGAATTAATTGCAAAACTCAAATTTTGCACAACTAAATTCCTAAACTGAAAAAGGAACCAACTAAAAAGTTAAAATCCAAGCAAATTTGCAAATTGCACATTAGGGAAAAAAATCAATGATGCACAAAATATACATATCTGCATGCATTCATCAAATGTTTAAATAACTTGAATTAAATATTAAGAATATATTCTGATGTCAGATAAAATCAAGATGTATTTTTTGAGATGTGGATGATGTTGGTGTATAGAAATAGTAAAAAAGAAGGGAAAAGCACACTTAGGGAGTAACAGATCCTACAGCTGCACATTTTCTTTTATTGTATTTTGTGTGACATACTTTGCAGAAATGTTCAGAAGCATTGAACATTTTCACATTTTAAAAATGTAACATGCAGCTTAAATAAACCTTTTTGCTGAAGCTTTAGCTACAATTCTTTGTCGTATTTTACAGATTCCCAGTTTTTTCAGAATAGAGAGCAACTATACACATCAGGTTTTCTTCCAGGATTTAACTAAACTTTTTGCATCATTTTTAAGTGTAAATGCCATATGAGTTTTATTTTCAGAACTTCTTGTTGTTTACTTGCTTGATTAGCGAATCTGAAGTTCAAATTAAAATAATTTGAAGCTAAATTTGAACAGGGAAGCCACTTTGCAGTCGCGCTCTCCCTGTGCTGTTTGTCTATGTGGTGATAATATACCAAAATGTGTTAAGCTTCTTTTTAATCTCTGGCCTGTTTTGCAGCAGTGTAATCACAGCTGCTAAAGTTTAATCAGCGTTGCAAGCCGTCAGATACCTTTAAATGAGCAAACTCACACCTAGAAATGGTGTTTGTAAACTGAAGCTGTTATTCACAGCCTCAAATTAATATGCATGTTTCAAGGAGGAAACTGGACTGGTTGAGGATTTGACTAAATGCTGCAACAACTGCATTGATAACTTCTTTTCCTCAAACTATTTGATAGAACTTAAAGTTGGAAGCTCTTTTTTGAGACCTCAATGGCCGGATTTAGTCTTAAGCTAACATTAACACATGGTGGTCCAACTACTACTTCCCCAAAGAAAGATACAACTTAAGTACATATAGTTAGAGTAGTCTTAGGTAAAAATAACATTCCAAGTTTAAGCATCTCACCAAGTTTTGGAAATGTGGCAAGAGGAAAACTATTGGCAGAATGTGTGAAGAAGTATTTTCTTTCTCCAACATTGAATTAATTAGAATAGCAAGAATGGACAAAGTAACTGAACATTAAAAATGTTAAACAAATAAAGCTCACCCAACAACTAAACAAGTTGGGACAACACCAGGAATCGCATTGCTAATGTACGCAAGCAAAGACATTGAGCATAGAAATGTTTTTCAAGATACATTGGTGTAGATTTTTATTCACTGAGAAAATTACAATCCTACACTGCAGAAACACAGAATTTTACCAAGTGTTTTTAGCCTCATTTCTAGTGCAAATACCTTAAAATAAGACAAAACTAACTTACAAATGTCTTTTCAGCCAGATATAGAGGCTATTTTTAAGTAAACAAGACAATTTCCCCATGTAAAAAGTGGAATATTCTGCCAATGGATCTAGTACATTTTCATCAATATTAAGCAATTATTTACTTAAAACAAGCTTCTGTATCATGCTAAAAGGTTACTTCTAAGTTACTTTAGTCTGAATTCATGTGTACTAAGATATTTGCTCTAGAAATAGATTTAAAAAAATACTTGGTAAGATTTTGTGTTTTTTGCAGAACATGCTTGTATAGCTGAAGGTAACTCAGCTTTTGTTGGCTCGTGTTTGTTTGTTTTTTTCTCTCCAGAGTTCAGGAATGGTTTTAATCTAAATTTTGTATTATTTGACTACCAGAATTCATCATTTTTGGGTGGTTATGTTCAGGGTTGCAGAAAAGTTGAAGACAAAGCAATTAGGCAATGTTGAAAGGTCAAAATACCCCACGGACAAACTGTCAGTAAATCAGAAACCTAAGAAAGACGTAATCATGCACACACAGTTGTTCCCAAGGGTCATTTGGAGTCGCCATTTAAATTAACGTTTGTGTTTTTATGACTGCCTGAAGGGAAAAAAAGCCTTTCAGGTATCAATGCTGAACATGTCGTCCAATGATTGTAAATTATTAAAACTATTTCGAAAGAATAAATTTGATCAGCTGCAAAACGCTTCAAAACCCATTTTACAGCTTTATGTCTATCATTTATGACTAACTGTCAAATAAAATATTAAAAATGACATTTCAGATGAGTTTCAGTGTTTTTGAGTTTAAAAAGCTCAGATTTAGACGGTAAAACAGCAGAAAAGGCGTCGTGCCTCAGTGGAAATGATACTTGAAAACAAGCCATTGGAATGTTTTGTTTTTACCTCGCACTACTCTTGAAGACGTTCCTCGACCCAAATGACTCGCAGGACAGATGGGTTGCTCAGTAACTTATTCGTTTGGACTTTGGAAGATTTATAGGCCAGAAATTCCCAAACCATGATCAGAACTGAAGTAGCACACTGGATGAAACTTGAAATGTCTTCAAGAAATTCCAGAAGAAGATCAGTTGCCCTTCACAGCAGAATTTGGTAAAATATGTAATTTATTTATTTTTTTAAAAATAATGACATATCTTGCCGTTAAAAGCTGCAAAGCGACATTATTATTCTGGAATGTTCTGCCAAGATCTGCCCATCCTCTGAATGAATGAACAAACGTGAAGAGCACACGGCCCTGGATCACCATATCTGTCAAACACGGAGACGCTCCCATTATGGCGCAGACATGCGTGGCTTGTAATGGAAGTGGCACGCTGGCATTTGTTGAAAACTTCGTTGCTGAGGGCAACAACAAAATGAAGGCAGAGGTGTGTGCTCAGCTTCAGCCAGCTGTGTCTAACAACATTTCACCCGTCAGTAAGACGGAACGCCTCCAGGACGCCCGGAGGGGCCGAAACGAGGTGCCCCTTAAACGACCCGATCACTAGATTTCAATGTGACTGAGCCGCATTTCATTTGCCTAAATGGTGATTAAAGGTAGAGAAACCACCACATGCCATCTCACAAGATGGAAGAGTGTTACGTGGGAAGGGAGCTTTTTTTAAAAACGTGTAAATGAGTCTGCAATTTGGTGCCAGGAAGCACATTCATAAAAAACGGAGCTGGTGAGAGCTGGATAAATGAGAAATACAAGTACAAGTACAATAGTTTTTTTTTAAATGTTGTTGACTTCTAAAGAAACCTGACATTAAGATTCAACTATATTAGATTTACTCACATTTTGTCCTACAAGAAATTTTCTGCAAATATCTGGTAACCTTCTGCAAGATGCCGATTTCAGTTTTACAGATTTTGTGGATTGCAGCCACAGCAAACAGCTGAAGTCGGTGAAAACTTGAAATCCCATCTAAAACACTTATAAGTGTCTATTTTATTTGTTCAAACACCGAATATGCCTCAATATTCATTAATACACACTGTGGAAACCGTCCTGACTCGTCTGAGCGTCTACAGTCTTCCTAACCTTCAATTTTCAGCGGCAAATAAAACAAATGCCGCTCTTGGATTGGCTGCTTTTCAAATCCCAGCCGCTAGCATGTCAAGTAGCTTCCCAAGCTGAATTACTTTGTTGAATATCTCAGATTAGCTTTCCCAAAAAAAGGTGAATTTTCAGTGAATAAAATCACAGAAACATCTCCAAGTTCTGAACTGCACACTGTACAACTCACAAACATTTATTTTCTACTTTTTTGGGAGAATCTTTACATAAAATATACATTTTGGATAATTTTTCATTTGTACTCAAACTTTAACATCCTCAGTGATTTCTTGAGATGTTGCATCTATTCTGTTGAGTGCACAAATCTCTGCTGTTAGTTTCCGCAAGGTTTTAACTTATTTTTCCTCCAACCACTTCGGTTTTAGTTTCAAAAGACGACAAGACATTTCTCAAAAATCTGACGTCTCTCTGACGTTTTGGAGTCGTGGCTTCTTCCTCTATGAGTGGCCAGTCAGCCAATCGATTGCTACAAACTGTGCTCTTTTTAAATCAATATTTAAAGAGCTGTTTTGTGTCCTTACTGCATTTATTCAAGGTTTGCCAAATATGATCTATCTTTTTGCTCTGGCCAAATGCCTCACCACAGTCCAGTCGAAAAGACATTATGGATGAAGAATTGCCAGTTTAAAAGGCTTCAGCTAATTTGGCTTATATTTAACTTTTAGTACAATAAGACTGCACTAATATATGTCTTTACAGAATGTAATTATTCATCCAAGAAGGTTTTTATTATGACCATTACATTACCAAATGGAACATTTTAATTTAAATCTTTCCTTCCAGCTGTTGCCAAACCCTTCATTGGCCAAACTGCCGCCCAAGTGTTTATAGCACCTCCATCACACTCCATCATTTCACACTGCATTGTATTCTTTGACGCCGAGACTGAACTGTATTTCGGTAGGTCAGCGAGTGCAGGGTTTGATTTCTTGTACAGATCTAATGAGCCGGAGTCGACCGCCCCAAAAATTACAGTTTCAGCTCCCCACATCAGTAGAAATAGGAACGAGCATATGCTCAGAGGACTGCACTATTTTGCTCAATATTACATAAAATCACTAATAACATGTTTGGTTCCTCTGTGGGACTTTGGTAATGAGTTATTCACGCCCACAGAACGTTGATTAATTGAACAGTCTCCGGTCGCAGAACTCTAATTCAGGGTGACTTTCTCCTCCCTTGACAACTTCTTACTTAATTCTATGATTATTTTTCACGCAGAAAGTCTTTGCCTTGCATCAGTGGTATTGGTTTAGTTGAAAGAGTAAGAAAAATATGAATAAAAATGCAAGTGACACTGTTCTAATGACTGGTGGAGAGCTACTGTTAAGGGCCACAGAAAGAGTCATTTGTAGACTTTGAATATTTATTGTTAAAAAGTGCAGAAGCAGAAGGATCGAAATGTCTGGAGGGAACTTAAAGGCAGAACCCCTGGGTTGATCCACTTTCTACAGGGTTCACAGAAACGTCTAATCCGAACCCAGGCACAGCTTTTATACCACATACTTTTACAGTTTTACCCAATAAATTTCACTATAAAGTAGGAATGTGCAATATGGCATTAAATTCATATCATGGTATGATTTGTGTAAAACATATAATAGAAACGAAAAACAAAATCACATACTAATTGAGTAACATGTATGTAACATTTATGTAACACTCGTTTTTGAAGATATTTGTTCGTTATGCTTAAATGGTGTTTTTTTTATGCTGCTGAATATCATTGGCAACCATAGGCAGCAGCATGATCTCAAAAGTGGTTAAATCAAACTTAAATAAGGAAATGAAAACTGTATCTCTACATAGAAAACAATAACTTAAATATAATGGATGTCTGTGTCAAATCCTGCCTTTTCTTCCCAGTGTTGTGACTGGAACTTGTAGTCAGCTGCATTTCTGGTATTGAAGCAGATGATTTGTTTCCAGGTGTTAAAAAGAACTGCTTGTATTTCCTCCCTTCCTCGCACTTTGCAAATCAAATTTTCCTGCTCCCGATCTGAGTGTTCACTCCTCCTCTAGTCTTAAGAGATGGGACCATTTAAACCCCACATTCTTTTTCGCTTTATGCATGGTACACTGGGGTCACACTGAGCCCATGTGCGCTTTTACGAGTTGAGGTTTTCTTTTTGTAGTTTTGGAAAGACCGACAGGCTGTCACCCAGCTCCGACCGTGACATCTGCCGCGCTCCCCCTGAGCATCGTGCTAAAGCTGCTGGAAGGTTAAGAGAAGGCATTCATTGGATTCAGCAAGCTTTACCCCAGGCTCGTCCGGGCGGAGGTTGCATCCCACATGCGCTTTTACCCCTCATTTCCCTGCTGTCTGACTGTGACATCTGCCGCACTCCTCCTGAGCATCGCGCTGAGACCGCAGGAAGTTAAACCCAAATCAGATCCAGATAATTTATGTTTTTGCACCTGCTTTTTTAACGAGCTCTTCCTTTTCTCTCTCATCCATGCTGCTTCCTGCTTCCTCTGTTTTGATACCAGCCAGATATGTCATCGACTAGCATTACTGTGGTTAGCCGACAGATTACAGATTATTATCGTAGGCCAAATTTCTATAATTTCTACCGCATACCATTTATTTCATGCAGTCGTACCGTAAGTGTTGTAAAAATAGATCTATTCTTGAAGATATTCAGGGTTTTGTTTAAGTAATTTTCTGTAAATAGGGAACACATTTCAAAAGTATAATATAATATGTTGTACTATGGCAGGTTATACATGCGGGTACAATAAAATACCATGAAGATGCAGCAAATTACTGTAAAAAAACTGTAACAGTAAGATGTGGGATTCTTAAAAATCATCCTGCAATTTTGTTTGTTCTGGCAAAAGTTAGCCAATAATTTTACTGCGAATAAACCCACAGGTCCCAACAATTGATAGATACTTTACAGATAGACAGAAATCCTGCAACAGATGCTCCGACCAAAAGAGACCCGATCTCAACATTATGCAGTCTGTCTGACACCACATGAAGTGACAGTAGCAGCAGAGACAGCTGGAGTTCTCTAAAGAGCTGAGCCAAATTCACTGAAATGTTTGAAACTACTTCTGTGCACTGTACTTTGAAGACTCTTGAAAAACTGAATGCACACGAGAAATGGGGCAAGAGATGACGACACTGAACTCTGACTTCATTTGTAGTCTGCCCAACGGCAAAACACCTGGCACTGGTTTTGAATGCATCATCACATTAAAGCCGCTTTAGTTTAGGGGAAAGAAATGTGCTTTTCCTGAGATATTCAGGAGCCTAATGAGCATATTTTGCTCAAAGAGCAAAATAAATTTTTAACAACATTGATCTGATGAGGTTTGTAATTATAGACCATACTATTCTCAGCGTTATACATTTTTGTGTTTAAATCAGGGCGATGGTTTGGGAGTAATTCCTGTTTGTCAGGCTGTATCGGTGCGTTAATCCCTCTTTTTCACTCTCCTTGTTTGACAGATTTAGAATAATTACTTTACTAGAAAAACAATGCCACTGTTAGAGAAAAGTAACTCATTTTGAGCAAACCACCAAAGCCTGAATCTACACATTCATAAATAAAGCTCTAAATGTTGGCATAGCTGTACTTTCTTCTCCTAATTTTTTTCATTTATTTAGCACAATTGGCGTATATTGTGTATGTTAGAAGATTACATGATAATTAGGATAAGTTTGGCAAGGCTCCTTAAATCTGCTCTTTCTTTGAGACAGGTGTATCCAATATATTTAATGCACTTTCATGGTGAATAATAGTTAAAATCTGTTTACTGAGCCGTTTGGAGGGCTCATTCTACCATAATGAAAAACTCAGTGGATTATTTTTCTCATTGTTCTTCATCAGAAAATCCTATTTGTATGTATGATGGGTCTTTGTTTTTGCTAATGAATTGCCTCAGTTGTTGCTAAGCTTAAACGATTACCTATTTGGGTTGGCAAGAATGAACAGTTAGTGCAGATCTTGAAGCTACTAGATTCTCAACCAGCGTACTATTTACAACATTTGCTTCTTTGTAAGCTAATTGAGCCAAAAAGTAAAAAATTAAAATATCTAAATGTAAACCGTGGTCTGAATATTTCATGACATTTCATGAATTTCCACCATAATTCTGAAGAGACCGGAGGGACTGATTGATGTAATTTGGCAGTAAACAGATAAAAACTGCATTGATTTGATTGGTAACATAATATTTAAGCACACTTAGTGTTTAGTCTAGAATCTAAAGGGACTCATAAAAAGCTACGGCAGGCCAGACTTGGCCCACAAGCCTCGAGTTTGACACACGTGCTGTAGATGCCAAAATCTACAGCGCAAGGCTAAGCTAGGTCTTATTTCCCTCGAGCACTTTAGTAGCAATTAAACGCTGTTTAAATCCAACATCCTGCTGTTGCTGAGCATGTCAGAAAATCTTGTGAAAGCCTTGATTTTAATTAGGTTAGGTTACTGATCTAATCTAGACAAATCTAGCATGCATCTGCAGCTCATTTAAAAGAAACAGAAGACTAGATTAAATCACTCCACCGACTCTCTGTTGGTCAAAGAATACAATTTAAAATCATACCTTTGGACCCCACAGAGTCCTTTATACTGGATTCCCCCAGAACCAGAGCTAAATAAAGGATAAGAGGTATTATTTAGGGTCTAAGCCCTCAGCAAACCTGAAGTGTGAAGAAACTGATGTCCTTTACTAATGGTGAGAAACACTTTGTTTATGCATCAAGCATAATTTATAGCAGGAAAGGTGATATACACAGAGAGTGACTTAAGAGGAAGGATCTGCTGTTCCTAATGGTGCCATCCATCACCGACCTAAATCACAGCAATCATAAGTCATAACACTCAAGCACAGATAAAAATGCATGATCATGCACACCCATAAATAAACTTGCATGCTGAGACGCCTCATCAGGGATGTGATCGGTTTGCTCCCAGTGTTCATTCGCCGGTCCAGATTTCCTCGGGGAGATCTCGGTGCGCTACCTTTGGACCGCGCCGTTCGTGTCTCGCTTAATGCATCGGCCCTGAAAATTGCTCTCTTTTTAACTTCAAATGGCGAGAGAGCGGCATACTCTCACTGGCCCACTTAGTTGTGGTTGAGTATATCCTCCCCTTGCTGCTGAAACACATTTAGTGCTACAAGAGAGATAGATGGGGAGGTGTAAAGGCCAGACCCACTTCAGGCCAAATCATTTGTTTCTTTTTTCACTCTGATGTGCAGTGATGAGCATAAAAACTCTCATTACTCCACGGAAACCGCTGCTGTTTTTAACCCCTCTGCACTGTGGAGGCAAATCGAGGTAAATGTGACCAAATAGGATTCCACCATATAAACTATTATTCTGCTTTTACAAAGCTGGCATTTCATGTTTGAATGTCTGTGATAACTGGCAGTGAGTCCCTGTTTAGGAATGTTGGCCTCCCAAGTTCGGCCATTTTGGAGGGTTTTCAAACCTGATCATGATTGTGTCATGATGCTGCTCTTGAGTTTAAACTCTTAATGCCTGAAATAAGTTCAAACGTTATTATTCATCCTCAATTTGGTAGATATAGTTATTTGGTTCTAGCAGATCATATTAGATAGCTCCTGCCAGTAAATGGTGCAAAAAGTGCTTCCAAAATGGCTCTTGGTTTGTGTTAAATATGCATCAATAGGCATTAGGGGTGACACCCTGGTTTGAGGTGAGTTTGTAACAACAATCAGGAGGCTAATAACTGGTAACTGGATGATATCTTTATGGATGTTCTCCTTCAGACCAGAACTTATGGTTCTATCAAAAGATGTTTTCATACCTTAGACTCGGTTCGATTTGGGATCAACATTGGTCCATTTTCAGCTGGTGTTATTCTCTTTCACACTGGATTGTGTCAAATGATCGAAAATCTTTCGAAACCATTTTCTCCCCTCACTTGTGGTGGTTCAGCACCAAAACCCACTGAAGGAAATGACTGGAAAAGCTCTTAAGAAGACATTGAGCTCAACTTTCTTCTTCACAAAATGTAAACAGAAATGGAGTGGCATCAGGTTTTAGTGGTTGTAGGATTTCTCTTTAGTTTTTGGCAAAATACCACAAGCCATTTCTCCCACTAGCACTAGACTCATGCCTTTGTTTTGGTTGTATCTACCCAGAATGCCCTGCGTTGTAGTCCACTTCCTGCTTGGCGTTCACATATGCGCTTGAATCGACCCAGAGTTCTTTTTTGGTCTTCACCAGAGTTTGATTTCGCATTCACAGCTCCTCAAACGGATTGGACTTTCTACACACACGGACTGGAGTCAAGCAGGTTCCTGAACCACCAAAGCAAACTATTACACCACCCCCACCATGTTTTGGAAGACAAACATCTTCCAAAACATTTCTACTTCTTTCTCATCTGTCCACAGAGTATTTTTTTTTTAAATAAAACTCTTGGGAATCATGGAGATGTTTCTGGTTCTGGTTCTGGTTTTGGTTGACGGCTGTCGTTTCGTTTTCCCAATGACAGAAAAGTCTTTGTGACTCTTTCCAGTTGATCATTTTTTCTCACGTCTTTTTGACTCTACTCCATGTCAGTCGGGTTCCAGACAAAATATTTCTTGGTTGTAAACCTCTGACAGCAATAAGGGCTGGGCGTTGCTACGGAAACTGGATCAGGTTATTTGAAAAATATGGTTAATTGATGATTTAACAATTAAAGTGAATATTGTTTCACATTGCCAGTGACTGAAATCCGCTTTATTTATTAACTCGGGCTATCCCAAGTCTGATATTAAGTATTTAACTGTGGGAGTTAAAAACAGAAACTGAAATGTAAATGCACTGCACTCACATTAATGGGAGGAAAAAAATGAGACCTTATAAAATGATCAGTTTCTCTGATTTTGCTTTTTATTTTTAGATGTTTGAGTAAAATGAACATTGTTCTTTCATTCTGTGAACTACTGACATGTCTCTGAAATTTCCAAACAGAAAAGTAATATTTATTTGCAGAAAATGAAAAATGGTCAAAATAATGAAAAAGATGCAGCACTTTCAGACCTCAAATAACACAAGTTCATATTCATTTAGAAACAATAATCCTAATGTTTTAATCAAACCAGGAGGTTTCCAACGGGGTTCAGTTCAGTCGTCTCTTGATTTTTTTTCCAGGGCTGTTAAAAAAGCATCTATAGTTCATTAGGGTGCCTGTAGACAAGGTTTAGCAATACAGTAACATCTTATTATTTTATTATTGATAACCCCCAAATTTCTAAATGCTTACATTGCAAAGTTAGCATTTCAAATCGAAGTCATACAGTATAAAGCGTTGCTGGAGGCAAAATAGTGCCCATGCTGTCAAGATTATATATTCATGTATTCATGCTCTCAGCACAAATATTAATCTGGGTACTATTATTTATGCATTTGCAAAAGAAATGGAAATGCCAAGTAAGGAAAAGTATTCAGTGCGTTGCATTTTATCATATCACCTTCCAGATGTTTGCGATGGTAACCATTTAAAGCCTCTGGTTTTATTTAAAAGGGCAATCAGGATAATGGATGATGTGGGATTATTCAACAGGCTTTGACCTAGCTGTAGCTAAGAGATCAACATTTTCCTTTTTGCTTCTACAATCTAAAAACAAAAGAATCTAATTTCTCTAAATTAACATTTATTGTTTTTTTTTTATGAGAAACAAGAAAAAATCCCTGTTTGAAGTCATAATAGGATTAAATGTGTGTTCTGAGAAAGAACTAGAGATTAAGAGGAACTGTAAGTCGGTCTGTTTTGCAGGGATCAAGAGCTTAAGCAGGAATTAGTTTCCATGAAAAAAAAGTTTTCATTTTTTAATTATTTCTCTCGTCTGTGAACATAAATTAGCCTCCTCAGATAGCGTTTCATTTCTGTAATTTCTTGCCTGTGATATTTATGAAGATGAGAGCTGTGCCAGCGACAGATGAAGATAAAAGCGCCTCAGATCAGACATACACCTTGACGCTGTAATCATTTCAGCACAACCACAGAACATGCTACGTTAATATCGTCAGATCAAAGATGGGTCTTGCTTGTCTCATTAGCCAAAAATTTCACAAAGAATTGACACAATCAGTCCAGCTCTTGTTGTCTGCGTGTTTTCTTTTGGTCTGTGGGGGGGGGAAGGGGAACATCAACTTTACTCGGAGGGGGCGGAGAATCGGAGCAGGGCGATGGGGTCCCTGAGTGGGGGAACAAGCTTGAGATCTTAGTGAGAGTGGCAGGCATGCAGTGCGTTTGTGTTGCTTCCATCTGTCTGGACAAACAGGAGATTAATTACATAAACTTTGGGCTCATGCTAATTACTAACCTAATTAAAAGCACATTAAAGATGTTAGAGGGGATGGAACAGAGTAGAGACAGGGACGTATAACCTGTGACAGACAGAGATCCATGCAGCAGGAAACCTGCTACATGGATTCATTAATGTGCCAAATGCTTTTCAGTTCAGACAAATGAACAAACTCATTTGTTCTGTTTTTCCACAAAAAAAAAAAAAAAAATACATGAATAAGATTACACATGACTTATTTTATGAAAGGAAAACATTATCCAAACTCATGTGTAATGGCCTCCCTTGTTGAATCATGAATTAACTGTATCCAAGTTATGATTACTGCCAGACATGCAGAGTAAAGAAATCACTTCAGGCGAGAAGAGGTGCTGCTCTTCTTACCTCGTTATGAACGTCATTAAGGAGCAGCTCATAACTGTAAGCAGTTCCCAGCTAGCTGCAGCTCTTTTACAATTTTGAACATGTTGGTAATTTGTGGGACATTACTGACTAACCTTTGACAGTTTAAAACGGGTCAAAACCCCAGTTGATTCAGAAGACAGGAGTGGTCAACCATCCACAATTATTCCATGAATGATTCATTCAGTAGCTCACAAGAAATCCAAAGCGCTGCAGGCCTTACTACCCTCAGTTAAGATGAGTATTCATGATTCAACAATAAGAGAAAATGAGCAAAAACAACATCGATGAGAGAGTTTAAAGGCAAAGATCACTTCAAGACGAAAAACAATAACAATGTCATGATGATCTCAAACTTTTGGGGAAATATTCTTTAACCTGATAAGACAAAAACTACTTTGGACGGGCTTATATGATTTAAACCATTATCTGTTGAGACAATGATACTGTTTGCTGTTACATACGGTAGCTTTTAACACTCTACATAAATTTAGCCTTAGATGTCACAAATAAGATCTACTTTGGGTGCAGTAACTGTGTAATGTACCGAGTGTCAAGCATGGTGGTGGCAGCATCATGCTGAGTGTGCCAAAGAAAGTTGAACAATCTCAACTTCAACTTCACTTTTTTTAAAAGAAGAACTACTGTATTATTTAACTACACATTGCCAAATTAAAACTTTTCCATTCTTGTAAATGAGCGTTACATGGTTGGCATAGCAACAGATCCTAACGACGTTTTTAACTATTTAGACACATTTTTTTCAGTATTAACTCCAGGATTTCAAGTAATGTCCTTAAACTCAGGGCACTGTCTCTGTAATGAAATCTTGACCTCTGACCCCTGCAGGTAGACACTCCGTAACTCTACAAAATGATTATTATTACAAATAGATTTATCTTAACCCCATTAGTGCATCTCAGACGTTTTTTTTTTTGTTTTGTTTTTGTTGTTTTTTGTTTTTGTCGCATAAAATTCTTGTAAAACCTGCATGGATTCTTAAATCTGCCTTCTCGCAAAACTTATGGATCCGTTTGCCTGTTGTTGTCTAGATTATGCTCAATGCTTAGGGAGGAACGAAGGCGCCCTCAACCATCTCCAACTGGCACAAAATGCTGCAGCCAGGCTCATTACCAGAACCCAGCGCTGAACCCGTCACCTCTGTGCTCAGGCTTCTTGTTACGTTTGGCAGTGATTCTAAACCCTCACACACATCCTCAGCCTGTAATGGTCTTGCCTCTGGCTGCCTCTCAGACCTATTGACCGGGAACGCTCCCAACCTGACCACTACCATCTCCACACGATGCTCTAACTATTCCCAGGTCAGAGTTTACGACACCAGGATTTTAGAGCTGCTGTTCCACGAAGCCTCTCTGCTGAGTAAACTCAAGCTTAGTGATTATTCAGCTCCAGCGTCTCCAAAGTTGCATTTTTAAGGTCTTTCCTGTATATTCATTACGCCTTTGTTTTTGTTGCAGTCTTGTAAACCTCATTGCGACCTAAACCACTCACCCCTTCTTGTAAAACACTTTATAACATCATTAAGATGTTTTTGCAAGCAACGGATCAACTATCTGTTTAGTGTTTCAAGAACTGCATGTACAATAAAATGCTCTTTATTCACCCCAAAAATGTGCAAAAGTAGTTACTTTTCGGAAGACTACAGTACCTCGCAAAAGTGTTTCCCATTAACTTTTGTTTTACTGGTAATTTTTCTGGGAGATAAACACAAAGTAGAGTGTAAAGAAAATGTCTGGCAAGACATGCACTCCTTATTACACAGAAAAATGTAGTATAAACAGATCAGATGGGAAAGTGGATGGTAATTCCAAGACCATTGGAAAAAGATCTGCCTCCTCGGTGTTGGGGACAAGGTCCTGCCCCAGATCGGGGAGTTTAAGGGTTCCACATATGTCACCAAAAGTGCCAAAATCAGCTTTTATTGACTAGTGATGACTGTTGTGTCATTTGGTCAGTGAGTCATTCACCTGCTGAACTCGGCTCCAGGTCAGTTCGAACTATTTCTGTGCTGTATAATTGGTCAGAAGTTTGTTGCCTTGTTTTATTTATTTAGTTTATTTGTATAGCATATTTGTCAAGTGCTATCATCACACATCAGATTGTTGATTATTGTTTCATTTATGATGTTTCAAAAGTAACTCTGAACAGCTGGGTTTTTAGTCTAGATTTAAAGCAACTCAGTGTTTCAGCTGTTTTGTAGTTTTATGGAAGTTTGTTCCAGATTTGTGGTGCGTAGAAGCTGAGTGATGCGTCTCTCCATGTTTGGTTCTGGTTCTGGGGATACAGAGCAGAACCAGAACCAGAAGACCTGAGAGGTCCAAGAGGTTGGTACAACAACAGCAGCAGATCTTTAATGTATCGCGGTGCTGAGGTGATTTATGAACTAACAACAGTATTTTGAAGTCCATTCTCTGAGCTGAACAGAAACGAAACAGTTTAAGGATGCTAGAACTGGTGTGATGTGCTCTGTTTTCTTGGTTTTAGTCAGAACGCGAGCAGCAGCGTTCTGGCTCAAATGTTTAATTTTTTTATTTTTAGACAGGCTGTAAAGACACTTGCATTAATCGATGCATCTAAAGATAAACGCATGGATGAGTTTTTCCAGATCTTGCTGAAACGTTAGTCTAATCCTGGAGATGTTCTTCAGGTGATAGAAGGCCGACTTTGTAACTGTCTTTATGTGGTTCTGAATGTTCAGGTTGGAGTCCATCACTACTCTCAGGTTTCGGGTCTCATTGCTGGTGTTCAGTTGTAATAACTAAAGCTGTTGTTTGACTCTAGATCGTTCCTGTTTAGGTCCAAAGATAATAACTTCAGTTTTGTTTCTGTTCAGCTGGAGAAAGTTTTGGCGCATCCTCACATTTATCTGTTCTAAGCATCTGTTCAGTGATTGGATGTCAGTATTTCTCTTAAACTAGTCTACTCCCACTATCTGGTTTATGTATCAGCAGGAGTCATGGATACTTCTGAGGAACGAATATCTAACGCAGTGAGGAACTGTGTACATTTGTACAATTCCTCACTAAATAACTACCATATTAATAAGACAGGTGAATGATTAATACATCTATGTGACTGCATGTCGACTGTTCAGATTAAGTACGAAGGAGCCTTTAAGAACCTTGTTGTAATGTTCAGAAATAAGGGAAAAATAGATTGGGAGGATATGAGGAGTGGGCTGCACAGTGGCGCAGTTGGTAGAGCTGTTGCCTTGCAGCAAGAAGGTCCTGGGTTCGATTCCCGGCCCGGGGTCTTTCTGCATGGAGTTTGCATGTTCTCCCTGTGCATGGTGGGTTCTCTCCGGGTTCTCCGGCTTCCTCCCACAGTCCAAAAACATGACTGTCAGGTTAATTGGTCTCTCTAAATTCTCCCTAGGTGTGAGTGTGTGTGTGAATGGTTGTGTGTCTCTGTGTGTCTTTGTGTTGCCCTGCGACAGACTGGTGACCTGTCCAGGGTGAACCCGCCTCTCGCCCAGAACGTTAGCTGGAGAGGAACCAGCAACCCTCCTGACCCCATTAGGAACAAGGGTGAATAGAAAATGGATGGATGGAATATGAGGAGTGCTGCAGCGATGCGAGGAATGTACCGGTCTGTCATGGTGAAGAAATCTATTGTCCTCATCTACGACCCCAAGCTTTGGGTAGATCATGGATTCAAGAGAGCAAAGTGAGTTTCTGGGTTCTGGGTTGGCTTTTGGACGCCTCGCACTGGGAGGAGACCCAGAGGAAGACCAGGACAGAGTTGGCTGGCCTGGGAACGCCTTGGGATTCCCCCGGAGGAGGCAGCCCAAGTGGCTGGAGGTTCCTGCCTCCTCAAATAAGAGAAAGATGAAAACAAAAACCTGTTAGGAGCTGGAGAAGACTTTAAACAGTGGTGGAGGTTCACCTCCAGCGGGACAAGGACCCTGAACATACAGCCAGAGTCACAAAGGAATGGCTTAGATCACATTAGTGCCTCGTGTTACAACGGCCCAATCCAAGTTGCTAATTCGATTGAGAGTCTTTTGCGAGAGCAGAAAATTGCTTTTCATAGACATTTCCTATTCATCCTGACTGACCTCAAGCTCTTTTGCAAAGATCTGTATTGTTTAGAAGTTCGAAGCTGTTAAAAACAAACCCCCAAAGAGTGGGAGCTCTCATTGTAGCGAAAGTGAGTCGTTGCTTTCAGCACCATTCAGATTTTGAATAATTAGGTGACTTTTAAGGACAGTGGACTGGCTGAGTGGATTATTTAGATATCAAAGCAAAATGTTTTGAATATAAATGCACACAGTTGTTCATTTTATGGAAAATGATTTTTTTTTTGCACCACTGACACAAAGACTTGCAAGACAAAGCGGTTTCAGCAATCATATTAAATCTGATAAAATACTTTAATAAATCATCTCCATAAGATTAAAAGAACACATTTTTTATTACTTGATGGGAAGATTTCTTTTTTTTTATATCTGCCTGTTTAACGTTTGTGTGCATCTGCATTTGCTGTGATTTGCTGTCACACAGATTCTCTTCCGTACGACACTTTGTGCTGCTGAGTTTTCCTCGCTCACTTCTACCTGAGAGGGAGATAAAGGGTTGATTGAAGACTCCTCGGCCCATTTGATAACGCCTAAATCAAAGTTCTGCTCAGGGAGCGTTCGCCTGAGCCGTTCGCCGACGAGATGTACTTCAACACTGACAACAATCTCAGCTTCAGCAGAGAAAAGCTGAGCCTGGGACAGTTGGGAGCATATTTGAAAAGCTTTCGAGACTGCTTAAGTTGAGCGTTTGTGTTGCTAAATCAATAAGGACTTGTTGCCATGTCACAGTGCGGTTAAAAAACACTCGGAAAGTGAGCAGAGTGCCGCTCTGTCTGCTTTGGAGTGCAGAACAGTTTGAGGCTTGTAAGCTGTTGAATGAGGGGGAAATGTCAAAATGTTGCACTAATTTGCAGCAACATTTTAACAAGCGTGACTCGTCCTGTGGGGAAATCCTTGACATTTAGATGTGTTGGGGTTGCTCACCCGTCAAGATGCATAATTGACTCTTTCTCCTGAATTTATTATATTCTGTTGGAAAATTAGTTCCTGAAATCAATCCATTGTTCTCTGATTATGGAGATGATGCTGAACATAAATTACCTGCTTTGCCTACTTATCGATTCACCTGGAAGGTTCCTTTGTTTTTTAATTGATAAATATTTTGTATTGTTAGCACTTCTGTCATTTGCCAACCCTTCAGATCTCCGGGTCACTTTCATTTAGCATCTTCAGGCTCATTTCATCAAACGCTATAACTTTTAATTTTTCTGCTGTCTCCACAGAAACACAGCTTTTCACGAAGGTCAAGAGTTTATCTGTTTTCCCGCTTGATGCAGACAAAACGGATGGCGTTGTTTTTTTGGGTTTTTTTGTAACATAAACATCACGTTGCAGCCGTCTTTTTCCTAAAAAGCTGCTTGTTTTATGTCAGATGTAATGAGAAACATGAAGTTTCACGTTCGTCTCGTGGACCGTGGGTTTGTCTAGCGGCATAAAGTTGATCTTATCAAGGGAAAAAATAATATTAATCATGATTTCACAAGAGAGGCAAGTGTATTTTGTTTTTATTTAATTATTTTTGAACTATAAGAAAATTTATTTGAAAATTTGATACACTTTAAGGTGATGTAATTTGCACGTTTTTGTACTTCCATTTGGTTTTCTATTGCTTCTAAAAACAGCCAAAGTGCTTAAAGAAAACCCCACCCAGATAGTTTTTGGCATTAAGTTTCTGATTTTTGGTGTCCGGAAAAGTTACCCGTTTCAAAAACTTCCTAAATGTGGCGTCACATCTCAGCAGGCACTGCCCCTCACCAAGTAACTCCAGGAAAGCCAAAACCAAAACCCAAATTGAGCTCCGGTTTTACCGCTGCATGCGCTGTACAACGGCTGCTGGAAAACACAAATGTTTTCTTATTTCTTGTGCAGGAGCCTCCACTTCTGCTTTTCAAATTGTGCATCTGTTTGCAGCCATTTTCATGTGCAAGTGTAAACTTTCAGTTTGGGGTCGGGGGGAGCGGGGGCAGCTTATTTAGATTTAAAGTGACAAGACGCCCTAAAACAGATCAAAATAGGCAGAACAGAGTAGATTAAAGTCTCATTATCTAAGAATGATTTAGTACAAAAGATGTTTTGGAGAGCCCATCTGCTCAAGGAAGACTTTCTCACGGCCCTCTGCAGTATTTACCGAGCTACTTGCTGATCGTCTTTTTGCCCATTGCCCCCTGCGCCGGCTAACTGTTCTGTTCCTGACATATTCTGAGGTCACATCTTGACCTTTGGCCCTCCTTTCGGTGGCGGATCGGCTGGAATGGGAGAAAATAGATTTTGCAGACAGGCGTGCTTCGTGTAGGCAATGAGTTGAGGTCAGGATTATCTGCAGCTGACTGATTTATTTACCACACGGACACAAAACCAAAACTCGGATCAAATAATTATCTCCCCGGTGTATTTCATTACATCTATTGCGTTTAGCTGCTTGCATCTATTTTTTCCAAAACATTCAATAGGTCTGGCGCGGTGACAATACGCGTCTCATTATAAAACTGTTATGGGTGAAAAATTAATTGAGAGAGTAGAGAAGAGCAACATTATTAAAAATTAGAGAAAAGAAGGTCAGAGCAGAGAGCATGAATGTGGGATTGTTAAGAGTGAGTGAGGGAACGTTGATGGATGCTCTTATTTTTAAAGCTTTGTCAGTAAAAACAGAAAATACTTTCTCTGTCTCAGTGACACTTTGATTCTTTTATGCCTTTTACACTTTTCACACTTTTTCACGTCGTAGTTTTAATGGATTTTATGAGGTTTTTGTGACAGATGGCACATATTTGAGAAGAGGAAGGAAAATGACACTAATACACATTCACACCACTTTAACCTAAAAAAACATAAGTATGTTGAAAACAAAAACTAACTAGAGGAATTAGCTAAGATACGGTACAGTCATTCATTCATCTGTTCAAACAATATGTCAGAAAAGAATGTCCAATAATCATTACATTTTGTAAGGAAATTGACATTTTATCACAGAAACGATCATATCATACGTCTAAATTATTTAGTGCATCTTAAAGTCAGCAAAGTTCTACTGTAGCTTTTTCTGGGGCCCTCTAAACTCCAAATTCACAAATCCTCAAAATTCACACAAAATCAACAGATCCCACATTTATTTCTGGTTTTTACGGCCAATCTTTCTCAAATTTGATCAAAATCATTGGGTTTAATTGATTTCTACCTCAGCCTTACTTGATGTCATGTCTGTGACAGACACGGCGATTAATAAAAAGTCACATTTGACATCAAAAAGTAGTGCAAATATTGTAAAAATGCCTTACAAATATTCTTAAATTAGCACCACAAAATCTGTGATTTTGATTGAAAATAAAAAACGTATTAAATGTTGAAACCAACAGCTGGTGCATGATATTTGGACTGTTTATTTGATTTTATTAATACATTCTGGAACCACCGGCCCTTTAAGAACATTCAGATTTTCCATGAGGCCCAAAATGAAACTGAAGCGTTTCATTTTCTTATTTAAATTTGTTGATGTTTTTTCTGCAATATTTTAAAAACGTTGCTCAAAATTTGCATGAAATTTGCAGTGGAAACGTTGCTTTTGACTCAGTAGTTTCGCCAAAAGTTTCACCAAACTACAGTTGGAAGTTTGAGGAAGAGATAAACAACAAACAACTATTTTTTTTTTTTTTTTTTTCCATTTTCACTTCGGAAACTTGTAAAGCCATGAACAAATCTCCAACTTCTTGATGAATACGTTTTGTTTTGTGCTGGTCTCACCGGTGAATCCCGCAGGCAGGCGATGCTTTTGGAGATGCTGGGTTACTCTGAAACAGTGGCTTTTCAGATTCCAGCTGTTCTAAACAGACGTGACGTCGTGTAATTGAAATTTAATCTACAGCTTTCTCTTACATCCTGTCGGTACGTCGGACCACATGGGAGTTTATCAACCACTTAATTGCTTATCCTTATTTGCATTGCTGGCGCTGTCACAAGCCCACTGTGCTGTTATCAAATCACCTGGAACTGCAATTAATTTCCCATCGTAACCACCAGCTGCGCGGCGTTAACGGCGTTCTGTTTTTCTTTCTTTCCTTCCTGCTCTCTGCAGAACGAGTACACGTGTCCACGCCCCCTACCTGCTGCCTGGCTGGGAGATGTGCCTACAATCCATTAACTCTCAGAGAAAAGGACTGTTTGAGATGATGCAACAAATCAAAGCCCGTCCCGCGAGCCCGCCAGGATTCCTCTCTCATCGCTCAGATTGGAGGAGACGCCACAATCGTCCTCCATGCAAACGGATTCAAGGCAACAATCCATCCAGTGGAAAAAGAGGAGATAATGTGGTGGCTTCTCTCTTTTTTCTTAAGATTTTATAACATCTTTTTTTTATTTCTATTATTTGGTCTTTAGCGTTTCTCACAAACACACGCACCGATGGTTGAGGATTCCTGTTGTGCGGACTAATGAGAGCCAAGGGATGGATACAATAAAGATGGCCGCCCACTGCAGGGACCCTAACGGCTTATTGTCTCCTTCAGGACAACATGGCGTCGTACGAAAAGGACAAGCTGTTCCTGCAACACAGGGGTGTGTAATTTAAAATGGGTTTCCATGTTTTCAACTCCTGTGAAGCATCATTATATAATCTTTCAGTACATTTTTTTAAAAGTAAAAAAGAAAAGACTAATCACGAGCTGCAATGGTTCCTCACAGAAAGTACGAAAAGAGGAATCTGCTTTGGTTGTTTTGAAGTATTTTGTTTTGTTCGGAGAGTTTTCTAAATTCTTTCCAAATAAAATGAAATTTCAAGGATAACTTTTAAAAAGGGAGACAACAAAAAACAAAAACAGAAATGAGGACAGATGCTCCAGTCAAGGACAAATTGTGATTTCCAGAAGTTCTGCTGTTGTTAATGTTGTGTTTTTATTTTCTTTAATTTTATTTTTTAAGAAAAAAATGTGTGTTTGAGCAACAGATACCAAAGAGCCAAATGAATCCTTCTTTACTTTTGGCTCACCTTAACATACAGGCGCATCTCAAAACATTTCTGTATCAAACAAAAAGTTAATTTACTTCAGTGAATCTGGAGCATTAGCTTCAGAAAGTCGTTTATTTCTGTTAGTTGTGATGATTACAGCTTACACCAAATTTAAACGAAACATAAACAGTTTCCCAGAAAGTTAAAAATATTACACAGGATCTTTGAGAAATATGGATTTAAAACAGAACTGCTATGGAGTCAGACTAGCGACTTGACAGTTATCCAGCATCCTCCGTGAATCCAAGCAAATTAAAGTTTAGTGGAAGGACAAACTGCAGTAGAAAAAGTTCTAAAAGCATTTAGCATCTAATTAGTTTATATAATGTATAATCAATTGATAATTATATAATCAAATGATAATTTATATTTTTTTAAATATAAATACATATATATTTAAATACAAATAATTAAATATTTTAATTTAAGTTAAAATATAACTTTTTTTAAACTTCTAAGTAAGATTTATGAAAACGAACAAAATTAACGGTAATCCTCCCAAGAAAGTGGTTATCCATTTTTTGTGGGCAATTTGTTTCCCACTGCATGTTTTCCTTCCACTAAACTTTCCCCCAATATGCTTGGATACATGACTGAGTGGCCAGTTTCGTATATGACAAATTGTGGCTTATCTTCTGTCTATTCAGAGAAGTAAAGGGACAATGTGGAAGTTTGTGGATGTTTATGACATTTCTGTAATAGCTTCTTTTTTAAAGGGAGATTTCAGGTAAGAAAATGAATTAGTCATAAGGCTTATTTATCAAAATCAACAGAAATGAAAGCTTGGAATATGTCTTACGCGGTATTACTGAAATAAATAAACTTTCAATGAGATGCACCTATAGTTCACGACAAATCTGGTATTTATTTTCTTTACAGATTAAATATTAAAAAAAAGGCCTCAACGCCCTTCCGGTCCAGCGGTGCTCTGCTGCTGAAGCTGCTTTTCTTTCTTTTCTTTCTCCTTTTTTCCTCCTCCCCTTTTTTCTTTGCATCATGTGTGCAACGTGTGTCTTTGTGAATAAACAACCTTGCAGCGGCAGGAAGATCTTGTCGGAAAGAAAACTCTCAGCACTGCTTTACATTGTAAAACTTTTCTTAAACCAGAATTAATAAAATAAAAATAAAAAATCATGCTTTCTTCAAAAACAATCACCCTGCTCGCCCCCCTTAAACAGACTGCATAATGTTGCTGTGCACGGTTCTGCGTGGGCTTGTGTTTCTCTTTATTTTTTTATTTTTTATTTTTATTGTATTTGAAACCCACTGAGTCGTGGATTGTTTTAACCTGTACTCTTTCTACACAAGATGAATAATAATACTTTTTTAATGTAAATCTCTACTTCTTCTTCTTCTTCTTCTTCTTCTTCTTCTTCTCCCCATTTGGATTTGTTGCGGTATTCTTTGTTCACTTTCAACAGTATGTTTTATAATTAAAATGATGACTTTACTGGTGAGCAATAGTAACTGGTCAAATTAAAAACCTCCATTGACCCTTTTGTGTGTTAAAGATCCGCATGTCTCTGTTCTCCTCTGTGAGTTTCATGAGTCTCTCTCTCTCTCTCTCTTTCTCTCTCTTTCTCTCTCGTCGGGTTTTCCACGCAGATCTCCCATGAAGAGGCTGTCAAATCCGCATTAGCCTCATTAATTTAGAGAGCAGAACATTGATCTCTGTTCGACCGGTCTGTTCACGGTGACACTCGTGGCGGGCCCCTCTAATTACGCTCCCCGTGTACCGAGCTGCGGGTCGCAGGAGGGAGCCGCGCTCGGATCGTTTCCTCCATGTTTGCTGTTCTTGGAACATGTCAAGCTGTCGGCTCACAGGTCCAGATGGCCAATCTGTCCAGCGCCCTCTCCCTCTTTGCTTGCGCCTCTCCACCCACAATGCATTGCAAAAGTATTCACACCTTTTAGGTTTTAACCACAATGTGTTTTGTTGGGAGGTTCACGGTGCTTTTCCAACAGTAAATATCAGAGTATTAGTGCCATGATAAGAGAATAAAACACATAAAATTACAAGAATGTCCTAAAACTATGACAATAAATTCAAAATGTAAAACTGTAGCAAAAAGTATTACAAAAACAGCCATGCAGAAATAAAGCAGTATTATGAAAATAAAGTTGTACAAGAATAAAGTCAAATTACGAGAATAAAGTCGTATGAATAGTCAAAGTAATAGTCATAATATTGCAAGAATAAGTCAAAAATGATAAAGTATTAAGTTTTACAAGCATAAAGTTGAAATAATATGAGAATAAAGTCGTAATATGAAAGTGCTAATGTTACAAAAATAGTCATATAAACAGTCAAGATGATGAAAAATGACATAGTATTGCAAGAATAAAGTCAAAAAAAGAGAATAAAGTAGAATATTGCATTTATTCTGATATTATTTAAACTTTATTCATGTATAATTTTGACTTTATTCTCATAATTACGTTTTTTTTGTTGTTTTCAAAACCAGAAAAGGCATTTGTGAGGTGGAAGGAAAATAAAGTTCCCCAAAATAAAACAAACATCTCTCAATAAATCGTCTGAAAACAGAAACACATTGCAAACTTGAGTTGGTTTATTGCATAAAATACACAAAAGTTTGTGTTTGTAATGTGAAAAATGGGAAAAGAAAACAATGTAGTTTCCTCTTGAGGTTTTTAATTTCATGAAATCATTTCTCTCTGCTCTTTCTTCCCTCCTCTTCCTCCCCATCGATGAGTTCCTTAAGTATCAGCTCACCGACGCTACTAAAGAGCCATGAGTCGCCATCTACCCGAGCAAATGGCTGCACTTTTAGAATCAGCCACCTATAAAATCGAGAACATTTTCTATAAAAAGTGTAATAAAAGTACATTTTATTGCAGGTCTGTCAGACTGCAGCAGTTGGAGCTGAAAGTACTTTAAAAAGCCAGACGGGTTCTTAATGTTTGTGTCAAGGTTATAAAGTTCTGCTCCCACACTGGAACAACACCATAAATGGATGTCTTTGACTTTTGCTGCAAAGTGCTTTGATAGAAATTTAGCTCAGCCGAAAATTTGTGACCCTGAAGTATCCGTAGTAAAAAGTAATGCTGAATGATTCAGGTTTTTTTTGTTTTTTTTGCTTAAGTCATAAAAATCCAGCGACTGAGCATGATAGTCATAATTTTACGAGAGTAATAACAAGAGGTAACTAAAAATAACAGGAACTCAGCCACCAAATTTACATAAAATCATAGAACTGGGTCTGGAAAAGCTGAGGATCATGATACATGAAGGTCGCCTTCATGTATCATGAAAGCATACGGAGCTCCATGACTGACAAACTGCACTCAAAAAGGTCCATAAAAATATAAATGAGAAAGTTTACAGAGGAATAACTTATACAGAGTCCTGACTTCAATCCAGTTGTACACCTCTGGGATGAAAGATTGTCCAACATCAGTGTCTGACCTCATGTATGTGCTCCTGTTAAAAATGTCTCATTTCTGAAACTTTTCTTCCTAGCTTTTGTGAGCAGATCTTCCATTGGACCCAAGATCCTTTGAGTGAAAGCAGAGGAGTGCATACTTTGCACAGTTCTCTGAAAAGCTGACCTTAAACACTACTTTTAGAGTTAACTGTGTTGGTCTTATTGAATTAAAGAAAATTAATTTGACTTTGAAGATTATTTAAGTAACTTTAAACTAGTTTTTTTCTGAACCAGTAAATTGGAAATAAGCAGAAGCTCTGCAAAAACACAAAATCTTACCAAGTAGTTTTGGTTTGGCTTCTACTGCAAATATCTAAATACGTTTAAAATTAGACAGAAACATTATTTTACATCAATAATCCCTTAATATTGATGAAAACGTTCGAGTTTCATTGGTAGAAAAGTCCACTTTTCGTTGCCTAGCAACCCCAGCCACGCCCAGGCCGTCACCTAGCAACCCAGTTCTAATTCCATTGGCAGAATATTTCATTTCTGACATAAATTGTCTTGTTAAAAGTAAATTTATCTACCAATGGAACTAGAAATTACTTTTTCATCAATATTAAGGAATCATTGACATGAAACAAGCTCCCATATTTTCCTGACAATTTATGTTTAAGTTATTTTTTTTTTCACTAGAAACGAGACCAGAAATGCCTGGTAAAATTGTGTGTTTTTGCAGAAGGAAAAACACATCTCAAGCAATTATGACACATGCAAGAGAATTCACTTTGAATTATTGAATCTCCTGTTTCCACAAATATTTTAAGTCAACGCACACATATGCACCCTGACCAGGTTTCTCACTGTAAAATACATTTTTAGTTTTGAAATCTTGACAAAAAGCAGGCGACTCAAGAAGTTATTAAAAGACAGAATTAGAAATATTCATGGGATGCCAGCTTTGTAGAGCGAAAAGGGGTTTCTTCTTTCTTACAAGTTGAATGAACCTGTGCTTCAGATATTTCCCGATGTGTGCCTTTTATCTTCCCGTGTTTCCCCCGTCTCCCTCCGCCTCCATCCTCCTGTATCTGTCTTATCCTCCGCTGTTCCCTATGATCTCTGCAAATCAGTGTGGCTGAGCCGCGGCAGCACAGACAGCGCTGTTGTCTGCCTGTGAGCGGACCTCATGCATAATTCATGACGTTTAGGCTCCCAGTTGACCTGAGTCCAAACAGTTGGCAGCCCACAATACTCGCACAGATAGACCCCAGGAAGAAGATGTATAACTAAAAATGAAACTAAACTGATTTAAGATTCATCAAGACACTCCTGACACACTGTAAACAAAGCAACCCAGATATCGTTTTCATCCGACGTCTCGTGGAAGACAACAAAAGCATGACTTACGACGTTCCAGGAACTTTGAAGTTAACACGGTAATTTGCAGGGCAGATAAGAGAAGTTTATTAGCAAAAATTTGAAACGAACAACAAGTAAGTCAGCAGGAAAAATTCAGACGTACAGACTTTGTGGGAAGAGAAGGCAAACCTTGATGTATGTTGTTTTATCTGCTGGAAGGTTTTTCTGATTGGCAGGAAAAAAAGCAAAACAACCCGTTTCGATTCCCCGTGTTCCTCCTCCTACTCCTCCCCCTCCTGCTGGCCTTCGCTTCAAACAAAATGTTCCTCTAATAACTTTACCCAACATCTCTGCAGCTGACTCACAACAGATTCATTCTTTTTATGGAAGCCGCAGAAATTTGCTACAGCACTCCAGGTTGGTGCCATTTCTAATCACCTCTTTATTTATTTTTTAAATCTTACTTCAAAACGTCTCAATTTTTAGAGTGCGGATTCCACTTTATCCAAAACACTTTGCCCACCTCTATCAAACATGATATTTCAGGAGAGAACAAACTTCTACTCGTTCTGTAAGCGTTTGTCATTTTTTAAAAACCAGTCACATGACAGGAGAACTGTTCATCAGATCATCTGCTTCCTCCATCTGCTCCTAAAATACGGACAGAAAGGTTCATGTGGTGATCATTTCGAACACCGTCGCTGCCAACCAACTGCTGCTCTGTTAGCACGATTTATCAAGTCACATTTATTTTGGTTTAATATACCATATCAGAAGCAATAAAAAAATCAGATAGGAACTTCTCACTGAAAAGATAAGGTTAACACAGATAATGTAGTTGGTCAAATCAAGATAAAGCAGCGTTAGCACACACCGTATCAATTATCTTTGAACAATCATCACTAGCCTCTATATGGCCTCAACAACGGAACAGCATCCGCTGCAGGGAAAATGTTATCTGCAACACCATGAACTGGAAAAGATAAATCCAAACTATATAATCCACCTGAGAGGAAGCAGCAGCCTGTACGGCTTGGCAGCAGCTGATAATTATCATCTGACGCCTTCCTAAGAACCAAAGCCTTGGAGTTCCTTTTTATGAAATTACCTCCATGGTGTTAGCTAGCAGCAGATGACCGTTTCTACCTGGCTGAGTGAAAGAATGGCCATTCCCAAGACTTTATGAAGATTTATGTGGAATATATAAAAGGTAAGTTATCATTTGTATGGTTAAAATGTTTTAACCATACAAAATTTGGCTAATAAAAAAAGAATCCAACTATGTAAGCTATAATAAATACCTAAACTATTCATATTTTGGGGAGATTTAAATATAGGTGCAGCTCAAAACATTAAAATTTTTTAAAGTTTTTTTTCTATGTCAGTTATAATCAAAATGTTATAGCAGAAGGTTTTGGTTTTTCAGTCAATTCTTAAAAAAGAAAAATTTGTTTTAATAAAAGTTTGAAACTGAAAAAAGATGGGAAATAAAAAAGCATTTGAAAATGAAAAAAGAAATAATTCAAAGAATTTTTTTCAGTTTAAACTTTTTTCCTTTGAACAAAATTTATGGCCCCAAATTAGCTCCATACATAACTCTTCAACTTGATATTTAGTTTAGATATTCCTCAAAACATTAAAACATTTGGTAAAAGGAGTAAATATTTGAGTTTTTCTTATGTCAATTGTAATTAAAATAGCATATTAAAACATTTTTATGTTCTTAAAGTTTACGGCATCTTATTATTGCTTCTTAAATGTGTGAAGCATGCTTTTTTTATGTTTTCATTGTTTTTTAGCCAATTCTCAAAACAAAAGAGATCTGAAACAGAAACATTTGTTTGAAAAAAGTGTGAAACTGAAAAAGGATGAGAAACAAACACAAAACGATTTTAGTCTTTAATATGCTGGTTCCGGTCGGACAACACCTTCAAATGTGTAAGCTAAGCTCCACCGTTAGCATCCATGTTTACTTCCGCAAACACTGAAGCACTTCTTCTTTTTGTGGCGGTTGGGAGAACACTGAGAATGCTGACGTCATGGCGCCCTCTACTGCGCGTGCGGGACACTTTCAGGTCATTAGCCCGTTCAGACTGCAGAACACATAGAGGTCGCATTTACTTAGAAGTGTGAACGACAACGCCAAAAAAAAAACCAAAAAACAAAACAAAACTCCCATTTGACAAATGGGATTTAAGTACCGCTAACCCTGGCAAAGCATCAAGTCGATGGTACAGTTTTGTTGGACAAACTGCTGGTGTTTTTTACAGAAAGTTCATTGTACAAGTTTTTGCACTCGTTGGTCTTTCTTGTAACATGATGTTATTCTTAGAGGAGAAAGACGCATCTCAAGGTTCACTGTTGTTGCTCAATAAACTCACTGATTCCTCTGATTCTTTGACACCAAAGAGAAAGCTCAAAGCTGACCAAACATTTGCAGCGGCTACTATTACATGAATTTTTCAGATTCTGAAACGTTTTCCTAAACGATGGAAAGTCAGTGGAGCACCCACCTGGCCTTTTATACTACAGCATTGTGGATGACAACATAATTGTCATCAATTTGTTTGTTTTTGCATTAACATATGTTTTTTCTCCCCATATCATGTGCATTAATGTACCCTCACACCAAAACAGATGCTGTATTTCAGATTTTGCACGAATAACAAGCCAGATGGCTCTTCTTTTTTAGCCCCAAGGAAGTAACACTCTACGAGTGTAAGAACTTAAAAATATTGATTCATTATACCAAAAGAGAGGATTTCCTCTTGCATCTGGCAAACTGATGCAGAGACCTTTTAGGTTATGAGGACTCTAATAACTTAACGGCTAAAATCAGATGCAGCACAGGCTAGATTGAGAGCCATTTAACTAAATGACACAATCCGTTTTAATTAAAAGTAAGTATAAGTGTGCATTAATGATCAAAGCCAGGGAAGCAATTTAAATGTCAAAAGACGATATGAATCTTAATCATATGTGGATACTTGCAAATACAGAAGAGAATTTGCTGTCAAAAGTCCAACTCTAATGATTTCTTATCACAGTGATTAAAAAATACGTCTTAATAGATGATTACAATTATGACATCCATGAAAAAAATTGTAGAACACTTCCTGCACTTTCAGTTAGAGACTAAAATGTAGACGTACATCTGCTTATTTAAATGTTTTCATACCTTTTACAGATTTCATAAAAATACTCTTGAAAGCTTTATTCACATTAAAACTAGTTGAAATCTTAATTCCAACAATCATTCCATGTACCTGCTATCAATATCATTGTCGCTTGTTTTAGCTTTTAATCTGTTTTTAGCGCTTACATGTTTTTTCCCCCCATTGTTTATGTTAAAATGATACCCTAAGCTAGAGGGTATCATCAGTAGTTCCAGCTAAACGTTAGCAAGCTTTAGCTTTTTAGCTAATCTTAGCTCAAGGGTTTAAGTGACCATCCAGATTTGCTTTGTTAGCTTTTTAGTTAACTTTTGGTGGGATTTTTTAATTGACTGAAAGTTTTCAACTTAAAGTATTCCTGTTGCATTTTTGCAGAAAATGCTATTTTGTCTGCTATACTATTACGTTTTGATCATATGTGAGATTTGCATTGGAATATTTCTCCCCATAATTTGTCAAAAATACTTGCCAGTCCAGAGAATTGAACCGATACAGAGGATTTTAAGGACACGAAGATGAAGTGTTTTGCTAATAGAATATGGAATGAAGTTCAAATGGCTTTGAAAGAATTTGTCCTTGAGAGCAAATTTAAGAAGACATGAAAAATAATAAGCACTGAAGATTGATGATATCCTGAACCCTGTACCAAAGAATTGGACAAAGGAGAAAAAAGTAATTTTACCAAATTGAGTTTTCACTCTGGGATAATTTAAAGGTACTGCTGAACACTGCAAAAGATTTGAAATATGAAAAGGTAAATTGTCATCAAAGATGCTGAAGGAGGAAAATATGTTTAAAAAACATAAATGATTGCTTCATACAGATCATAACTTACCTGTGGTGACTGAACCTCTGACATTGCTGTTGAACTTGATGGATAATATCATATTTGAGGCTCTAAGGCTCCACAATATGGAAATTAGCCTTTTCCAGCTCACTTCAATAGAGAAGGTTGGTAGAAAAATTATGGTTACTCATTTAAGGATGAAGCAAACCTTCTGACCGAGAACATTTTATGTTCAGTTAAATAAAATATCACCAATGCCAAATAAATAACGTTTAAAAATGTTTCTGCCACTAAAATACTCTTAGGTTAATGAGACATTTGATGATGAAGGAAAGCAAACAACATAGTCATGGAAAGGAGTGCATACTGAACGATTTGGCTGAAAAACATCAGTTTTATATCAGTTGATATCAATAATTATTTATCTGTCTTTTGTTTTAAATATTTGAAATAAACGGGTGGCGAGAACCTTTCTGTTCTATCCATAGTTTTTACTTTGCCCTAAGGGGTTCCGAATAGTCCAGTGGTTCCCAAAGATTTTCTTCTTGTTTCCCTATGAATTACAATAAAATTCACCCCAAAAAGAAAATCAACTGGGCAAACACATATTTTTTTTATAACTCCACTGAAGTTTATTTCACACTTCAGGTTGGAACAAAACAAACTACAAACTTTTACAGTGAAACGCGTTTGCGTAACTTTTTTTTTTTCATTCATCCGTACTGCACTGTGCCACCCCTAGGGGGCGCGCCCCACACTTTTGGAACCGCTGGTATAGTCCAATCAAGAACCTGAGGGTTGTGGTGAATAATAAACAAATCTAAATCACAAAACATCAAGTTAGAATTGCTAACAATCGTCTTGTAGTTCAGTTCATAACTCAGCTGGTTAGGTCTGGTTTTAGCCATCATTTTATAATCAGTGTTTGATCGATAAAGATGATCACACTACGCGTTTTCACACCACACTCACCTTCTGCTACAAGCTGTGAAAGAAGTAGCTGCTTTTTCTCACTTACCATCTTGTAGCAAATCTCATGATCTCTGCAGATGCTAAAACTCTTTCTTGGGAAAACGCTTACTTGACAGAGGAAGGATGTGAAATAAGCCAGTTTGAGTCCAAATACTTATGTAACAACTTTCTGAGGAGTTCTCAGATTTTTCTCCTCCACAGAGCTTTATGGAGCAGAGCAGCCCGACTGTTAGCGGATTATGCAACTTGATAGTGGAATTAAGAGTTTTGTGTTGCCGCTGAAATGCAGAGAGAAAATTTGACGAGGATCTGATGCACGGATGATGCAGTTTCTTTATTTTCTAACGTGATAAAACACATCTAATATTATCCGATTCTAAATCGTTTCTGACCTGCTCCACATTTTAACCAGACACGACCTCGTTGGTGAAGTCACGTTACCTTCACTGGATGGATTCACTAAATTTTCAGGTCACGACTTTAATAGTCAGTGTTACATAACAGTTGAATCCTGTTTTAACTGAAGCCTGACGTGTGATAATATTTGCACCCCTCAAATTTTTCCACACTCCAAAGCGTTTTATTTAAATTTTATGATAGACCAACAAAGTAGAATCAATTGTGAATTGGACAAAAATAATTATGCATGGTTTTCAATATTTATTGGACATAAAAATCTGAAAAGTTAGGCCAAAATCATTGAGGTAGGTCCTCTTTTTCCACTTCTTTTTCTTATTTTTATTTGGAAAGAAAGGGAAAAGCATGCATAATTATTTCCTTTTCTCTGTTATTTATTCCTTTTTGTTGGTCTAAATATCACAAAATCCAGATAAAATGCATCTGTTGCTACAAGCACAAAACAAATTTTGTTGGAAGAGAAATTGTCCCAGATGTTATTGTGATAAACAATAATATTGTTATTTTGAGACCATTTTAAAGGAATATAATGGTAAAAACACAATAATGCATTCTGAACTTGAAGACATTTTAAATGTCCAAAATAAACAAAACATCGGAAACAACAAATGACATTAATTATGACGTCTCTATCAATGCATAATTAGGTAAGATGCTTCTTTTCTAAATTACAGAAATTGAAGTGTGATATGCATTTGCATGAACTTTTATTCACCCTTTCATATTCAACACTGTGTTCATGACGACCCAATGAAAAATATATGTTCTTCTCACTCAGGTTGACTGATGATCATAAATAATAAAAAGTCAATGTATCCTCACATGTCATTTCCTATTTTAGGTTTGCAAAAGGAAGAAAGTTCAAAAACGGTAGAAGATACATCACTTGTTGAACTTCAGAGAAATGTTTGTTTCTTTAAAATACAGTGTTTGTCGTTAAAAAGTTTATGATCTTTGTATCAGTATTTCATGCAACAAGGCAGCTGAAGTCTCTCCAGCCCACAAGGTGAAATTAATATTTTATTTAACTAACATAAAATGCTCTAAGTCAGAAAGTTTGCTTGATTCTTAAATATGGAAAACAAATAAGGAAAAATGAGGAAAGGTTGATTTAAAAAATAACTAACCATCCTGATGCAATGTGGTGAATTTCACAACCGAGTCCAAAATACCTGCACTATTCAAACCAGAAGCTCATCAGAAATGATCCACAACTACACAGAAGTCCATTTAAATTCTTCAAATTTAGTCAAAATGAAAACTTTGACTGCTGACGAGAAACAGTAGCTTTGGTTCAACCCAACCACATTTACAATAAAATACAAAGATAATTTTTTAAAACCAGTTCATCAGTTCAATGAAAAGGTGCATAAAGAAAGTCAATAATGCATTGATTTAATTGGACACGTCTACAAGAGGAAATAAAACTGAATAAAAGATCAGGAGAGAAGATCGTCTTTGTTCCTGTGCAGAGAAAACTTGCTGCATTTCTGTAAAGTTGTTGATTTGTGTAAAATGTAGTGAGACAAATGCAAATATGACTGAAAAAAGTTTATTTTAAATTGGACAAAAAATATGCAATAATATGGATTTTATAGCAGTTTCTTCATCTCTGGATATTTATTTGTCTTTAATAAGAAAAAAATATTAAAATCCCAACACTTGTTTTTACTTTTCTCCAAAGAAAAGATTTTGAATGGATTCATTCGTGTTGTTTTGCTTATTCAGTTTCATAAAGAAAGGCTTTGATGTGTTGGCAAATTAGAATCAGGAAAGAAAAAAGGGAATAATTAACCCTGCTGACCTCTGTGTAATTTTAAAATTCTTCTAAATTAAATGACTAGAACAGCTTCACTGGGCTGACTGACCTCACAGTAACTTCTGGAACAGAAATAGTAAAAAAAAAACAAACAAAAAAAAACTGTTTAGAGCTAAATATGCCAAATATTATGCAAATTTCACAACTCAGTTCAATTTCCAGATCTCCAGAGGTTAAACGTTAATCTGGTTAAACTATTATGCAAATATGAACAGCTTGGAAATGTCTTGATTTGTTTTTGTGAATTTTTTTTTAGGTAATTTTTTTAGGACCATTGTCATTTTTGATGAATATTTTCGATGTTAATTTTGATTTTAAAACAGAATTTTTTTTTAACAGGTGCTCTAAAAATATTTCAGGCAGAAAAGCACATTCCTCTAATCTTTGAAAACAAATAAAGCGTGTTGTTTTTAACTCTGTTTAAGTCAAATAACTTAATTTGAACTCAATGTTGTACCTTTATTTCGGTACAAGAGGAGAAGACAGTTGGACCAGACCAAAACCAGACATTTTATTTATTAGTTGCAATCTTTTGTGTGTCTTTTAATTTTTGCTATAACAAAATGTCCTTATGCATATCTGACATTTTAACAAAACAACATTTTGAAACAAAAAGGTAATAGAAAACGGTGATTATCAGCAGATGGTGGATTAAATCAGACAAAATTCACATTTTATTACAATTCTGATGTTGAAACTAAAGACAAGAGTCAAGAATAATAAAGGATTCAAACCTCAGGCTTCCAAAAATAAAAGATTGTCTGTGAATTGAATTGTTTGACTACAGTTACATCCAGCCTGGCACATTCAATTACAACGTGGTCGAATAATTTAATCTCCCAGACATCTTCACATTTTCCTTCAACATTTAATAACAATTTCAAGACATAGAGTCATAAAAATCTGAGGTAAGATGAAGCTTTAATTCATAAAAAGCCTGACGTTGAAGGACATATTCAAGCACAATATATGCATGTTTTAGAGTAAGCTAGAAATAACCTTTATTGTTCCTCAAGAGGGAAATTCAGGTACACCAGCAGAAAAGTGACAAGTAGATAGATTCACACCAAGATAATGGAACAAGAAAAGAGACAAAGTAAAGCTAAAAGCAAAAATACAGCTTTGAAAGAAGAATACCACGTTTTCCACCTACGGACTCCCTGCATGTTAATGCTTATAACAGCATGCAGGTCATAAACGCTGGAGGGCAACAAGACGATTCTTTAACATGCTGATCAAAGCCGCGCTGCCGCCGTAAAACGATTCCGTTAACCAAATGAAACCTGGAGATGTCAATTTAGCGCCACCTGCCACAGGAAAGGGAAAAACACGGCAGAAAAACCATTAAAGAACAACTCAAAACCACTTTTTCCCTTGTTCTTTTAAGTCGTTGCCACAGCAACCGACGACAACGCCACTTTATGCATCAGGTTTCAACACCAGAAAACAAACATTTCCCACACACACGACAGAACGACTTCCCCCAAAGTCGCTAATATTTGTTTTAAAGCTGCAGTTCTGTTGTAGCTCAGATAAAATTGGACCTGCACGTCCGTCTCCACATCATCAAACTTTTCATGGTTTTTCCTTCGACTTACTCTCTTAAAACCCAGGACAAAATTTTAATAAAGTTTATGGGTGTAGACAAAATACTTTTGCAAAATGTTTCCTATTATAGCGCAAAACGCTTTACGGTATAGTCGAGAAACTACAATACAAAAATAAAATAAAATTTCCAAAGGGAATCTGAAACTGAAGTATTGATATTACCAACTTGGTATCAATATTTTGGATTGATCCAAACACCTTTACCACACATGGCAGAAAACAGAGGAACTTAACATTTTTTCATATTTTATTTATTATACAGTCATGACATAGTGACAGTTTTATCAAACTTTTGTAAAAGTTACTTTAAAGAAAACAAGGACTGAAAATGACAAGTAGAGCTTTTCCGGTCACTCTGGCTCCATCTTTCTATAGAATATTTGTCTCATACAAGCAAATGAAGCAGAGAACCTTCAGTAACTTCGCTAATGAGGGGAAAGATGCTATCCTCACACGGTTAAGCTCAGACTTCATGAGCCTCCAGCTATTTTCAGGGTGAGTGAAGCTTGTTTTCATCCAACTCTATTATTTTGCTGTAGCACAGATTCACTTTTAAATCGCTAACACGCATTGGGCTTGTTTACTCCCATGTTTTGTCTACGAGTCTTTGATACCAGATGGTGAAGGTATTAGTGTTGCTCCACGGAGCCGCGGCTGCTCAGGCAACGTGTGTTGTTTATACCAGAGATGGGCTTCTCTCTGAATTCATCTGAATGCCTGGCAGCCGAACAGCTTCGTGGACCTTGTTGCTCATTGGTTGTTCTGAGTTTGACCCCCACGTTGAAATGGGATTTGTTAAAAATGGTGTTGGAGATGACGGCGCTTTCTGTGACTCAGCCTGGACTGTGTTGACCAAAAAGCAATGAAGTCAGACTGCAGTTCACTGGCAGTGGGTGTTGGAGACTATTTAATGCTAAAAGAGACAGCATTAAACCACAACAGAGCTTTTTAGCTGGAAGAATGTAAAGCTGCAGAGAAATACTGCAGCTGTAAAAAGTGTAAATTAGGCCATATAGGTGGTAAACTCCAGCTGTACTTAGCTGGAGTTTATCATACTTTACCTGATTTTGTTGCTTAGCGACTCCAACATTTAAGCCAAGCCCACTTTAAAAAACAACATATTTTAAGCTGAGGAAAAAATATAGGCCAACATTATTTTAGCTACAGAAGAATTTTCTCTTGCGTCAAGAACAAAATCACATATTTGTCATATTAGTCGAATGGTGTTGATTCAAAATAAGCAATAAAGTACCCTTAAAAAAGAATAAATAATACTGTTTCAGCATTTTTTAAAAACCCTTTTTACTCTGCATGCAGCCTCACACTGATCCCACTTGAGCTTTTATTACATTTGTTTTGATGTGTGGTTTCGGGAACTGACGGTCTGATGGGAGAACTCCGCTTCGCCTCTGTCTGACCGTGACATCTGCAGCGCTCCTCCTGAGTATCACCTTAAGACCACAAGTGGATTAAATGAAAAATAGAAATAAAACTAATGTGGATTTTCTTATTTTCTTCAGTTATTAAAAATTATTTTATTTTATTTTTAAAAATCACGATTTTATCTGATTGCTTTGAAAACCCTAAATACTTTCTATTAACAAACTATGTTGTGAAACTGAGCTGTTTATGTATTACTTCGTTTTCAATATCCAATGTTTCTGTTTTATATAATAAATGTATTGTAAATGGTGAATCTACAAAGTACAGACAGAGGGACTAAAAACTCACTTTTCAGATCTTTTTTTAATCACAAAGAATTTAAAAGACAAATCCATAATGTTCCTGTGATGGATATGTATGGATGCAGAACCTACATAGATTTGTTACTAATTTGTGTAAATAATTACCAGTTTAGATGTACGCATAACAATAAAACTTACGTGAAAGATGAAAACAATGCAAAATGCAATCGAAAATAAAGGGCCGGAGTTGCAGCATTGCTTCGCTGGAATAACTCTGACACAAATTAAAAACAATACTTCATGCAGTTTTGCAAGGACTGCAAAAGAGACTCGTTTTAGAAGATGTCTAGATGAAAGTAAAAAAAAGAAAAGAAAGAAGAAAAAACAGAAAACATGGCACAGAAGAAGAATCTGCAGCTTTTACAAAATGGGCTGCCTGTGTAATCTGTTAAAAGAGTTGTTTATGGTCACAAATACTGATTACCCTCAGCTGCAAAGGATGAATTTTTAAAGACGGTGCTGGAGGGCAAACACTAACACAAGCACTTTGTTTACAGAGGCCACAGTAATTACAGCAACCTTACTTACAGACATTAAAGGAGATGTTCCTTCTATCTATCTATCTATCTATCTATCTATCTATCTATCTATCTATCTATCTATCTATCTATCTATCTATCTATCTATCTATCTATCTATCTATCTATCTATCTATCTATCTATCTATCTATCTATCTATCTATCTATCTATCTATCTATCTATCTATCTATGTGAAGGAGTCATATGGAGCTAAATGTGGTTGTGTAAAATGCTAAACGGTCTTCTTTTCTATAAAGCCTTTGAAAGTGTATGAAAAATTCATTAGTGCATTTTATCCTAAAAAAGGGAGCATCAATTTTATCAACTAAACCATCTTCCTCTAGAACAGGGGTTTTCAAAGTATGAAAGGGTGAGCCCCCCTTCAAGGAGCACAATGCCTGCTGCGCCCCCCCACCCCCCCGTGGAGGGGGGTGGATTTGTAAAAACTCCACCTTCAGCCCCCGCTCTGGCCAAAACCAGTGATGGTATAGTTACTTTGAAAAAGTAACTTTAATCGGACTACTGATTACTCCTTGAAAAAGTAACTTAGTTATATTACTGACTACTTGATTTGGAAAGTAACTAAGTTACATTAAAAGTAACTTTATAGTTACTTTCAGCAGCTGCTAACAACAACGCTCTGCCTCCTGTGAAAATCACATTGATCTTTGCCAATACTTAATTGTAAGTTATTTTATAATGGTAACATCAACAATGTGTCTCCACTTATAAGGTTGAACTGAAGAGGAGATTGTACAAAAAACAGTACAAAAAATAAAAAACATGAGTAATTTGTGTGGTCCACTGTTGTCTGGAAAACTCTAAGAAGGATTTAAAGCCCCCCTCCCCCCAGCCTCCAGATTCTGCATTACGCCCCTGAGTTTGATGTCGCAGCGCACAAAGCTCCTCCTGCAGCTCACAGCTCAGATGGCTGCGACACTTGATGTAATATTAATAATTATAACGGTGCTAACTTGACATTATAATTATTGGCAACTACGGACACGTTTATTCGTGGCTGTTTTCACGTTTATTGCGCTGTTCATATTGGTCTCGATGTTTGCAGTTTTCTGAAGCGCAACGCGAAGCTCGATGTCATTGAGAGGTAATAAATTAAGTTGACATTAACAAAGACACAGCGGGACGAATCCTCCGGGAAATGATGGACAGGGAGAGACTGACTAAAACTACCTTAATGACGGACAAATTCTGGGATTTATTATGAGTCTCTGCTTATTTCCAAGCCCAAATGAGAAACTTCACGTTCAAAAACGAGCCCAAAAAGGCGCAACCCGCCGCTCATTAAATTTGCAAGCGACTTTTAAAAAATGAAGCCCAAAGCCGTTTATAATAATTGGACTTGACGACAGAAACTCAAAATAGTTCCAGTTTTTCCACCAACAAAATGCGCATCTCCCTCCATTGTTTACATTTCTGTCGCATAGAGACGTCGGTCACTCGACAAGACGAGTAGAGGAAATACGATTAAATAACAAAAGAAGACAGTAACGCAAAAATGATTTTGATAAGTAACTGTAGTCTGACTACTGGATTTGAAATAGCAACGCGTTAGATTACTCGTTACTGAAAAAAGTGGTCCGACGTCAGTAACGTTACTGACATCACTGGCCAAAACATCCTCTAAGGTGGGAAACATTTCCACTGATCCCCGCTCCACACGTGCACCCCACAGTACCAACTTTTTCCTAAATCCACAGAGTTGATCGTGTGGGTAAAAGAAGTTTCTCTCACATCAGTAGACAGCAAGCAGCTAGCTTGTCCGGTTTACTTTTTCCCTCGCACCGCGCCTCCCCTAAAGTGCTCTGGCGCCCCCCAGGGGAGGCGCGCCTCACACTTTGAAAACCGCCGCTCTAGGATTTGATATGAAGAAATTCTTTTTGTGTGTTTTCATGCCCATCGGCTGTGGCTGTAATATTGTTATCATTATTCTCCTTTCAACTGTGAAATAAATAAAATATGGAACATAGGTGGCACGCAACCACTTAGAAACATCTTCCTAATCTTAATCTTTGGGTGAATACACCTAAAAGCTGCTTCATTACTACTTTTCACATGATGAATGCTGAAATTGGCCTGCAGGTTTTCAGGAAAGGCTCATATTCATCAGGTAAGCTGTAATCTTACCTTACAATGAGTTTGAGTTCTTACCATTTTGTAAAATTGTATCCCTTCGTAGCTGAAAGCAGAAGTGCACAGCATTCTGGGAAAAATACCAGGAGAGACGGGGCGTTTCCAATAACCTAGATTTTTCATTTTGGGCCACATTAAGATTACGAATGTTCTCCAAATGAAATGATAAAACTACCCCATAAGCAGTGGCAGTTTCAGATATGGGTTGCCCTTCTCTCTCCTGCAGTTGTCAACTCAGGTCAGAGGTCAACCAAGCACTCAGAAATGTTCCCTGAAAACGCAGCTACACTGTTAACGGATGTTATGAATCACATTATGACTCTCTGGCGCACAACTGTGGGTTAATTTGCCCTTCTCAGTGTCTGACAGGAGAGGTGGGTCAGATTTGCCCAGTGTTTTGTCTCGAAGGCATGCAGGCAGGTTGAACTGTGGAACAGATTGGTTTCCCCCACACTAGAAGAAGTTTGTGAAGCTATGTTGTGTGTTTTATTCAGTATGATAACTAATTGCAAAGAAATAAATGTTAAGGAAAAGTATTTTGGAACGCATGCTCTAAAGTTAATTATTTAAGTTAAGGTTTGCAGATTATTTTGTTAATGTGCTAAAGTTCTTAAGCATGAAAATTTAGTAAATGTTAATATTAATTACAGTCTGGGTGTACAATAATTTACACTATGTCAGCTTAGTAGTCTAATTTCATACAGAAAGGTGGTTCACCCAGGGCGCCAAACAGGTTAGGAGCATCTCTGCCAATAAGAAACTGTTAAAATTTCAATAAGTAACTGTCTCTGCACTCGATTAGTACTTCTGAAAACTAAATAATATTGAACATTTCTTCATGCTGGTGTACTATACACATAAAAACGGACTTGACTGTTATCTTGAAGTTTCTAATTAACCTGGGGAAAAGTCTGACCTTTTTTATTTCAGGGTCAAGTCCAAAAAAAAAAAAGAGATGGGTGTATTTTGTTTCCATTCTTTTACATCTTCAAACCAAGCAAACAACTTCTGAGATTATATTCCTCCTTCAGCATGGCTTGCAGAGGCTCTTAATTTAGCTGAAACCTGCGAAAACAGACGGATAGCGATTCGTGGTGCTGCTAGATTCATGGTGATTAGTGAGCTTTTGAGTTGCTCTCTAGAGGAGACATATGGGCTGACAAAAATCCTTTCAATCGACTGTGCAATCTAGTAATATTGATTAAATCACTTAGCCGGAGATGTTATTACTGCGTGACGAGTTAATCCATCTAACGCTCATTCAAATATCTGCTGGTGTTTTGAAGCCGCACAAATGGGCCCGTGGCTGCGCTCCAAGCCGCTCATGCAGTTTTTATGGCAGTCTGCGGAGCCGTGTTGGGCTCCGTCGTCTCTCCGTGTTTAAACCTGTTTAAACACGAGCAATCTGAGGTGGTTTCAAACCAAACCAGAAGAAGATAATCTCAAGCTTTTCTGCTGTTTTTGTAAGAAAATAATGAAAGAATCAAAAACATTGCAATCATTTTACTTTATTTTGAGTAGAAATTGTGCAGAGAAGCGTAAAAAAAACAAAACAAAACAATGATTTACAACTAATTTACTGCAAATTTTACATGAATCGCTTATCTAAATTCATGAGAATAAAACGGCTGAATCCCCTCATTAGCATATAATTCAGATTTTAAGGCAGGAACAAATCCTTCATCCCTTGGTTATTTTATAACCTATGTCATGCTAAAAAGTGTAATTAACCTATTTTAAATCTCTGGAATCAACCAGAGTTGATTAGGTTGCTTTCGTCAGTGTTGGTACAAAGTTGAGGTTTTGAATTACGCTTTAATTAGCTTTAATTATTCATAATGGCTGCATCAACCTTTGAATTTGGCTGCATCAACTGAACTGGATATCAGTGAGTGAGTATCTGTGTTTACTCAAGGAAACTGAATTATAAGCTTCAAATGTCAAGACAATGTCACCTCTAAGCTAATGAAAGGTGAAGTGATTGGTTTATGGGATTACCATTGATAATTGGATTGGATTGGAGGATTTTGGAGGAAACCTTTTGGAAACATTTTTTTTTTTTTAAAGGAGCTGAACTTGAACACAGACTTTGTGTTCACCTTGAAAGCAACGTTTTCCAGCCTCCCTGGAAAGGTTTACGTCTCGTTTCCCTTCTCAGAGATGCTGAAGACATCTCTCAGGTCCTTTTATGTTTTGGTCAGTTTAGATGCATCACTGTTAGCAAAACGTTTGGTTTTTTCCCCCGTGCAGTTTTGATCAAACCAGGTCTGCCTTTGTGGTGTTCATGGACAGTTCCTCAACAGAGATAAAGGGGTTCGGTTTGGAAACCTCTCCTCTGGACTTTTTGCAGATGATGTGGTTCTGTTAGTGTCTTCATGGTTTTCAAACAGAATCAGGTGGACGGCTCCAAACAGATTGAAAGTGAATCTGCCTCAGTCGGTCGGATGCAGCCCAGCCTGCCTGGACTGGAAGCTGTTTTTTTTTTGTTTTTTTTTTTACTTCAAAGTGGTAAACTTTCTATTATTCCCGGCTCAATGTGATACAGTAAAGACTTCCTGTTCTTCCTGTTTCTGTGCCCTCTGTCCTTTTTTCAAAGGTCGCTACAAGCTGCTTTTTTCAGCTTTAAACGCAACATGAACGCTAAGATGCTAACGCCAGACCTGAAACATGCTATTGTGCAAACCTGCATGCTGGTGCAGGAAATGTTGGCTAAATCATGACTAGTTCATGCCAATAGATCAAGTTAAACTTCTTAGCAAGAATAAACGGTAACACTTTATTTGAAATGGGGACTCACATAACATCAGTCATGAAAATGAAGGCGTGTTCATGAATATTCATGAGTTGTCATGAAGTGTCATTCGGTAAATAATGACACTTTTAATGCAAAGTTGACACTTCTAATTTACTTTCCATGCACATTTTAATAGAACTTTGCATTAAAAGTGTCATTATTGACCAAATAATTCAAAGTTTACACATTTATTGGACTTTTAATGCATCTTTTAGTGCAACTTTGCATTAAAAGCGTCATTACGACACACCCCTTCAAATAAAGTGTCACCGAATAAGCTACTAATTTTGTTGTCTATTCAAGTTACATTTAACTTTACAAGTAACTTTTTTTATAGCAGTATTGTTACTGCGCTGTACTGTATTCTTTTACTTGAGTAATATTATGAATTAATGCTACCCTAACATGCGGTTGCACTACTGGCGTAGATTGTTTTTAAAGAAATAGATTTCAGAGATTGGAAACATAGATTCTTAGAGTTCTGCTAATGCTTATGCTCATATGAGCAGTTTCTATTTATTTTGTATTAATAAACATGGATATTTTATTTGAAAGATTACAAAAACGTTTATGTATTTATATTAAATTAAAAGCCTGTTTGCTGTGGCCCCCCATTTTCAATTCCTCTGCAGGGAAGTCTGAAAAATTTTAATTTCATTTCCGTCTCCTCCTTTTCTACATTAGACTAAAGTTGGGCACAAGAAGTTAAAAATATCTATTAGATTTCTTTCCATTCAGCTTCTGGAAACTTTCTTTTACTGTTTTAATTATAGCAGTTTGGATTATTTTCTTATTATTGTGTGGATGGTTTAAAGTCAATCTTGGTGGCACTGAGGTAATGAACAGCAAAAATCAAATCAAATCTGGTAAAATAACATAACAGAAAAGATGAACAGTCTAAATAAAGCAACTACTGAAATTAACTGCTGTGAAGCAAGTAAACAAATGAAAATAGAAAGGTGACAAAGCTAATTAAAAGTCCATAAACTCAGAAGTGGCAGAAAGTCGGTGTGTTTTTTAAAACACATTTTGAAGCCGCCTCTTTTAAACCACCTTTAAAAACGCTCAGAACTTCCCATTTTAACCATTTAAACTCTAAAACACACCTGAATATGCGTTCATACACACAATAAAAACCATCTTGGTTCTACCGAAGAAACTAATATCTATGGTTTTTCTTATCTACGTTCCTCCAGCCAATCAGCACCAAGGAAAGCGAATGGTGCCCCTGGATTGGCTGGTTTGCAAACGCCACTCGTTAGCATGTGAAGTAGCATTGTGGCTAGCTGTCTTAGCTTCAGAAGCTGCATTTTATTTCAAATGTTGTAGATATGTTCTACATCTAGATAATTTGGAGCTACGTTCCAGAATGAAGTAAATATAAAAATATGCAAATTTTGAGCCATGAATAAGCAAGGGGTCCACGGTTAATGTTTGTTAGCTAATAATAAAAATATGTATTTATTTGAAGTATTAATTCAAAATAAATTCATCATTTTTTTTCTTCTGTTAATTTGACAAAGAATTTATCCTTCAGATTGGATTTGAGAAGTTTTAGAGACACCAAGTCATTTCATGGAGCTTAACTTCACCAACACAAACCAACAGATCCAGTTTAGAAAGAACCAATGTAAGTCTTGATCTTCATCGGAACGTTTTGTTTCCGAGCCAGCAGCAGAGCAACACTTATGGTCAGCGCCGGTACCAACACGGACTTCCTGGTGAGCCTCTTGAGGAGCGCAGACAGCGCGGTTGGCTTTGGGGGACGGTGCAGAGTTTGACCCTGGATCAGAGATTCCTGCTCCTCCGCCGTCAGGACAACATGGCTGACTTCAGCCAGAACCTCCAGAGCGGCCCGCTGCCCCGCCTGCACGGCGCCGCTCATGTAGCCGCACCATCGGGTGGCGGTCTCAGTGCCGGCCCAGTGGATCCTGTGAAACCAAAAACGTCGTTAAATCGTCACAAAGCATTTTGTCTTTGCTTTTACATTCAAATCAGCACATTTAGAATCCCAATTACAGGTAGATCTCAATAAATTATAATTACTTTAGCAAATATGATTATATTTTCAAGCTCGTGGCTTTTGTTAGAATATTCCTTAATCCAGTGTTTCTCAAACTTTTTCATTCTGAGAAACAATTAACCCATTAAACACTCACAACTCCCTAATTTGAAATTTTCCCCGCAATAACACATCATCTAAATATATTTATCCTGAAATGAAAGATGAAAGTATTAGTTTAACTATTGAGAAGCGTTCATGTTATGTAAATGTGACAAAACCATGAACAAATTGAGGGCCTTTTGAGTTATTTACAAATTCCCAATGTCAAACAAACAAAAAATAAAAATAGGTTCAAGTTGCTGAGGCACCACAACATAAAAATTCTTTACCCATTTATATCAGCTGGATTTATTCGCAGATACAGTTGTGTTCGAAATAATAGCAGTGCCTCAACAGCAGCAAGAAAATCACTGGTTTTATTAACATTTCAAACTCTATACCCCAGATAAGTTTCTGGGGGTAAAATAAAGGTATAGAAAACCAACAAACCCAACAGGACAGCCATGCATACTGTGTATTCTGTGAAATTGAATGATTAACTGAAAAGGGTGTGTTCAAAAAAATAGCAGTGGTGAGTTCAATTAGAGAGGGCATCAATTAGGGAGGGTATTCTGGGAAAAAAGGGTGTTAACAGGTGATCCGTATTTAAGGATCAAGACAACTGGCATGCTGGCTGTGCATTTCTCCTGAAAAAACAATGAAAATGGTTTGTTAAAGACACTGTTCTGAATATGAGCGTTTCCTAATAAAAAATTGATTAAAGAAGGAAAACATACAAAGAGGTGCAGAAAATCATTGGCTGTTCAGCTAAAATGATCTCAAATGCCCTGAAATGGGAGCAAAAACTGAAAAACGAGGAAGAAAAAAGAAAGACAACTCGAATGGACAGAAGAATAGCCAAACTGGCGAAGACTCAGCCAATGATGGGATCCAAGAGGATCAAGCAAGACCTTCAGTTGACAGGGAGTACTGTGACAATCAGAAGCGTCTTACTGAGGTTAACCTTCCAGCAAGAAGCCCCCAAAGTCCCACTGCTGAGAAAAAAGACATGTGCAGAAGCGTTTACAATTTGCCAAAGAGCACATTGACTGGCCTGGAAAGAAATGGCATAATATCTTGTGGACAGATGAAAGCAAGATTGTTCGGGTCTAAGGGTCACAGGCAGTATGTCAGACGCCCTGCAAACACAGAATTCAAGCCACAGTACTCACTGAAGACCATTAAGCATGGTGGTGCAAGCATCATGATATGGGGATGTTTTTCATACTATCAATACATTTCTGACCTTTGGGTGATCTTGTGGTTTTTGATCTGAATTTTTTTGTCAGACAGAATAACGACAAACTTTATCATGGATCAGTTCCAGTACATCAGGATCCTGGAAGAGGTCATGCTGCCATATGCTGAGGAGGAAATGCCTTTGAGGTGGACCTTTCAACAGGATAATGACCCCAAACACACCAGCAAGCGAGCAAAAGCATGGTTCCAGATGAACAAGATTCAACTGATGGAGTGGCCAGCACAATCCCCGGACCTTAATCCCATTGAAAACTTGTGGGCTGACATAAAAAGTGCAGTGCATGAGGCAAAACCAAGAAACGCTGAGGAATTGTGGAATACAGTGCAATTATCCTGGGCTGCAATACCTGTGGAACGATGCCAGAAGTTGGTTGACTCCATGCACCACAGATGTGAAGCAGGAAACCGTGGTTTTGCAACAAGACAATATGCTCCACCTTTACCATCCCACCCCCTTCCTTCTGCCCTCTGGGATAAAAGGTTCTTCCTCTGAACCTTTTCAAGGTCAAGGTTATACAAAGAAGAGTGAAGAGCAAGTATTATTCTTGTTTGTTCTCATCCTCTATTGTCTGAGTAAAATCTGTGAACCATCTTTTCCTGGTTTAAATTGCCGTGCCAAATTGCTGAAACAATACACACTTGCAACCAATTAGTTGGTGACAGAAAAGTAAGAACTTGAGAAAATCTGATTTTCCGTCTAAACTGCTGACATGGTAAGTCCGGCAAAATTAAAGAAAAACGTTGCTTTGTTTTTTTATTCATTTTAAGTTCAGACTGAAGTCACTCTTGCTGTCTAAACATCTATCTTCCAGCTGGCAACAAGTTGATGCAATCAGTAGCTTCTCCTTTCTTAAACAATCATGAGGAAAGATATCCTGTAGTCGTGGAAAAGATGTTAAGAAGGCTAAAATTATCGGCATAAAGCAGAGAAAACATCTGAGGAAAATGTTCAAACTAGTTTAATTGGGTTAAGAACTGACCAACACATTACTGAAAACTTTGACAGATAATCTGGTGAAACCACATTTTTGAATTTCGCACTCAGCCCCTCCAGACTAGTGGCAGCAGCAATTAGCAGACACCTGGTGGACCTTCATGCCTCCTGAGCTTATCATAGGAACTACTTCTCAGCCAAAAGCTAATAAAAATGTTTGTAAACAGCGTAATAGAGACGTGTTGCGATGACGTACCGAGTCTCGGAAAGAGCAGAAGCTTCTTAAAGAGACAGAGACCAATTTCAAGATGTCAAATCACAAACTCACATTTCCTTTAAGTTATGTTTGGTATATTCAGAAGTTTTATAGCAACTGAAGGCAACAGTTTCTTGATTATGATGAAAAAATACACATTATCACCAATGTATTGTTGTCTGTCCATTTACAATTCTCCACTACTTTCTGTCCATTACATAAAATCCCAATGAATATATTGAAGCGTGTGGGTTTTAAAGACATAAAATTTACATTTCGAATGCAATAAACACTTTAAAATAGTGATGAATGGCTTTTTTAATAAAAATCTCTATTCATTCCTTTCCTTTTGAGTTGTGTTTATGTTAGTTAGTACACATCCTGAGGTCTCTGTCCTTCCTTAAATCCTCTTTGATTACCATCTTTATGAATCATTATCAAGCACTTTATGATTTTTTTAGTGACGTTCTTTGTTTCTGTAACTAAAAGCACAAGTAAAATCAAGTCTATCGTTATTATTAAAAGAATGAGGACATTTTCTCGTGGCGGCAGGCAGAAATTAAAGTACTGTAGGACCTTTGAGGTTGTTCATGTCAGTGTATGTTGTTAATAAAGCTAAACGGTGGGAAGTTGCCCTTTTCTGTGGACGACTTGGAGTTAATAAAGTGGAAATGAATAAAGCTGTAGACTGTCTGGAACTTCGCAGAACTTTCTGCTCTGATAGTATATAATCAAAAGTGTTTCCATGTATTTATAGCAGAAATCAATTCTTATTATGATGGTTTTGCCTCGACTGATTTCCCTTTGAGGTCGGCTCCAGACAGTCAAAGCCTGTTGAAGTGCTGAACAGAAAGCACCCGAGTCGAAATGTAGCGGTGATGACTTAATAACCGCAGCGCAAATATTTTCTCCCACCTGCAAAAACACAGCAAACGATGAAAAGGAAAATCTATCCCCCTGATGGTGAGTGGTTCACATGCCCTGCGGCAGGAACATGCTGCCTCCATCAGCACGCTGGCAGCCGCGCCTCTGTTGGTTTTCTCACAGATGACTGTTTTCATCATATGCAGATCATTTGTATGCATTCTGTAGCGCATTATACCTCAGTTCCCAAAACCAGCTGCCTGAGCCAATCCGGCTCTCTCCACACGTGATTGGTCTAATTCAGAGCACAAGTTAGCTTCCCATGTGAGCAACGGTTGCAGCTAACGCTACAGCAGCTAAGCAATATGTGTTTGTGTATAATCTGATTTTTTTTTGTGCTGCAAATACTCAAGAGGACGCCTTTTTATTCTTGCTTATCAATCGTCTCTGTAGCCAGAATGAAAAAGAGGACACTCATTTGATTTATTATTTAAAAGAAAGAGGTAAGGTAAGGGACAAATTAATTCTCATGAGTGCAGACCGACACCAGACCACAAAACCAACCTGTAATCCGAAAGCCACCCCCACAACGTCTGGCCAGCATATTTTATGATTAATTTATATTTTCTGAACAGGGAGTTTGCGGTTTGTGCTGCAAACAGCTTTACCATCTCGTCTGCGGAGAAACGCGACAGGAGTACAAAACAGGATCAAGATGAATAAAAACAGAGTGACCATGTAAACAAATGGTCAGCAGGTTGCAGTCAGGATGTTTTTGTAAGCATTTTTATTTCCTAATAGGCTCAACAAGGGGATTCATCAACAGAACACCTTGAACTTTCAGAGAAATGTTAAGAAGCTTTGCTTGCAAGTGTGCTGCTTGTTAAAGTCTCACAAGGACAGAATTATATACATTGTCCATCACACAGCTGTGAAAAATAAATTCATTCATTATGTATTTAGTCTGAATATATAATTAGTTGTAGCAATAGACTGAGAAATATTTATTTCAGATGAAAAAAACAATACAGTAATGATATTGTAGGTGGTTTCGTTTTTATAGATTTCGCCATGTTGACATTGCTCTTCTTTTTTTGTTCACGTTGCAATGAAATGTGGGTAAATTATGCCTTACAGTCCAACTGCACTAACGGCGTCCACCCAAAACAGCATGAGTAACGTCATTAAGCCTTTTCAAATTTAACAGGAGCGCATTGAAATCAACGGGAATGTAGAAATCATAAGAGGTGATGAAGATGAGGAGGACCAAACGCAGGAAGTGGACAGAGCTGGCCGAAGGAGCTGGTGTTTGCTGCAGCGGCTGTCTTCAGCTTCATAAATGAAAACAATGAATAACACGTACCTCTGGTCGGTAAGTACTTCTGTAGCTCTATATCTGGTCCGGTCTTCTTTGGGGTGTTGACTGACAAAGGCTGTTGGAGCCTTTGTCAGATTTGCTCGTACAAATGACTCAAAGTCTTCTGGAGAGAAATGTTGAGAGCGCAAATCTTTGTTCTTCGGTTCCGATGTTCTGTTAGACATTGCTCTTCTTTTGTTTTGTGTTGGACGCTTCCAGATTCACCTCACCGTTTTGTTTCTTTTAAATTACAGTCAACAATGACACAATGTGGCATTATCTAAAATTACACCAGTCAAACGCAATATTTTACACAACAAGTCAGTTTAAGTTAGCTTTCCTGTGTTTACTCTGCAGATTCCAGTACAGAATGGCCCAAAACCCGTCATCAACCCAGCGGGTTTAAAAATGCCGACCTCCATGGGTGAAAAATATAAGATACACATTTTTGAAGTACTTTTGAATTTTGGTGCATCACAAGCAGCAAATTGTTTGATTAATAGGAAAATTACAGCATATTTAGGCCAACATTGGATCCCTTTAAATAAAACTGCAGTTCTTGACTCTTTGTTTTTGCTGTAGAGGTAAGGAAGTTGTCTTAGCTTTGTTCATTCATTAGAGGCCAGATTGTTAAATTGTGCAGATAAACTGGACACTACTTAATTCACAGTGCCAGATTAATTAGTGTCCTTCTTAAGTACAATTCCTTCAGCGCTAAAAAGAAAAGGTTTGACGTTTGGACTAAATGATGATGTGCTAGTCATTTCGTTTATATTGCCTTTCATTCTCAGTGTTGTGGAAAAATATACTGCAGATAAGCCCTGAATTTGACTAGGCCACTCCAAAACAGGTGTGCTTTGCGTTACTCTCCAGTGGCATAATCCAAGTGCGCTTTAGAGTTAAGGTCAAAAATTGGCAGCGGGGTTTTCCACGATTGTTGCTTTTCCAGATAATTTAATTCTGTAAATTCATGATTAAATTTGGACATTTCCACTTACTTGGTAAAAATCTGCCTTATTAAATTCCACTGCATTGAACTTTCTTACAAACTGTTTCACCATTTTTGCTTCTCCACATGCCTGAAAACAAATCATTACCGTACTCCGTTTAATTGCTTTTACGTTTGTTTTGGAGCAAACGTGTTGGCATGAAGAGAGTGTGCTGAAAGTGTTTCATGAAAATTGTACAAGAAACTAAATAATTTTCATTCCAGAAGCTGTAAAAGATTTGTGCAACATTTAGCAGCCGTTTGCCGTTCCATGTATAAGTTTTGTTTAGCTTTTGGCTCAGTGCATTTCATTTTGCTTGCAGTTCACTTGGGAGACCTCGACTCTTACATTTTTGATGCACTGTAAAGGCCTGCCTATATTTTGTAGCCCAGCAGAGCTCTTGTTCTTGGTATTCGAAGCACAGTGCTGTAACCTTGCAAAGGTAGGATAGTGTGAAGACATTTATTCTAAGCTTGGGAACAATATCTTAGTCTGCAGATAGTGTTTTGATATTAAGCAGAGATAACTGGAAATGTTCTGTAAGAGGTTGTGGGAAGTTAAAACAGATGAAATATCATGATATAGACAAATGCATGTAAAATAATGAGTGTAATGTCTTCATATATGTTATAAATGTCATATCCATGCTAATAATTCATATCCCTGAATACAGGCTGCACTTGATTTTATCAAACGAATTTTTAACTCAAAGAAAAACATGCAGAAAAAAATACTTTGAATGCCATTTATCCTGAGAGATCCAAACCAACTGGGGTTTATATAAAAGAGTATTCGCTTCAATTATTAAATCATCAATTAACTGTGATTACCCATATTTTTTTGGACGCAGAACAAAAAAAGTGTTCAGTTCCCTAACCAGAGCCACCCCCAAATAACTAAAATTACCGGAAACCGCCCTCAAGAAACATTAATAACTCCTATTTTATAAGTTCAAACACCAAATATACTTTAATATTTAGGATAGTGTTGCTAAACTTGAAGAAGGTAAAGTCCATTTTATTTATGTAGCACATTTTCAGCAACAAGGCAAAGTGCTTTACATGAATTAGAACGAAATACAAACAAAACAACAAAACCAAAAGAAAGACAAAAATATAAATAAATATTGGTGCTCCATATTTCATTCTTCTTCAGGGTTGCATAAACTAACAGAAGTTTCTCTAGGCCTTGCTCCGACATTAAAGTATAAAGCTAAATGTTGGTCTAATTGTGCATTCGCACCATCAGTCAAGGGCCCGTTGTTGTGCCTTCAAGCCTCTAGTGCGGCGCTATTTCAAGCGTTCAAAGCGTCCGACATCTGGCTCAGCAATGGAAAACAACGGCTGGAGTGATTTTAACGTGTCTGAGTCTATGTAGAGGCGAGTCGAGCCTCTACATAGAGTTTTAATGTAAATCAGACGCGCAAAACGCTAGGAGTTCAGCAAAACGTCAAGCATCTGCATTCAAAGTGCACAGGCATCCAACTTGAAGCATCGGACCCGTTAATGACGCGCGAAACGCGTTTGGTGTGAGCGTTTCTCAATCAGTAAGTATAAAACGAAATGTTTGTTCCAGTTGTTCTGTGCTGATAAGTAGATCAAACAGTGAAGTGAATCTGTAAACATTGGTGAATGTAGATTTGATCTTTTTTTAAAAACAGAAATAAGAAACATCATTACTGCAGGTCTAAACTCAGGAGAATTACTATGGTGCTTTCATTCTTTGCAAACATCTCAGAGTCCAGCAGCCCGACAAACCATCCGGGTCTATTAGGCTTATTACAGAAAGCGTAATGTAGCCCCTAATGAGATACAAAGGATCTCAAATCAAACCGCACATCTGCGGGCTAATATCGTCATTTCTCCAGCAATTAAATGAGGTATCTTCCTTGTGCTGGACGCGGTCAAGGTCGTAGCACATCTCTGGGGATTCGTTTGTCATGCAGGGACAGAATGCCAATGAGGGGCCGCCATCCCCCCGTTGCTGTTTCAGTCACGTTAAGCAACGAGCTTCCCCTGCTCCCCGTTGACTGGATGTCATTATAGAAACGCATTACCAGAATCCCCCTACCTTCCAGTCGCTCTCGTTTACTCAGTCCTGTGCATCCTTGAACAGACCATTAGAAATGGATTATGGGACATTTTCTTCAAGGAATAAACCTCCTGATGACCTTTTTTTTGTTGTATTTTTTGATCTGGACAAGCTGTAATTCAAGGCACTCTTCATGTCTCATGTGTTTGAGTTGAGGAGGCATTGAAATGGTTTCTGTGGTATAAGAATAGAATAAACAACCAGGAAATACAAACTATCTCTCAACCTGTCAGCAACCAACGAGCAAATCTCATTAAATAATAAACTCCAAAAAATTACTAGGAAGATTTAGGATTTTCTTCTTCTTCTTCTCCATGGTTTGTCCAAGTGAGAGTGCAGAAGAAGACGAGACGTTTGGAAGAGTTGGAGAAGCAGAGGTGTGATTATGTTTGTCATCAGCGGGGTGATTACCTGCCACAGGGATTCCTCAGGCTCGGCTGGTAAAACGTTAGCAGACCGGGTGCCATGACATTGACGGGGCAGCCGCCGCTGAACTCCTCCTTAGCCCAGTCCTTCAAAACAAAACGGGGCTAAAGATATAACTCACATTTTAATGGTGCAGCAGAAAAAGAAGAAGGTAAAATGACAGTAACTCCTGAAAAGCTAGCATAGACTACTTAAAATTCAGATTTAACGTAGGATGTCCTACCACCCCCCCCAAGACATCCTTGTTTGGCAGGATTATGAAAGTTTGTTTTGTTTTTATTTTAGAAAGACTTTTGAGAGATTAGACATAAATCTACCAGCGTTCTCCTGGCAACACACACAATTAACGGACAACACAAAACGAAAATAATAAGAAACACCTGGACAGTTAAAGTTGCCCAGTTGTTCAAACATAATTTAGTTTTGTTCGTAGGAAGGTCTAAATGTTTACAAAAGGATATTTCTCTATCCACCAAAATAAAGCTGAAATCGGAGCCTTTATGGTCTGTATTAACTTGGCCATAACTGCAAACACACAAATTCTTCCAAGTAATTTGGTCTAGTTTCTAGAGCAAGTATCTTGAAATGAAACTGACTTAATAGTACAATTTCAGCCAGATATATAAGCTTGTTTAAAGTAAATAATTTCTTAAGATTGAATCTTCCCCATCATCTCTCAGCAAATTTCGCCCTCAATTTAATTTACTCACTGATGCACCTTTTCTTTCTTTTATGTTGAAGATGTAAACATACATGTAAATTTCTTCATCATTTCTACCTGATATGTTAATAAGTGGCTTTTATTTTAAATATCAGGAGGAATGATTGTATTTATGTTAATTAAACTTCTGATTTTGAAGACAATAATACATAAATCTGACATTCTCTCTTTCATTATTGTGGCATTTAGCAAATAGAAATAATTTTGGTAATTCTGACTGACATAAAACAAGAGAAGTTTTGTCTGATTGTGTCAATGCATTTGTTACTTATGTAAACTTCTGGTTGACTTCATATAAGTGGTATTTTTTTTATTTTTTATTTTTCGCTTTCAGACTGTATGGGAGCAAAGCAAGAAATGAAAACAGAAAAAATATGTCAGAGAAGGCTGGAAAGGCAGACAAAATTACAGAGCTGAGAAATGAGAAATCCAAGACAGAAGAAATGAGCGTTGGAGAGAGCGGGAGAAAGATGGGCCTGAATCTGACAACGGTTTGAAACGCTGTGATAAAGAGTCAGAGGGAGCCGGGGAAACAGGCGGCGCTGCTGCAGGATGATGTGGCAGGTCTTTAATTGATGTCTATATTAAACTGAGGACAGGAGGAAGCAATATTTCACATTCTGGGTCTCACTTTCTGTGAACAGAACATGCATTTTGTTTGCATCAGTAGAAATTACAAAAATACAGCTGCTAAAATTGATCTTTTTACATTTTTGGACGATTTTATCACCTTTTTCACCGTGTTTGTTGCTTCGCCAAATGTTCAAAGCTTGTAGATGTTTTATAGCCTCAACCTGCTTTAAAGTTCTTCTGACCCTCTGAGACATTCACAGAACAGCTGGATTTAGAGATTAAAAACCACAAAACTGGATCTTGTTTACTAATAAGGCATAGGATTTATTGAGGAGTCTCAGAGAAAAAGGGGTATTACAAAAAAAAAAAAAAATCACTTTTCAGACTTTTAAAGAATTGTAGTTTACAATTATTCAAGTAAAATAAAGAAAAACATTAAAAAAAAAGAAAACGTGAACATTTCCAGGCACTTAAATATGTTGCCAAACCCTGTTGATTAAAATAAATCATGAGGAATTCTTCTGCAACACAGCATGGCTTTGTAAACAGTGGCGATTTCTACAATTGTGAGCTGCAGCTTAACTGCTGAGTGATTATAAGACAAATTAAACTGTCAGTGTTGAAGGCACTGAATTAGATGCTTTTAAAGTGTTTTGCAGCGTAGCTTAAAAGCTATCACTTTGTGCCGTCGTTCAGTTACACGAATTGACATTTTTATTGGTCACGTAGAGCCGGTATGTGCAACATGCATCCAGTCAGCGAGAGAAAGAGAGAGAGATGGGGGACGTATAAAAATGTGGCGACGTTTTTAAGATTTTCAAAGCATATGTGTGGATTAGGAAAGCTGATCTACGGCGTGCGGTGGAGCCGGGAGGGGAACCGCTGTAACAGCTGAATATTTGATGGGTCCAAGTTGACTCACTAACATAAACCTGCAATTTTCCCGCTTAATGGGAAAGCGGAGGAACGTAACCGCTCTGAGCCCGGTGAGAGGCGGCGAAGAAATTAAAATGATCTTTTGAACTCGGAGGCGTTCTTATCTGTACATTTATCGTCGGGGACGTTCGGATAACAGTAATTAAAAGAAGGTGGAGGAAAAATCTGATAACAATTTAGCAGCCATAAAGAAAATCGAGGGAAATCTTTCCGCCGCTTAAGCAGCCTTCATTCATTATTCTGGCTTTACTCAAAGTAATTGTTCTAAAAAGTGATGTCCCCCCTGAGTCTCTTTGTCAGCGAAGTAAAATCATGATATCTCCTTTAATGTTGCTGCCTTGGGTTTGCTCAAAGCGCTTTTCCTTTCGATGGCACGAAGGAGGAAAAGCAGCCGAGGAGCTGGAATCAAACATCCAGCATGATTAATGTACTGTTTCACATTTAATCAATGTGCACTATGCATCATGTAATGCAGCTAAATAGCTGTTCTGTTTGTGTGTGACACAACATGATTAGGGCAAAAAATAATATTCCCAGCAGGTATTTTCCTCTCCAGTAGAGCAGCTGTGTGGAGGTTTCATATTCTTTCCTGACTGCCCTCCATAGATTTAAAGGGAACCATTTTAAATCAGACTAATGCACCTTCTGATTCCCTCTTTGCAGATTCCTGATTAAATTTACGGAATAGAAAAGGAAATGTTTCCTCTTCTGTATAAGAGAAAATAAAAAAGGGAGGAAAGTAGAATTTAAAGTGAGGGAGGGGAAAAAAGAAACGACCAACGAAAAGGGACAGAAAAAAAATACGGTCAAATGCAAGTGGAATAATGCATATTCACTCAAAGGTAAAAGATAAAACATTGAGTTTTAACATAGAAATAATACTGTATTGTTATTAAAAAATGTTTAACGGAGAAAAATGTGCAAGATGTGGATAAAAACAGATTATAAGAAATGAAGAGCTGCAAAAATAAAAGAGGGATGTGCAGATAACAGCAGAGATACAAAACTTATAAAGTTCATTGGCAGCAGCGACAGTTATGGAGTCCAACAGCTGCAAAAGGAAGGATCTGTGATAACGCTCAACAGTAGCGAGTATACCGTGTGTACCTGGAAATGTTCCTTTGAGTAAAAAAACACCTATATAATTATTGTACTTTTTTCTGTTTTTCCACTTTGCTATTCACAAAGTTATAGAAGTAAATAAAAATGCCATAAAACACCTCAGAGGTGTTTTATGGCATTGCATAAATGGTTGCAAAATGGTTACGATGCAACTTTCAAACGACCTGAAATCCTTCACTCTTCAGCGAGAAAGTTTTACACACAGAGATGGAAAACATCTGACAGCTGCAGATTTTCACAGAAGTGGATGTTCCAGAAAATCAAACTTCTCTGAATGTAAAGAGTTAAATATTGACAGACAGAAGAAGGGTGGCATTTATGGCAGAGGAAAGTTTTCAAATCTAAAAAGAATACAGTGGCATCACTTCAGACCAATCAGTATTGTTTGTATCTCAAACAGGTTTATTGTATTCCCATGGGAGCATTTTTATTCAAAGTACACATTATGTGTAAACGTAAAGAGCGTCCAGCATGAAAACATCATCCTGCCTTCACTGGTTAAAGTCGGTGACTTCCTGTTTCTTGATCCATTTAAACCCAGAGTTCCTCTGAGTTTACAGTAGCCATTGAAATTCAGAACACATCTGCATTCCTTATAATAATAATAATAGTGTATAAAATCAATAAAGAGATTTATAACCCTGTTGGATGGGAGTCGGATTTTGCAGGTACATTACAGCTAGTAGTAGAGGCTGGTTTTACGTGCTGCTACCTCACTTAGGAGCATCTCAGAGTAATGAAATGTGGAGGAATCTTGCCTCCAGGTTTTAAGAAGGGGTTGTTCTCCAAGCCATTCGTGGCCTCAGTTATTGAGCAGTGCAGTGCATCAACAAAAAGGAGAATAAATCACATTCTTGCATTGGCTGCTTTGCAAATTCACGCTTCCGGAGCTTCATCGTCTTTCAAATTTTACACATGCTCTATGAAAAAAATAAAAATAAGCGAATGGGCAAATATTCTGAGAACAATTCAGATTTACTCTTCACAGAAAAAGCTGGGGTTCACTTCATTCCATTTCACCATAAAATCCTTGCAGGTTTATGGACATCTACCCAAAATGTACTTTTTTTCAGAATTTGATTGTTTTATTATTATTCCCTCAAACACAAACACTTTGTTGCTTTGACTCATTCTAGCATGTTTGACAAATCCTTGAATCTCCCGTGGCAACCAAAAGCACCTCCACCTATTTCCCCAAAACTCCTCCTTGTAGTTTCATTTCCCCACTCCACTCCTTCAGACTAGCGGCAGCAGAAATCGACAAACACCTGGTGGAACCACTGAGCTTATCAAACTGCAACGCTCCAAGAAAACAGTTGTAAACTGCATCAATGGACGACATGGAGAAGCATTGATGTGATGACAAGATGAAAGAGGAGAGTTGGAAATGGTTCTTAAAGAGACAGAGGCCAATTTCAAGGCCTCCTATATATATATATATATATGTATATATATATATATAATAATATAATATAATATCACAAGCAAATGGCAACCTTGATGAGATCACAAGAAAAAGAGCCACAACCAAATACCTCCAACGAATAAGACAAGTCCTGAGAAGCCAGCTCAATGGCAAGAACAAGATCCGTGCAATAAACAGCTATGCCCTACCAGTAATCAGGTACCCTGCAGGAATAATTAGCTGGCCAAAGGAGGAGATACAGGCCACAGATGTTAAGACCCGGAAATTACTAACAATGCATGGAGGGTTCCACCCCAAATCCAGCACACTGAGACTCTACACGAACCGCAAAGAAGGAGGCAGAGGACTAGTGAGTGTGAGAACCACTATCCAAGACGAGACATCCAAGATCCATAGATACATCAGGGACAAAGCCTCAACAGACAATGTGCTCAGTGAATGTCTCAAACAATGGGGAACAGAACCTGAGGTGCCGGAGGAACCATCATGGGAGGACAAGCCCCTGCATGGGATGTACCACCGGCAAATAACCGAAGTGGCTGACATCAGAAAATCCTACCAATGGCTGGAAAAAGCTGGACTGAAGGACAGCACAGAGGCCCTCATCATGGCCGCCCAGGAACAGGCCCTAAACACCAGAGCAATTGAGGCCCAGATCTACCACACCAGACAAGACCCAAGGTGTAGGTTGTGCAAGGAGGCCCCTGAGACAGTCCAACACATAACAGCAGGGTGCAAGGTACTGGCAGGGAAAGAATACATGGAACGACACAACCAAGTGGCAGGCATAGTGTACAGAAACATCTGTGCAGAATATGGACTGGAACCCCCAAGATCAAAGTGGGAAACACCCCCGAAGGTAGTGGAGAATGACCGAGCTAAGATCCTGTGGGACTTCCAGATCCAGACAGACAAAATGGTGAGGGCGAACCAACCAGACATAGTCGTGGTGGATAAACAACAGAGGAAAGCCGTTGTGGTGGATGTGGCAATACCAAGTGACTGCAACATCAGGAAAAAGGAGCATGAGAAACTAGAGAAATACCAGGGCCTAAGGGAGGAACTGGAGAGGGCCTGGAAGGTGAAGACCACAGTGGTGCCTGTGGTCATCGGGACCCTCGGGGCAGTCACCCCCAAAACTGGAACAGTGGCTACAACAGATCCCAGGAACAACATCAGACATCTCAGTCCAGAAATGTGCAGTCCTAGGCACAGCCAAGATACTGCGCAGAACCCTCAAGCTCCCAGGCCTCTGGTAGAGGACCCGAGCTAAGAGGAAGAAGAATCACCACCCGCGGTGGGTGAGAAGGGAATTTTTTTTATTTTATATATATTTTATAATAAATACATTTTTATAAAAACTGAAGATAACCTAGTCACTGGTGTTATTAAAACCCAAAATAACAAATGCATGATACGCTGAAACATCAAAATGCGTATTTTTAGACTTCCTTGAACAAATCTATCTGATCAGACATTTATTTTATTATCATGCTGTATATATATTCATAAAATTGGCTCCAATAACAGAGGATTATAATGCAAAAAAGCAAATGTAGTCAGAAGCAAAGAAGGATGTACCTTCTTCATCTCCTTAAATCCTGCCATGCAGAGTTATCATGGATGCTTGAGGGACTGAATTTTACAAAATAAAACATCAAATCTATCTTTTTATGCACCAGTGTTTGATTTCAGAGCAAAAACATTGGGTTTATACCAAACAACAAACACTTTGACCACTGAAGGACTTACTTTCTCCTCATAGTGAATGCATGATGCAGCCTCAGGACCGAGATACTTCACCAGACTAGAAAGCACAGCTGTTCTTCTTTCTCCAGCCTGCAAACAGAGAAAATCCAGGCTCAGCGTTGTACCGGCAGCGCTTAGCATTTAAAAGCAGAGCGGCATACTGCTGAAATAATAATGCACATCCGTGTTTCTCCCAGCTCAAGGAGGGTTTTTATTTTGTGAGGAGCCACAACATTGAGCATGAAACCAGGAGGAATGCAAGAGTTTGTAGGAATAAAGGAAAGGATGAAGAGGCATGCAGTGCAGCGAGGGTGAAGGATCAAAGCTGTAATTTAATGCTTCCTGCTGCTGCTGCCTTTGATGGACAACTGTTTACTAACTGGCATTTTGGTACACACTGAATTCATGTGTTTTGTTTAAAATGTATAATTTTGTTTCTAAATGATGTTTCAATATGAATTTGCTTTTTAAAAATGTATGTTTGTAGCTTGAAGCACTTTGTTTCAGCTGCTGCTAGTCTGGAGGAGCTGCAGATGAAACTGTTTTAAAGCGCTTTATAAATAAAACTGGCTTGGATTTGAATATTTTACTATGTAATCTGTATTTGAATGTACTTTGTTGGTCTATGATGCAAGACTAAAATCTTATAGCCAGCTTTTTTGGATCTGGAGAGTAAATGTTTTGCTTCTTCTTTGCAAAACATCTCAAACTCAAAGTTGATGGAAAGCATTTGTTAAAAACTGTTATTCGTGCCCCAGATTCTCAGCTAACTTTAACTAGTACATGAATAAGCTTTGATATAATCATTTTTATGAAACAGATGTTGTGCAGCAGTAATATTAAGGTCAAGAGTCTGAACGAAAACTCACTGCTTAGAATTGTCTAAAAACTGAAAAAAATATAACTGTGTATAATAGTATCAGTAAAACACTTAAAATACCATTTAATTAATTAAGGTTTGTGGCAGTAATGGGACAGTATTTGATAATTGGAGTGCTTTTATTAGTAAAGATCCAGATGCATCTGTATGAAATCTGAAAAATTGCCCGTACATTTCATGCATCATCTCAGCGTTCCATCAGAAATTAGGTTGCAAACAAATTGCAGGCAAGACGTGTGAGAGAAAATGTGGGGAAAAAAATGGTAATAACAGAGCGGGGAATAACTCAGACAAATTTCAGAGGGGTAAAAAAAAAAAAAAAAAAAAAAAGAGAGAAAGAAACTGAGGAACTGGAGAGGAAAAGCATTTGAACCATTCAGCAAAACAATGTAAGCAAAACACAGCAAAGGAGAAAAATGAAACTCAAAGGAAGAAAATATAAACAACACAGTGAGAGATGCAGAAGAATTGCAGAAAGGATGAGCAAATTGGAAGGGGTAGGATGGAAGAATAGACAAAGTGAAAAGGAATGGAGATAAGGCAACGAACACACAGTTCCTGACTCGTCTTATCTGTCTCTACTGCGTTTCTTTGTCTCCGCTGTCTCCCTGCTTACGACCTATTAATTTATCCCAAAGAAAAAGAAAAAATTAGGATGCCCTCTACGCTATTTGAGAAAAACAAACAGCAGAGCTGCAAGGGTTTAAAGCAGAAGGGGGAGCATCAGATGTCCATCCACTATTTTAAATTGCATTAGAAATGTTTATTGAAATCCTTTTTGAAACACGAGGAAAGAAAAGAGGGTTACATAACGTCGCCGTGTGAAGCAGTAAAGGCGCATTGATTTAAAATGAACCTGATTGGCTCTTGTTTTGTTAAACGCAGGTCACCTCACACCTCATTAAGCGAGCAAAGCTTACAGACGACAATAGAAGAGCCCTGCTGCACTAAAGCGTGGGCTTATATGCTCAAAACATAAATAGAACATTTACACGGCATAAAAAGCAAAACTAAATTGTAGCTTACTCGTAAAAAGGTGCAGCTACACAACAGATTTATAAGGACGGGTAAAAAGTTTTTATGTAAACCACGTGTGTCAAATCCAGAACACCGTAAGACTCAGGGGTGTCAAAACCTTTTGTCACCTGGGCCAAAAAAGGGGAAAAAACTAAAATCAAAAATAAAATTGTCAAAGTTTTTGGCTCCTTTGGTTTTGGATTTTCAAAATCCAAAACATAAAACGGGCATCTTGTTTTGAAATTCTTTTGGGCTCAGTACAAAAATTTATCCTCAGATACAAGAGCAGAAGTTGGAAGTTGGGGTCACTGTATTTTAAGATGCTTGCTACATTTACCCAAACTCCATAAATTAAATAAAAGTTGATTTCGGTGCGGGAAAGTTAGTAAACATCCCTGGATAAACGTGGATCTGCTTATAAGAAAAACTGGGTGTGAGAAAATGATGATGGTGGTAATTTCATCCTGATTTAAAAATTAAAAGTCAATTTGGATGGGCCAAGTGTCTCATTCTCAAACTGCTTTGGGAGGCCACACAAAATCAGTCAAAGGGCCGCAAATGGCCCCCAGCCCACACTTTGAACACCCCAGCTGTAGAATCATAGTTTTTTTTTTGCATAGTGTCAAATTACAACGTGAAAATATGTTACATTTATCATTTTAAGACATGCTTGTTGTATTTTGATTGGTTCTTTCCCACGTTGACATTCAGAACAATAATTCAAAAGTTTAAACAACTGGAAAAAGACTGCTGGGAGAGAACTGCGGGTTGTCCTGGCAGAGGTTAAATAATCACCAGAGAAAGCAAAACGTGGTATCTAAACAGTCACTATGTCTCCATGGCAACCGCTTACCTTCAGCTCTTTGGGGCTCAACTCTGCCAGTTTTCAGCTGAGACCAGATACGTACCTAGTGTATACATCTAAAACGAAGATTTATGCATGATAAAATTTTGTTCTCACTCTTTTGTACCAGATTTAATACATCTACGCAATTATAATAATGAAAATAGTCAAATATATTGACTAGTATTTAGTATAAGAACTGAAATAGCTTTCAGGTTTTTGGGAGAAGAAGTGGTTTCAGAAATACATGCATCCAAAACAACATGATTATGATGCTAAATTTGCGTTGAAACATCATTTGGCAGAAACTGGTCGTCCATTTTTAGAATAATTCTTTTCATATTCGGAAGAAATGTTGAGTTATTTAAATATTTACTCCTAAAGCATTTCTAGGTTCAAATTGTGGTTTGGAGTCTCTCTTGGTACTCCAGCTTCCTTTCATAGTCCAGGATAGATTTATTTAGTAGTTTAAAGTTAGTCAAAATTAGTCACAAATAAGTTCTCTGTCACTTTAATTCCACCAGAGCAAACCAGCATTTAGCAATCTAAAACGCTTGCGGTGGGAATTAATGTAGGGCATGAGGGTCCAAATGAAAAATGGTATATCCGATCAACAACTTCCTCTTATTTAAACAGCACATACTGTGCATAATTGTAACCCTTCTGCCCGCTTGCATCACACGCTACCACATTTTCTCTGTGTTCAGGAGCAGAGCGGCAAGTGGAGGTTAATTATTAAGAACCTTTTGCTGCTCGTCTCTGCAGGGTGACAGCTACTACAGCTGCAGAGCTTTAAAGCAAGGCAGGAAAACGACCTAAATTGCAAAACAACACCAGACACAATGTTGGGTTTTGTCTTATTTTTTTTTCTCCCCGAGTAAAAAAAACAAACAAAAGAACCCAAAGTACTAGAAAAGGGGAAATAAAGGCAAAGGAATTATATATAAGAAGGGTTCCTGGTGAAGCTTTGAAACACTTACAGCTGTTTGATAATGTTAAGATTGTGTTTACCCCCCTTAAAATGAAGCAGAATAGATCCAAGAAGGAACATTTTCACCTGGAGATAAAAAAAAAAGAAGTACAAAAGGTCATTGGCAGCATCAGCTCCAGCAGTGACTGACAGTGTTTTCACACTTGGTAGTTCACTAGACTTGGTTCAAATGGGGACAGAAATAGCAACATTTGTTACATTTTCAGCTGGTGCAGACTGTTTTCACACTGCACTGGGTCAAACCAAGCAAACCTTTTGAAAAACCTGTTCACCTCCTCACCTGTGGGGGCGCTGCGCCAAGAACCACCGAAGGGAATGACACAAAACACGGAGCGCAACTGTCTTCTTTGCAAACAAAAATGGAGCGGAGTCAGACTTTAGTGGTTGTAGGATTTCTCTTTTGTCTAAAGACAAAATATGGAGTCAGGTGTACTTTTTGTCTGAAGTCAAAAGAGACTCACAAGTTTGATTTATTTACCCAGAATTATCAGTTTTATTCCGCTTCCTGGTCTCCGGTCTGCTCAGTGTTCACATATTTATTCAAACCGCACCAGAGTTTGATTTTTTTTTTTTGGTCCACATCAGAGACTGATTACGCATTCACACCTCCTCAAATGAACCAGACTTTCTAGGCAAACGAACTAGAATTGGATTAAAGCAGACTGAACAGGGCTAATGTGAATGCACCCTTAATTTAGAAAAGAGACGGGACTAAACACAAATAGGTTGAGCCAGGAGCTCAACAAGTGGATTTAGATAATGACTGTAACAATTATGTCAACTGCTTTTTCTGTGAAAGAAAGACAGCTAAATACAGGAGCACTCTTTTAGGAAAGAGACACAGCTAAAAAAGGACTTTCTAAAACCAGAATTCAAGAATTAACGCCAAAGGTTTAATCACCAGGAGGAGACGGTGGTAAACATGAGCAACTGACCTGCTAGCAACAGAGAATAGCTCCGTTATTGGCTTCATACAGGAAAAAGAACTAGCTAATCACAAAACATGGGGCCACGTATACTTTCTATCCTATTTTAGGTCATGTCAACAGTAGCTTTGCCATTTATTTCGTCTAGGAAAAAGACCTGGCTAATCAGAGAAACTGAGCTGGATAAAAACAAAATGTGTTTGAAAGTAAAGAGAAAAGAGATTCAGTTAAAAATCAAAAGCACTGAGCCGAGTGTACTTTCTACTGGACAGAAAAAGACAAAAACTAACATCATCAAAAGCTCCATGAAAGGCTTCATCCCAAAAAGGAGACCCTGTTGAACAGAACACTGTGTCGGTAAGAACAGAGAATGGCTCCATCATTGGCTTTATACAGGAAAAAACACACGGAAATATGGAGTCAGGTGTACTTTCTTTTGGAATAAAAAGCACAATTACAACAATAGAGTTGTCAATTACTTTGTCTAGGAAAGAAACTGAGCTGGACAAAAAAAACAAAACACAAAAAAAACAAAACTACTCGCAGGTACTGGCAGTACAATGTCCACTAATGATTTATTTCCTGGAGTAATTTTAATATCTTTTCTTTCACCTCACATCCAGAGCAAACATAAAACCACGTCTTCATTTTCCAGCCAATTAACACCTAATGAACTAAAAGCACCAGATGTCCATTGCAGAGGCCACTTGGACATAAATGTCCCTCACACTGGGTTTTGTTTTGGGCCACTTAAAAATGCTTTTATCTCCTATATTTTATGAAGTAATAGCCACAGCGAGCTGGCAGCAGCGTCCGCCCATCCATCCGCCTCATTCCTGGATGCAATTTTCTTAATGCTGCACTCAAGTAATATTGTTATTATGACAAGACACAATACTGTGCCTTTGTCTCCACACACAATGGAAATCTGCACCAGCCCTCAACATGCAGTCAAAATCGAATGAACCTCTCTGTAATGCTAATGTAGCCTGTTATTTTAGAGTAAGTGGGAAATAAATGAATGTTTGAAAACATTTTAGTTTTCGTGACCTGTTATTCCTGCCCAATATTTGAGCCTTTTATTGAATACATCTCGCTTTTCTCGTTTTACCATTAGCATGCTCCATGACTTCACATGAGATCATGCAGAATTCAAATCAAATATCAAACAAGCCTGAGGAGCGGCTGCTGCATGCAGGATGAGAGCTCTGCTAAGATAAACACAGGTTCATAATAATCTGATTAGAGCGATCTCAGCCCCTATTGACTTTACCTCTCTCGCGCTCCAAAGAGTCGCCTGCTGGCCGGAAATGAAGCCCACCAGGGCCGGGTTCCCACGTGGGCTGGTGGCGTCAAACGTGACACAGAACGGACAGTCGGTGGAAGATCCTGCCACGATTTCTCCTGACAAACCTTTCTCCTTCCAAAAGGCCTGCAGGAAGACACAGACGTTCCAGCTCCATCAGCGGCTTGAAGTTAAATTCAAGTCAACAATAACGAGATGTTCAATGGGCATCCGATTTTGAGAACAAAGACAATAATGAAAAGGAGAGTTTCTTTGATTTTCAGCAGGGGAGAACGAAGTGGATCCGCTCAGAGGCAGAACTGTTTTAAGCTGCCAGCGTGGGGGCCACATTATGATGAGTCATTTTTCTGCTAATTCTTACTAGATTGCTTTATTTCTGCTGTATTTACAGTAGCGGTTTATTTCCTACAGGTGTGGAAACAATAATACACTTATTCCTCTCAGCCGGTAGGTCAGTTTTCGTCCAGACGGGCCTTCAACACCAGTTAAAAAAAGAAAAAGGGAAGAAAAACATGCAGACTAAAACATTTTGGTTCAGATGATATATATCGTATATATTTCAAACAGCTTCATTAGTGTGTTGACAGTTTAACTTCATCATTCAGCCTGAACGTTTTACAAATTCTTGCTCTCCACAGTTAAACCTTACTAACAAGCAGTTAAACCTTGCTTACTAGATTTAAGCAAATACTGTTATTTAGGAAATAACAGTATTTTTTAAATGCTGTTACATATGTGCAAACTAAGGAATCCGTCCTCCCTGAAATTATCAGGTTCTGCCACAAGCACAAACTTTTTTCACTCTAGTTTTCTGTGGTCTGCACAAAGAAATCTGAAAAGTGTGGCGTGCACATGAACCTGCAAGTCTTTAGAGGTAAGTCTTCACCTCCAGCTCTTTGAAAAATACCTCAAGGTCTGTCAGACTGCATGGAAAGAATCTGTTAACAGTATTTTTCCAAGTTTTGTTAAAGATTCCTACTGGATTTGGGTCTGGACTTTGACTAGGCCACTCTAACACACACCGGCCCAGTCTCCACTCTTGTGCAGGCTCAGTTTTTCTTCCAGAATTATTCTGTATGTAAGTCCATGGTAAGGTCTGACCAGCTGTCTGCCTTATGCAGAATTAACCTTCTGATCCAAACGGTATTTTGCAAGAAAGCCAAAAAATTTTTTATTTTGATCTCATCTGACCAGAGCACCTTCTTCCACATGTTTGTGTCGACTCCAGGGTTTTATTTCTGGAGTGTTTGACTTTCAGCTGTCTGGATCTCTGCAGCTTACCAAAGTCCTTTTTGCATCTTCTTGGCTGATTAATTTTGAAGAGGTCTCAGCATGTTGGTTAAGGTGGACATCCACGTCTTGATATAGTTGTGACATCAAACGCTGGACTGAACAGAGCTTTGTAAAAACTTTACAGCTTTCAATAATATGTGTTGGTCCGTCACATAATGTTCCTATAAAAAACAGTTTGTGGTTTTAATATAAGAAAATGGAAAAACTGTTTTGCCAGGTGTCTCTAGCTGTAATAAAACTAAATCCAACACTGAATGCTCCTTATGATTGTGTATTTGTTTTGTTTTTTTCAAACATTGCAATAAACAGCAGCATCACAGTGTCATGTTTTATTCCAGTGAGTGACTTGTAAACATCTTTATTAGGATCCCTGTTTTATTTTCTGAACAAATGAATCAAACTCTGAATTCAGAGGCGTTGAATCGAGTCAGGCAATGTCACGCTGAAGTAAGACATGCATGACAAGAAGGTGTTTATTTTTGGCTGTAGATGGGAAATTGGCAGCTGGAACAGATTTATTCTCAATTTTAATATAAAACCACACACAAGAACTCAGGACAGTTATTTTCCTGGAAGCTCTAAAAAGAAGAGCAAAGAATACAGATGTTCATGGAGAGCAGAGAAGAGCATCCTGGGTTGCTTATATAATGTTAAAAAAAAAAGGTGCTATACAAATAAAACTAGATTTGATTTGATTACTACATGTGTAACGTAACATTTTTAAAAATCTTTTTAATCAATAGCATTTACATTTTTCTGTTAGTGTTTTACTCCAGGGATGTCCAACTCATTATTGTTTGACATGAAAGCTCTTAAAGGGCCGGTCATCCCAGAATGTATTGATAAAACCTTTTCACAAGCTGTTAAAACATCAATGAATTCTGATCAGATTAAATCAGATTACTGAACATCTTTTAAGTTCGTCCAGTGATACTTTTTGTGATTTTTTTGCAATAAAAATCAAAGTGTTTGTGATATTGTCATATAGATCATAGAATATAGTTTGACATCAATTAAGGCAGAAGCAGCTACAAGTAAAGTTTAAATTTACAGTAAGCTCTCAATTATACATTAGTGCAAAAAAGTGCAGGAATTTGTTGATTTTGCCTGATTTTCCATGATAATTCTTAAGAAACTGGAAAGACTGATATAATTTAGCAGTAAGCAGATAAAAACAGCATTGATTTGACTGTTAACATAATACTTAAGCATATTTAGTATTTAGAATCTAGAGGGCCACGTAAAAAGCTATGGCGGGCCGGAATTGGCCCACAGGCCTCGAGTTTGACACGTGTTTTACTCTAAAAGTTGTTCATCTTTTGCCATTTTTACAGAAACTTAAAAAAATTAAATTTGGCATCATATTCCACAGGTTGGGGCAATGCTACGTCAGAATAGATGTGATGGGAGGAACCCGGTAGGAGTGGGCAGAAATGACACGAGGGCTGATCTGCAAAAAAGGCAGCAGGGCTGGATAACACGACTGACTGGGCTGATCCAGATGAGTGACAGCCCTCTGAGCTGTTTGGGGGTGGGATGGTGTCAACCTGTCAGCTTAATTAGTCACCGTGTTTGTCTGGAAGGATCATGTCTACATCCTTCAGCACAACCAGCAAATGTTGTGCAAATGTTCTCATGAAAAAATAAGAATTTGGCTCCCTTTGCATATGCTAGTTGTAGCCTGCCGGCGACTTCATGTAATGATAAGAGCCTTAAATGTAGCAACAACAAAGGCTTTTGGGTAGGACAAACTGTTTTGAATCTGCACCAAATAACATTCACATTATATTATTTAGGCCTTTTTTCATTCCGGTTAGGATTATGTAAACATCTGTACTTTCGCCAGAGATGAAAACGCGGGCCTGTGTTCGCACAAGTTCAGCTGTTCAACACAAACGTCTTACTGTGACAATTTTTTATTGTTTTCAGTTTTCTGTGCAGTCGGATCAGATGTACATCAATTCTACACTCATTTGACAACAGAAACTCTTTTTCAAATGCATTTTTCCATTCCAAACATTGATAGGACAATATTAAAATGAGGTCAGGCTATCATCAGTACAAGTAAAGCTGTATAAAATACAGTTTACATCACTATTATTCAAATTAGGAGACTGATCTGCTCATTTTGTTTTGTGCTACAAACATTCTTGTGCATTTATCTTTGCTTTGCATCAGAATAAACTCACATGCAGGAAAAAAAAGCTGCAAAGAATGAGTCCTGAACGTAAAGGACAAAGTTTTGGATCATCAACTACTTCACAGTGAGAGCTTCTGCTGCCCCAAAACTGCTTTTCAGGACATCACAACCTTTTTCTCCAAAAGAGAGAATCATTGGATCACCAGTGATTCTCGACTTTGGCAACAGTGTCCAGTGAGCACCAAGACCAGCTGTGCCCTGATTTTCTCATCTCAAGGTCAAACGGACAAAATTGCCCAAACCATCCAACATTTGGACCTACAAACAGGAAACATCAGATTCACCCAAATCCAACAAACTGTCATCTTAAAAGCTTTAATTTTAGACAAAATTAGATCATTTTCAATCAGGATTTGATCCAGACATCGATATCCAACATGTAAGATTATCTAATGTACAAATTAAATCCTTAGTCATAAATTGTAAATAAGGAACAACCCTGGAAATTTGATGCATTTGCGTACTAAACATTTACTATCCTGTTTGCTATATAAAACCTTTGTAGCATAAACACAAAACTTGCCCAAAAATATCAGTTTTTTACATTGTATTTAGCTCAGTTTATATTTTTATCCCTAGCAGAAAGCCTTGTGTTAGTCAATGAAGCATGAAGTCCGTTAATGTCCGATAAGGTACAACGACGGAAAACACACTCTCACAAGCTTCTTGCATTGAGAAATCATTTATTTGGCTTCATATATTCAATCTTGTTCCAATTTTGCTCCACTGTCAGGCCGTTCTGTTCAGTATGAATTCTGAGAAAATTATCGAAGGCCAAAGTAGAGGGAATAAAGAGATTGGCAACACAGTGAAGAAAAATCCACAACACATAATGTGACAGTACTGTCAGGATTTAAATGTGAGTGTAGGAGGTTAAATCAATAACAGCAACATATTTTTCAGCTTAAGTTACATTTATTCACCAGACAAATGCGGCAAACTGCCTTTGTGTTTCCTGCCTTTCACAGATTTCAGCTAAAGAAATTGTAGATCATAATGTTATTACAACCATATCATGATTTTTAGACGGAAGTGTATCAGTGAGTTTGGTTTATGTAACTTTCAGTTCTTCTCAACAAGCAAAGAAATGGTAAAAAATGAACAGGAATAGAAATGATCTGTTCCAGGAATAAAGCAGAAAAAAAGTGTCATTTATTTTCTTCGACACGTAAAAAAAAAAATATTAAGTCTGCCAACATTATATTTACTGACATAATATGTAAACAACTCAAAATCAACTGGAAGGTCAAGGTTGATTGTTGTTGTTTTTCCTCAACAAGCGTAAAAAATAATGTGTGCCAATAATTGTTCTGGCTCGATGATCATTTTTATGCAGTTTATTGCCATAGTTACACTGTTCAAAGTACCAGTTATGCCTTTTCTGAAACTGCACAATTAAATTATGTTACCTTATGTTGTTATAAAAATATCAAATTTGACAAAGAAATTGAACACCTTGAAACTGGGCCGCTGTCTCTTTAAAAACTCCTGACTTTTTGAAAACTCCGCCTTCAGGAAGCCATTACAGCTTCGCTCCTCTATTAACCCTTTAAGGTTTTCACCAGCCTTTCACTTAGAAGCAGCTCGTAGTGATGCGCTGTTCCACCAGGTGTTTGCTAATTGCTGCTGGCTGGTCTGAAGGAGCAGAGTGGGGAAGCTATGGCTTGGAAACTGCAGGAGGAGCTGCGTCTTGAACAGTGATGTCAGTAACGCGTTGATTTGTAACGCGTTACTGACGTCGGACCACTTTTTTCAGTAACGAGTAATCTAACGCGTTGCTATTTCAAATCGAGTAGTCAGACTACAGTTACTTATGAAAATCACTGTGCGTTACTATCTTCTTTTGTTATTTAATCATATTTCCTCTACGCGTCTTGTCGAGTGACCGACGTCTCTATGCGACAGAAATGTAAACAATGGAGGAAGATTTTGTTGGTGGAAAAACTGGAACTATTTTCAGTTTCTGTTGCCAAGTCCGATTATTATAAGCGGCTATGGGCTTCATTTTTTTTTAAGTCGCTTGCAAATTTAATGAGTGGCGGGTTGCGCCTTTTTGGGCTCGTTTTTGAACGTAAAGTTGCTCATTTGGGCTTGGAAATAAGCAGAGACTCATAATAAATCCAAGAATTTGTCCGTCATTAAGGTAGTTTTAGTCAGTCTCTCCGTCTTCATCATTTCTCAGATGATCCGTCCCGCTGTGTCTTTGTTAATGTCAAGTTAATATATTACCTCTGAATGACGTCGAGCTTCGCGTTGCGCTCCAGAAAACTGCAAACATTGAGACCAATATGAACAGCGCAATAAACGTGAAAACAGCCACGAATAAACGTGTCCGTAGTTGCCAATAATTATAATGGAAACTTAACGCCATTATAATTATTAATATTACGATAAGTGTCACAAATCTGTGAAGCCACCTGAGTTGTGGAGCTGCAGGAGGAGATCTGGGCGCTGAGCTTTGACACCAAACGCAGGGCCGTAACACAGAACCTGGAGGCTGGGGGGATTTAGAGGGGGGCTTTAAATCCTTCTTAGAGTTTTCCAGACAACAGTGGACCACACAAATTACTCACGTTTTTTTTTTTTTTGTACTGTTTTTTCTACAATCTCCTCTTCAGTTCAACCTTATCAGTGGAGACACATTGTTGATGTTACCATTATAAAATAACTTACAATTAAGTATTGGCAAAGCTCAATGTGATTTTCACAGGAGGCAGAGCGTTGTTGTTAGCAGCTGCTGAAAGTAACTATAAAGTTACTTTTAATGTAACTTAGTTACTTTCCAAATCAAGTAGTCAGTAATATAACTAAGTTACTTTTTCAAGGAGTAATCAGTAGTCCGATTAAAGTTACTTTTTCAAAGTAACTATGCCAACACTGGTCTTGAAGGCGGGGCTAGCGCTACCCAACGTTTAGCACAACTGGATGGTTGCCATGAAGATTAAGGGATTTCTTAGACATGAGCATCAAGGCAACATTATAAGCTGGTGGAAAGGTCAAAAATAGTCAATTTTACATAACGCTGTCCCTTTAAGTATAAATAATGCAGTGCCTGGCATATTTCTTCAAGTTTTTTTTTTTAATTCACAGCAAAAATATTTTAACTCCTAATTGAATAAAGCCCCAAAGGAAGTGTATCTGCGAGCACACGATACAAAATTCAACAAATTTACCAGCAATTTTGGAGGCGAATGTCTCCAATCTGCTTTACAGGATTCCTTTTCTACGTTCAGGCCCTATTAAACTACATGAAGACATGAAGACGAGGCATTGTCTCGGTAAATAACCTACCGCTTGGGGGAGGGGGGGCATTGTCACTGGTAATTGAAGAGACAGATGCCTTCGCCCGCGTGAGAAACCCTCCATGGACTCAGACCGTGAGAGGGACAAGCTGGTGCTTCAAAGATTGCACCCAATGGGGGGATAAAACTAATCAAGAATGCAGACTGAAATATTTATGCTGATAATGCAAAATCCTTCAGCTTGGCGAGTTGATGGGGCGAAAGTGTTGCTGCGCGCTGAACGAGGACGTCATCCTAAAGAGAACTCTGCTGCCATCTGTTATCATGAGTCTCCGGGTTCCTCTGGTTATAGGTTTTCACACGAGAGTAATTCTTAGCCACTCTCTGAAATGTTCCCGCCGGGGAGACGGGAAGCAAGATGGCAGTTTAGAGCACTAAACTCACTCCTCCGCTCGCATCAACAGGGACTGCTGCTGGTTCTTGATGTCATTTTAATGGAGCCGCTTGTATTCTCCAGAGCGCATTCCTCTCAAGCCGTTTCCAGTCACAACACCGGCGCCGTCCGGAAGTACCTCCCTGAAAATGGTCTCCAAAATGAAAAGAATAGGCGCTATGATGACATACGCCCACAAGCTCAGAGCCTTGGTGGCCACTGCAAGCAGCGATTTCTTTTTTTTTTCAGTCTCCAGTGAAAACAAGGACTTGAAAAAAGGTTGAATTTTAGATCTGAAAGCTTATAACTGTTGGAAATTTAAAAATTTTCACAGTACAATGTGAAGAATAAATTAAGTTAACATACAGTATCAAATATTGCATGTTTTTGAGAAAACTCGAGTTCAAAACATACAATAATTACAATTTTGTGAAATAAAAGAGAATAGAAAGTGAAGTATGTTCCCTTGTTTGCATAATAGATGTTCACAAAACAGAAACCTGCAAACAAAACGTCTCTGCATGTGACTTTAAAGTTAAAAGTAGATACTTTGGTCACTGTCCAATAGAATTAAGGCATAAAATTTGTGCCAATCAGTGCAGCAAATCAGAAGAGACGTTGCTGCACCGGCAACCAAGGGCATATTAAAGGACGGAGAATGGAAGCACTTAATATTTATTTTTATTGCAGATAGCTACTGCATGGTTTAAATGTACATATTTGTTTGATAGAGAAGCTGCATAATTTTAGAGCATATTTTTAATAAGGAAAAACTCAAAAATGAGTTTTTAATTTTGAAAATAGCATTTAATTTAAAAAAACTTCTAGAAATAAAACTGAAATGGTAATTTTCAGACATTTTAAAGGAAGTCGCTTTTCTTATATAACATTTGGTTCATTCGGGTTGCAGGCAAGAGCAGGATTTAAACAGACAACAGGAAGTGACAAAATTATATATATTTTTCACAATATAAATCATTTTTTTCTCTTCTTTAGATGCATGTGTAGCTGTAAAATTAGATCCGCCTGTTTATCTGACCAGAATGAACAGCTTTGGTTATCTTTAGCTCGGTGAGAAGTTAACAGTGTTCTCATCTTGAAGCTGCATGTGATAAACAACCAATAAATTCAACATATAATAGCAAAAAGTTGTGAGGCTGGAGATAATTACCCCAAATTGTCCTGAATTTTCCCGTCAGTGGGACAATAAAGGCCATTTCTCTTCTAATTAGAAAACTGCTAAATCAACTCCAGCATTAGACATCTCGAAGAGAAACGGACTGGATGTGCTGTAGGAGAAAGATAAGCATATCATAATGAAGATAAGATTGTTTTGTGACTTCCTTGAGACTTTAAAGAGCACTTTCAAGTTCCCCTCAGTGAAGTAGCTTGCATCTTCTTACATAATTAATACAAAACTACAGAAGAAGAAAGCAGCAATGAGGCACAAGATGAAGTTAAGGATCCATATAAAAATCTCTCTTCCTTTAAGATGAAAAATAAATTCTTCTTGTTTTTAACATGCAGGCAGCAGAGAGTGACAGAAAACATGGAGGGCAAGGGAAATTGAACAAAACAAGCACCTCACAGCAGCGTATTGAACCGTGGAAGCTGCTGTCATGTCGGATGTAGCCCAGCCGTCGGGCCAGCAGGGTGCCATGTCTGCTTCTTTTTTAATCATTCTTTCAGCTTCATTTAAAAGTTTTTTTTTTCTCCTCATCCTTTCCAACACTTCAGGCAAGTATTTTCCATCCTCCAGAGGAGCGCGTACCCTATACTTTACCTTTGTGACCTTAATTTGAGCCCTCCCTCAGGCTGCAATGCACAGCTGTAATTAGTATAAAGTGAGCTCTTCAGTCATGCATGAAAGCGGCGACTCCACGCAGGAAGAGGACCAGAGCTTCATCTGAGCCACACTGTCAATCAGCCAACAATATTTTACATTTTCCAGCGAATCTAAATGTGTCCCGCTGTGCCACCGAGGCGCAGATCTAATAAATGTTTGCATGAGCACTAATGACCCTGCATTCATTACAGCTGGCAAATGTAATCTACTAACAAGGTGCATTCTGTTAATTAATGGTGTGGTTGGAAAGTACAGAATGAAGATGAAAGAACATACATCTCAGATGCTGTGCAAAGTCTTCAGCCCTGCATTTATTTGCGGTTTGAAGCTGAAGCTTCTCATTTTTGGACTTGGAGAATTTCATTTTAGGGAAAAATGTAAACACATTTCAGTGTTGCATAAGGGTGTTAATGAAAGCTGATTGCAAACTTGCAACACAACCAGCCTAGGATCCTTCTGGGTCTCCAATAAGTTTACGTTAAAGGTGACCCTCATTTAGGTCATGAAGAACTTGCATTGCAATTTTGATAATCAATCAAACATACAATTGTGCGATATTGCCTATTGTTTGAGTCTGGAATGACTGGCTTTATCAACCAACAGAACAGCAAACAGTTACCAACGGGTTCCAAGCGCCACTCAACAACTTGAATGCCCAAAATAAAATATGTAAAACAGATTACATTTAATCCCAGAGGTAAACGAAGAAATCCAGACACAAATCAACCAGAAAAAAGACAAATTAGGTTAAATATTTACCTACAAGCAACTACTTTTCCTTTACTGTGTAAAGTTAAATTACACTGAATGTGTTCTGTTTTAGATCAGGTAGAATTGCTAGAATTATTTTTATTTTCTAAATGTCTAAATAATGAGCAACATAAGATTTTAGCAACTAGCAAAACTCCCTTTTTTTTTATCCATTTCCCCCCAAAGTACTCTAGAAACTCCTTTTAAAAATATTTAAAAACATATTTAACAAAGCTAAAGGATATTTTCAAAATTATAGCCTCAACACTGCATAATTATTTGCATATTAATCAATCAATAAAGATTGTTTGTATAGCACTTTCCCTTGTCCTTTTATCCTGGTAATAATATTCAGGTGATAGAAGGCTGACTTTGTAACTGTCTTTATGTTGCTCTGAATGTTCAGGTTTGATACCAGATCCAAAGACAATAACTTCACTTTTGTTTCTGTTCAGCTGGAGAAATTAAGACACATCCACGTATTGTTATAACCATCTGTTGCGTTGATGGATGTGTTTAGAGTTACCTGGTGATATCGTAAAGTAGAGCTGTGTATCACCTGCATAACTATGGTAGATAATCTTATTTTCTGTTACAGCGTAAGCTCATGGGAGCATATAGACATTGAATAGGAGGAGTCCTGGGATTGAGCCTTGGGGTACTCCGTACTGTAGTACAGAGAAAAATCTCATTATTTTCCTCTTGAGGAAAATAATGTGATTTTTACATATTTCTGGGAAACCAATCCATTTAACTCCCACAGAAGTATCTGTTCAGACTTCTCCAGATGAACAATAATGCTCTGAAACAGACTGGTGACTTTGCATTTCTATCTGGCCTGTATTTCCAAACAGCTGATCAGATTAACACAGATATTCAAATACAGATCACCTTTTACCCAAACAAGATGGCATAACAGACAGGATAAAACAGACACACACAAACAGACTGTAAACTCTTCCAACTTCTAAGGTCAAATTTTATCCTCACTGAGACTAACTCAGTCGCAGAAACATTTGGCTGTTGTCAGAGAAGCATTCGCCAGGCGGCATAAGATATCTTCAGATATTTTCTACTGATCCGCTGCTACTCACCGTCTGATACGTCACAATAAACTTCATCATATGGCCGACAGGCATGTTCTGCGTGAGGAATTCTCTCATGCTGGGCAGGGCCGGCTGGTACTGGATCTTTGCTGGAGGATAAACAAAGACAGGACATAACTCTTATAAAGCAACTTCAATAAGAAGGTGGAATGGTAAAAATATATTTTTCATGCAATTTTTCAATGTTTTCATGGCTTTGTTTGTGTTTTGTTTCTCATGGTTCGTCTTTGTCATCTACTCTCAGAAAAGAGAAAACAAATATATTCAGAAAGAAAAAAAAATAATCTGCATTAGTTTGGATTTGACCTTTCAAATACAAATGTTGTTCTTCTGAGAGCCATACTAAAAATGTCCTTGCTGGATCTGATGTTGTGGCCCGAACAAAGTTTTTATGTTTTCATTACGTCAAGAGGCGCCAAAGTGAAAAGAGTAGTCCTCTCTGAATGCCTGGCAAAATATACCAAGTTTTTCTTAAATGGATGCTTTAATTTAGCCAATTTAGAAATTCAGAAAGCTTTGGGACAATGCCATCTCTGAATCTCATGGGATAAAAAATATACATTTTTATTATTGACTGTAAACTAACTGAAACGTCTTTCATCTATTTGTGTGTAAACCTGAAAGATTTGTGTTATTCTTTAGCTTGTTCTGACCATCAGTAACATTTTTTAAGCAACGCTTCGGTCTGATCAGATATGATGATTTAATAACCATTTCCTAATAGCCCCATTTCAGCTGACATGTAATCCATTTCAGTGTCCGTTCTGAACATACAGAAACTTTCTTGCTTCCTTAATTGCCGGCTTGTTCAGCGGAAAGAAAAGAACTCATTCTTCAGACTAATTTTTGACAGATTGGAACCTATTAATTTAATTTACTGAGCTTATCAAAGGTACCCCACACAACGTCTAATCTAAACCGACTTTTTTCCACTAAGGTTGATTTTGTCACCACCACTGCACAGAGTTGACTTTTCTTGATTGGTTTCTACCAAGTGTTTGATTTTCATTATTTAAGACATTTAGGTTCATCAAAGTCCTCAAGGTTTAAAATTGAATCGTTTAGTTTTCAATCTGCTCCATTTTCAACCTTTTTTTTAAAATCAGTATCATTTCTTTTCATGACTACCAAACATCTTTGTCAATTAATGTCAGTATTTTCGTAAATAAACATGTTTTGTACTTAAATCCAGCCGTTTTTATCAGTCAGATAGGATTAATCACCTCATCATTTCAGGTTAATCTCCCCAGAAAAGAAACTATTAATTAATACAACACCTAAACTAATCTTTATTGTCAGTCAACTCCCACAAACTAAAATTACTTTGCTCGTTTCCTGCAGTGCTAATCCCCAGGAGGCGAAGCGAGACCATTTCTGAACGCCTGGCAGGTGAGGCAAGATCTGGCCACAAGCCAGGCTATTAACAAATGAACCACAGGAAAGAGGTGATGCATCATTTTTCAACTGTCAAGACCTGCCACTAACCTCAAAACAATGCTGAACGAAATTTATGAGCCACCGGCAGTAAAGTTGAGTAACTGGGAAATGATAAGTGGCAGCAAACTAATTTGACATGGTCACATAGCTGTTTGAAGGACACCAGCACATGCATAACTTAAAGCTCGTCAATATGTGCCTCATGCTGGCGCCTGTTTGTTTCAGCTGATGGAGAATTACCTTGATCTTCCTTTGAATCGGATACAATGTCTTGCTAAAGTATTCCTAGTACAAAATGTGACAAATATCATTTGGATTTTATGTAATAACTCAGCAGAAAGTAGTGCATAATTATTAATTGGAGGAAAAATACTTTAAAGAGCCGCTTTGTGTTGCACTTAAAGATGGCCGTCTCCCAGGATTCATTAACGTTGCACATCTAGTGGTTAACATTTCTGTCAGGTTTGTGCACACAAACAAGATATTTTACTTCAGTTCTACTTTGCTCTCAATAAATACACTTTAAATACAGTTTTAAAATAAAAGCAAAAGATTTTTTCTTACTTTATTGTATTCCCTATAGGGAATACAATAAACATTTATCTTGGTGTTTCACATAAACACCAAGATTGTGACAAGAAGGTAAGATATACATGTACATGCAATCTTTTTAAGTCGTAATCAAGACCACGTGGCATTGAAGGTACCACTCAAACTCATAAACTAAATGTTGTAAAAATGAAAAGAAAGCCTGAAAAAAAATCCTCTAAAAGGCAGTTTTTCCACTGAAGTGACAAAATCGGATCACTGCTCTTCACTTTTTCAGACACCCATCAATTTCTTCTCTTGGCCTTTTGAATGTGCATTGGTTTTTGGCACCTTTTGAAGACCTTATCGATCATTCTCCCATGCTTCTCTACAGGGAATACAACAAGGAAGGGCTTAGTCTGTCAACGACAAGATCGACTTTTCCAAAAAAGTCTCAAACATAAATGACTGGACCTTCTTTATAGCAGCTAAAGGATCCATTGCCTCATGAAGTGAAGCAACACCCAATATTCATGTTTTCATTTCTGGGGTCAAAGACTTTTAAAGTGCTCACAAGATGACAACTCAAAGTTGTTTCTTGCAAACTCTGAGTGCAGCATTTTTTAACCAGCAAAGATAGATGAGTCCAGAGAGAACAAAGACATTTTAGGGGTAAAATTAAGACTCCTGACAAAGAATGTGTTTTGACAAGGTTGTTTTTTTAGTTAGTATCGACATTTGACGAGAGAAAAACATTTTTAATGGATTAAATAAAAGGATAGACATTTTTCTGACTGCCTCAAGTTAAATCAGAGCAAACTTTTCTTCTTTTAGCTTAGCTAACACCAAAATTTATTATTTTTGCTAAATGCCAGAAAATTTGACAAGAAATTTTTTTGTAACAATACTCAAATTCAAAAGTTTACACACACTAGATCAATACCAGGAATAACTGTCGTTTAAATCATGTGACTTGGGTCAAACCTTTTGATTGGTTTTTTCATTTTTTTCTTTTATTTTTCTTCTTCTCTTTTGACTAGTTTTTTTTTTCCTTGCATGATTCCCATGGTCTTTAAAGGTTTCGATTTAGACACTTCCAAGACATTTTAAGCAGAGGCAACTCATAACTTCATAATTAATAAATTCTTTTTTCTGTTTACCCTACATCAAAGTGTGTCAAACTCGAGGCCTGTGGGCCAAATCTGGCCCGCCACGGCTTTTTATGTGGCCCACTTAAACACCGAGTGGCTTAAATATTATATTATCAATCAAATCAATGCAGTTTTTATCTGTTTACTGCCAAATTATATCAGTCAGTCCCTCCACTTTCTTTATAACTATTATGAAAATTTACACAAAAAACAAATCCCAGCATTTTTTGTGCCAATACATAATTGGGAGTTTATTGCAGATTTATCTCAAAAATTGTCAAAAAACTTTGTTACTTGTACTAAACAACTGCCTCAGCCTTGATTGATGTCAGATTATAGTCCATGTTCTATACACTGAGTAATAAAAAGTCACATTTACTGCCATAAATAAGTGCAAATATTGCAAATATTTCCAAATTAGTACCACAAACACTTTGACGTTTCATTGCAAAAATCACAAAAAGTATCCCAAAATCTTGCAGGAACTGAAAACATGTTCAATAATACTTAATTTTAACAATTCAATGATATTTTAACAGTTTCTGAACAGGTTTTAACTTCTGGCACAACCGGCCCTTTAAGACCATTAATGATCTTAATTTGGCCCAAAATGAAAATGAGTTTGAACCTTCCTTGCCTCACATGGTTCTCTTAGCCTTGACATGGTTTTCAATCTGACATTTCTAAATTGTCTTTACAGACTCAGTACATGAAGCCACATAAAGAATGATTCAGAAGGAGATGCGCTCATTCTGAACGCTACAACTTGATGAAAGATCCTTTAAAAATGATTGGATATGTGCAGGATTGGGACATAAAGGAAAGTGTCCCAACATTTTAAAAGTAAAATCAACCCAAATCATGCAATTTTATGAAATTCTTACAACACATCTTTTCATGGCATATTGAAGACCAAGTTCTGGTCTCTAAACCTTTCTTCCCCAAGTTGTCTTAATCTCATTTTGAAGCACCACTGCATTTCATCCTGCCTCAGTTCATTTCGACAAATACACCACTAGAAACCCGCTGACCTTCCTTTCTCAATTTCCTCTGTCACAGAGATCTGAGTCAGAGCTCAGGACAAGGCTTCAACGTTTTCCAATGCCGTCTTCACCCTCGTGCGATCCTAACATTCTGTTTGTCCTACGTGTCAAAAATGACCTGCCCTAACAAAAGCCTCAACATAAAGCAAATTAATTCAATTTTAAATCCAAAACCTATTTTGCATGATGAAACAATCTGATATTTATCAATTCAACTCAGTTTAATTTATTTTTTTCTGTTACACAATACAAAAAGACGATCAACAGGATTACAAGATTCTTTTTACCACAAGCCATGTGTTGTAACAGTTTTCTTTTACATAGTAAAGGTTTATTATTGTAATTATATAAATGTGTAGTCATTACTTCTGAAAGGGAACAAAAAGTGTGCAGGTGGGACGGTGTGGGCGAGTATTGGAGAGAGTTTGTGTGTGGCCTTTGAACTTTTTTTTTTCTGGTGCTTAAATGCTTTTACAATGCACGAATCAAAAATGACCCATAAGACAATCCTTGTACCCTAGAGGTGTACAGCCCACATGGAAACATAAACTAAAACAAAGTATCACTTTTTATAATGATGGGGTCAATTTAGGAAAAGTTATAAAATTTCAAGCCAGAAAAATATAGTTTAGGGTATTTTTTCTACAGGTAAACATGGTAATGGGTCACTTTTGACCCGCAAGACAACACAAGTGTAAAGCAGAACTCTCAAGCACTGCGAAAAGGCCTTTCAAGGTCCGACAGTGAAACATGAAAAGCCACTCAAATACATGCATTTTATCAAAGGATGGAGGATTCAAAGATCAAGCTTGCAAGTGGAAATGTATGATGAGAAACACAAAAGCTGAGGTTTCTTACTGTACATGCTTTGAAATTATATCATTTTCTTTATGTTCAGAAAGCAACAGACTAGAGAGAAAAATGCGACATGACAAACTAAAGGAGAAAATGAAAAACATGCACAACATTTTTATTTTAGTGTGTGGCTGAGGCAATTTAATGAAGGTCAGGAAAGAGCAGCAATGAATTTTTTTTTTTTATAATCATAAAGATACAAAGTACCCTTTACCTCACAATTCTGTGAAGGTATCCATACACACGGCCAATTTTAAAGAACAAGGCAATAATGACAAATGGATGCCATTAAAACAAGAAAAATTACAGCAATAAACTGTAAGGCCATCAAACTGGGAGCATTCTTCATCAACCATTTAATCTAAATGTTAAAAATAGGTTTACATCTTAAAGCAGGTTCCACCACAGACCCTTTAGTGGATTACCTACTCAGACCTCTGACACTTATGAAAATGGAAAGCTGTGCAGCTGAAAGAGACCGCCTCCAACATCCTTCTGTGCATATACCATCATTAAAGTGCTGTATGTCTTGTAGTAAAGTATTCCCGTTTAACTTTTTACATTGAAAATCCCACTAAAATCACAAACTTTAATATATTTTAATGGGTTTTATCTGATAGACCAACACAAATGCATGCATAAGTGGGAAATGTAAGAGAAAGATGTGTGGTAATAAACATTTGTATCAAGCTCTTAAATTGGTCGGTAAAGGTGATTAACAAACTGCGTCATAAAGACAGAGGAACATAGACGAGTCGGGGAGAAGGTTTGAAGCAGAGTTGGGTTATAAAACAACCTAAACTTTGAAGATCTCAAAGAGAACTCTTCAGTCCATCAATACTCAAAAGTTACTGCATAATTGTACAGTCATTTGTGTTGGTCTATTACATTAAATTCCCAACATCATAAAGTTTGGTTGTAATGTGAAAGAATATCTTTACCATGAACTGCACTTGCCTCTTAATACAAGTCAAGGTTTCTTCAGCAACAATGTTTCAATGTTTCGGCTGTTTTGAAGGTTTCTGGAAGTTTGTTCCAAATTTGTGGTGGATAGAAGCGGAATCCTGCTTCTCTGTTTGGTTGTGGTTCTGGTGATGCAGAGCTGAACCAGAAGACCTGAGAGGTCTGGTAGGTTGTAACAACAAAACTTTAATGTATTGTGGGGCTAAGCTGTTCAGTGATTTCTTTTTTTTCCCCTCCAGGGGGTCTTTTGTGGGCTCTAGTGTCCCTTATATGACAGTAGGCTGACAGGAAAGAGGGAAGGAGAGGGGGGAAGACATGCAGCAAATGTCGTCGGGTCCGGGAATCGAACTCGCGACGGCTGCGTCGAGGACTCGAGGCCTCCAAATGTGGGTCGCGCTATCCCCTACGCCACCACAGCACGCCCCTCGTTCAGTGATTTCTAAACTAACAAAAGTTTAAAGTTTATTCTCTGAGCCAGTGCAGGGACTTTAAAACTGGGTGATGTGCTCCATCTTCCTGGTTTTAGTCAGAACACCAGCAGCAGCATTCTGGATCAGCTACACCTGTAAAGACACTGTTTTAGTAATCAATGCAACTTAAGAGAAACGCATGGATGAGTTTCTCCAGATCTCGCTGAGACATTAGTCCTTTAAGCCTGGAAATGTTCTTCAAGTATTAGAAGGCTGATTTTGTAACCGTCTTTATGTGGCTCTGAATGTTTAGGGCAGAGTCCATCACTGCTCCTAGGCTTCAGGCCTGATTGTTTTTTGTTTCTGTTCAGATGGAGAAAGTTAACCAACTTGTTCACCAACTGAAATACACTCAGTGTAAAAATAATTTCATCATTTGGCAGTCTTTATTAGTCAGGGAAGCTTTGTTTATCTCCCTCTCAGCACTCACCAAGTTGCTCATGAGCAGAGACGCAAAAAGTACTGAGAAAGTTTAAATTATTTCCACTGTGTTGAATCTGGATGAGATAAGAATCACACCGTGTTAATTATCTCCGCCATCGCTGGAGCTCCCACTTCATGTCTAATCCCTGAATTAGGCTCCATTAGTTTCATTCACAGCACAGCAAACGCGCTGACCCAGAAATCTGTCTCACACCAAGTCAGCTGGCAAATCAGTTCAAATGTGCTGCTTACCTGTATTCCACTAACGTAAACAAAGCTCTGGACTAAAGAGTGAGTGGCAGATGCAATCGCTTCCACGCCACTGGCCAGGCCTGCTTTATTTACACAGCAGCTTCCCTCCATGAGAAAATGGATGTTAAATAGATGTTTCTTGGCTGATTGTCGAGTTGGGTCATAGTCAAAGCCAAGGTTCGGATACTTTTGAAAGAGTTGCCAAGAACTTAGGCTTTACTCCGCTGGATGAAAAATACATGTGTGACACGGCCTGACAGACTGCGCTACGCAGCACTTCCAACACCTCCCCCCAAACCTCCCACCCAAACAAAAATAAACTGAAACGGGAAAACATGTCGACGCGAGCTGCTAAATTAGCATGCCTAATTGCATTATACTCAAAGTGGCTGCTGTGAAAGGCTGCACTGGGATTTTAGTCTGTGAAGTGGCAGAATGAGCAAACGTGGTAAACTAACAGCTTTTCCATGCATACTAATCTCAAAAATGCGCTGAGACCAAACAAGTTCATAAATCATTGAGGTGAGTGAGGACAGTGGCAACAAACAGGATAGAAAAATGGCAGTAGTCATCATAAATAATGGATGGATGGATGGATGATGGATGATTGGGGAGATAAATCCAGAAGCCAAGAACAGGAGAGGCATAACTTATCGGGAGTGTGCCAGACCAACCATGGACCTAAAATCATCTTGTTTGTTTCTTCAGATGCTCTTTAATTTGTTCAGGAGTAAGATATATGAGAATTGATTTGAATGTGTCTGAACGCAAGATCTGTACACAACACATCCACGTTGAGGCTCACTGCTCTAGATCTTTACTGTCCAAAGATTGACTTCCACAAAAAAAAAAACTCACCAACAACTGCATCTGTCCTGTTTCCTCCCCCTGCAGGGTATTAAAATGAAACACGGCAGATGCTGCTTCCAGCTACTTAATGCACCACGGTTCCTTACCACGGTGAGGTCTCAATCACTGAGCTGACTTCTTTTTATTTCGAAGATCCTCATCAACTTCACCACGCTGATTTAAGGCCCAATCGTAGAACAGTGGCATGAGAGCTAAAGCAGTCCAAGCTGCATAATTCAACGCCGCTCTCAGACCTGTCTCATTAGGAATCCTGGCCATGTTCCATTGCTCTAAGTATGAGGCTCTGAGTGACAGATCTGCAGCCAGCTTAGTACAAACAGGCACAGTCACAGCTAGGCTCGAGCTTTGGATCCTGGCAGGCCAGCTTTGACTCCCATTTCAACTTCAACCTGCATCAGCTCCACTCCCCGCTTCCCCTTATCTCATTTCTCAATTTGTGCATCTTCTGTTGCTCGGTCTAAGTGCTATTCTCGTGTTTTGGTCTCTCCCAATTGGGATCTGAGCGAGAATCAGGGTTCAATGCATGTTTTATGAAGGAACTGGAAAAGAATTGGGTGAATGAACAGATGGGACTGATGCAATTTTTAGTTCTAAAATCAAATCAGGAAGTGGAAATGTTTCATTTCTCACTGCAGTTCTTGAGACTTCAAAATTACCTCAACCAAAGTTCAAGCTCCTCTAGATTTTTCAAAAGAACTTAAGAATTTTGGAGAGCGTGGTGAGAGATTGGAAAGAAGGAGGTGAAGAGCAAACAAAACTGGAAATCGTTACTTTTTACCGTCTGTGGCCTTAGCGCAACACTCAAAAGGAGCGCAACAAATGTCACGGTCGGACACGGTGGAAGACGGGGGCTTGTCCAGTCAGTTTTTTTCTTGACTTCCAAAACCAAACAAAAAATAAACTAGTAAAATGATAAATGGACTGAACTTATATAGAGCTTTTCCAAACATTTTGACCACTCAAAGGTTCAAAGAGTCACATTCGCCTAGCCGCAATCACAAACGCACACACATACATACACCGGTACGCATATCGTTAGTAGCCCACGACTGTGGCGCACGCAGGGTCAGTGCAATCCCACCGGACTGCGCACACAATAAAACTTGTAGGATCTAAATGACTCATGTCTCTTAAGATCACATACAACTACCTATTTTAATATGTGGGAACTGTCTTGACCCTCTGTAGTCTTCCAAACGTAGCTTCTCTCTTCGAGACAACTGCTAACAAACGCTCCACCATGTAGCTCAACTTGGAATCGAGTATTTTGTAAGATTATGCCTCATCAGGTTTTGTTTCCATCGTGAAATTATGTGTGGAGGTGTTTTTACCAAACAAAGCTATCATGGCCTCACAATGAACTCTATAATAGGCAGAATTTCCTTCAACAAAAATATGATCTGTTCATTGTTTTTGTGTGCTGCTTTCTGATTGATTTCAGATCCAACACAAAGTTTTTTTTTGTTATGTTTCCTAAGGATCACTTGTGAAGCAACTATGTATAGAAACAAAGTTAAATACCGATGATTTTTAGAGTCTTTGTGTATCTGTTCCTATTTTCTTTAGTTAAACTTAAGAATAATTCAACATAAAACAGTTTGGCAGGCATGAAATAATATGGCTTGAACAAAGTGATTCCCAAAGAGCTATTAGCAACAGAAGGATGATGCATCTCTTAGCTGCTGTGTAAGCTCTTAAAAGGATTTTAACTTTTAGTTAGCGTTACATTTTTCTAAACTACCCTTGGACTATACCATCATGTTCAGGTACAAGTTGTTCAAAGCTGTATTTTCTGACATTATTTTTCATCTTTCCACAACAACGAAAACAGCCATTTCTAGATTTGAGGTTGTTTGAAGTGCAAGTAAACAGCCTAGTGAAGGTCATGTGTTTGGACATGGTGGAGTTATGTATGTATCAAAATTTCATGCTATTTTTTTTATTAGAAACTCAGTATGATGCAGTCATGAGTTTGTTTGAGTTTGTTTTAATTGGTTCAGATTATGCTGCGGGGAATATTCAGCCGGATCACATGTGAAAAAAAAAAAACTTTCATTGTTATAATTAAAAATATTTTCAAAACAAAAAAAAACTCCTTGTGAATAAAGTTTATTTTAGAAACAATGCTTCATAAATCTATGCCGTCAGTAACTTGCTGCTGTGTGAGGAGCTGTAGGTAAAGAAATAAATTCTGACTTCTGGGTCTGTATTTATACATCAGTAGTCATGGAACTGACTGAATTGACAACATTAGGATGTTTGGACTGTGAAAGCATTTTTTCTCTGTATAAAAGAGACATCCTGTGGTGACAATTTTATGACACTATTATAGAGTATTATAGTGTGTTTCTGACTCCATATTAGAATATATATATATACACAAAGGAGTGGGTCTGATGAAAACAATGTTCAAATGTTCACTGCTATGAAAAGCAAAAGCATCAATGTCTCAATGACACTGGATTTCATTTTACATTTATCTGATAAATTATTCATGCATTTCACAAATCTTGTCTTGGGTAAAGACATTTAAAGCACCAAACCACTCCATCCACTCTAGTATAGTAAAAAAAAAAATAAAAATTCAGGTATCACTACAATGGGTTTCCATTTTTCAGCTTTTACTAAAATGATCCGTTGCTCCTTTTGAAGGGAATAATGGATCAGAACAGAGCGGCTCAAAGTAATTCATAAGGCTACCTACTCCTGTTTGTGTATCAAATAAATCGGGTTCAAATATTAAATCTTTTCTGCACCAAGGAGTCAAATTCTCCATCAACCCTTTGCAGCAATATCACTAAATCATTTGAGGCGCCATGATGGATGGGAACAGAGCAACTGAAATTGTTTCCAAAGTTGTTTTTGCCAGTTTATTTATGGCTTCTACTTGTTCAAGTCGAGCTAATTGGTCTGTGAACGTAACACACCTGGTTGGGGCTCAGAGACGGTGATATTTACAAAATCTGGAAAAAGCTAGCTTAGAAACCGATCCATACCGCTTCCCTCCTGATGTGTTGATCGAATGGCCAACTTGGCCTGAATTCACGCAACATTATTTATATCAATATATCATAAATGATGTTTCCCTTTTCAGCGGAGCAGCATTGAAAACGTACAAGAGACGAGATGCTAACCAGTTTTTTCCACCCATGCATTGTTTCCGTGGTCACTAATGGTTACTAATGGTTAGACCCTTTTTATTTTTACAACTAAAGATTTTATAGATCAACAACTAAATGGTAAATTGACTGAATTTGTAGCTCATCTAGTTTGAATTAGGTGTGATCAATCTGGTTCATTAACTAAATGATTCTCCATAATGCAATATTTGATATCTTTCTAACCATATTTATAAAGTATATGACTGTTAATCTTACTTGTAAAAAGCGTTTGCTACAAGTCTTCGATTACACTAAGGGCTGACAGTCATGACTGACAGCTGCTGTCCATCACCACCGTATCTTTCCTCCTCATTAAAAGTTAGACAATAAAATGACAAATTTGGTTTTCACCTTTGACCCAGACGACCACGTAACACCCTATGACCATTCCATCCATCCATCCATTGTCTGTACACCCTCCCTAACCCTGATGGGGTTGGGAGGGTTGCTGATGTCTTTCCCCAGCTAACGTTCTGGGTGAGAGGTGGGGTCACCCTGGACAGGTCGCCAGTCTGTCGCAGGGCAACACAGAGACATACAGGACACACAACCATTCACACTCACACCTAGGGAGAATTTAGAGAAACCAATTAACCTGACAGTCATGTTTTTGGACTGTGGGAGGAAGCCGGAGAACCCGGAGAGAACCCACCATGCACAGGGAGAACATGCAAACTCCATGCAGAAAGATCTCCGGCCGGGAATTGAACCCATGACATTCTTGCTGCAAGGCAACAGCTCTACCAACTGCGCCACTGTGCAGCCCCACCCTATGACCATTTTTAAAGTGAAGTCAACTAAATAAAAGCGACATTAGGCTACCAGGAGAGCATACGTTGTTTTGACGTCCGTCACGGCAGGTGGAATTTCGAAGAGCAAGATGCCACATGCAAAGTGTTAATAGGAATGAATGAGATTTGTATATTTCAATCATCTCTATTTATATAATTAGCCCACTAATACAGTTCAAGAAGTAAAAACACCAAGTGGTAAAGCTTTTAGCTGAGAACCACAAACCATCCATGAACAGTAATCAGACATTAATGTGGACTTTCCATAATAAAGATTTTATTCTGTACAACAGCCAACATTTGAATTGCAATCCAATGAGCCAGCTGATTATTGTAATTTTAGGTTTGCCGGTAATTGTATCCTCAGAAGGTGTCGGCTGATTTTCTCTACATCATTCTGCCTGGTTGTTACCAGTAACAGCCAGGCTGACATTTTGCTCATGTGTAACTGGAAAACAATGAAGGATGAGAGAAAAACAACAAAGAATCGTCTCTGCATCCTTTCAAAAGCATTCTTGCTACTCCAGGTGTTTTTTTTTTTAAACAGTCATTTTTCTTAATGCTTAGCCAAGATCATCTTCACTATCACAGGAAGGAGAAAATGAGTAGAAACTATTAAGACAAATGATTTAGCACAAGTTGAAAGCGAAATATGAAACATGTAGTTTATAATAAATCAATTTAATTTTGTTCCAAGGCTGATTAGAGGTTTAAATGCTAAATTTCACTACATCTTTCTTTTAAATAAAGCCTAAAGGAGCAACTACTGCCATTACGTTTTTACAGAAAGTACTGCTGGATAACGATTCTGTTTTCGTTAAAGGGGAATTTTCCTTTTCTGTATTGAAACATGCATGATCAGAACAAGTCGATACAATCTGTTGGGTTTCCTCAGACAGAAAACATCTGAACAAATGTGAAAATTTACATAGTTTAATATGGAATGTTTGTATTTCATGACTGGCTTCAAATGAAATTTAAAAAAATAATGAGCCAATAAAGAATAAAAGTCTTGTCTCGACCTGTCCACTGTTTTTAAGGCTGATAATTTGTAAAATAGATTTTTTATTTTTTAAAAAGACTCTTTGGAGCCCTGTCATAACATCACATTGTAAACCAGAATAATCTTAGAAAGCTACTTTTAATCATTTCTAAACTCTTAATTCATTACACAGAGTGATGCATTTAAGGCAGTAATGTTTATTTGATTATCGAGGCTTACCTGTAATGAAAGTATGAATTCAATATTTCAAATAATTGGCACAACAATATGAAATATTTTTTATAAAGGCTTCTGTGCCGTCTCTAATATAAACCCATGTCCTGGACAGTAACTGCACTAAATACTCGGTTGTGGCTCCTTCTGCATGAATTACTGCATGAATGCAGTGAAGCATTACGGGGCTCAGCCTATGGGGAAGGACGGGATGTTTGAAATTCAACCTTTATTTCATCTGAATATTATGTTTCATCTCATTTCTACCATATTGAATAGTTTCTGTTTTGTATGTGTGAACTAAAATTAGACTTTGGACTTGATAAGTGCATCTTCTTCCACCAAACGTCTTCCTTTCACTCAACGTTTTGTTATTAACCTTTTTTATGGAGGCGATCAGTAACTCTCTACGAGACTAAACTCTTCAATAATTCTCTAATTTAATGGAAACTGATTTTAAAATTTCACAGAAATGATGCAAAACCAAACCATGTCAAAGGAATCCATAAACCGTGGTGTCGTGGGCTTCTCTTCCAAAAAGCACACATTTCCAATAAATTTCCAATACAACATGTGGGTTGCACGAATTAAATTCTAAAATTAATAAAACCCTTGTCAATATTCTGCATTAGGAGGTACCTGTATGGGAAAATACATCGGGTTTAAAAATGTAGGAATTTAATTTTTGACTTGGAATGATTTTTACACGTTATTTTAAGCGGGTGAGTCCAAACTTCATGGTTCACGCCAAATGTGACACCCCTGCAGGTTTCCAAATGTTTCTCCTCTTGGTAACTTGATTGCAGGAAATCAGGCAGTGACGTGTTTACCACTTTCAGCTTCCCACATCCGAGCATAGCAAATGTCACCTTGCCCCTCCAGTTAAAAGTTTAGACCTCGACTCTGGCACCGGTTCCAAAAACCAAATTAAAGCAGATCCTGAGCCCGGAACCTGACCTCGGCCTGAATGCACTTAAGCCAAAGTGACTCCCGCACCCCGGAGCCAGAAAAAGATTGAGAAAATTTGTTGATACGAACGCATGGCTGCGCGGTCGGCCACATTTAACAGACCTGATGAGAGAGTGGGATATTTGCCTTCTGCATGAGTGAGGATTTGAGTTAGCGAGTCGAGGGAGACACACACTGACCTGCCAAATGAGGGGGGCATGTGACGATCACAGCCCTGCACAGGAAGGTGTCGCTGGTCGTCACGACCCGGGCCCACTCCGCATCCTGCGTAAACAGAAAGAAACTTTCATTTTGTGAAGAATTTACTAGTGGACGTCATCTGGAGAAGCATGCAATAGTAATTTGTTGCGAGATTGAAAAATCAATCACAGGAGGTACAAACAGGATGTAACCAAGCTGGGGTTACAAGTTGACCTCACTTGTAGTATTTTTAATACTTCTGTTGAAATTAAATTCACACTGGAAGTTGGAAAAAACCCAAATAAAAAATTAAAGCTAATTAGTCAACCAATTAAGTGGCAGAGAAAATGACTTTTTATCAGAAGTATTGCACATACTTCCTGAAATGTAAATATTTTAGCATTGTTTGGTAGGTTCAATGTATGCTCTGAATGGAGAAACTAGTCAACTACATTCTGGAGAATAAGTTCTCACATTCAAAGAAATCAGTCAGTTTTGTGACGTTTTAGTGTGAATTTAATCACACCAGAACAAGTGTTTTAATACTCACATTTCCACACTTTTAAATCCTTTAATATTTAAACCAACTTTAAATCTGAAAAGTTCTGGAGGTCTTTTCTCCAGAACTTCTCTGCTGTTTAGTTCTTTCCATAGATTTTCAAAGGGACACAAGTTACTTTTTTTTTTCTTCCTGAAACCAATTAAGAGTTTTCTTTGTTGTGTGTTTAATACTGTAGTCTTGAGTGAAAACACACACTTAAGGTTTTATCAAAAGTCCCGGTATGTTTCTCCATTGATCCTTCATTTATATTAAGTCTGTACACAATGCTGCAAGTCGGATCACACCATGGTGTTTCTATACACAAACTTTACTTTTATACATTACTTTCTGGTGACAAGTTCTTCTTAAATCCCACCTGACCCAACTATATTCTCCAGCTATTTCTCTGGCGCATCCAAATCCTCTGTGACCAACTTTAAACAACAAACCTTCAACAGTGGAGTCTTGCGCACTGAGTGTGCGGTTGACTGCTTTACTTATAACCTTCATGGTGAAATTAAGTTTTCAATTTGAAACGGATGAAACAAACCAGACTTACTACACACACAAGCTAGAGTTCAAATGTACTAAAAGCTGGTGTAGATGTGCCCTAAAACTGTCTACAAGTGCTCTTTGGTTCTTGTAAAACTTGTTTAAATATTATTTTTGTAAGACATTGCATATCAGTGGTTTGCTTTTGATAAAAATTACATTGTTTTCTCATTTCAGATTATAGCTCCTATCACACTCATGCAACTGTAGCCATTTCCGTATGTTATGTTTTGTAACTGTAATATCTTTTCTCTTTTTGAGTCCATTAACTTTTACTAATCGTACTACTCTGAGAAACACTTTGGTAATGAGAAACCGAAACTAATTAACCTTTAAAAGCTATTATTTGATATTGAACCAGCTGGTATCGATTTGCACATAGCAGCAGACAGATTTCTGCTGTTTTTTTTTAGCCTTCTTGGTGCATGTTTGCTACATATTCCCTGTCCAATTCACTTCATTACACAACTTGATTTATGGACTAATTTGTTTTGATTTCTTTGAGTGTGTGTGGAACACATACAAATGTCCAGTTGCTCTGGCGTGAATTTGATGTCAACAGAAATAGTGGAAATATAAGTTCTGATCTGAAATATACTTCTTTACCTGCTGTGTCTGTGTATATTTGGTAGAGTGTCCTGAATTGTAAAATTCTTTAAGTAAAGCTACGTATTTCTGCTTACCATTATGTTTGCGCTGCCACTGGAGAACTATCAAATGCATGAAATAAATCTCAGGGAACGTACAATACATTCCCCAAGCATTGACACCGGCTTTAAATAGCTGTATCTTTTACAGAGAGAGGAAACTCTGACCATTATTCTTTGCAACGGCCTCTAGATTCACTCTTCCATTTAGCTCACAGTGCAGATTTTCTATACTATATAGGTCTGGGGATTCAAACAGAAATTGAATTTGAGTCTGATGAGTCATATCTTTGGTGATTTTTACATTTTAGTTCACTATCCTGCTGAAAGACCCAGTGACGACTCATGTCCAGCTTCCTTGGAAAGGTCATGACAGTTTTTTTTATTCTAAATGTCAAAATACTTTCAAGCAGGTCGTGATGCCATGAACTCCATCTGGGCTCTCAGAGCCAGTGAGAAAAAAAGAAGTACAGCAATGGCACATTAGTTTTATTACAGTAGATGTTCTACAAGTTTTAGACAGGAAGCAATAAGAACATAAAAATAAAACTCTGTGGATTCTGGCTCATTATGTGTTCAGATGAAACTCCATATGGCTGCAGCTCTAAGTTACACAAAGAGGACAGCATGAGTTGTGCATATTTCCCTTCACTGTGTCAGTGGAAAGTGTCAGATGACCAGGAGGAAGAAGACATTGCCACACATCGTTGATATCAACTCCCATGGATCTGGACCAAACGGTCATGTTCTGTCCAAACTGGCACGAAAATATCAGCCATCTTGTTCGACTTTCAGCCGTAGAACTCACATTTTCACACGAAGCTCAGCAAGTCAGGAATAACTTTATATCTTCCCCGTTTCTCTCCATCAGTGAAAATCATCCATACATTAAATGAATTATTGATATGCTGTTCCTGAGATAAAAATTACATCATTACTTTAGATAAGTTAGTCAAGAAACTGAATTAGCAAAGTGCTCTAACTGAATGCCATCCATGTCATCATCCAATGCAAATGCACCAGATTAACATCGGTCCTCCTCAGTCAGGCTGGTAGACAGCATGTACCACAAGACTCCTGCTGTTCCACTTCTTGTTGATTCTCCACACGGGAACGAAAAATAAATGATTAAACTGAGCTAGCAGCACTTTCTGAATGAATCACAGGCTGTGAATCACAGTTACAGCCACTCTTTTCAATTTCTATCAATAACAGAAAGAAAAGATCCAAAAGTCGAGACTTGAACTCCAGACATACTCTGACTGATGCTCCACCTCCTGCTACTTTAACCTCAAGTGTGATCTGCACGTTTAGATTATGATAGATGGTACATAAAGGTGCAGGTTGAACCATCCAAGGCCTCACAGATGGGTCGGCGTAATCCATTTATATGCCAAGTCAGGTTCTGAGGGAGACAGACATCCAAAAACTCTGGGGACTGACAATAATTTTGATTAGAGAAAAGCACAGACATTGCTGTCGAAAGTGAAACTCCCTTCATCTTCATGAAGGATTCTAACGAGTTTGAAGGTCAGGAAGGATATAAACACTCCAGAGTGTTCTGGTCCTGCCTCAGGGTTTGGACGTGCTCAGAAAAGCTCCAAAGAGAGCTACCTCGGTCGCTACGTTTCTATAACAACCATGTCAAAACTTTGGATACTTTTTCAGGCGATGTAATTTTGGAATTGCATCGTTTTTATTAAATAAGAAATGCAATTTAAACCAGATGTGAAAAATGAAGGCGGTGATGGATATAAACACAAGAGATGTATTTATAATTCAGTGCTTATCATTCATCAGCCATCAGATGAGACATTCGCTGATGTTTGAGTGACAAGTTTAGCAAAATACGTAAATTTTGAAGCTGGTTGGAATAAATTTTTACTGGCTACATTCATATGAATCGTGTTAAACGGCTTGTTAAAACAAACTAATCACACGGCCACAAGTAAAAATATGGTGAAGATGATTTACTGAAGTTAAGTACTAGCATTTTGATAGAAATCAAACACACAAAAATGTGGCATTTTTTGAACTCTCACACACAAAAAATAATACTTGAACTTTGGAGTTGAAAAGGAGGCGTTCTTCCACCGGTCATAATGTTCTTATGTCATATCCCCTACTCCAGCGTCTCTCTGCCTGGCTTTCTAACTGTACGGCCAGACAGATATGAAATGAGGAGCAACAAAAGCCAATGAAGAGGATAAGCAGAGCTTTCCAGCATCTGATGATGTCACCCAGGACATTTTAATGTGAAATATCTCTGCTCACAGGAAATGGAGCATGTCAGAAACTTCAGTCAGAGGCTTCATCAGATTCAGTGCAAGACTGACTGCTATCAGAAATCCTTGCCCACAGCATCAGCATCCACAAAAGCTCTTAAAATACAAGTTACAACATTTAATTTCCATTTGGGATGAATAAAGCATTGTTGAATTCAACTGGTATTTTCCTTTTAAGTCAAGAAAGCATCTCTGTGGTAAAGAGTCTTTGAAAGATGGTTTTGTAGCTTCCAGCACATTGATTTAGGAACACTAATATTATTATGACATGGGCGTTCTGCTTCAGCTTGAAGTGCATCACACTGCGGTTCTGGGCGGTCTTTCAACAAGACCATCCTGGGTGTTAACACAACCTCCCCAGCTGGGAGAGCTTTTGTCCGCGCCAGCCGAAACTCTAAAGCGCCCGTGGCTGAGAGTGTCGGCGTCAATAAGTGTTAGCACTTTGATAGACGGGGCAAAATGTCAAGGTTCCGCCCTGCCTCTCACCCGGCTCATGCTGCACGCCAAACTAAAAGCTCCAGCTAACCTTGGCTGTAGGAGGATCTGGTGAACGTATAACAGATGGATTTTCTTTCATGTTGCAGTCGCCGTCTTTCTTCCGTAGCTCAAAAGGCAACAGAACTGCAACAGATTGACAGTGACTTGATAGTGGAGTTGCCTTTAAATAGAATCAATTGCCAGTTTTTATACAACCGTTTTCACCACTTTGGATTTTAAAAGAAGGTTTTTTTTTTTAACTGGAATGAAAAATCAAGCTGCAAGGCCTAAAATATGGCCTTTCTGACCAAAAGTATAAACTGATGAGTTTGAGATTGTTTGTCTGCTTGTAGCCGTCAGAAAAATCTTACATTTTTAGGGCTGAAATGATGAATCGTATTATTGAAAAAAATGTCAACTAGTTTAGTAAGCAATAAATTAAATACAGACTCAAAAAATGCCAATTGCTAAAAAAAATAAATAAATCAGTGCAGTAATTAAAGTGTACAAAATAAATACACATATTTAATTAAGATAAAAACACCTTTGTTGATATGTTTTAATCAAAAGTCCTTGGCTGGTTTAGTTTTAGCTTAGCCTGGTTCAAATTCACTACAGGAATGCTGTGTCATTACATCTAAGCAAAAAAAAAAAAAAAAGGTTTTTTTCTCATTTAAAAAAACTAATGAGAATATTTATTATTCGTTTCTAATATTATACAAAAATGCTAAGTGATTAAATGAAAAATCTGTAAAATGTTCAAAATTTTCACCCGATTAATCAATTAGTCGTCAGAATAATCAATTACTAAAATAATCGTTAGTTGCAGCTCGAATCATTTCAACTGGAACTAGAATACTTTGGTTTGCGGAGGAGTTTGGGGTCAAATTAAAGATTTTAAGGGGTCAAAGTCTGGTGGTTACATATTATTATAAACTTTAACATTTTATATCCTAAAGTCTGTAGAATTCAAGATGAAGCTCTTGGTTTTTGTAGTTTTTCGCTGCATCCAATGCTGGGAGTAAATTTGCATGGAATAATTTTTTTCCACTTTAAAAAAAATAAAAAATCTTTCCCCCTGAAAACTTTAAACAGTTTGAGATCACCTTGTAATCCTCCCCAGAGCGAGTCGGTCTGTTCTTAAAGGTCACTGCTAATGTCTTAGCATGTCAGGATTGTGTTAACACACATTGAAAAGCTTCAGACCAGCAAACTGTGAAAAACCAAACGCATCCAACAGCTTCCGACTGAAACCCTCTGGGGAAAGGGTGTGCTTACTTTCTTCTACTTAAGTTGAACTGTAGATGAATTCTGCAAAGGGTCATTCTGTCCACTGGGGCTTTTTGGAAGACAAGAAATTCTGTACAACATGCCATGTTGAATATTTCAAATTTTAGATTCCGTGAATGAATAAATAAATGAATACACTAATAGCATGACCTCCAGGAAATATGTAATGTTGATGGGGGTCTAATGCGCTCATTGCTTGGGTCTCTCAGCTGTGGATGAAGGGGAGAATCAGGCGGAACAGAGAGTGCCTTCACACGAGACAGCCTGTTAGCCCAGTGAGGAAGCTGTTATCTCGGTGTCACGCCTCATCAGTCCCCGAGTGAGACGTTACTGTACTCTACCTGCCATATGGCCGTCACAGCAGAGCCCAGCCGGACGTTCTTCCAGCCAACCTGCTGTGCCAGACATTCGGAAAGTTGTTGGGTGCCTCCCTGTGGAGAAACAGATACGGCTCCATGAGACGAGGCTTGACTTGGTGAGTGCTAATGGCCTTTCCTGGACCAAACCAGGGACGGCGATCCAATTTACATTTCATGTATGGATATGGACGTTTTAGCATGAGATTTCTGTTGAATTTCAAGGCTATACAGCTCTGGAAAAAAATGGAGAGAGCACTAGACTGAATCCTATTGAAAACCCTGTGGCTATTCCACCAAATACTGATTTCTGTAAATAATAAAACACTATTATTGTTGTTTCTAAATGAATATGAACTTCTTTTCTTTGCATTATTTGAGGGCTAAAAGTACTGCATCTCTTTCATCATTTTGACCATCTCTCGTTTTCTGCAAACAAAAACTACATTTCTGTTTGAAATTTCGGAGACATGTCAGTAGTTCATAGAATAAAACATACATGTTCATTTTATTCAAACATATACCTATGAAGAGTAAAATAAAAGAAACTGATCATCTGAAGTGCTCTAATTCTTTCCACTTGTTTGCTACATTAAGGGGTTGCAGGCCTGGATGCATGTTCATGTCAGCAATCAAGATAAAATTACGATAAAGAGAAAGTATAAACCAACAAAAGGTTAGCAGAGGGAAGGAAAAAATGAAGCAAAAAAGTTGCCAGAGAATAAGGATGTTGATCCGCTTAAAAATAATACAACGGCCATAGAGAAAAGTTGGAGACTTAAGTAAAGATGAATTCAACGACGAGTTGGAAGAAGTCATAAAAACTGATCAATAAGGCAACAGATACAAATGTTTGTTTCTGTGCACTGCAAATCTGAAACAAAATTCCAGAAAACTGATTTTGACCAAACGTAATGTTTATTGCTTGTTTCATAATTGATGACTGCTGTTGGTTTGAGCTGCCTTGTTGCTGAAATGTGTTTGACTCTAAACCTGACTTGTTTAAAGTCGCTCGGTGGCAGAAACAGTCAAGCTGAGGCAGATGGATGTTTATGATTCTGGATTCATTTAGATGCAACAGCTCAGAGTCGGGTGTTTAATTTCTGGCTCCTGTTTTTACTCTGCAGGGGTCAGCTTGTGATTTCTCCAGAAAACTGTCAAAAACTTCGTACTATGCAAAACAAAGGAGCAGTGAAAAAAAGCAGCTGGAAATCTTGATATATTTTTTTTTACAATAAATCTGTCTGTTTTGACTGAACTGCAGTGTTAGAGGTGTTGAACCATCATTTCAACTCCATCAGGACGTCTGAAGTTAGTTTTCTCAAGCCAGTTCTGATAATAATCTTTTTCAAACACAAACCAGCAACAAAACAAACTTTTGTGATTTATATTCAGAATCCTTTTCAACACAATCCGCAGGTAAAACGCACAAACAGGACATAGAAATTAAAAATCACCAACTCCACACGAGTTACCTGTTATAGCCACACAACAACAAACTGTTTCCAAGTCTCGTTTTACTCATGAAGCAAAGTTTCCAACTGATTTACAACAGGAACAAGTTGACAATCTGTCAGGGCAATTTAGAATAAACAATTATTTTAAACAGTCATGTTTTGGACGGAGGGAGGAATCTGGAGAACAAGAAGAGAAATAATCATCAGAATGAACAGAAATATACCTCATTTTGCAATTAATAAGTCAATTATGAGCTTTACTTTTCAAAGTAAATGATGAATTGGTGAAATAAAGTCACAGATCCGGCTTCAAAGGCTGATTCAAACCTGGAAGACTTATTTTAAAATGATAAAATCTTAAAATCTGTAAAGCCTAATGTTTATGTTTGATGATTATGCAATCTTAAGACAATCTGAGTCAAATCAAATGATATGTACCTTTGATACATTCTTATTTGTTAAATTATCCTCGGTATGCTGCAGCTGAATGACAACAAAGTGTTTCTATGTCTTAATTTTCAGATTAACCAATAAAAATCATCATAAAGAAAAATAAAATTGATGAAGCAGTAGAGGTGTATCTCAGGCTATCTCCATCTCTACAGTTATTTCTTCAAAGCATATCAGGAATTAAATCATAAAAATGCTGCTAGTGGAATCGCAGAAAGGAAAAAAAAAAAAAAAAAAGCCTTTTGTGGAGATTTGAACCAAAAGCTGTGCTGCCATTTTCTGAATGACCTTGTTAATCCATTAGTTCTCACTGGTTCTCAGCCATTTCTACACTTTAGCGCTGTAGGAGGAGAGAGAGAGCTTGTGAGAGCGCAAAAACAGATTACAGAGGAAACACTGGTCTCATGTTGAAGGACTACAGAGAAAAGTAGCAAAAAATCCACAACAAGTTTGGAGCCAGGGGTGTTGGGATGCTGTAATTCAATGTTTAAGGGCCAAAGAAAAGCTGCGTGTTCACTGAGTCATGGCACGGCCAGAACAGGCTGTGATGAACGGGCTTAGCTCAACTTGAGAGAGGAGATATTCGGCTCCGTCTCCGGTTTTTAAAACTGCAGCAGAGTCTGAGCGGAAGGACATGAGGGATATACCTTTATCTTAAACTCCTGAGCACAACCAGGAGTGCTTTCCAGGAGCGCCAGGAGCCCTCCGGCTGCAGCAGCGTACATGAGGAAGAACAGAAAGGACATCTGGGACGGCTCCACGCCGAAGACGGACCTGCTGCACACTCCCAGTTGCTCCTTCAGTTCTGCCACACAAAAACAGATAAAAAAAAAACAAGCGGTAATCTGAGCCATTTCCCTGCCATAACAGAGCTCCACTTACTTTTATAAGTTATAAAAACAGCACAACAAAAAGACCCACTGTTCCACTTGAGGAGGCTACCATTACCTGTAATCATCTTGTCACTTTCTGAGTCTCTTTTCATTGTGAAGTCGATAAATTCAGCACCACAGAGAGTCATTACTTTTAACAAAAACATATGATTACTACTTCTAAGGCCAGAAGTCTCCTCACATCAAGCAAGCAAGAATGAAGACATACCAACAGCACAAAGTGAAGCAACAATTCTCCTGAACGTCGCCTACTTAGGTCTGTCATTGTTAGATGCATCATCAAAGCAGCCATTTCTTGTCATAACAAGCTGGAAAGACAATCTAACATGTAGTTCACCCAGTAGAAAACTAAATGTCACAGCCAGTTTGTCAGTGTGCATTTTATACACAAGTTAATACAATTCGCTCCTACCTTCAACCCAAATCTAATAACGCTCATGGAAGGTTTAAAATAGTATTAACTTAACTAATATGTTTCTTCTGAGTAGAATTAACATCAATGTTTTGGAGTGACCAATCCGAGTCTCAACTGGAGCAAGACAAGGAGACTTCTGACATTAAAGATCTGAAACTCGTCGTCAATAACATGCAAAAAGCTGGCCAGGTAGATTCACTTAAATAACTTTTTAAGGGTTTTTGAGGACAACCTGTCTCATTTCCCGTCAGGAACAAACAAAGTTTGAGTAAAACTCATCCCAAATCATTATTTAAATGTGAAATTTGCCTTTGAATGTAGAACAAACTGCAATCACAACATCTCCCATTGCTGCCAGCAATCACATCGACCAGCTTGAACAAGCTAGCTAGAAAGTGTTTGCAAATGAAAACATTAGTAATCACAATATACAGCTCATTGTAGTGCAAACAGAACTGGAGTTGCCAATGCAAAAGAAACAAAATTATGTCCTGTGTTTTTGATGTAGTATATAAAACAGTGGATGTTTATGTGATCTTTTTGACGGCCGAGATAGCATGTTAAATAATCAAAAATAAAATACAAAAGACTTCTGCTAAGATATCTATAAATATATTGGAACATATTTCTCCTCTTCATTGCTTGTTTCCACATTGTCGCCCATAGTGGTTTATGAACATTTCCTGTCAGCTGGATCATCTCTGTAGAGGATGATGCAAAGAAGGATTCTTCATAAAATCAAGAAAATTATGGACAAAACTGACCATCGTCTTCATAGAACAGAGCATCTTCAGTCAGAGGTTTCTTCAGATTCGCTGAATTACAGACCGCTACAAGAAATCTTTCATGGCAGCAGCCACCACTATACAATAATCTGAAGATTAAATTAAGGAGTTACAACATTTAATTTCCTTTTGGGATTAATAAAATGTTTTTGAATTAGAAATTAATTTGCATTCTTCCAAATCCACATGAAAGTAAACATGTTTAGTTTAACTTCACTGAGTTTTTCCTGTCATCGACTGTCTAATTTTATTCTTCATCTTTTCAATATGAGCATGCAGGATTTTCACGCCCGCCTCCATGAATCGAGGACATGCATGTGACGTCCTTGTCCATATTTCACAATGGTGCTGCACTCAGAGGTTTAATAGGTCATATAGATAAATTAAAAGAAAGGCCCTGGCTGTGTTTTTGCAAGGTTCAATAAGAAATTAAGAGAAAAAGTCTAAATGAATTTCTGATGTGCTATTAAGAAGAATAACTTTAAATGGTCATTTTTTTCAGTTTTGTATCTTTAGGCCTGTAAGGCTACAGTAAATATATTGTCCATGTTGAGAAAAGATTTCAACACAGAAGACACCAAGAAAACAAATTATACCTGCAAATGTTTTATTTAGTTAATTTCAGGGTCTGTGACCAATTAACTGCAGTTAATCGCTTTTTAATTGAAAACTACATAAAAAACAGCAACATTTTCAAATCAAAAATCTTTTTTGCTGCTAAATTGTTGAATCTGCATAAAACTTAATTTTTTTTTATAGCTTTTAATCTGTTATTAATGTTATTCAACCGTCAGATTAGTGAAAATAAAAAAGACAATGGGACATTGTGTCAAAATATCTTCTAAGATATCCAAGATATCATTACTGCTTTGTGTTTTATTTCTATGTCTGTTTTTGTGTTAAAAATGACACAATGCTAGGCTATTGCTACAATGCAGTGATAACCTAGCACTGTAGGCTATTGTTTGCAAATGTTGGATGTGCATCAGATTTAAGGACCCATCAGAAACACACAAATAAAAAGGTTCTGGGTGGAACCATTAAATTCTCTGAAAAGAAAAAGTACAAGCCTTGTACATTGCAATATGTATTTAGGATCAGATTACGCAGTGACAGGAATTTGATGAATGAATTTAAGAAAATATTTTTATTTAGTAGCAAACTATTGCCTTATTATAAATTAAATACCCAGAAATTAATTCTGATCAGTCATGGACTAATGCATGATATTTTTGCCCAATTATTGTTTCATTCCTCTCAATTGATGTTGGCGTCATGAAATCTTTCTTCTTATCTTGTCAGATTTGAAAGCGTAAAGAACGAGCCTCACACAAGAACAAATGCAACAGTCAGAGCTGGACCTTCACACTGTGCATGGACCAGAAATCACAGAGACGCCACTTCCTGGTCCCACTTCAGATGCCCAGCTTGTCACAGCATGTGCAGACGTGCCACCTGAACATGTGCCATGCTCAGTTCTGAATACGAGGGACTCCGTAGAACCACTAGTTTGAATTGAAAGCTGCACATAAAAGTGAAAGAATAGAAAACCTGAATAAAATGCATCTCAATAAATAGTAAAAGCAAACAAAAAAATCTGTATTCTATAGCTTTCTCACAATCCCGGTGTCACTCAGCTCCCACAAGAGTGAACCAGAAGCTTCTACTGGCTCTGATGTCTGATTTTGCTCTGGTGGAAATCTTCTACACCTCCATCACATTCCACATGGATAAAGGATGTACTAAATTATGCTAAACTGGAGAGAACATGGAGCTAACTGGGACGTTTCATGATAGAAACATCTCAGATTGCTCAACTACTTGAATATGAGCAACAGTTTAGCCAACTATATTGTGGATTATCCATTGTGTGTTTTTCTTTTCCAGTTTATTTTTCCCATTTTGGTTTAGTTTTTTACATTTAGTAGTTTTCCTATTACTGGTTTGTTTGATTTCTCTGTTGAAATCACAGCGGTGTGTGTTTTTCAGTGATGTCCTGAACGCCTTTACTTTTTTAGATTGTTCAAAAATGCACTGTGCAGAACACAATCATTTTTAAGAGAAATTTCAGGCTTCGGTTGATCATGTTCATTTCAATAGTTTGACCTCATTTTGGAGAAATTACTGCATCTATTGAGCGGGAAAGGAAGGCGAGGTGTAACAGGAGTCGCAGTGTCTTTCATGACAGCCCTTCAGGTCATCTGTGTTGTCGGGTTTGACGTCTCATCTTCCTCTTGTCAATACTCCACAGATTGTGTCTACTGGAATCAGGTCAAGCCACACAGTGGTCACTGGAGCAGATTTTGGTACCGCCGGCAGTGTGATCCGGCACCAAATCCAAACTGGAACATGAAGCCAGCATTTCCATGAAGCTGGTCACATCTGTTCAGTCCCTTCATGACTTTGTGATGTTTTTTTGTAGTAAACATCAAAGTGATTGTGGTACTAATTCGGAAATATTTGCAATATTTTCGCTTATTTATGACTGTAAATGCAACTTTTTTATTACTCGCTGTATAAATTATAGACTAAAATCTGACATCAATCAAGGCTGAGGCAGCTGTTTAGTACAAGTAAAAGTTTTTGACAATTTTTTTGAGAAAAATCTACAAAAACTCCCAGAATTAGCACAAAAAAGTGATAATTCTAAAGAAACTGGAGGGACCGATTGATATAATTTGGCAGTAAACAGATGAAAACTGCATTGATTTGATTTAATAATATTATTCAATAGTATTCAAGCACACTTAGTGCTTACTCTAGAATATAGAGGGCCACATAAAAAGCTATGGGGAGCTGGACTTGGCCCACAAGCCTCAAGTTCAGATGGTTCAGAAAACCTTTGCCAAATTGATGTTAATTGGCTCTAGGTTTTAAAAAACATTGATTTTTGGGGGTTTATAACCTGTAAGCAATAATCATCAAAATGACAAGGATTAAAGGGTTGAAATTATTCACCATGTGCAATCAATCTACTGTTGATTTCCAAAAGGTTTGACAACAAATTTTTTATTTCTGTGTGAATTTCTCACTTTTTTCATGCATCTCAAATCTCTATCCAAATTTTTAATTCTGTACATTAGTCACTGTGAATCACGGCAAAAATGTCTACTTTTTCCATCAAGATTGCTATAAAACTGCTAAAATTTAACTTTTTTTTTTTTTTAAAGCAAACCAGGCAAAATGTGAAAATAAAATCTGCTTCATTCGGTTGTCTCTGAAATGGAATCATGAGCAGCACTAAAAACTGCTGAATAATGTGGGAAAAAAAGTGGCAGGAGGAATCCAGTCTTCTTCCAGAGCAAAGGACACTGCTTCATCTACAGCAGATTGCAGGATGTATGTTGGGTTATACAGCCTCGGGTGAAACTGTTGATTAGTACGACAGATGTACAGATGGGCCATGGCGTGCTTGGTGTTTCCTGAAACAGCCCACAGAGACTGGAGCAACACACTACCCAACTGTCATGTTGGACCAGACAACAGAGCGGTCTTAACACCGCTAGCAATCCTTATGCTAACAGTATTTTTAGTATAACTGAATCAGAGTTTATTGCAACCTGGGTGCCAGAGAAAAAGACACAAGAATTAGCATTGGGATAACACAGCTTCTAAAAGTGCAGCCTTGAACATGTAATTGGATTCACGTTTAGGCAGTCCGTCATCTACTTTGGAAGCCAGTGTTATAAATCAGGCTGGGTATAAAAAGACTAAAGAAAACGCTAATAACGCCTTACTGAAATATGGCCACTGAAAACGGGGCAAAATAAGAAGGTGAAGGAGTTATTGGTTCTAATGAAAAGCAGCAACACCCACATTATCCATCACATTCATGCAGAAATGCAGGAATTCACTAGAGATGAGATACTGTGATGGTAACCTTTATCTGGGTCACCGGGGCAACCAGATTCACACAATACACCTGGACTGATGTGATATTATTTGACTTATGCCCCTTTTACACTAAGCTGCTCTTCAGAAAAACCATTATAGTTTTGTTGTGATTTAGCCGCTTACTAACATCTCCACTGATCGGAGTCTCTGGTACTTTTTGAAACCGGGTCTTATAGTGAAACTTTTTGGGATGATGATGTAAAGTACTCTGCAGGGGCTTCTTAACTTTATAAATTTAACAACTTCTGATAAGGAATGTAAATGTGTTACATGAGAACTTGGTTCATCGGAGACGGGTTACTATTTTCTAAATGAAGTGGAAGCAGGTGAGGTAGAAGTTAAGAGTGAAAAGGGCAAGGACTTTTTGACTTTATGCTAACATTGCAGTGCCGCCTAGTGGCCTGGCATGTAAACTACAGCAAATACGAGGTGCATCTCCATCTAAACATCAAACTTTTCCCCAAACAACATACAAAAAAAGTAAATACTGGCGGTTTCCTTTCAATGGTTTAGTGAAAACAAAAACTTGGTATTATTAAACCTGCAGGTTGATGGTTTATTCTCATCTGGCTATGTTAAAGAATAAGCTAAATATTTCTGTATTTTACTGAAAAACATTTCTATCAAGTTCTATTTTCAGAAGAATCTTTTAATTTTTACAGCCACTGTACTTTAGTGGAAATGTGATTTTTACATTCTCTCCATCACATTTATTGTTCTTAACATCTTAATCTCCAGTCTGCTTGCTGCACAATTAACTCAAAGGCAGTAAAATAAAAACGAAGAAACTTTCTGGATGTAAAAACATGTTGGCATAGCAACCGTGACATGTAATTTCTTTCTTTTTTTTTTTTTTCACCTTGTCTGGGACTTCCCATTGCAGATTCAGACTGCAGATTTTAAATGTTGGGGAGTTCCAGTAATATTCAGACTTTATTTACATTCCTGTTATCCAGAGCTCTTTATTCAAATAACTCAGTCATTAAAAGGTGTTTTGATCTCTCTAGAGATCAAAACACCTTTTGTTTGGGCTGTATAACCCAAGTAAAAAAGAAAAAGAAAAAAAAAAAAAAAAAAGAGTTGGATTGGTTGATAATTGCAAGAAAATCAAAGTAACAGGGGAAAAAGCAAAATGGCATATAAATTTGTATGTGATTACACAACAATGTTGCTTAATTCAATGTTGAAATAAATTGTTAATGTTGGCATACTAATAGACAGACAGACAGACAGACAGAATACAACTTTAAAAGAAATTTGACTTTGAAAATTGATGCCTCTGTCTCTTTAAGAAGACCCTGCTCTTTCAGCACATCATCACAGCAATGCTTCTCAAAATGCCGTTTATGAGCGTTGGACTGAGAAGTAGTTCATAAATTCAAGATGCACAAAGGAATCAAAAACAACAATCCAGTTATGTTTTTGATGAGGGAATAACTTTCTAACATAAAGCTCAAAAATGTTGATTTTAAATTACGCCCTGTGTAAAGTTATACCGGCGCAGATGATTTGCATTTCATTTAAAAACCACTAATTACGTTAAAAAGAGAGAAGGTGAGACATAGTGGACCTGAAACTCACCTTCAGTCCAAGCGTGTTGCTCGATGTACGAGTGCACCGTCATGCTGTCCAGCTCCGCCGCGTTGGGGGTCCTCAGTGGATCATGAACACACACGGTTCTGCACAGCCTGTCAAACTGAGAACAGCGTATAATCAGAGCCTGACATGACAGTTCACCGCCTTGAAGACAGAACACACACATCGATACGGACAGAAGAGGAGGAACGACCAGCGGCTGCACCATGTCACACTGCTGCTCTAAAGCGTCTGAACCAGACCGGAGCTGCTGTGGTACTTTGTTATGTGATGAACTCGTCAGTCCAAAGAACTCACTCTGCTACTGTCACAACTGTGACAGTAACATTCCCAGATATGAACCTCTCAAGGTTTGAATTTGGGGTGTTGGGGTTTTACTCAGGGGAAAACGTTGCGTTTCTTGACTCTCACCTTCCACAGCATCTGGGTGAAGTCCAGCAGCACCAGCGGGGACAGAGCAGGGATGCTGGTCCGGTAGGTTCTCACTCTGGAAGTGGGCCCACCCAGGTGAAGCACCTTCTTCCCGTCATTAAACTGAGGATACAACTCTAGCCCCAACTCTTCTATGAGCTCCATAATGTGTGTTTGTGTGCTGTGCAGAAAGAAAAATAATAATAATGAAAAAACGTTATGAGTGTTCATGAAAGTAAATCCTTGAATAACCAGAAAAACAGATTAAAGCTGGGTAGAAAAAGATAAATTAAAAGAACAGAAAAATACAACCACGTTTACTGTAAGAGAGTTGAATCTCTGCATACAACATCCTTCACTTTGTGAGGCCGTTTTCAATGAAATGTCCTTTTCTGACATCTGTTTGTCCGATTATCTTGAAACATGTTGAAGGCTAAATCAGTTGCAAGCGAGACACAAACAGACGGAGTCACAAAGCCCTGCAAAGTCATTCAATTCCCTTTTCACATATCATTTTGCAAGTGTATGTGTTCTATTGAGATTTTATGTGACAGGCCAGCAAAAAGTAGCGAAAATTTGTTAGGTGGAAGGAAGATAAAATGTTTAACTAAGTAAAGAATGGTAAGGTTGAATTCAGCCCCTCTGAGTCAGAACTTTTACAGCACCTCCAACATTTTCAATAATCAACTCAACACAAAAACATATTTTGAGATAAATTCTGTATGTTGAGACCGACACTGTATTTAACGTCACACAGTTCCAAAAAATACATCTCCACACCATGATACTGCCACCACCAAGTTCCACTGTGGAGACTGCATGTTATAAGATTCAGATATTATTAATGATTCATTTTGTTTCAGTGATCAAAAAGCAAAGCCCATATCGTTTGGAAGATTTGGTGAAAATATATTTACACATTTGTTTTTGGTTAATTTAGATTATTTTGGATTACAGACAATTGAAACCAGCACAAATAAACTGTTTAAGTTATTTTAAGGCCTAAACAATAGGGTAGTTGTACAGTTGTCACTCTTTTAAAAGCATCAGTAAAAGCTTGGCAGTTCAAAGAGTACAAATATTGGAAAGTTTGGTGGAAGATAAAAGTCCCTCTCGGCCACAGCCGGGAACCAAAGCATGAGAGAAAGATAACATTTTTAAAAAGTAAATTAAGAATAACTTACTCTATAGAAAGAGCACATTAAGTACTTTACAGTTCTTCAAAATGAAATGAACAAAATGGGAATGAGTTGAAGACAACTCATTCCAAAGAAATGTGTAACCAAGTAGGATTTTTTTTTTTTTTATTCAAACATGCATGAATATTTCTGCATTAAAAACATACTGCCATTTACAAGTGGCGAACTAGAAGTAAGCAAACAGTACAAATGTGCAAAACACAGCAGGAATGCTATATGAGATGAGGAAAAATGTTCTGAATCTTTTCCAACAAAACCTATTTTCCTTCCACTCAATTTTCAATTAATCTGCCTGAACACAAGAACTGAACGGCTACCTTTAGAGATTATCTTTTGTAATCCCCAAGATTGCTTGGGCCATGACATACCGTTACCGTATTCAGTCAGTGTTCTTGTTGTCGTTCATCATTCACACTTTTAAAAGTTTTCCTTTTTAAACGGAGTTCCTAAAATAAATTAACTGTTTAGATCACACTAATTGCAAATACATCTGGAAAGCGTAGAATCATCTTCAGCATCCTTAGTCAAGAGTTCTTATATAAATGAGCAATTATGAGTCTAATCTATTTGTGTGATGGATATTGATCCTTCCTAATCCCCACTCGGAGTTTTCAAGGGTTTTATTATTAGCAGCTCACCTCTCATCTTGTTCTAATGCTCCCAGGAAACTGGAGACAAACACCTCCCTGACAGCTCGCAGGTGTTAAAATCATCTCATCTTTATTCCGACTTAATTATGCACAGATTAATGAAAGAAAAAAAAAATAGTCTCATGTGTGGCTTTAATTACCTTCCAACCCACTGTCCTCCAAAGTCCCAGCGATCAGCACCGTCGGCTGCTGGGATTTCAGAGGACACGGTGCGACCTCCCACTCGATCTGACAGAAACACAATCAATCATGAAGTAAACAACACATTTTAAGGCTTCACTTTCCTCCAGGATGCAAAGTTCCCGACCTTTCCCCTCCAGGATCAGGACTCTCAGCTTGGCGTCCCGTTTTGTGAGCAGATGAGCCGCACTGAGCCCAGACAGCCCGGCTCCGACTATAACAACGTCCCAGATGTCGGCCGTCATGTTGGAACTTCAGGTGAGTCTAATGTTGTGGGTCCAAAAGTTAAACACAGCTGTCACTAATGCGAGGTGACGTTTCACACACCTGAAACGTTGATTGGTTGAAAGTTTTCTGCAGGAGCGGTGGGTATAATCCTTAACGGTCAGCCGCCGTGGGACTCGGACCGTGGGAGGAGTTTTCGTCTTAAAAATGAAGAGGATGACACGTGACATCAAGAATGACCTGCTAGAGAGATTTGTTACGTTTATTATGTCATTAAGTATTGACAGTAGACGCCTATCAAACAAATATATATATATATATACATTACAGGTACAGGTCAATCCAATTCAGTTCATTTTATAGCTATTTCAGTCATTGAAAGGGAAATTAAATAGTTTTTACCACATCATTTAAAATAATTTTAAATGGCTTCTTAAAATTTTATTTGTTGCCATTTCATTGAGGCCTGATACTGTAACGTTTCTGTTGTGATGTTTTTTTGTTTTTTTATTTTTATTTTATTTAATATTTTTAGATTTTCTTTTCACCAACTCATTCTATTGTGTTATTTTTGCAAAGCACTTTGGTGCAGTTTTAAATATACTTTTAAAAGTGACATGAATAAATTCGACATTGACAAGTATCTTAAAAGCGTCATTATGGATGGAGATGCCCTAGCAGTCAGTCTTCCACTGTCTCTGAAGAGGCCTCTGAATGAAGTCGGACTGTAATTACATACCAACAGCTCAATATCCAGGCAGCAGACACAATAATTCACGTTTCAGATTCTCATTTTGCTAACATTTCATAAACTAACAGGAAGTAATAGAGGTATCCTGTTTCAGTGAGACAATCTGCTCCGACACAAAGCTGAAATGTTTTGAAATGAACAAAATCAACTTTGAGTTGATGGGTTAAAACTCTTCAGATCTCAATCCAATTTAAAATCCGTAGGACGAGTCCAATCCATCAAATCCCCACTTAGCAATTTTTAGGATTTAAATGATGTGATGCAAAGTCATTGACAAAATTAAGTTTTGTGTAGAGTCCGTTAACCTGAACATACATGAGACTGAAATGCGGTGAAACACATGAGTAACATTAACAGCTTGTTCTGCTCAGTCCTGGCATCTTGAGCAGCAGACTCGTTCCATCATTAAATGCCGCAGCGAGTTTCCACATGCTGCTTTTTCTGTGGCGCATCCATGATCGGCTGGTGTGCAACAAGATTTAAAAGGTGCAATCTTTACTGATCAGCCAACTATCAATATTTTAGCACTACTACTTACCATATAATCAGTTAGCTCATTAGACATTAACAGTAGAGGTTGTAAACAGTGCACAGGTTAACGGGTGGGGAAAAGTCAGGAGACACCAGTTTAGAACCATTCCTACTTGTTTAATGACAGTATTTCTCTGCTTTGCATCATAGCAAGTGTCAAACACAGGAAGAAAAATCACTATGTATAAGTTTACACACACCCTTTTTGAGAGCATTACAAATAACTTCCAATTCTTTTCCACATATCTTGGGACTAAAACTAAAACCTGTCAGAAAGAAAAGAAAGTAAACTGAATGTGATAACCCACTTGCCTTCACACAGTGAGTGTATCAACCCTCAATCCAAAAGCAAACACTCAAAATTTTTCATATTGTGAAGACGTCTCTTGTCCACAGCCTTTTTCAGGTGGGCTCACAGATTTTTCTCACAAATATAGTTCTGGATCTTGGTCAGGTCACTCCGAAACATCAGTTTTCCTCTCTTGAAGTGATTCCTTTCACAGTGATGCTGAAAATGAAACCTCTCTTCATTTTCAGACAACTGAAGGTTGTGTTATTTGTGCGCTAAATGTACTGTTTTGGAAATGTTCAAGTTTAAGTGTCTTCCAATCTTCCACATTGTTTTGTATGATTTTAGTCAGGTGTAACACAAAGGTTGGGCATCAGAAGAGAGTCCTTTAAAAGAGCCTTGAGGTGTGAATGAAAACAGGAGGCAGTGGTTTCAGTTTTAGTAAATATATTAAGTGGTTGTACAAAAAAAGACAAAAATAGCAGTAAGAACAAGCGAGAGAGTTAGTTGAGTCAAAATAGATTCATTTCTTAGTCCATCATCCATTGTCGAGTTCGCCATCAATACATCCAGGTGAAGATTCTGGTCCATTAAAAAACCTCAACCTAAAAGGTCAGAAATGCACATTAAGAATTTAATAGAAAACAAAACTGCTTTGATAGCATGTAAAGAAAATAAATATTAATATAGACATTTAATGTGTGCATTGGTTTATGCATATATAATGCACATGCAATGATTAAATTTCCAATAATTTTAACATGACACATTTAAAATAATATTAAATAAATTATAATTTAAGTACAAACGAAAAAAGTGTCATGAAGAGTTATATTTCAAGTCATTTTAAAGTGCACTTTCAAAAATCTCAACAATCAATTATCAAAAATAAAATAATTTATTATGAATTCTTTAAAAATACTCAAGCAAAGGGAGATAGAAAGAAAAATAAAGATACTGCGTAATATTAAATCTAACCAAATGTTTAGCAGCATTCTGTTCAATTGATTTTACCATCACACCAAACTTCATTCCCGTTTTAGCCTCAATACAAACAGTACCAAAACACGCAAAACATCTATCTGATGCACCAAACAACAATTGACTGTATATATCAGACCTTTTTCCACAATTCGGCTTCTATTAAAAATAATTGACTTACCTTTTCAGCAGAGTAAGGAGTACTTGACCTCAATGGTAAGTACATAGCGACCCGGGGCTAATAATGGCGGAATCCCAGCGGAGTTCTGAACTAGCAGAGCCATCAATTCTGGTAAAAACAACGCTTCAATAAGCAATCAACTAGTAGTTTTAGACATGAAACTGTGCTGCTACATGATGACAAAAGACTCACCTTGTAATGCAGATTTGAAGAAGTGCATTGATTTGTTTGGGAGACGCGGAACAGAAGACACGGCCACAGTGGAGAGGAAGAGGAAGTAAAACTGTGAGCTGGGGGCGGGGCTTTATTGAAGAAGTTGGAAAGTTTGGGGCAACACAGGAAATGATCCGGCAAAAAAAAAAAAAAAAAAAGAAAAAAAGAAATTTGTCTCCCAACACAACTCTATATTGCGGACAAACAAGCCATTGTTGTTGCATGCAGGACACAATTGGTCAATCCATCCATCCATGTCCCTAGTGGGGTCAGGATGTGTTATGGGAGGAAGCCGGAGTACCCAGAGAGAACCCACACATACACGTGCAAACTCCATGCAGAAAGACCCCCGGGCCGGGAATCAAACCCAGGACCTTCTTGCTGCCATGCAACAGTGCTACCAACTGCGCCACTGTGCAGCCCTCGGTTTCTCCCCACATAATATATATATTTTTACCCTTCCACTAATGGTTCATTTGTACAATGAGATCATTTTGAGCTCTTTTTGCTGAGATGTAACCTTTCTACAAACTGTGACTGTACCTGAAGGATCCAATTGAGCAAATGTCATGTGAATCCTACATGCGGCTGAAATTTACTCAATGATGATCATATTCCCTGCAACAGAGTCGACTGAATGTGGAAAATGATTCAAAAGGTTATCCAACAATGTATTTGCTTACGTGTGTCTGTTGATGTGATTTCTACCTGTTTTCTGTAACGTTTTAAATGTAGGAGTTCTGAAATTATTTCTTACTTTTTTGATTTAACAAGGTGTGGATGAAAAGTTTTAAGTTTACTGAGCTTATGAGATCCACACATACCACTGTGTACATTAATTTATGATGTTTCAGTACTATTTATTGCTATTTCCATTAAGTGTGTTTATTTATTTTGCATGAATAAATAAACACCTTTGGATACAAAAGAAGCAACTTCTTTGTGCTCCACAATGGCAATAAAGTTCTTGTTTATCTTCATCTAGGTGTGCAGCAGTTCATATGCAAACTCCTCCCACTTGGCGTCGCATTCGCTTCAGTGGTGCTGAATGTCATGGAGCTAATTGCACAAGGTGGTAAACTGAGGACAGACAGACTAATCTAGATTTTATTCTCTGTCAGAAAGGTTATCAAACTCAGCCTGGGTGACTTGCATAACAGTGAACTTCAGTACCATGTTGAGGAGTTTTCATTAATAAATAAGCCACTAGTGTTTTTTTTTTTGTGTGTTTTGCAACTAGAGAAAGAAAAAAAATTACTTTTATACGTTCTCTTCTTCCTTTTTCCCCCCCACAATTCATCTGAGTCATATAGAAAACTGATCCTGCTGGGAAGAGGTGAAATAACATGTTTTAAATTACAGAGGACAAGGTTATTATATCTAAAGCTTTTCATGTAAAAGGTCTAACTTGAAAGGTAAAATTGCTGAAAGAAAGGAAATCTGAGCCAACAACTAATAAAGGACAAGTTTTTCTAGCTTTATCTATTTAAAAGATAAATGTATTATTATGATTTATATCTATTTCACATATGGTATTAATGTGATGATGTGCTGAAGGTTGAGCTTTGCAAAGTTTTTTAAGGAGACAGAGACCAATTTTGAAGGAATGATGCAAAGTGAAATGTATTTTAGGTTGTTTTTTTATAAATTCTGTATTTTCATAACAACGGAGGCTTACATGGTTGTGTGAGCATTCAGTAAAATGGCACTACTTGCCAGGAAAATATGGAACACCCCTTTTTAAAGGAATTTCCCCAAACTGTTACTTTTAAAGAGAAGAATTTGTATTTAGGGAATTGTGAAATATTTTCTTTCAACCAAACCCATCAACGACTTTTGTAATTTTATTTACAAAAGTTTAAAACTGAATGGGAGTGTGAGGTCAGTGAGGGTTTTGGTGCATTTTTAGACTTTGCTTACATTCCTACCTTATAAACTGGTGGCAATAAACATGTGTTTTTCAAAAATCGCCAGAAGCTTGTGAAAAACACGAGCTCACAATTGGAGAAAGTGTCCAATATTTTACATGCAGCTCAGAGTTCAGATAAAGCTCCTTATCCTCTATTTCTAATCCATTTTCTGTGCGTGTCTTCTGAAAGATCCCCCACCGTATCTGATTTATAGAGGCGATTTTTCTGTAGATGCGCCACAGAGATAAGCCCAGCAGTCTATTCTAGATATTAATATATCTACTCTTTCAGAAACTCTTATATTGTATATAAACTGTGCTGCTTTTTATTTTTGTCTGAAAAACCTGTTGTTGGGTTGTTTTCTTTTGCAACCCAAGACCTTCTCTTTGTTTTCCTTCTTACTATTTAAAAGCATCCGCCTAATAATAGGTCTGCCACTGGGATGTGGTTTATTGTGTATCCAAGACAAACAGGACTGCAGACGCTTTCTTCTTTCTGAGGGAAGGTTTATTTTTTAAAATCAATATTCTAGTCATGTTGATAAAATGAAAAGAGAAAATAAAGACAGGATTAGTGTCTCAAGAGAGCTTAAGCAGAGGAACACCTACATAAAAAAGTAAACAAAGGTGGGTAATTGGCAGATATAAGCTGAATTTTCCAGGTATATTTTCAGTATATTAGAGGTATTTTTTTTAACCTGTTGTTTGCATTTTTGGTTTAATGTTTTTTGTCAGAACAATGACTGACATTTAGGCACATGGATCCATGCTTTCTAAATACCCATTTAACTGGTTTTACTGTATTTTGATACAATTTGGGTTAAAATGCAAGATTTTATAGAAGGTTTGGCTAAAGTGAAAAACTAAAATTATTGGACCAATCAGAAGGCTTTTTGTTACTGAACTAGAAGGAAAGGAGGGGTTTCTTGGCGTAACACTAGACCTTCATTTGTTCCTCTGCTCTCCACGGACAGCTTTATCGATGCAGTGGCCTTTTTCAGGTAATGTTGCTATGATACCATATTGTACTGGCTATGGGTTTCAGTTGTGATTTATAAGTGGAGAGGTTCTTTTTGCTCTATTTTAAACAGGATGATTACATGCAGACCGAGCTGCTCTCACCTGAGGACAACTTTCAACCTTTGCTGTCCACCGTGGTTATTGTTATGCTCTGCGGTGCTCATGAGCCCAGGTATGGCCACAGTCAAAACAACAACGTGAATTCATGTATTTGCACACAAACTAAGAGTGCCTTGCAGCAATTCTGACACAACCTGAACCTTTTCTTGTTTTACATGCTACAACAGAGACCATACGTCACCCGTTCTTCATTACTACTGTTGTCATTGACCATTGTTTTTAAAGTCTTGCCACAAGTTCTCAATTGGATTTAGTTCTGTTGTATGACTGGACCATTTTGGCATCTAATTTGTATTGTTCCTCCAACTGAATGTTCATGGTCTTTCTTGTACTGGAATGTGAATCTCTGCCCCATTCAAGAGGCTTTTGTAGTCTTTAAGACATGGATGTCCAGCTCCAGTCCTCAAAGGTTGGTGTCCTGCCAGCTGTAGATGAGTGTGTGCTCCAACAGCTGATTCAAATGGCAGGACTGATGAACCATCACCAGCCCTTGATGTCTGTGGACACCAGTGGTTCAGGTTGACTGCCACATCTTTGTACATTTGCTGCTGTACTTGGTTGATTGAGCAGAGCTTTGTTTAGAATGTTGTTTTGTCTTTGTTCTTCGAGGTGCTACTTGTTCATGAATGTTCTGTTTGGCTTATTCACATCAAATGGATCTCTAAATGTTTCTTCCAATAAACGTTGTTGGGGTGGATTTTAAAGCTAATCTAAATCCTGGTAGAGACCAAAGCAGAAAGATTTCATTCCACCTGAAAACATGGGTCCCAGTTTGCTTGACTCTCAACCTAACCCAGCCTTCAGCAATGGACTATTCAGTAAATCAAAAAGAGGGAGTGAACCATTTACAGAGCAATTTCCTACATGCTGGATAGTGTCACTTGCAGCTTGCTAACTCCAGATGACTCTGGGCCATGCCATCAAGAAGCCAAGTGTGAAGCAGTTGAGATGAAATATTAGCTCCTCCAAAGCCAAGACCATTGTCTTCACCTTGAAAAGTGTAGTGCACGCTTCCTAGCTTGGAGGCAGCTTGGGGAGTGATGCAGTAACTTTACTAGCCTGTTTTGGTGAAGTGAGGGCTGAGCTGAAAGGTAAATCTTTACCAATTCATGTTCCTATCCTCACTGGTGGTCACAAAGTTTGGGTAGTGACCAAACAAACAAGATTGCAGATGCAAGCAGCTAGGGGGAAACCCAGTGGAAGACCCAGGATATGTTGGAGGGACCATGTGTCTCTCAGCTGGCCTGAGAAAGCCTTGGGAATCTCCCAAAGGAGCTGGTCCAAGTGACTGGGCAGCAGGAAATCTGGGCTTTTAGCTAACTCTTGTCTCCCGGTGACCTGAACCCAGATTGAGGGCAAGACAATGGATGGGTGGACAGTCGGGCCGTGAAGTGATCAGCTTCCACTTCCTCACTGAAGGAAGTGTTCTGCCTTATGACTCACAATGTCCCAAGTTGAAGTTAGCACCATTTCCTCACCATCGTGGCGGTGCACTTCTTCCCTCTCCTGTGATACCCAATGGTGGACCAGAATTTCCTCAGTCGTTCTCTGTGACCTCACCAAATTTCATCCATGCCAGAGTTTTTGCTTGAGCTGCATAACACAGACCTGGGCTTTTCCAATAAGGTGCCCTTTAATTCCCGTTGTTTGGACTGGAATTTGCAGTCATTTTGGATATCAAAGTACTGCATGAGTACGTCACAAAAAGTCATGTAAAACCATCTGTGTTTTTCCTTCCCCTTCACATTTATGTGCCACATTTTCTCGGTCAATCACATAAAGTCTAAATAAAATATATCAAAGTCATTGATTGCAGTTTAAAAACAAAACTCAGTGTGTGAATATTTCTGCAATCCACTGTAAGGTAAAAACTGTTTAACTTTCTGAATTCAATTCCACACTGAGTCTGAAAGAAGCAATCACAATGACCTTCGGATCTGTTCTCTGCTGAAAGTGGGGCCTCAGGGGAACTGAGTTTGCCCAACATCACCATGGCAGCCACAGCTTCTCCAACAGGGTCCGATGTTCTCTTCCGAAATGATTTTCCAACTCTCTATTGTTCTTAAAATTAAGTCTGTGCTTGCTTTGTTCAGACTGTGGCTCTTAGCAGCACGTTTAGTCTCACTGGTATCCCCCAAGCTACACATAAACATTGGTATTTTATTTAAAATGCTGCTCCTTTTTATGCATGTTAGGACAGAAACATACTTGTATAGAGTGGAATAAAAGCGTTATGGGGTGATTTTACAAAAATACTAAACAGCACACTTGAAATCCCTGGAAAGCCCAATTATAGTCTCATGTTCTGTTCTCCTAAAGGGCAAAATGGAGCCCAATTCAAGCTTCTCCTATTATCTGTACTTAGATTTGTTTTGATAAGATGAATGTTTCACGATTTAAAGCCTCTGAGTGGGTTCAGAGAGAGGGGTTTAATTTTTTTCAGCTCTCTCTTTTTTTTCTTTTTTATTTTGCTTTTTCTGTTGTGAAAGGTTTGAAATAGTTGAAACCTTGAAGGGTTAGTGAGGATTACAACGTTGTAGAGGGTCTTATGCTAGATACAATGCAATGAATAGAATGCGATTTGCAAAAAGCTGCATGAACACTCAGCCTCTTATCGAAATGTTCTTGATGACATTTTCAATTTGCAATTTGCAGCCCCTGAAAAACTCATAATCACATTCTCACATCCTGTTTGGCCGCTTTTGTTTCTATTTCGTTTTGTTTTCCAAGTTTCCGGTAACCGAAGCAGCCTGAATGGAGCATAGAAACAAGCTGTGGCTCAGGGAATCAGAAAGAGGACAGCATTTACCCTTCGTAGCAGAAAGAGTAAATTAAAATGTTAGTTTGATTGTGACTAATCTCAAGAATGGTCTGAATTTGCAGCGCTGAGATGCACACAAGGGCTGAAGGTGACATGGACAGGCCCGCAGACCATCCAGAGGGCCGAGGGCGACACCGTGACTTTGGCTTGCAGTTACACGCCGAGCTTATTGGACACCGGAGAAATTGACATTGAATGGTCTGTGCTCAGTCCAGACACTACCAAGAAGGATCAGATGGTAAGATGCAAGATAACGTAAAGAAGCGTCCTGAAAACAGCAAAACACTCAGGAAAACGACTCTTTTCTTCTTACTCATCTTCGGTTTTACATTCTATTGTGAAAAATGTTAACTAAAACCTTAAGTGTTTCTTCTGACTTTGATCTCAGTACATGTTGGATATGAGCCTCATGTGTTTGTTCAGCTTTTGCATGCAGAAGTACTTCCATCGCAATCTTTCTCTTAAACTGCCTTCCTCTCTCTAGGAAGTACCTCTGACACTCAATCCAAGTGGTTTTTAACAAATTTGGCTGGAAAATCAAAGGATTTCTCCCTATTAAGAACCAGAACAGAAACAGCTTGAAAAAATGTTGAGTGCAAATCCTAAAACTTGTAATTTAGCCATGTTTCTGCTTTTAAAAAGCTTATCCTGATGTGAAGTGGCTGTACTTTCATTTTAATACCCCAAATCAGTCAGACTTTGGTTATATTTAAAATACGATCAATTTTCACCAAAAAATTGCAGAAGTTTTCAGACGAATTAAAAAAAATTTATTTATTGGAAGAAGAAAAAAAACACGGATATAGTTATAACTTTGGTAGAAAGATGTTAATTTCCCAAGATAAAATATTATTTCAGATTGTAAAGTTAGAAGTTTGCATGAGAAAAAAATCTGAAGTTTACTAGAGTTTTAAAGTTAGTTTCTTTTTCTGCATTTTGCAGATTTGCACGTTTCTAAATTTTGAAAGTGAAATATGGTTTTAGCCAACTGTAAATAACTAAAACATCCCTCTTCTGAAAATGCAGTTCTGTGAAAAAGAACTAGATTTCTTACAGATTCCTTCTGTTTTTGCATTTTGGACAGCTTCCAGTAATTGATTTAACTATAAATTATGTTGTCTGCCAGAAAATCAACTAGTTCCTGACCCACAGCTAAAGTGCATTCTCTTCATTCAGCAGGAGATTGATCAAAAACACATCTTAAATCCAGCTCTTAAGTGACAAAAAGAGAAAGTGACTTCATCAAAGTCTTTTCTTAAACTCAATTGGGATGACTTAAATTTCACAAGTCTGAATAAAGCAATTCTGCAAATGGGAATGGGCCAAAAGTCATTTACAGTGATTCAAAATATGTATGAGTTTATTCAGCTTGTTGCTGTTTGATATTAAAAGTAAAAAGGATAAATATGTTAAAGGGAGAATTTCTAAGTATAAAAATGAGTTGATTGAGTACAACTATTCAGAAGATTCATATAAATATACAAATAGATTTTCTTCCCAGCATTTGTTTAGTTGTGACTTTGTAAAACCTCAACAATGCAGATTTGTGAGAAATAATAGTTTGTATGCTTTTCTAAAACATGAGCCAACAGGGGCCCTTTTACACATCTAAAAAAGATTAGAAGGAACACAGCCATTCTCAGAAAGTCATTAGCATTCCTTTAGGGAAGTGTGTTCTGACCCACAGATTTCCACGAGTGTTGAGATTTCCCAGCTAATTAAGCAAAAATGTATTTTTATCTAGCTGAATTTTTCTCCAGCTTGTTTGACTGGCACAGGGTGAACACTGAGTGTTTCACTGCTGCTTTGTGAGAAAACGACTCCCTGCTGTCTGGTTGGAGCTGTGCCAGCATGAGTGCAGAAGCTGGACTCCACAGTGAACTTGCAGTGAAACATGAACAATGAGCTCAGAGAGCTTTGGAAAAGAGAAATGTACAGTTTTGGTTAGTTTCTGCTGAGATTTACATCTCTAATCAAGAGTTGTTTTTAAAGACAGTTAACGTGATTTCATGTTTTTCTCTTATTGTTTCCCAGCTTCTGTCATACACCAGAGGCACCAAGTACTACCATGGAGGTCCTAGAGTTACTGAAGGCTTCAGCTTTGCTGCAGGCGATCCCTCCAAGGGCGACGCTTCTCTCTCCATTGCTCAGCTGTCGCGCGACCACAGTTCTACCTACCAGTGCAAAGTGAAGAAGTCACCTGGGGTCGATACCCGCAAGGTGTCACTGGTGGTTAAGGGTAAGACTGGACTTCTCTCACATGGCTGCATTATTTATGGGAGTCGCTTAACAATAGAGCTTGAGACGAGGTGAAGGAAGCGTGTTTTAAAATGTCACATCACTGCTCTATCGGCAGCTAGGTTAAAAATACGAAGCCTTATATGTTCAGGATCTTTAAATGTTTCCACATCAGTCGCCTCACAGAGACAGACTTTAGCGTGTTTTTCTGGGAGTTTATGTAATAGAAGTTCATCTATCATATGAAGTGAAAGTGATATACAATGAACAGGCAGTTGATTATGTTGGCTTAACTGTGTTTTAAGAAGTTCCAATTACTTTAAACACTTTCCTTTCAATGTCTTTCAATGATGCTAACAGTTACTGTTGCAGAATAATCTATCGAGAATAAGAAAAAAACAAGATTTTGACCTTTTTTTTGAAAATAGAAATAAAAATATTAAGTTAAGTTGTGAACCGAATGCAGGCAAGAGGCAGACATGTGGTTTGAGGGTTGATAATTTAAAGTTAAAAGGAGTAGCTCCTAAATATGAAACAGACTGGATGTGGAAAAAAGCTGACTGAGAACAAAGTTGGATAAATAAGGGTTTTTTTGTTATAAAAAAGAAAAAATTATTTGGTAAGAGCTGGTTTGTTTATGTTCCTGTCTGCTTCTCTAACAGCGCTAAAGCCAAAAACATTTTATTTTATCTTTGATGCTGTTTAGTTTCTTATCAGCAAATGCCATACACAACCCAACCTGCTGGAAATGAAGCCAAAATAACTTACATGTTCAAATGTTATATATATATATGTATATATATATATATAAAGCATTGCCTGCAACAATGCTTTGAAGTGACCTTGAATGAGAGTAGCTAATGTAGGGAAATGTTCAGATCTGAGGCCTTGGCTTTTCTATAGTTGTTCTATAGTTGTACTAATATTGTAGCCATCACCTTCTCTCATTCTGACAAACTTGAAATGAAAGGCTTCCAATCTGAAGAACGCACTATGCTGATAACTTACATAAGCAGCTAGCAGTTTCAAAGAGACGGCGATGAAAGGAAAACTGCAAGGTAACGACTCACTTCACTTTTCTTCTTATTTAGATTTTATTTTATTTTATTTTTTTGAGAAATTGATGCTAGATTTTATTAGAATTAAATTATTTTTAAGCTGCTTTGTATCATTGTCAATAATTAAGACTCGTTCATCTGATTTTAATTTAATCCAACTGCAATTAGTTTTTTTTTTTTATTTGTTTCTCTTTTCTTTGTTAGAAGGCACTATTTAGTTCATTGAGCATATTTCAAAAGGTATTGCTTTATTTACTCTCTTTTTCAGTCTTTCCTCTTTTTATTCAACACTTCAACTCACCATAAAATGCGACAGAAATGGCGATGCAGGAAATACCCCGATGGTTTTGTGATTGCAGTAAAACCATCTGTACCTCGCTGCTGGCTGGAAGGAGGGGAGCTTGTCGGTGAAGCCGTTTCTCTGCACTGCGAGTCCTCTGAAGGATCCACTCCCCTAACGTACAAGTGGCGGAGAGAAAGCAAAGACCCCCTGCCTGCTGCTGCCACACAGGGTAAGTCTGACCTCTGTTGATGTCATCTTGTTACTGCACATCAAAGTGTGCGTGCATGCGCGTGTGTGTGTGTCTCTATGTGTGTGTAGGGTTGTTTGGAAAAGGAGGCGCTGTGTTATTGGATCCTCTGTGCATAAAATCGAAGGACCCATTGTCTTCCTGACTCCACAATAGCTGCCTATTATCTCTCTAAAAGGGATTTACTGTGGTTTTTACAAATTATTGACATGATGACTCGTCCAGGAGAAAAGTGAAGAAGTAATGATTTGCACTCTCGAGATGAGCTATTTTTTTTCCGTGGACTTTTGTCATTGGCATTTTCTCCCGATTACATATTTAGCGAGTTGTTCTTTACATTGTTTGCCACAAATCACAGACAGTAGCTCGCAAAAGTATTTACACCCCTTGAGTATTTTCCTAATATTTGACGCTAGAATAAAAAAATGTGTATTTTGTTGAGGTTTTTTGTGATAGATCGACACATAGCAATGCGCAAACCGTGTTGGCACTACCACATAAGCTAACATTGACGGTTATCTTTACTTCCGCTAGCAGGGGGGGGGGGGGAGCACAGCCAATCAGCTTTAAGGGAAATACGTCAGATTTCCTGGATTGGCTGCTTTGCTAACGCCAGCCAATAGTGCTAGCATTTTAGCGTATACGCATGTTAGCTTCAAAACATGTTTTTTTTTCTTTCTTTATAATATTTTAAGTTTTATGAAATAAATTCACAAATTGGTGAATTTCTTATAAATGATTCAGAGTTATGTTTCACAGAAAAAAAATCTATGAATTGTAAAGAAATTAGAAATTAAATTTACTGAAAGGTGTGGCAGTATTTGCCCCCCTTTACTCTGTTACCTGTGAATAAATCTCATTATTGACTTCACAAATTTGCCTTATATTGAAGAGCTGTTAAAAAGAACGCTATTTTGGAAGAAACCTGAATTTTCTGCACGTTTTGTTACAAATGAAATAGAGATATTCTGATGGATGCAATCTTAACATCTAAGAAAAATGCTGAGATGACACTTTTCAATTACAAGAGGAAAAAAGTATCAGAAAAAACCTTTAGGAGGCTATAAGAGACTGGACAAAACATGCAAACAGAGATTCAGTTAAATAATCCAGATTAAGGAATTACTACACAGCGCTCAATCTGCAGCAACAGTGTTGATTGTCTGAGCACTTATGCCATATAAAAATGATTTTTTTATCATGTGAAGGGGGCAGAAAATTTAAATTGGCACCAATCTGAGTAGCTTACAGGGAAGTGTTGTTGTTTTCTGGGTTAGATTTCTGTATGTGGCGATGTGCGTTACAGACGGCGCAACCGGGGAGTTGAGAATCAACAACCACACACAGAGATTTGCAGGGATCTACCTTTGTGAGGTGAACAATGCTGTTGGAGCTGAACGCTGCAGGATCAGCCTGAGAGCCAACAAGCGTAAGAGAAAAACATACACACTCTCTAACACACACACACGCAGAGCTGTATGAGCCCCACATAAAATCATGCGGGGCCCCTTTTTGATTTAAGGTTCCTGTTTTGTAGCGTTGCCACAGCCTCCTCATGGCTCCATTTTGCTTACATGTGGCGCTCGGGGGACACGAGTGCGTCACTCTTAATGACGGCAGAAAGAGGTTGCTTTTAATGTCTAGAAATAACTGTATTTATGTAATGTTCTCGTCTGTGTTTCATGTCAGTGTCTCTTTGCTGCTGAATCACAAAGTCGGTGAACCGTAAAGCCAAAATGAGCTTGCTTCCTGTTTATCTGCCATCTTCTGCAGGGAAAGGTAGCAGCAGAAAAAAAGGAAAGCCTCCATTTAAACTACAGCATACCAGGGAGTTCAATAAGTCTACTAATACACAGAAAGATCTCTGACTGAGATAGAAAGCATGGCTGTGTCTCTTTGGGGATGAATACAGTGGCTGAGAGCTCAAGTAGGTCCGCTCAGTGGTTCAGCCTGATATTTCAAAGAAAAATAATCTCCTTTATATTTACACTCCAGTGAAAAAACACACATTGTTTTGAATCTCAGTCTCCTGCCTCCTGAATCGTGGAGCGAGCTTATGACACTGACATCTTGTCGAGTCCTTGGCTCCTTTACTCAGCGCTCAGATTTTTGGCTCCAGGTGGTGAATGATTCATTTTCAATTCAAGCGCAGGCTTCTGTTCCAGACCAGAGGTTCCGGCCCTGCGGCTCAGGAACGCCGCCAAGGGGTTTCAGGATAATCATCAGGACATTATAGAATGAGTTTGCCGCATAACGTTTTTCTTTTCTTTTCCCTCTTGCGTGTCTCTGTCTCTTCTGATCGTCGTTTCTCTTCAAGCTGTGGGAGATAAATAACACAAACTGAGGTGTACATGTTTTTTTTTTTTTTTTTTGTGAGCTGTATTCATGGAAGCACATTAGGAATCAAAACTTCAACTCCTCCAGCTCACAGAGACGGCCGCACCGGTGTAACCCAGGGCTGCTTTCTCACTCCACTCTTCTTCTCTCTTTGCTCATTTGAACCTCAGTGGACTGTTTTGAAACTCCTGAATATCACAGATGACATCACTGTTTTGGGCTAATCCAAATGCTAACAGTATGGTCAGAACCGCCTGGTACTAAACTGGTCGGGACTGTGAGGTGATGGCGAACTTCCAGGGCACACTCGCCCATACAAACACTGTGGCTGCTGTGAATCACTTCCTGTTCCTCTGAACCAGTTCGCTCATCCACAAAACAGAACAGGACCAGAGTGTAACAAACATTTAAGTCTGTGGAGACAGGTTTAGGGCCAGGAAAAGGGCAGCTAACATATTTGCAGACCCCACACATGCTGGACACTAACAGTTTAGACCTTTACTTTCAGGATGGCGTTACAGAGCAGAGTTTGCAAAAAGGAAAAAAGTAAAGAAAATCCAAAGTGAGCAGATAAATATTGTTTCAATTGGTTCACTTCTAGGTTTTCTTTTGGGTAGTTGTCAGTTTTCCAAAGTCTGTTATTATTCTTATTTTGTCATGAAGACCTGAAGGGAGAAAACGGTTAACATATAATCACTGAAGATGCAGCGCTGAGTGGTTCAGTGGGTGGAGCGGCGCTGCATGTCTTCCCTTTTCTCTGCATCATTTCCTGTCTACTCAGAGTCTAAAAGTATTTATTTTTTTCTTTAAATAATTGCTAAACACGAACAGATTGTTTAAAGAGATGTTTTTCTTTTCAGTTTCACAGCTTGTGAATCCGTGTTTTGTTTTCAATAAACGGTTCTGAAATGATATGTGGACAAGAGTTTATGAGCTCAGTGGTTGTGGGGCTGCATTTCCTCTCAGGTCAAATAGAACAACTTTCAGCTTTGAAATAAATAAACTCTTGTTTTCAATATGTCCAAACATATCTGTATAGTTCAGATTAAAATAGATATATCACTATTTTAAAAGCTAGGAATAGAATCAACACCAAAGGTTTAACTTTTTATCACTTGATAGCAAATCTTATTAAATAAATGTACAGTCATATTCAGTAAATAAGAATACGCATCCTGATGTGGCTCATTTGTCCACATTTTGAAATTAAGCTTTAAGAGGGTATCAAACATACTTTTCAATAACTCCAGATTTTTGCTTTTCAAAATAGTTTTCTTTTGGTCTGGTGTAATATTCTAATTTTCAGTGTCATGTTTTTTTTAACTGTAAGTGGAAAATCATAATAATAAACAATAAATGAAGGCTTTCAATGTCCGTCTGTGTAGAAGTGATGTGTTTCATTTAGAGATAAAGATCCTGAGAGACTTTTCAAAAATATACTCACTTATTGAATTGCTCTGTAATGTGATATTCAGATTATTAATTTATTATTTTCTTACTCTCATGAGAGAAATTTAATTCAAATTGTGAAAAAGCATGTTTTTATCCCATTTTGTAAAAGAAAACTGAAGCCAGTAGCCCAGGTGAATTTGACCTACTGTCATTTTTTAGATGAAGTCCAGCCTTTTAAATATGTAAACTATATCATTCAATTCAGAGAAATGTTTAGATAAATCATTAAAAGCTAGAAAGATGAATATGTATTTTATGCATCTCTACACACAGAACTGTGTAGTTTCTGTAGTTACATTTACTTTGCCGACTTTCAGCTGCTGAAGAAGACCTCCAGCTGTGCAGCTGTGAAGAGAAGCAACAAACATCAACAGACCCAATTTAGCTATGAGCCCGAGATTTCTTAGGAAGCAAGAATGACCGAGGTGGAGATAAAGGTGTAAGATTCCTGCGAACGTGTTTCATTCCAAACATCTCTGAGATGCACCACAAATCACCTCAAACAGCCTCTTTGAATACCCGACATCCATTTCAGCGTCATCAAAATGCTGCTTTGATTAGACGAGAGAGAAAAACAGAACGGGGGGAGGGAGTTTCTATTGCCTAGAAATTCATTTTACAGCATCCAACATCCGCAACAAATGCAGCGTAAAAGCAGACTAATAGAATAAATCTGTTTTCCCTGCTGGTTTTACAGATCCAAACAGATCTGCAGTGATTGGGGGAAAGGTTGTGGGTTCGCTTCTCCTCATCTTCATCTTTCTGGTGTTTGCTGGGGTCCTGCACTGGAAGCTGAAGGACAGACGCCACCATGAGGAGGAGTTCTCCAATGAAATCAGGTAAAACCTCGCAGCTTGTGTTCGTAGAGGAGTTAAAAGCAGAGTTTAGAGAGCCGACAACACTCGGAAATAAAGCAGCTCTGAAAAAAATTAAAACCAAACATCAGGCAATTAGAGTCATGCAGGAGGAATGAGTAAATCGTAAACACACATGATGAGAAAGAGAAGTGGTTTCCTTGACAAAAACAAGAATAGTTTAATTCTATAAACTATGCATCCATCCACTGTCTGCACAAACTTTCACCGTTTTTAGATCATGCAACCATAATCTGAAAACACTTTTGCAAAATCTTCAGCCTTTATGTGACAAAAAAGTTAACATAGTTCAGTAGAGAGAATCTTAAAGCACAGATCACAAGGCAGAAAAAACAACCCTTACTGAAATCAGGCAAAAGATAAAAAGTGACTAAAGCTCAATAGTGAGTTCTGGTAGCACAACACACCATCCTAAACCAACTACTTCCCTGGTGCTATTTAGATGGTTATCTAAAGGAGGATTAAGGAAGTTGGTCAGAGTGGATTTAAAGATCGATTGAAATTGATACAGAGGAGGAACTGTTACATTTCTTCTCTACAGGTTTGGCTTTAACCGGTTGTTTCCTAGTCGGCTGTGATCAGATTCGTCTCCATTTGCAGATCCTGAGCTGCTCTTTCCCCATTTTTTTTTAAATCAAGAGTCATGGTTCATACAAGCCGGATCAAACCAAGTTTGATCCGGCTCATGAGATTTGATTGGCTTTACGCCCACAACATCTAAACCACTATTTTCAGTTTGTGATGAGACCGTAGTAGCTGGAAAGATGGCAAAATGGAAGCTAATAATCCCATGGTCAAACTTTGAGGTCAAAGTATGGTATGTGTGATCAGTTCTGGTGGAGGAGAGCATAAAGTGGCAACTGGACGTGGAAGACTGCGATGTACAATTCATTAACCTTTTAAAAAAGAGGGATGCATGTTACCAGGTTGTAGCAAAAAATGCTAAAAAAAAAAATGCAGGTTGATGTAATTAAGAGTCAGATCATAAATTGGTGGTAAGCCAGTATAAAAATAAATTACATGCATGTCTGATTATTGATTATCCAGATCTCACTAAGACCAAGAAATCAATCAAACTAAACCGAGTCACAAATAGCGAGCTATTCCTCGGTATATAATATCCTGGTGTATATTTACCAAATGTACCCAGAGATTTCTGATATACAAACAAAATATCATCATCAGACATTAGCTGACTAGACACAGACTTTACATTGGAGACTTTAGAGGCTGCAGAAGATTTGAGACGACCAATATCCTATAAATCTGCTCTACATTATGTAAGTCTATCGCATTAAATCACATTAAAGATTTTTGCTGCACATGACAAAAGGTGAGAAACCTTTTCTCACCTTTTGTCAACACTTCCAAGTAAGCTTCTTGTTGACTTGGAAAGCTATCTTTGCATCATTTCATTTAAACCCTGAATATAAAGTTTCACTGGTCTGCAGATAATCTAAATCCATTTCAGTTCAATTCTCAGTTAATTGTGGTGCTTAAATGCAAATTTTCTGTCTGAGTGTGAATATGGTCTGATGCTTTGGCTTTGTCACATTCCCCCCGCGTGTTTCTGCCTGACACTCTCACCGTACTGTTCTTTTAAACTTTGGAACAAGATTTGAGAGAGACATCCAAATTCCCCCAGAGAGCAATAAGAGGACGTTCCCAGGTGCTGATTACTAATTGGGAGCTTAGCAGCAGATTTGTACAAACGCCCCGACTGCTCCTCTTCCTCCGTGTACGCCTCCACAGCTGTCTGTGTTTCAGCCACTAAAAATATATGATCGAATGTTTGAAATGTTCTCTCTCTGACTCAAAACTCTTTATTACTCCCTGCATTACGACTGGGTTTGAGACTCACTGTGCATTTGTGGATAAACCTTTAGCTGTGTTTGAGTTCTTTGCATCCCTAGAAGTCAATTTCTGTCCCAGCTTCTGAAGTTGTTTCATTTCAAAGCCAATCCTTGACGGGCTGCAACTCTCTGCTAAACAAATTTTGTTTGGGCTTTTCATTTGATTTCTAATCTCAGCTAGACATTTACCACATGCTTTTATTGTCAACAAGATGCTGACATAACATATTTGAGAAGCCTAATTGGCAGAATTGGTAGTGTTTCATGGCCTTGACTTAGTTTTGAAGCACATCTCTCAAAGGTTCAAGCGGTTCAGGGTTTTTTCCACAAGCTTAATGTTGGCCTGCTTTCTCTGGCATTAAACAAGCCCACAGCATGATGCTCCCATCACCATCCACAACAGTCCTCATCGCCTTTTAGGGTTTGAAAGCCTCACATTGACTCCTCCGAACGCGTTTCTTTTCCTTGTGAACAAACGGCTAAGTGTTCATTTGCACCCTCCTGAAATGTAAAGCTAGTTTCTCTGTGGAAAGTTTTGTTCCAGCAGCTCGAAGGTAGAAAAACTCAGAGTGTTTTAAACAGCAACATCCAGCCAGTGTTGACTGTTTTGTTCATTATAAAGAGCTTAAAGTGATGTTCAGCCTTGCCAACAGAAGTTATCAGATTTTTTTCCCCCCCTTCAAAGCATACATTATTGATCTACTAAAGTAAACACAGTGTGCTGGTGGAAACCTTGAAATGGCATAAACATGCAAGTTTGCTTCCATTAAATTCTTATCGTCGGTTTTATTTACACAATAGTCTGAGTGAGCGTTCATTCAGTTTTCGGTAAACATAATTCCTTCGGGTAATCCCTCAATTAAACCCAACATATTGCATCCTCAAATGTTGTTGACGTTCCGGAAAAAGATGTGAAAAGCAGCTTTAAAATAAATCTCCCAGACTTGTTGGTCACAGTTTTTTTTTTACTGTAGATATGAGCGACATTTGGTGAGCATTCAGTTCAACACAGATCTATCTGCCTTTGTTTTCCAATATCTGTCGCATTATCTTTTTACCACAAGGGAAAAACAAGTTTACGGTTACACTTCCTGGAATTTAAACTAAATTTAAACCTAAAGTAATTTCTTATTAAATTACATAAAATCCACTTTTTTGAGCTTTACATGATGATATAATGTTACTTCTTTATCAACAACATACCTGAAGTTGCAGGTTTTTCCACAAAATGCTGTTTCCAAACTGAAGTTCCACCTCAGAAACCAACCCTCAACTTTCCCACATGGCTCCTCCAGACTAGTGGCAGCAGGTATTAGCAAACAATTGCTGAGTTTGTCATTCAAACTACTTTTAAGTGAAAATCTAGTAAAAACGTTAAATTCTAGAGGAACATTGTTGTGATGTCATGCTGAACAAGAGCTTCTTAAAGAGACAGAGGCCCAATTTCAAGGCATTATATTGATTGTGGTATCTGCATGGAAAATACATAATACTGCCTCTTTACTACTTGTTCTTACACTTATTTCACAGTAGCGCCAATGAACCTTTAACTTAAAACAAATTAGGCAAAAATCTCTATCCCATAATCACTGGAGGTGGGAAACAATTTATTAATGCTTAGTTTTTTTCTAATTTATAAATCTATTGAAATTAAAGGCTTTTATGATGCTTTTTTCACATTTATAATGACGCCAGGGTTAGCCATTTCTACTTTTTATGATTAAACTAGCTCTGTATATCTGCCATACTTCAGGTAACTACAGCAACAAATAAAATGAGGTTTATATTTTATTTTAGCAGAAAAACCTTAGATTTGAAAGCAGGAGTAATACTAGATGAGCTCAATAAGCTCTACTGTAAGGGGTGTAATTTCACACTTTGGTAATACATCCAACAATGGATTTTATTCCTGAAAGACCTTTGTGATATTAACACAAAGATCCAATTCAACCTTTAATAAAATGCAATTTGCTGCCATTTTGAACTTTGAAGTTTTTTCCCAAGCTTGTCCTTAAAATTGAGTATTTTTTTCAAACCATCAGGTTTGTTTACATAGTAGATCACAAATAAACGTCACAATGTAAATAAGAGCTGAACTGAGGTGAAATTAGTTATTTAAGTTTGAATCAATTTGTAATCAATCTTTGCGGATTTCCACGCTTATCTACAGCAAGGCATTGAATAAGATGATTAATTTAATTCTAGAAAATTTTCAAACAAAGAATGCATTAAAATGTCGGCGTTTCCTTTCCAGAGGAGTTCCCTGCTGCTCTGAAACGCCACAAAAATAGAAATGTACGACAATGAAATACACGGCTGCTCAGGGGCGACGATCTATAACTGACCCTACATTTGACATCTCTGGAAGGGTTTCTCCTTTTGTAAATAAACACGGTCTCCTAAAACCTGCTGCACTGTATGGAAAAGAAAAAAATACACAACAAAAAAACCCCACAGGCTTTCAAAGTAGACACTGAAATGTGAGGCCCATCGGTGTGGGAGGACAGCGCTGTATACAGGAAGATGCTGTCCTTGACAGTGCTAGTGTGGACTTGCCCATGTAAAAGAAGTTCAGTTCTCCTTACATTGAAAGTGCACCATAGAGAAAAGCCTGGGGTTATAGGAAAGTTTCATGAAAGTGAGATGGGTCAGCGACACTTGAAATGGTCCGAATGAGTTTCACAGCACTAATTCCAGCAGTTAGTCAACAAAAGCAGCAGTAAAAAACAAAAACAAAAAAAAACTTTCTTTCCTTCAGGTTACTACAAGTGAGGCTTGAGGTTACACCTATTAAAAAGCAGTGTTGTAACCATGGAGACGAGAGCAGCTATACGCTGTATGACGCAACAAGACAATAGACGTGTTCAAGCTGAAGTGAGATCACAGAATCGCATGAGCTCATTGACATGAATTTCACATTCATTTTTACAGAGTCAATGCCTTTCAACCAGTTTTTGTCTAGATGAAGGTGATACAGCTTTACTGAATGTTAAAAACAAGAACCCAATATAAAGGCTTGAATTTCTAAGGCATGTTCTGCTCCATCGTGACTCAAAAACATAAGTACAACCACATTAATATTTAGATTGTAAATTTCTATTTAGTTACACACTTTTTACATAAATTCTGGATGTATATTTTAGAATTTAAAATGGTTGGTTTCCAGACAAAACACAAGCACGTTTTCAACAAGTCTAAGGTCAGAATCTAAACGTTAGCATGGATTAGCTATACCAAAATCAGTTTTCTTGTGTTTTTGGGATTGATTTTTTTTTTAATGTACTTTATAAGAGCATCATACTTTGCAGTTTTACTTCTGGTATTTCTGCTTACCAAACTTTAGGTTTTATGCTAATGCTTGTTAAGATTAAGATGAGCTTTCATTCTTATGGCTAGCTTATTGTTAAGCTAACGGAGAAAGCTCAAGCTAACTTTAGCGTGTAACAAAATTGATAGTTGTCTTCAACTATCCCCATTCAATATTTCATATTTTCTGTTATTTTTATTTAGAAGACCTAAGTGATTTTCTTATTTTATTTACTAAAAGTACATATAAAATCATTGTTTTTTGATGGTGCCAGGAAGGGGTGAGCAAAACAAAATTATGTTTCCCACTGCAACAAAGACAAGAGAAGGTTAACTTGGCAACCACAGGGGCTGGAGAGGCAAAACAATCAGCTGAAAGACACTTTATTCAGCTTTATAAATGCAAAACCTGATGTGGAAAATGAAAATTGCAGCCAATTAGCTTCTGTGACTCTGTGTAGTGGATTTAACTAATTTATTGGTCGATTTTTAGATGTATTATTATTTGAAATACAAAACAAGATGTATCAAATTTATTTTCTGCAAATAAGGAGCCAAAATAAAGAAGTTTTTTGTTAATGTTGTTGCCTGCATGCTCAGTGATTTCATAACCAGCCCGGAGAATAAAATACATCGACAGAAATAACTTCACCAGCAGAACAAATAAAAATGGAAATACTCCGGTGTGAACCATAAGCCATTTGATTTAATTTGGTTTGTCAGCTCTGAATTATTCCACGTTAACAAAGAACCCCAAGTGCCAGAAAAGCCACCTGGGGCAAGAATTTTCCATCTCGATTCACCAAAAAGAGTCCTTTTACTCCCAAGAACTGGATTACAAGAGGAAATAGAAAGAAATCAGTCAGTCGTTGGTAGTGTTTTCTTTGACTGAAAGGTAAAAAATGAATCCAAGTCGATTCTTGCACCTCAACTGAATGCAAATGGAAAGTATCTGCTAAAAGTAACCAGAGTGAATATTATGCTTGAGCAGAGGAGAAATCTCTGAAACTAAGCTCCTCTAAGACTAGCGTTCAAACATGCTCTCTCAACAATTTCTTCTTCTACCTACTGGCAACATTGTTTTCAGAATAAAGCTAACCATTGGAACCATTGGAATTAAAGTTTTGTCCTGAATGTCTTTATCCTTAAACGAGATGAAGCTAACCTCAGAATGCTTAAAACCGAGATCGCAACTTTAACGGTAGCAAAGGACAAGGGTAAAGTTATTGCTCCTTCACTGTCGAGTCAGTTAACTTTATGAGAAAAAGCTGCACCTTAACGACAGAGCAAGAAAGGAAAATCGATGATCATCTCAGCATCTCTGAAGGAAAAAAAACATGAAATGATTCTCAATCGAGTGGTTTTGGTGCTTCAGTATTCTGAGATTTAAAGATCTTTTATTTGTTTGAAGACATTTAAGGACGTTCAGTTGGAAGCAGCTGCTTTCTTTTGTTTCCGTCTCCTCAAAATACTTCAAGCTCACTTCTTTTTCTTCTTCTTTTGTGATGTTTAACAGGGAGGACGTGGGGCCACCTGACAGCCGCCCGGTGAGCCGGCACACCGGTCGGACCCCACAAACTGCTTACAACTGGGCCGATCAGAACGATGTCAGGACATTTCACGCATCAGCTACAGGCGAGGACAAACAGCGGCTGGAGATGACAGCAAGCACCGATACGCAGCGTGACGCAGGAGGACTTTAACCTGGACACTACAGGGCAGTTTGGAAAGGAAAAAATATATAGAGAAGTTAAATGTACATGCAGGTCAAAATTTTCAGTGTATCAGCATTTTCAAAAATAGTAATAAACACAATTTTGATACTTAAAAAATGTTTAAGTATATATATATAGCAATTCATTCAAGTATTTATTTCTGATCATTTTTGATGGATATGACCTACAGATTACAGAAAAACCCAGATCCAGTTTTTTAGAAAATTTGAATATTATGCACGATACAATTTGAAAAAGTACAGGAATGCTGAGGCCTGCAGCATTATGGGAAAAGACTGTGGGGTTCACAGTTGATAGCCTTCACAAAAAAGGGAATTTACAAGCTGATAAGAATCAAAATACATGAGTAAAGTTTAGTGGAAGGAAAAAAATAGTTGGAAAATGGTACATTTGAAACGAGAAAATACAGCCTTCTGAGTAACGTGCAACACATAGACATCCTTTCCAGAGAAATCCGAATTTCTGAATTTAATAGAAATAAGCAATATATAAGTATGTGTGCAATATAAAAGAAAGGAACGTAAATGTCTTAATTTAATTATTGAAGTAAGTGTTTTTTTATGAGGGGAAAACAAATTAATTCACACATTAAATCAAAAGAGATATTTATTTCATAATAGACCTCATTTGGAAATACTCAACCATTCAAAAAACATTTACACAATCAGGGGTTTCATTTTTCTGGGATGAATTGACAGGAGTCGACATCAACAGTCACATGCAATGGGTTTTGTCCACCTTGTAAAAAACAAGACAAAAAAAACAACAACAAAAAAAAACGACTAGACCATCAGCCGCCTCCATCAACTCCTCCTGGTTTTCTCCAAACACAGCAGCCCTGTTTGTATTTTTGCACCAACACTCAAACGTTTCCAGAGGAGTCTTGATCCGGTTGGAGCTGGTGTGCTTCCTGTTTCCATTTCAATCCACAGAAATCGCAGAAACTGAGGCGTTTCTATAGATTTTTGCAGCAAAAATTATGGCTTTCACTGTAGAGCTCAGCAAAAATAATTGTGGAAACTCTAAAGAATAGATTCAAATAAAGGTGCAATAAAAAAAAAATCTATAGTTTGAAGAGAAACACAGAGAAAAGCAACACTAATTGATTGTGACGTGATTTTAGCACCAGGATCGACTGAGACCAAAAGAAAACATGAAGCACAACAACTGTCCCAGATTTTCTTTTCAGGCGAACCGGAGAGCCCCGAAAATGAATTCGCCACATAAACACGGTTGATCGGATTGAGGTTAACGAACCGTGTAAAACAAATAATAAAAAAACAACAACAAACAATTAAGGCAAGGTAGAAAACTCAAAGCACGGCTGGATTTGGCTGCTGCTTTGCCTCTGGAGTTCAATAACTTGTGATTCTGTGCAGGAAATGACAAAGGAACGATGCGTACAGATTTAAAAAGACTGACATTGGGTTTGAACGTCTTTCCCTTTTTGCATCCCACAGGACTGTGACACCTCCACAGATGTGAACTGTGCGTGTGATTGGCTAAAATCCCCACCAAACAAGCTGCTTGTGTGAGTCCATCCAGTCTGGAGCTGATGTTTAAAGTTGGATCTGCGCCGCGCAGCTCCTTCAGTAAAGTCCTGTGCTTGTGGACGAACCGGGAGCCTCTTCACTTCACCGACTGATGCGCCACCGATATTTTTCTCAAGGCACCGTACTGTACATTTGTATTTAATGTGTGTGTACATGGGTGTGTGGGTGTGTGTATGTGGGCACATGCATACACGGAGAAGTAAAAACCAGTCCACAAAGTCGATTCCGTCCACTGGTGTCAGCCCACAAGGCATCACCATGACAACTAAGGCAAAAAAATCTCTCGACATAAAAACACCGCTCCGCTTTTTTTTTTTTCTCTCCTTATTTTAGTTCGTCTGATCCGACTCCCTGCTCAAACTAGCCGTCCCCACAATAATCATTAGTACTGATAATAATCTCTATTCAATAAATTATCTATACTGTACAATTAATTCACCTGGCACAGACCTGCAACAAAGGGGAGCGTTTTTCTTTTTGCAAAATAAAGCTATCGACAATAAGTTCCTGCTGCGTCCTCGTTATAGTAAATTCTCTGCTGAGCACACGGAGGCGGACACACAGCAACGCAGTTTTTTTCCTTCCACGTATAGAACTTAAACAGGACACCTTGCAGAAAAACAAAAGCTGATGCATAATAGAGGGCGGGGAGAGGGGGAAATTAAGAAACAAAGTAAAAATTCTTGCAGAAAAAGTAGTTTCCAGCAAAAGGTATGTTGCTCTTTTTTTTTTTTCCTGGAGAGAGTGAGTCATTTCCTCTGAGGACAGCAGATAGAACTTGGTTCCCGATTCAAAAGGAAACTGGCTTCGCCGGCGGGTGAGTGGAGCTTTACTGCACTCCCTCTTCATCCACGTAGGTGGAGGGAAACCATCCGATCTGGAAACGGGACACAGAGCAGCCGTGTTAATTGAGTTCATTTATTCCCCACCTGCAGAAAGAGAAACATTTTGCTAACAATGAGTGACACTTAGTTAAACACCAGGATGTACTTTCTGTACAAGCACCCATCTTGTCTCGGTTCTTGAGGTCAGGAGGCGACAGAACACCAACTATCCAGCTGCTACAGGAAATAAGCTCTGAGTGTGAGTTTCATTTCCATATTTCCCAGATAATCGGGATTGACAAAGTTGCTATTTTTGTGATAGTGATGTGCTTCACTGACAGAATTATTTCATAATTTTCATTGTTTACGTCCAGATTTACGTGGTTTTGCTTCTTCTGGGTCAGAATTGTGACGCACCTCAACATCAGTGACAAAGAAATCAGATGAAATGCGACATGACTTTAGCTTCCCATGCACAACTCAGAGGACGAAAACATCGGATTTGAGTCATTCAGACTGCCATGAAAAAGTCAGATGTACGTCACGTCCTCAAAAAAATCTAAATTTGGGCCGCACTTGCGCGCTGTGTGAACACATTTTTTGAATTAATATCCTGTTTAAAAATTTTAAGTTTTCTAGAAAAGAAACCAAACTTTGAGCTCTAACGCTCCAAGCACTTCAAGTCACGCCACGTGATTTGAAGTGCTTGGAGCGTTTGTAATAATCTTTATGTTTCTAAAGGTTCAGGTCTGACAAAGTTATTATTAAAAAAAAACCAGAGATGAAAAATAATAAAGAAGTCAAACTAGAGAGCATAATTTTTAGTAAAGATAAAATCTAATGTGTCCTGCACATTTGCTCTAGTAGCTCATATAAAAAAAATTAAATGCTCCACAGGCAGTGCAGGTGTAAAAATAGGCAGTTTACAGCCTGATACCGAGAGCATGATGATGATGAAGGTGGTGACAGAAGTAGTGGGAAGTGATTATAAGTTGAGTTCAGTGTCGGGGGGGAAAAAACAGAAAAACGAAGCAGTTTTTCAGCTCTAAGGTGTGGGCTGTGAAGACCCTGCAGCACCTGCCAGATGGCAGAAGAGCTGATGACAAGTTTCAGCTCTGACTCTGCTGCTTGTGGCGTATTCTGAAAATGTCATCTAGTCTGGGATAAGAGAGTGATGATTTTCTCAGGATGTATTCATGGCTCTCCTGAGGATTTTCCTTTTAGAGTCTAAAGCTAAGCTGTGATACTGTTTGTACAAAGGTTTTCAGTGGTGCAGGGAGAGAAGGCTTTGAGCAGCTTGACAGACAGACTGACTGTGTGATCCTCAGAGACATGTGTCCCCAAAAACTTGAAGGACAAGACAATCCTCTTTCCTCCACACAGGGGAATATCTTTTGTCCATTTGATATCTAAGGTCAAAATTAGAGGTTGTCTCCATGTTTGGTTCGGATTTTGGCAATGCAGAGTAAACTCGAACAAAAAGATGTGAGGGGTGTGGAGGTTGGTGCAATGGCAACATATCTTTAATGTATTTTGTTGCTAAACCATTCAGTATTTTATAAACTATCACAGCTAAAGGCAATAGAAAAAAAATATATTCTTTGAGATACAGGAAGCCACTGGCTTTGTTTGCATCACATGAGTCATGTGATCAACATCCAGATGTCAATACTGGTGGAAACAACTAAAGCTGTATGCCGAGTCTTGATCATTCCGCTCTAGGTTCAAAAATAATAACGGCTTTCCTAACTTTCAAGGGATGAGGCATGGATAACTCTAGGAAATTGATGAGTTGCTTTCTGCAGGTGGCTGTAGTTAAATGCCAACAACATATGTGTCAATTATTTGGCTGAAGCCCTGTTGGCATAGTGACTGAATCTGAGATGAGAAGCAAACGAAGCCCATGCTGAAATGGTAAAAATTCTCACAACAGAATCTTACAGCTCAGATGTTTGAGCAAAGTGAGTCAGTTTAGAAGCGACTGCAGCTACAGGGTTTATTCTGACTGTTCATTAAGTAATATGGAGTTTCTCTTTTCTATTGAATTTTCAAATAAAGTTAGGAGCAGAAGTGGCAACACAGCATGAAGAAAAATCTAAATCAGACCATTTCAAGAAGTTGAAACAGAAAATTATGGCTTTGTGACTGCAGGAGCTCAGAGCATGGCCTCCTTCTGTCACCACAGGAGCGCATTAGGACGGTCAAATGTGCAGCTTAATGGGGACAAATTTCTGAAATAGAGTGCTGACATCCTATCCACGTTTCATATAAAGGTTCTGCCAGCCACCTGCTTTAGGGTCTTCAGTAGTTTAATCATTAAATTTAATCTAGGCTGTTTCAGACTTTTATTGTAGCACTTACCCGACCGTTGGCCTCTCCTTTCCACCAGCCCTGGTCTCCGCCAATCTTGCTGTATATTTTGACGATGTCTCCTTCCCGCAAGGACAGCTCCCTCATGTCTCGTGCTGCAAAGTTATATCTGGCTACTGCCGTGCTCACCACCCGAGGAGTAAACACTGGAGAATGGAAACAGTAGGGATATTGATAACATGCATGAATAGATTTCCAACACACCTCATTTGTCAAAATGTCATCCTACTCCACACAAATTTCAGGTTTTGACATCCTCTATTTTAGGAAGCTAGTATTAACAGACTCGAACCAGGACAATTGTCAATAGACCATTGAAAACGTCAGTGGTCTATTGAAGACCCAAACTCTGATTAGTGAAGGGAGATTGTTTCCTAAAATCTCTCAACACATGGCTCCATCCATCCTCTACAAAATGATGCAGTCATGGGGCCCCAAATGAAGCCGTTTCCACTCCGCAGCTGGAGTTAAGACGATATTCCTGGGATTGTATTCATCTTTCTTCCTCCTCCAAACACCTTGATTGGAGTAAATAACAAAAACGTTTTCAGTCTCATCCGACCACATGACTTTCTTCCATGCCTCCTTTGGCATATCAGTCGTTAGCAAGTGCTATGTGTTGCAAAATGCTAATCCATGATGGTGTACTGTGTTACTAATAGCAACCTTTGAAACTGTGGTCCAAGGTCATCTGATCTCACTTTTCTCATGATCATTGACCCTCCACAAAATGAGATCTTGCAAGAAGAGGGAGATTGAAAGTCACCTTCACTTTCTTTCATTTTCAAATAATTGTGCCAACAATTGTTGCTTTCTCACCTAATTGTTTGACTATTGTCCTGTAGCCCCTATACAAGTCTGCAAATTATCTTGCCCTTATACCAGGGGTGGGTAATCCTGGTCCTTGACGGCCGGTGAATCTGCCACACTTAAGATGTCTCCCTGGTCCAACACACTTCTGTCAAATAACCGAATCACCTCTCAGTACAATCAGCTTCCCCACAGTCCTGCTAATGATCTCATTATTTGGTGCGTTGAAGTAGAAACACATCGAAAAGTTGAAGGTCACCGGCCCTCGAGACCTGGAGTTTCTCACCCCTGCCTTAGACAGTTCCTTGGTTTTATCCATGACGGATGGGCTTTAGACTGAATATGTGGACATGTGTCTTTTATAAAGGTAACAAGTTCAAACGGGTGCAGTTCATAAGGTCAATGAGTGGAGGATAGGAGAGGTTCCTAAAGATGGACTAACAGCTCTGTGACTGATTTGGTCTGTAACAGCTGATACCTACAGGCCTTGCTATTCATCGTAAGTGAAAAAACTTGAAAAGTGCTTGCTTTTTGTAATGAAAATTACTATTTTCAAGGATTTTATATGAAACCTATTTTACAAAATCACAAATAAGCATGGAAATAAGATGTAAAAAAACATTTTTCCTTTCATTTAATACGTAAACCGTGATTCTTGGAAACATTGCAGTGTTGCCAATGAAAAGAATGCCTCTGAGCAGAAGTAATGAGCATGAGAGCAGATATGAGTAGGTAATTTGAGGTTAACAAGTGCGAGACGTCAGCGGGAGCACAAAGGAGTACCTGACCAGAAAGGAGCGGAGCTCTGAGAGGAGGAGAAGTTCAGGCCTTGTGGACTGAGGAAGGAGAAATTATAGGAGGCACAGGTTGCTGCTGATAGGAGGAAACAGAGAGAGAAAACAAGAGAAGAAATGTTTTGAGATGCAGGCATGCTGAGCTAAAGCAGGAGACGCAGGGTTGAAAAAGGAGAATGCAATAAGAAGATAAATTTTACAATTCCACAAGTAAATTTGCATATTTACAGAGTTCATCTGTGGCTCATTCATAGGTAAGTAAATAGAATACAGTTTGGTTTTTTGTCCCACAGTGGAGGTAGACATGTGACTTTTATTCAGAGCTAACATGATTGACCATTAAACTAATCATTTAAGTAATTCTGGTGAATACTCTGGAGCAAATGTCTTTCCTAAAGAGTATGATGGCTGGTAATTCCTGCTGAGTTTTTGCGTGCCACCTACAGCCATCTGGGATTTGCACCCAAGGAAGCTGTCTAAGTCACATCATCGTCTGAGCTTCCCACAGTTGTTCAGTGGAATAATAGAATTGCATGAAAAGGCTAAAATAAAGTCTCTTATTACTAGTTTTCTTTTTAGTCTCACAGTCATTTTTATGTCTAAACGGTGAGAGAACACAGCTGCATCTTAAAAATCAGCACATTTTGCAGAGTCGAGCTTCCAAATTTAGCTGAAACAAAAGGGAAGCAGTGCCACTCTGGTGAGGGGAGAGAACAAAGGCAGAGCAGTGCAGGACAAAAGCCAGGGCAGCGACAGAGCCAGCATTCATAGAGTCTGATGCACAGAGATGGCAGCCAGTTCTGTGGCTCCACAAACCTCTGGGTTAGCTCACTTTCCATTTTATATGCCTCACTCTTCTATTTAACTGTGTCATCTTCCTATTCTTCTCTGTTCCCCACCGGCCTGCCTCAATTACTCTTTGTATGAGTCAAGAGAAGCTTTGAAATTGGCAGGAGCAGAACACCAGGAAAGCCAAAGTGAGTGGGAGTGAGTTTAGTCTGTCTGTTGTTTTACCCAAAGTTACCACAAATACACAGCATCCGCTGCATGTTTCGCTCATTTCCAAAGCCATAATCAGTCATAAAGCCAGGCGGCCATGCAGGGAAAAGCAGTTCATCTCTGGGTGGAGATATGGTGACCTTGATTTCTCCAGCTTCACATCACAGTGGCAGTTCGCCAACAATGGAAGCCCAATCGTCCTTCTTTAGAGAAGAAGGTATTAAGCAAGGATCCAGGACTCTGAACAATGCAGAGATGTGCAAAAAAGAATGGCTGATTTGTTTGTTCCAACCTTGTGAAACGTTACAGGGGGAAATCAAGTGGTGGAAGAGGATAACATCAATCTCCCACCACAGAAAAGTTCACATTTTTCTGTGGGACATGATTCCGATTCACAGATCTTTCATCTCGCATGTTTAAATATTCTAAAGAAAATGCCTCTTTAGGAGCTGAGATGTTTCTTTAATGCATATTGAGGTATATTTCCTGTTTGAGCTACAAAATATGCAACTATATGTGCTTTTAATGGGGTCTCAAATATTTGCTCATTTCTAACCCCAGTGAATACTGAAGGTCTACCATAGATTTTCACTGCATCGTTGCACAAAAGCATGTTTACCATCGGTACCAGTAAGTACTGGGAGAACCTTACCTGTTACATCCCACAGGTATTCCACGTCAGTTATTTAAAAGTCACAAATTTAAATGAAAAGGTGTGAACTCTTCATTTTTTTCTAATGGTCTTTTCTTCCACACTGCCTAAACTTCCTGGGGATGTTTGTGACCAACAATGACCAGCCGGTTCATCACAAGTGAAGCAAAAAAAAAGGGCGTTGAGCAACGAAGCCCGACCACCGGACTTTGTAGCTTGGTTTTAATTCAGTTTAAACTACAATCTAATTTTGAGAGCAAAACACACTGATTAAACCATCTTCAATTATTATTTGTCATGTGCTCACCCTAAGTAGCCACAACGCTTTAATCCAGCACAATATCAGGAAGCGAAACAAAGCAGGAGGAAATCAGGCAACATGCTCTCACGCGCAACAGATGGAGTTACCAGAATTCGGGTTCTGTTGGAATCAACCTTAAGTTTGCTAGCAGGAGGTTTCAAAGCGTTGTTGAAGGGAACTTTACCTGGTGAGCGTGTGCTAGCCCGAGTTAGCGAGCGTTCTCTGGACTTGTAGGGATACCTCAGCGTGGTGTCTAGCAGCTTGAAGCTCTCCTTCAGTGAATGCGACTGATAGTACTCCACCAGCTCCTGTTGCACGGTAACACACACAACATGAGCAAAGGTATTCACACTCCATTAGGAAACTTAACATAAAAGTTCAGGGCATGAATTGGGGTTGTGGCAGTTTGGTCTGGTATTCCTACAGTATTATTCTACATATCCAGAAACTGAAATTTATGGTTTTTAAATGACAAAATGTATCTTTGTGAGACTGTATCTGAATAGAAACATGTTGTTTCTTTCCTTACCAGAAGACTCTCAAACTTCTTTGCTTCAGTGATGTGGATCCAGTTGTCTTTTTCAATAACCTTGATGTGTTTTACTTCATCGTTGAATCTGCACAGAGAAACCCGGAGGAGGAGATGTTGATGTAATTAATCTGAAAACCTCCTGATTCATAATGTCAAACTTTTATTCCGGCGTAACACTTTTATGAATACAGCGCAATTGAAGTCATTTTCTAAAAGGTAAAGATTTGTTCACTTATGTAAACACTTGAAAGGCTCGTCCCCGCAGACCTTTTTCCCCGTTTTTAAAGGCTTGGAAGCAAATTTGCAAATACAACCCTAATTCATCACAATGTGACAGCTCCAGCAAGAGCTCAAACAACAATATCTGTGTGGAGCACCGTCTCCAAGGACAGAGAAAATAAACCAAAAAAGCAATTATGGAAATTAGTTGGAGCCAGAAACAGACTCTGCACAAGCTGGCCGGGGTTTCCTGAGACAGTTTCTGTCTTCCCTGGGATATAAATAAGAACCGGACCAGCTTCTCCTGCAGCTCTTTGTGAAATGCTCACTTGATGCTGATGGCGAAGCGCTCTGCCTCGGCCGTCCGCTCCCTGATCAGGTACGTCCCGCTGCAGTGGGACTTCAGGAGGTTGTCCGCCTGCTGGCGCTCCATGTTCCCCGCAAACCTAAAGAAGAAGGAGAAGGAGAAGGAGGAGGAGGAGAAGAAGAAGAAGAAGAGGAAGAAGGAGAAGAAAATTCATGACATGCTCTATTTTTTTTTTTTTGCTAGAATCAAATTACCAGAATTCTCTCTCTTTTTCTGAACATAAAATTTTACTGTACATAACTTTACAGAGGTCAGGATCTAACAACAGACCCTGAAAACCCAGAGGATAAATCAACAGACTGATAGTTTGATAAAAAGTCAGAGTGGGTAATGGCAGCTCCGCATGATAAAAAATTAGGGCACCGGCCCTTTAAATCTAAAACGCTGAGGTGTTAAGAGATACATACCAAGGATATCCATAGTAGTCTGATTCTCTTGATGACTGCCGGCTGGATAATGACTGGAAAGGCTGTCACAAACGAAGGAAGGAATACATTATGCAGAGAAACAAACAACCAGACAATGTCTGCACCGACGTTTTAGTTGGATTTAAACGTACGCTGGGCAGAAACAAACTGCAAAATGTTTCTAAGTTTTTCTCAGTTTCCTCCTGCACTTTCCTGCCCTCCTGCTGAGATTTGTTATGATTCATTAGTGGAAGCCCTCCGTGCAGAACCGGCCCACATCGGAACAGCCCAGCACATGGGAAGCTTTCACTTTCGAGTCAAGCTTAAATGGAGGATTTGCATCTCATAGGAATATTCTGAATGTGGATGATGGCTAGATCCTACAGCAGGAAGCAACAGCGAGGGCTAAAAGCCAGAACTGAACAGGAAGTTATTTGTGAATTGTTAATATATTAATGTTCATGAGTTAAAAAAAAGTTGATCAAGTTTATAATTCAGAGAAACTATCAACAACACCCAGAGATGTGTTTGTTTGAATGCATTTACAGACTTTAGTTTTTTGTCTAATGGCAACAAATTAAATAAAATGTGAAAAGTTATATTCAAATTCCTTGCATCATTAATGTTTAGAACAAACTTTCATGTCAAAATAAACCTCTCTACTGGCTTTGGGTTTTTTTTTAGGGTTGCTCTGCTGAATTTCAAGTTTTTTATGTTGCTTTTAAGGTTTTTTTTTTCCCAGGATTGCCCAGTATTTAGTCATATCCCTATAGTTGCTGAAGAAAAGCATTTCCAAAACATAATGCTGTCACCACCAAGCATCAACATAGGGATGGTGTGTTAAGGATAAGCATTTTATATAAAAAGGCAATTCTATGCAGACAATTTTAGTTGGGGTTATTAGATTAAAAGTCTACAAATGCAATGCTTCTTTTGTTAAACATTTTCTTTCCGCTTAAACATGATGCCTTAACTCTGTGTTAATAAGCTGATATATCATAAAATATCCTTAAATTGGTGGCTGTAAGGTTATAAAATTAATTATATTGAACAAAAGCTTTTCGTGCTGTATTTTCTGGACATTTCGCTTGAAGAAATGATCTTGAATTTCTGCTGAATATGCTTCCAATTTATGCTGGACAGGCAGTAAAACGGTCGCCTTAAAGTAAAAACCTACCTTCGGGTCTAAGTAAGGTTTTACACATGAACTGGGAAAGAAACCACTCTTTTGTGTTTGTATCAGCTTCCCCTGCAAGACAGAAATAAAATGTTAAAAAATAGGATAATGTAATAAAAAATTTTTATCTTAAAAAAAAAAAAAGATTTTATGGAAGAAAGCCAACCAGTTTGAAGAACAAGGGGTTACATATCCTGAATTATATAATGAGTTTATAAAACTTCCCAACAACTGTACTAGTATGTCCATAAGATGTGAATCTCTGCTGCCCCCTAGTGGCAAAATCACAAGTTAATGATGGCAACAAGTTTAAATAAAGCAAAAGCTTTCACCTGGAGTGTTTTGCTTTCCTGATACAATAACCTAAAACTAAGCCAATAAACCAGTTTGAGAGATGCTACATCCACTACATCAGATTGGATTCTGATGGGAGATGAGGCACTCACTAAAAAGGCAACGAATCCATCAAGATTGCTCATCAGCGTCAGACAGAAGCTAGAGTGCCTTCACCGTTTCATGCCTGCAGCGATCAATTGGGAGCCGCAGCCACAGCCGCCCTGCGACTTCGTGCAGAGAGATTAAAACCAGCGTTCTGTCGAGGGATAACCAACTTTAATAGCCAAGATAAATTCACGGCGTCACAAAGTTGCCCCGAGTCGCTCTTTGAAAAGCAGGGCCCGACATTAGTGGATAAAAATCGATTATACCGCTGAGACAATGAGAGACGACATCAACTATCATGTAAAAGAAATATTTATAATATATCTGCAGGTTTTACAATACAGACAATACAAGCAGTAGAGCTGCTCCTTCTATTTTCAAATGTAAAACACAAATAAAAAAAGAAAGAACATAAAGTAAATGTGTTAATGTTTCTAGTATTATTAATAGAAGTGTAAAAAATAACAGTTTCTAGAAGGCTTTCCAGCCATCCTGAAAATAATGACTTCCACGAGTCTCAGCTGACTCCTCAGAAATATCAAGGCCTAGCAATTAATTAAATGTGTTAATCAGCTTTGGCAGCAAAGCTCTATCTTTTTTCAACAAAGGATCAACTGTATACTTTTGTATAAGGCAGGAAAAAAGACTCAAAAGCTGGTAGAACTGCTTTTGAGTCAATAACTTTGGTGTTTTCTGTCATTTGCTTGCTTAATGTCCGACTAGGATATGATGATCAGATTGAAGTCTGGGCTTTGATTATAGTTTTCCAGCCATTCATACATGAATTTACTGCTGTGTTTGTGTCTGTTGATTTCAGACAGTGCACCTATTATTTCACGCTAAAAAGCATTAATATACAGAAATGTTCATAGTCAACTCAAAGTTTATGCAAAATAAACCAGCATTGATGTTTGTTTTGAAATGCCTTATAACTCCTAAGAGGTTAATGACATCTTTACCAATGTCTTTGTGTTAAAACATGCCTGTATGTGAAAGAAAATAAATTAAAAGTGCTAATTAGTGTCATTAATTAACATCTTAAGTAGTAAGAGATGCCAGTCTGTGCCTCTAGACACTAAATCATAAAATGACAGCTTATCTGCAACAACTGAGCTTGAGCCGAGTTTAAACTATCTGCGACCTGCTGTAGTGTTTAATGTTTAAAGCAGAAAGTACCACTGGAAAATAAAAGGTTAAAACATGCATGTGATGGGGAGGTCTCTCCTTGGATAAGACCGGAAATAAATTGGTTTACTGATCCAAGATGTCTTAGAAATACGAGATAAAGGGTGTTCACTAAATATGAGATGAAGCTTACTAAGCCACTGAAACTAAAATTGTAGTGTCTAAATAAAAATAAAAATAGTAATAATAATAATAATAATAATAATAATAATTAATTGGTTTTTGGATGGAAAAAAATTCAATTTCAATCATGTTTCATTTTCAACCTCTGATTTTTTTCCTGATTTGACTTCTGGATTTTTTTTTATTTTTTTTACCAGAGCAGATATAAACCTTTTTGAAGATTAATAAATAATAAATAAATTTTTTTTATTTAAATCAAACGGCAGATTTTTCTCTCCTACAGATTTGCTCCAGACTAGAAAACTGTTAGAACTCTACATATACCGTATTTTTCGAACTTTAAGCCGCTACTTTTTCCCCATGTTTTGAACTACGCGGCTTTTCTGTGGATTTTTCTTCTACCGCCAGGGGGGTCTTTAGCAGGAAGCGAATCAACGGAAGTCAAAATTGGAAATCAAAGAAGAAAGGGCTAATTTAAATTTAGAACAAGCACATGCTAGCAGTAGGCACGACGGACAAATGTTTTCAAACTCATATCCCCTCGTCATGGAAACAACACGAAGAAGTTCATATGATGCAGCTTTTAAGTTGAGGGTTATCAATCTAGCAGTACAGATCGATAGCCGCTGCACATAAGCTCGGCATGAACGAATCCAAGGTTCGGGGTTGGAGACGGAGGCCTCTGCTGTGTCCTAATGACAAAACAAGAGCGGCGGAGATACCAGCGGGTTAAAGCCCGGTGCGGTTTATATGTACGTTTCCGTTTTTTTTTTTTTTATTGTAGGTGCGCTCTATAGTCCGTAAAATATGGTATTTATATCAATAAACAATTTATCAAGTGTGTTTTATAACTTTAATCTTCCTTTAAGCCTCTGAAAGTGGTAGCAGTGTACCTAATTTTGTCATAATAGTTTGTTTTTGTTGAGTAAATATTCTGGTTTTTGGACTGTGAGTGACTGGCAGCTGTACCTCCCACCACGGGGTATCTGGATCCCCCTTTAGCAGCTCAATGAAGTCTCCTGTTTGGAAACAGAGAGGCGTCTTCCCTGGAAGTGTCGGTGTGCCGTGGTAGTTCCTCACAGCCACCATCTTTGGACCTAGAAACAGTTTGGAGAAAGAACAGAAAGCAAGATTTCCATTAAAGACGAAGGGAAAGGAAGAGTTAAATTTGTATTTATGAGTCACTATAATCACAATTTAAGTAATATTTGGTTTCAGAACTGTACTGATACAAAATATTCTGTCAAAATGAATCCTCTTTTATTCGGAGGATTCATGAATTGAAGCAACTATTACATTAGCCCTAAGTTGTCACAATTGACATTAATAAAATTAAACGACTATATATATCACACTTTTTAAAAAGATCTAATGAAATAAGAACATTTGCTTTTCCTCATGTGCAAAACCAATTTTTTTTCCTTCCACTCAACTTTTTTTGTTTTTGTAGAAAAATGTAACAGTTTTACTTTTTGTAAATATGACACTCACTGGAGTATTTTTATCAAGGTTAAATGAAGCAAAAAAGAAAAAAAAAATCATAACACTGATATTTTATTTGTATGAACAAACAACAGCGTTTTGCCCACAATGTGGGCCATGTTTTAGGTTTTAACACCCCTGATCAAGATTATATAAAGGCTGAAATATAACATTTACGAGTCCTTTTTGAACCACAGGTTAGTTTTTACTAACTCTATGTGTAAGGAATCTTTTTTAAATGACCAATGGTCTCTCAAATTAAATTCTTTTTAAGGCATTCTAAAATTTTGGACCAGTTCTGATTAAACTCAATATTTGGTTCAATCAATGCTCTGATGCTGAAGAGCTCATGAGATTTAACGTTAAATGTCCAGAAGATGGCGGCAGAGAGCTGTGCAGCGACGCCAAGAAATGTTTTCAGACAAATCAAGCTTCTGGTCAAAGATAAGAGAAAACTGACCTGGTGACATTCCAGGCTCCTGCAAAACAAACACAAATGAAAAATCAGAAACTTATTAGATCTTAAATATTGTATGTTTAACTAACTGAGGTGAATGTTGCTGTTTAGTAGAAGAAGTAAACTCACCATGTCGTGAGGATCTGAAACAAGACAAATTAATGTTATTTTATATTTTAATAAGCAATATAATGTGTTTTTTAGTTACATGACAAACAAGGATGCATATTCACAAATATGTGACTTTAGATGAGGAAGCATGGAAGTGGGTAGCAATATTTAATTTGGTCCTAGAACCACTGTTAGATTCTCTTTGCCATGTTTACATCAGGTTTCCTCTGCTAAACTGACATGAACTTTAATATAACATAAACATCCAAAGATCTCCATGCTTATCTGAGCTAAAGTTGAAGAAATCTGTGGGACACATTTGGGGTTGTGAATCCCCCCGAAGGGACAGCTAAGAATAATCCAGCTGGAAACGGGATGATAATGTGCAAATATGCTGCAACACAAAAATGAATTTGTTTAAGCTTGAGCTTAAAAGGAAAACAAATATATGTTGGGTGTTTTAGGATCAAACAATACAGATAGAAAATCGGTCAAAATTGATCATTAATTTCAAAGAGCAGCAATGCCAAAACACTTATTTCCTCTCACTGGAGGAAATAATTCTTGCAAAACCAAGTATGAAACCCCCCCGTGGTCTGAAACGGCTTTCCCATGATTCATCCTGACTCCCAGTTGCTGTTTTCCTCTTTGGTACCAAAACTCAACGACACAATGAATTAATCCCACCTTCCTCTTGGTTTCTCCTGCTGTTTCCTGGATGCCTTGTTTACCTTTTTGCTATGTTTAAAAAATAAACCTCAACACAACTGTACAATCTCACACCATTAAAAATGTATATATATCTTCAACATGACAGCATTTATTCAGCGAGGTTAACAGGCTCTCTCTCCATCACCATTCTAAATGTTGTGGCTCATGTTAAACTGTATGAGGATATTAAATTGAGTAATTTTGTTGCCATTTGGAATCTGTGGTTATTGTTTTCTGTTTCTATTTTAAACTGTTAAAATATATCATTTGTTTGGTTTTATTTAGAAACCCCTCTGCGGACTGACAATGCTAATAAACTTACGCTACAAATGTTTTAGTGTTTCTTATCTATTGATTCTGGACATTTGTCCATTGAATTGAACACAAAATGGAATGGAATGAAATTAAAGTCATGATGAAACTAAGCTTTTCATAAAAATAAAACATACCCTACATGGATCTGATGTAAAAGAAACTTTGAATATGAGGAAAAACACCTCAAATTCCCACTTTTAAGTAAAGAGGAGGCTCTGCGATGCTGTGGGACTGTCTTATCTTCCAATCAATAGTGATGATACTATGACTTAAAGAAAACATATGATTTTCTGGTCTACCATCACAAACATAAACAATTGGATTTTGCTAAACTCCACGTGGACTTTAACTGGAATCATCTGTTTTGGTCTCATAAAACAAGGACTTGTAAAAATTGTACAAATAGATCCATGTGCTTGAATACTCTGACCTTGTAAAACGTTATAAGTGCTGTCCTAAGATGATGCCACTGCAATAAAAGATACATTCAGGCTTTTTACACATATTCCCAGGGGTGAAAACCATTGGGAAAGGAGCTGTGATTTAGATGGTTGACTGTCATCGTGCAGACTATTAACGTTACCATTTGCCGCACACTTTTTGTCAGAATGCTCCCAAAGAGCATCTCTCAACTCCATAAACGTAAAGTGAATAACAGAAAGAAAACACCTACTGATTTTACAGATGGTGATCACTTCCAGACACTCTTTGTGCGCTCCTGTTCCACAGCGAGAGCAGTAGTAGCCCTGATAGAAGATGCCCCTGGACGAAACACACACACACACACACGCACACGCACACGCACACCCACGCACACACACACACACACCTTCAGAGCTGTAATGCAAACAGGAAGTCTCTCAGACAAACATTAACCTCCAGCATTAGAGTCCAACTGCTTGTTCTTCCAGAAATATGGCTGCTTTCTCATCGTTTCCTGCTGTGTTATTCTTTAAAATCATAAAGCCGACCGGTTTTGTTTTGACCCAGGTGGTCCGGAGGTGTTCCTGTAATGTCCACAGTAAACACTGCACGCATAGCAATGCTGCTGCGCCGAATACCAACTCCCATAAATCACGACAGGATCCACCGGGAGATGCAGCACTAATTAGCATCTAGATGGCTGGTTCCTGCCTCCGAAGGCTCTGTGAATTCAGGTCAGCGAAGGCCGGGAAAATGTGCGGGTCAATACACAGAGCGGCGCTGATCCGGTTTACAGGGATGGAGGTGAGAGTGGTGATCCACATCAGCGATGGGTCGTAACCTGCTGCAGTCGAGGAAGCTCGGTTTTGGTCTTACAGTTGGGATGTTTAAGAATATCCACCACCAAAGAGTGCTCTCTCTCTAAAGTTGGAGTATTTTAGTATTTTCATCCACTCATCAATTGATTTAATTTAGTTTATTTGCTTTAGTCTTAAAGCCAAGTTTAGAAGACTTGAAGGACATTAGCTGAAGACGTAAGTAGGTACTTTACTTCAGTTTTCTTTCTTTTTCTTTCTTTATCTCTAACAGATGACTTGATATGTCAAATTCATGTGCTGCACTCCATAAAACAATCAATAAACTTAGAAACTTTTCAAATTTGTCATACTACATCCCAAAACTTCTATGTGTTTTATCAGGATTTGATATGTAAAGTATGAAACTGTAGAAAAACGACACGTTTGTCATCGCACTGCTTTAAAGCCACTATAACCCGGTGAAAGTCTGATTGAATACGCCGAACCTTAAATAGCATATCCCACCAACAGAACCTGTGGAAACAAGGCATAACAAACAACTGAGGTCTTCACAGAACAGCTGGATTTAGATTGAGATTTAATTACACTCCCTATTTTTCAGGTGACCTCTGTTGACCTGTTGGTTGCCATGGACTTAAAGGCAGCAGAGTAAAGGGGAATGAATACAATACACCTCTTTTAGTGACAAGAAATGTTGGAAACTATTTAAAATTTTCATTCCACTTCACACTTTTTCATTTGTCCAAAAGATAAAATTCCAGTAAAACAAACTGGTTCAGCATTAGTAGATTTGCAAAAAAAAAAAAAAAAAAATTGTGGATACATCTAAAATTTATGAAAGAAAATGCAGATTGAGAAGTTGAAAATATCTAGATATAGACATAGTGCTGCCTGATGTTAGCTAAGTGGTAAAATGGTTCCAACATTTATGCGTTTTATGGTGAAGTTGGTGTTTGAACTATTAAAATGGTAGATAAGGGTATTTCAAGATGGAGTCTAAGGATTTCCAGGCACTTCTGGTCACTAACCCCTCACTGCAAATGCCCTGAAATAAATAAAAGTCTTACCTTAGGAGCATCTTGCAGGCTTTGCAGTTGGTGTTCTTATCAAAGGTGTGCATTTGGAAGTTGTGCTGGTTGGCGGTTGATGTCTCAGGCTTGATGTTGGACCTGAAAGTAAATAGTTTCTTGTATAATAAACTGATCAGCCACGGCAGATTCTAACAAGAATGCAATCGCCGTCAGGTTGGGATGGACAACAGATTAATAACAAATATATATCACAATATACACATGATCAGGATCAATCTAAAATACACCTGACAGAATATTCATAATGTAGAGTATTTACTGAACTCAGATCCAGAACCGCACAGCATTCTGGGGGATGTAGGTAGAAGAAAGACTTTTGTGGCTCACAGTCAGTTAAGCAAGGACGTAACATCAACTCACTCACTCATACATTGGTTACCTAGCAACAACCTGTTGAGTAACTTGCGCAGCAGCAGTTTTAAGTTTTTGCCAAGATGTCTTATGCCTATTAAAAATTAAAAACAATGGTGTGGAGTGAAAACTAATCAAAAAAATTGTTTTTCTTCTAAACAGCACATTGCTTCTTAAAGAGAAATCTGATTCTGAAGCCTTAAAAGTTTTAAGCTATGTTGCGTGGTGCTAATAATAGAAATGTCTATTTTACGTAAAAACAATTTACTCAACTGAATTTCCAGAAAAGCAACGCGCTGCAATTCAAATCCCATTACTTGAGGTAGCACTGATTTCCTCTGTGTAATCATACTTACATGGCCATCTCAAACTGCTCCATCCACTTCCTCTTGTTTTCTTCCGTTTTACAAAAGAACTGGAAGCCCTGCTTCCCTTGCAGGTGGATCAGGTAGAAACCATAAGACCACTAGAGAGAAAAAGTGAGCGTATGGGAGATGGAAGAGAGATATGTGGATGGCAGTGGCAGACAGAGACGGACAAAAAAAAAAAAAGCTAGTGATGAAAGCAAATTTTTGTAAACTTTATGTGCTTTGTGCATGATCACAGTCGGTTCGGAGATGGGGAGGGAAAATAAAAATCCCTTGCATGCTTTAGCAATGCATCTGAGCAACAAAAAGCTACAGAGCCAGTCACAGAGCAGAGAGCTACATGTGCAATCACAGCATGACACCCAAAGATCAACACTTCTAAAAATAGGCCTCCATGAGAAGATGAGTTAAATAAAAAGGGGGTCGCTTGGGCTTACCATTTTTCCACTTGACTGGTAGGCATGCAAAAAAGAAAGACACCAGAGAAAGACCCAGTTACACATGCAAACATGGACAGAGACATGCAGATCCAAACCAAAAGAAAGCAATGTTAGACCGGTGGCACAATGCACTATGTCTCCATGAATCCTAAATGACCTTCATTGCATTTGCATGATTGTTCAAGCACGGACGAGCACGGCGCACGATCGGCACTTCAATGCATTACTCATACGTATCTGAAATTATCATCAACACGGTCCTTCGGCTCAAGGACACCATTTGTAATGATTATACAGGCTGTTTGATCATGTGCGCTAACGGCGCCATCGCCGTAGAGATTAAACTGTGAAACAAATAGCTCTGCTCGGTCCGATTCCAGAGCAAAACAAAAACTAAATTGGTTTCTTACCTTTTTCATGTCTCTGTTGTTCATGGGGTCGTCTGACATTTTGTACAACTGGAGTTCAATAATCTCTTTCAGCTCGTAGCTGTAGCCTTTTCTCTTGCAAACAATCACCACTTTGTCAAAAAGGAAAATGTAGCTGCAAACAGAAAAGTGTGGCACCTCAGTAATCAGACAGGGATGAATGGGTTACAAAAGACATAACGTCACTATGCTGCGTTATTAAAAGGTCATCAAACTACTTACAGATAATGACATAAACATTATTTTTGGTAATTACATATCTTATTACATATTTACTAGTAAACAATAACTCTATTGCCAGCATCTTACTGCAGGTTTACTAAAACTTGATTGCATTGCATTAGTCACATAAAAGTTCAGAAATTGTTACACTTTTTGCTACCCAACTGTTAGTACTGAGCTGTAGTGGTGCATCAGTTCAGTCCTGCTGACCCTTTGGGACCAAACTCAAACTCACCGGTCTTGTTTTGTTCTGTTGACGATGGAGGACACCTTCAGCTCTCCGTCTATCTTTGGCCTGCCGTACTCCTCCAGTTTCACCTGCTGCTTAGATTATGAAGACACACAGGGTGGCAATCTGATGCTTTATCACTCAGAAATGGGGCATTGCACAGCTGGTAATTATGGATACATGTTTAAGGTTCGATTGGTCATTAGTTTCATGTGGAGATCTACTAAGCAATATTTTATTTCCGTTTTTCACTGCATTTACATTCCAAACAAATGAAAGAAGCTCCACAAGCCCATCTTATATAGTAGAAGATAATTAATTATGTACTTTTTCCAGGTATTTAGATGAGAAATAATTGATTTCTACAGCAAAAAGAAGTGGCAGTGGAGACACTTACAAGATTTTCTATTGAACTTTGGAATTCACTGATTTTTTTCAGCGTCTCGTTGTCTCTCTTGACTTCGTTGATATACATGGCCAAGTCCTAAAAGGGGATGATTAGAGACAGAATGCTCAAGTTAAATAAAAACTGGAGCACACTATAACTAAATAAATAAATAAACGTGCATGTAAAAAAGTCAAGTTTATTTGTCCAGCACATTTTAGCTACAACGCAATTGAAAGTAATTTACACAATAAACATGTAACACAATAAACTAAAAAGGTACATTACAGTGGCAAAATAAGGAGAGGTGATAAATTCTAGTAGTCCAAACTGGAAATAATCAACCTTCCAGTTATTATTAATGAAAGAAAACAAAAATAAAAAATAAAAACACCACCACATTTTTAGGCTTGATTTAAAGGAAAAACAACCTCCATCGCAGCCAGCGCCTCTTTAAGTTGTTGCCTCTCAGGTCGGTCAGTCGAGTGACTCAAAAGTTCCTGCAAAGAAAAGTTATTCATTATTACTGAATCTTATCTAAGATTAGTTCAGGTTTGCTAAGACAGAAGTGTAGTTGCTCACTACTCTAAGAAGACATGCAGCCTTTATGTAAAGGCTAGAAAATAACTCTATGTACAGCAACATCAGTTATAATAAAGTCACTAAATTGGCAACAGGATAAACTGTGCCCACTTCAGCCATTCACTACCATACTGAGAATGTTTCCAGTTTGGCTAGCTAATTAACTAGCTTTATTTAGCTAGCAAGTTACAAGTGAGACGTGATTGCGCAACAAATTTATCATGGTTTAAAGTTATTATGGTTTAAAGTCAAAAATTAGTTTTTTCCTTTCTTGGGCATTTATTTTTTAGCTTGTTAATATAGTAGGAAGATTTGAAGTTTTCTGCAAACTAGTCATGTGCTAACCCATAGTGCCACTGATGGGTTGAAGGTGCTAACATATTGTATCTAGGTAGCAAGGCAGGTTTTATCAGGGAAGGTTAACAATATTATAAATACAAATCAATTTCTATATACTGCCTGTCCTTACTGTATGTTTTGTTAAAGTGAACCAGATCTCCCCAGATGTATTTACAACACGCATCACAAAATCAATAGTGAACCTGGACAGTGTTGAAGAGCCACTCTGAGAAAATACAGAACCATGTGAAATCAGGTGTAAACACTAATAAACAAGCAATTTATGAATTCTGGGCAACTCCATAATCCCCACGGCTCATTTTTTATTATGTCATTATGAACAACAGAACAACATAATATGCTCAGATGCAACTGAACAGACCTGCAGCCCATCTGAGAAATAAAACACTGATGTGAGATAACAGGACACTGAGTACCGTGATCATTGCTGCTGTTCTTTGTGGTTTGGTGGATATTTCAGCAAGATGTCAGAGTGGTCATTTCATACTCTACACTCTTTAAGTAATCCCTATTCCAAGTTGTTAGAAGGAATCATGGATGTAAGGAGGACAGGCTTCATCTTGGTTCAGGGTAATAATATCAAACATCGGTGTGTGGTGACTCTACCACATTTTTTCCTTCCACTCAACTTTGCAATAATAGAACAGCTTTTTTATTTACCAATGATCTTTAGTCACTTATCCTCCTTTTTGAGGATTTCCCCCATGTTGCTAAATGTCATACCATGGCACTATATAATATATGATGCAATGTATAATATTCAAACTGTCTAAAGAAAACCAGTTTTTATCAGCTGTAACCCACAATAATAAAAAAAATGATCAAAGATAAATGTTTGAAAAATGTCACTGTGTGTAACTGACTGAAATTCTCCTGTGCACTAAAACCACAACACAGCACAGAAAGCTTTATTTTTTACTACTGTACAAATTTGATGTGAAAAACGCCTGCTGATGCTTACTGCAAGAGAGCCGTCTTATCTGTTCAGCTGGAAAATGTTACTTTAAATGCTTGCTTCACTAAAATGAAACATTTCCTTGTTATCACACAGAGAAATGCTTGTAAATAAAACACTAAAAGTGACTAACTCAGTCTTTCCTAGCAATATAGAGATGTTGTCAGATTCTGTTAGTTTACAGGCTACAGCACAACACATGTTTTTTGTTCACCAACGTCTGATTTCACATGAGACAAAATGAAGTTTTGAAGTGACAAATGGTAAATGGGGCTGTTCAGGGATTCCCCTGTGCTGCAGCCTACATACATAAGCTTCACAGAGGATGACAGTAAAGCTTCTGATACTAAATGTCTAAAAATAATCAGCCACTAGCTTACAGTAACATGCTTTTTTGCACAAAGTTAGCACAGTATTTCATCCCTCTTGGGTAAAATGTGCAAGAGTAAAACCTGTCGGTGTCCAACATGTAGTTACTGCAGAGATGATGAACAGGTGAATGCAATAGCAGCAATAAACCTATATTTTCATACCCAGAAAGGCTAACTACATACTTTATTATGGTGGCACTAAATCAATTCCCTAATTATAATACATTATGAAAAAAAGAAACCACAAAAACAAACCAGTTATTGATGTTTTTCAAAACACTTATGCTTTTCTTGCAAAGGTTTTTAAAGAGTTGATTATTTCTGCACCAGGTACATTTGTTTAAAGGAAGCTTGGAATCATAACCTTTCAGTTTTTAAAGTTGGGATTAAAATCAACAAAATCAATCGCTGCTCAAGGAGATCTGAGACGCTGATGTCTCTTCATTCAGTGCGCATAAAGGATCTATTCACACCACAAACAAACGGTGAACTCCGGTGCGATGATATCTATGCATCAGTAAGTGAAGTGATGCCCTCCGGCGTGATTAGACCTGCGTAAGCGCCCCTCCACACAAAAACAGGACCTGTCAGTGTGACAAGCCCTCGGGGCGCAGCGCGCACCAATGCTCTCCTGAAAAGTTGCGGGAGGCGGTGAAATGGGGTGTGTTTAATCTGATTAGCGCACGGCTGATTTGACCTGGGAGGCTTGCTGTGGCTCCTGCAGCGGTTCGATACCAACAAACAGAAAAGTCGCAGCGTCCACAGCCAACTTGCAGTCGAGTAACTTATTTGCTGAGTGATTTGGGAGATGAGGGTGAATTAATCATGGGGCATATTACAGTGAGCCACTTGTTTTATAAATAGACACCAGATATTTAATAGTAACAGCGAAAAAGTAATCACAATTCAAAGGATTTTATTAGGATTTCATTAAGCAAACTAACATTAAGCATTGTGTCACAGGTTGAACCTGTGTACTTGCTCCTGTGTTTTATTTGCATGCTTTTAATTTAAAATGTAAATATTTTATTTTGCTGATTACCCATGACCTCTGTAACCAATGGGGAGTCAGCAGGGTGGCAAGGAAAAGCACTTAAAAAGGGAAAATGAAGAGAAAATGATCAATAGTAAATCTGGAGAGTCTTAGTTGTGCATTCCACAAATGTTTCAATTGCTGAAGAGTCGCAAGAAGAAAGAAAATAAAGAAGTCTCGTTTGCAGAGTGCTGTGAGTCACATAGACTACAAACCTTTGACTCAGTGGGCTTAAAACAAACGTAGGCCACAATCTAAAGATCTTTGTTTGTTAAAAATGTATATCTATATTTTACCACCTCAACAGTGGGTGCTATTCTGTGCTGTTCTATTGCAGAAAAAACTAATAATAAGAACAGAATTTGCAGATTGAACATGACAAAATGTTTTGTAATGCATAGTATGGAAATCCTCTTTACAATTTTGCGAATAAATGACTATGAAATGGGTTAAAACTGTTTCTGTTTAGTTTCTTTCTTCGATAAGAACCAGAACAAACCATGAAGGAAATTATAACTTAATAATCAACATGTTAAACTGAAACATATTTATAGCAGTTGACAAAATGAACTCTATTTATTTTGGCAACTTTTGATGCTTTAATAAATCCACTTGTTTTCTTTTTTAAAGTGATACTGGGACATTTCAGCTTTACTCCAATCTGATGGCTGCCGCTTTCCTCCACTAGGAGGCTTCAAACTTTTCAGCACTGCGCTTGATACAAAAATTGACAGCTTGATATTTAAAGGACAAAATGGGAACTGTGAGGATTTTCATCAGCTTCATCTTCAAAGAGATACATTTCAAGTTCAATAGAAGAGAAAATGACAGAACTGTAGGATATTTAAAGGCAATCTGTCAACTCACTCTTCAAATGCCCAAAATGGGATTAAGTTGTGTAAAACGGACAATGCTGCTGGTCAGGAGGCAGCTCCTTACCTTCAGTAGTAGGTGATACTTCAACACCCTCTGCATGGGAACCACCAAGAGATCCTGCAGCTTGAACTTCCCCTCCTGCACCTTCATGGTGCATTCCTGCAGGAACAACATGAACAGCAAGGCCGTCATCATCATCGTCATCACATGTTGCATAATGGAGAGTTGTTCATTTTCCACAAGCATTGTTAAATCATTTATTGCTGCATTCCAGTAACAACAGTGAGGTGGGGTTTTTTTTTTATTATTCTGTTCTCTCAATGGCAGAAATTGAGCCCAGCTGGTCTGCATGCTGACAAAGAAATTCCTCCAAATAATGAAAACATTCAGATTAACTCTGCATCATGAGCCGATAGAGCTGCTGTTGTTCCCTCACAGCGGTTTGTGTGGAAGCTTATTCCCACCTAACAGCTTATTGCTCCCCGCCAACAAGGTTTTTAAAGAGACCTTCAGAAGCTGATTTAGGGTGCTACAAAGCTGGCCCAATCTGAGACGCTCTCAGGCTGTGATCACCCCATTACGCCGTCAATGGCACCCAGAGCCCCTTCACTGCTCACAGACTGCTGGTGCAACTATTACACAACAGCTCTGCACAAGAAATGACACTCATTCACATTCTGCAGTTCGTGCCAACACTCTGAGTTGGAGACAAAAGCAGTTTTTCGCAAGATTCAACGAGTCAGTGTTCTCAGATCTTTTTGTTAGATCTCACTTTGGCAGACTCAAAACAAGTAATGCAGACTTTAGAAGTTTAAAAGGATTTTATTAGGGAAAAAAATGAAATTTATAAAAAGTGTCAGTAGATTTTCTGTAGATAGAATTTGGGTCCCAAAACTGAGCTGGAAAAAGGTTTCCTCAACACTGATTTGCTCCTGTATTGTTGGGTAAAGTTGGTCTTGGAGGATATTTTGATCACATTTTTTAAAGCAACAAAAATTCTCCACCTCTACACCTCTATAAAAGTCACATGACACAGGATTCATGGCTTATCACTGCAAAAACAAAAAATCTTACTGAGTAATTTTGGTCTAGTTTCAAGTACAAATATCTTAGCAAACTTGAAATAAGATAAACTAACTTACAAGTAACTTTTTAGCAAGCTAAAGAGGCATGATAAGTCAATATTGATGAAAAATTTCTAATTCCATTGGCAGATTATTTAACTTATAACAAGACACTTTTCCTGTGTTATAAGTTAATTTATCTGCCAACAGAACTAATACTTTTTCATCAACATGAAGGAATAATTGACTTAAAACAAGCCTCTATAGCTCGACAAGCCTTAAGTAACATTTTGAAGTTAGTTTTTGTGTTTTTGCAGTGATACTTCTGGTTCTCGGGAAAGTTTTTCTTTCTTTTCCGATCCAAGACAGTCCAAAGGGAGCATGGTCACCTGAGGAAATAACCTCAGCCCTCTGCAGCCCAGTCCAGACCCCTTTTTCTGTTGTTCTTAAATGAAAATTTTCTCATTTCCCACTTTCTTTGATACCAGTCCAGGTTTCCAAAAGCCTCATGCATAACAATAGAATCTGCCATTACTTAACAAACTCTTCAGAGACGCCCTGAACCTTCCTGGACACCAAACCGTTCCTCACAACAGATGGAGCTCTTGATGTTTGGATAAATGGAAAATTAGGGTGAAATTCCACTAGCAGTAACATTTTGGCCTCTGAACACCAAATTAATAATGACAGCAAGCTTTCTTAAAGGTAACAGCAGATAGAAGGATGACTCCACTCTGCTCATCTACTTCCATCACTATCTTCACCGGCATTGTTAATGTTTTCCCCTGAGCTCACTGCAACCATGCTAGCAGGTCATTTTACAGAGAGCTAAGTGCAAATGAGGTATTTGTGATTTAGTTAATTTTCATTAACTTTATTAACTTTCCAGCCAATTGCATTTCATCTGAACATTCTTTATAGCAGATTGGAACAACAAAAACAAAAGTAGTGAAGTTTGTAAATACACAATTTGCAAAGAAGTGAAAAGTGAATATCTTTCTTCTAAAAATAAATATATTGGCCATAAAAAAGAAATAATTTGACATTAACTTTGATGCTGTATGCAGCAATCTTTACTTTCTGTGTTCAACAGACAATACATATAAAATCACTGCATACCTTTTCTTTTTCCCCATCATTGCTTAAACACTCTCATGCACACACAGTTAATATTTATTCCATAAAACACAATATTTTCTGTTTGCTTTTCTTAGTTTGTTTTGTGTTTTTTTCATGGATGTAGTCTTGTACTGTGATGTAAAATAAATCTATTTTTAAAAAATCAGTTAATTATATGCTTGAAAATTATATGTTGGACAGATGAATGAATGTAGAAACAGCGTCAAATTTCCACTCATTGTTTTAAGTTGTATTGGATGAAGCTTTAGAGCAACATCAGATTCGACTGCATTAAGTAATCAGTCAAATGAACTGAATCCCACCTGCAAATTTATTCTAATTTCTTTAAACAAAAGTCTGCATAGTTAATGCTGAACTCCTAAAAGCAGCTTACCTCCACTTTAATTTTCACATCCTCCCGTGTTGCTATTAGCTCATCCAGTGTCTTCTGGGCGTTCTCCATGTGGCTGCAGTACTGACCGTAGATCAGCAACCTGAGGCGGGAACAAATCTTTGCATTAATCCAAACTGTCACGCCTCGTCATCCTTTCAGGATTCAGTGGGAAAAGGACACGTTAACGGAAGTGAGGTGCATGTGTGTTTGACCTTTCTGTCAGTTCTGTTCGCATGAAGTGGACACAGAACTCACACAGACACACACAATATGCATGAATCTTAGAGTGGGACGGACAGTAAAGCTGGGGAACTTAATTCATGTGAATACTCATAGTTCCTTTACCTTTGAGGCTCCCAACATTTTTTCCTGAGGGACCCTTTCTTACACCATAAAGGAGCAATAGTGCACAACCACATTCAAAAACCAAAAGAAAGCTAACATACTGAATTATTTTTTTAAGCATTAGCAAGACTCATATATATATATATATATATATATATATATATATATATATATATAAATATATATATATATATATATATATATATATATATATATATATATATATAAGCACTGTTCTTTGTCCCTTTACTGTCACTCTGAACCAGCCTGATAACAGAGGAGTTTTAACACATCCTAGGTTTGGTAATTCCTCGCTAAGATGCTTCCTTTATAAGCAGCTCTGTGCAAACGCCAGGAAAAAGGAAATAATTTGATCCCAAATTGTTTTTGCTAATTTCTTTAGAAAGTTGCACAAATGAATTCTCCCTCCTAGTGCATAAAGAGGGTCAGTCCTTTTATTTTATCACAGAATATGACGTGGTACTACTATCTTTGTACAATTTAATTTTAATAAAACACAAAAATGTGGGTGGGTGGAGGTTCACATTATTACAGTTTGAAAAATATATTAACACCCCTGCCAAAAATTTATAAAAACTCACAAAATTATTGTTCTTTTATTGCAGTAAAATAATCACAACCTCTAATTTGAGCACATTTGTTGAGGATACAACCTTTGTACCCTAAAAGTGGATTGAAGTTTCCCTTTTTTTCTCGTGTAAATACAGGATGTGACACAAAGGCTAATTTATTTCAGCCTATGGCCACAGGGCATTTTATACTGGTTCCACACCTAAAATTAGTTGCTGGATATTTTCCCAAGTGAGATAAAAACTACTGTAATGAAAGCTAATTCAATTTTAAGACTTTCTGAATATTTTTACCATGAATGCTAATAAATATTTCAACATCTTTAAGTATTAAACATATGTACGTTAGCTTTAGAGCTTCTTGTCGAGGCAGGCATGCCAGGTTGGGTTTTCCGTCACATTTTTAATTAAACTAATAGCTAAATCTAATCTATAAATAACCTAATGCAATATTCATCTCAATCTGACGCAAATTGAAACATCACTTGAAACAGACGAGATTGTGACTGAGATATCTGCGGCCGTCCTCCGAGACTGAATTTGCATGCTTGAGCTACAGTATGAGGTTTAATCAGAACTAATGCGGCTCTTTGGAATGTCTGAAATGTTTAAGATACAATATCAGAGATAAAAGAGAGATCACTGTCTGACTCCATAATTAGCTCTGAACTGCTCTGTGATTCCCGGCCTCCAGGCTGTGCGCCGCACATTCGTTTTAAGATTAATAACACAGTTCCAGAGGTCAGTTTAAGAGACGTTTACCACCACAGGGGGGGGCAGATAAATGATTGTGTGAATAAATGTGTTCTGATTAGAAAAGTAAAGCAGGCTGAACTCAAGGCAGTGTTCGTCAGGGTGGCATCTTACTGCCAACAAATTGTAATCACAGAGCTCTAATGAAAGGCATATTTCCTGTTATCAGTGTGAGAGGAAAAATATCCCGTCGTTCCAAGCGGCGCTTCATTAGACGCTACAATGGGACACTGACACAGATCTGGGATGGTTCAGCTGGGAGCGAGTTCAAAGTCATCTTGCCTGGAGGACGCTGCTGCACGTGGCACACATTGGAAGTAGGACGTTGGCACGGCTGGCGCGATGCTCCACCCCTCGCCCCTTCAACAGAGCTGGCAAGGCTCTTAAACTGAATCTTGAGAAGGGTGAGTTGGAGATGAGCACTGGCATTGTGGAGTTTAATCAAGCTCTTCGTAAATACCCGAGAGCAAGATATCTGCAAACTGGAAGAGTAGCTGCAAAATTCTGTATGCCATGCGCTTCATCTTTACTATTTTTACCTTACAGATGTGTTGGAACTGTTGAGAAATATGCAGTTTAAACGTTTCACAGGGTTGGTGAACACAGGGATCGCTCAGAGTCCTGGTCTCTCTCTCACGGGACGCATTCACACCAGCTGTGTTTAGTCCGCTTTAATCGAACTCCAGCTCATTTGCCTGGGAAGTCCAATATGTTTGTGGAGAAGTGAATGTCCAATCCAAACTAAAAGTGAACTCCACCTCCACCTACTCCATTTTGGTCAAATGAGACCGAGAGCGGTTCGAATCAATATGTGGATGCAAGCGGAAATGGGTTGTAGCGCAAGGCATTTTGGGTAAATACAACCAAAACAAACATGACCAGTACCAGAGAGAAATGGCTTGTAGTGTCTTACCAAATACAGGCACTACAATCTGACACCACTTACATTTTGAGAAGAAAGTTGAGTTCATGTTTTCCTGAGAGGTAATTTCTTTCAGTAGTTTGTAATGCAGCGCCGCCACAGGTGAGGAGGGGAACAGCTTTTTCAAATGGTTTAGCTTAACAGAGAGGTGGAAAAGCAAACTGCAGCAGAAGAAAATGTAACGGTAGAATCGAACAGTCGACCAAATTATCATGTTAAAACACTCATTCTCTGTTCTTTTCCCCTCAGCCTAAAGGTATTCTAAAAAATTTAGCTACAAAATCAATCTATGTAAGACTAATTTTGGATTTACTGTCGATTTGGCCAGGATATATAATGTCTTGTTAGCTGTTCTCAGGAAGAAGTCAACAGATTTCTGGTTGAAATGATCTTGAATATCAAATATCTCATGATGCCATGAGATCTAAAAGCTCCCAGAGTTTTCTTTGGAAGAAATAAATTCCCTTTCAACCTGCTGTACTTTTCAATAAGCAATAAGGATTGTTTGTAGCAGAAAAGTTCAAACTTAGCCTCAGTTTAGTTCAGTAAACTTCACATATTTACATTAGTAATGAACCATTTACCATCCTCCTCACTATGTGTGATGAAAACCCAGTCTGATGGTTAAACAAAACGGCTTCTGAGACAAAACTTCAAATAAAGCCTCAAATATAAAAAATAGAAATGCTTTAGCTACATTTCATTCAAAGGAATTGATTAGGGTAATAACAATTTGTCCTCCAGTATTCTATCCTAAAACAGTTATGAACTGAGATGAACTCAGTCTGTTTTGTTTTTTTGTTAGTCTTTGCATTTCCTTTGCCCACATGTTTTATATGCAAGATAAGATCAGTGAATTATTTCTCTAAGACCCACAACATTAATCATGCTACTCCTATTATGATGTGATGATACAATTTGTTTTTAAGATGCGCTTTAATAATTTACAATAAACATGCAGTAAGATTTATTTGTAAATGTTTGTGGTTAAAATTAGACTGCAATGTGATTTCATGGCTGCTCCCAAAGCACAAAAGTGCAAACTCCCGAGTCTCCATTATTGATGTGAAAGCATGTCCACATGAATAATTTCACGCTGGAAATCTTCCTAAAATGTTCAGGCTGCAAAATGGGACCAGGCTGCCAGAGGTAGAGTCCTGAACTACGAGATTCCCCCAAACCAATCCAAACTTCTCTCTGAAAAGTTTATTGAAATATGATCGAGAGGATCCAATAAGATCTCGATTAGGACTGGATCGACGCTCCCTCAGCTCCGGCTCCGCTGGAACTGTAATTGAGATTAATGGGCGGCCTTGACCGGCTATAAGACAGCAGATGGAGCATGAAATGTTGCACAGACCAAAGATAAAAATTAGAGAATGAATGATCAGGACATAATGGGACATGAAGGTCTTATTTTAAGACGTTTGAAGTCAGCCCTCTAACGTATTTCTTAAAATTTTGTTTTTTATGTCACACCGAAATGTTTCAGATCATCAATTTTAATTTCAAAGATAATTATTATTTTAAAGGTTTTATTGGCTCTAGTGGCCTTTATTTGATAGTTAATTGACAGGAAAGTGGGTAATGAGAGAAGGGGGAAGACATGCAGCAAAGGTCGCCAGGCCGGGAATCGAACCTGCGACGGCCGCGTCGAGGATTAAGGCCTCCTTATGTGGGTTGTTTTTAACCCCTGCGCCACCACAGCACATCCCACAGATAACTGAATTGTTTTCTCTTAATAAAAAAATGCATTTAGAATTTTGTAAGTGTTCACTGACATTAAAACTTGAAAAATCTTCATCTGAAACCTTTTACTTTGTCAAAGGAAGAAAATCTATAAGCGGTGAATAGATTTTCACAGCAGATTACATGAAAAAACAAATTGGAGGTGAAGCAGTGACGTTGGAAACAGCATCACGCTCAAAATGTGAGTTTTATTCTTGTTCTCATTCAGCTCTCTTCAAAGGAGCCCATTGTCACAGTTTTTGATTTGCGGCTCATTTAATTGATTTATTGTTTTTGCAGCTGTGGGCAGCTGTTTACAAGCCACAAGAAACTTATTGTATGCTTTTTTTTTCTGGGCTTCTAATACTTTGTGTTCAATACCTGCTTAAATAGAAAATAATTATACAGGAAATTCAGAGAAGAACGCAGTCTGTCGTCTCACGCTTTGTCCTCTTTTTTCTTTAACAAGTCAGTTTAACAAAAGCACTGATGGTGAGTGGAAAGGGCAGCTTGCATCATTTCCCCCCAGCCAGTCAGAGCTGTGATTACTGCAGCTAACAGCTGCATTTTGGGAAGAAAATAAAAACAGAGTTCAGAGCAAATCCTGAGTTAGAAAAAAAATAATCACTTTTATATAATTCAAAATACTGAGATGATAGAGAAACAGAGTGCTGCTCCCTTTTGCAGAAAATGTTGGTGTAACTCTTCTTGCTGTACATTTTCTTTAAAATAGTCAGACGTTGTTGCTACTTTTTAAGATGATCTTTTTTAATAAAGCTTTCTTGCTCATTTTCAGGTCGGAAGATGAGCTTATTTCATCAGATGTTTGATTTTTGCTTGTTAAGACACTTGACTCGGACCTGTAGCTGATTAGAAACCAGCGTTGTGCCAACAAGTTATTGAGATTCATACCCAGATATTGGAAATACACCCAGATTAGTTCATATCTTCCATGCATTTCAGTAGATTAGAAGATATGGACTTTAACTAGACCACAACAAGCATAAAACCTCTATGAATCTTACAATGTCATCTCAGAAAGAAGGAAAAGTGTCTCTATATTGTAATAAAGTGATTGTGGACAAGAAGAAAAACTTTGCTTTCTAAGAACATCATGAAGGTCAGACTTAAATATGCCAGACAGTAAATTGCGAAAATAACTTTTTAAATGTTGAAAGTTCCAGTTGTCATGGATAAATGGGCAAATATATTTACTCTCAAAACATTTAAAGAACTGCGTAAAATTAAAAGAAGCAAAATTATCCAGGCAGAGATTTGAACACAGGTCTTAAAGGGTTAATCTCTCAGGTTACGAGTCAACTCCTTATCGGCTCGTACAGATTTTAAAAAACTGTTCATCTGCTGGAGACGCAGTTTTTCTTGTACACCTTTCTCATTTTTGTTAAGCACATTCTACAGAAAAAGCTGCTCATGTAAATAAATAAAAGTTTTAAGAGCTTCAGGAAGTCAGGCTCACTATCGATCAAGATGACTTTAAAAGGTTACAAGACAATATAATGCGTGGTGCTGCAGCTTTTATGTGCTTTTCTTATATATTTGAACAAATGTTTATAATCATCTTCACTGAAGTGAAAGTAGCCAGTAACCAGGCAGAAATTAAATAAAAGGATTAAAAGATAATGAGGCTTTATATGTTTAGGGAGGAAAGTAAAGCCAAAGTTTATTTCATAAATTCAGCTGCCAAATGTTCACAAGTGCCGTTAGAAGTCCTATATCTGTCCAGCTGGCAATATTAGTCTGTGAAAAGCAGAAATGTTGGGAGTTTCCTTTGGGCTTTGCAGAAGCAGTTAAAACTTCTCCTCTTCCTCCTGCTGTGTGCGTCTCTTCCATGACGAGAAAGCTGCTGCGCACGTTATTCCACCAGAAACACAATTTCGGGGTAACTGTGCCCTGGGCATCCGCCCTCACCCCAGCAGAGCAGCAAGCTGAGTCAGGCGACGGAGGAATTCTGTGAGCAAACCAGAAGTGACAAGCTGTGGAAGCAGCTAATATTCAGAGACACATGGCACTGGGACCCCCTCACCTCCACTCAGCCTTCCCAGCAAACAGCAAATGGTGGAGAACGTGGAGCAAAGGCCCTCTTTAAAGAGGCTCACAGTGCCACTATGATTAGGCCCCCGCCTGCATATCTGTGAGCCAGATTACTCCGGAAATGAGTTCTGGAATGTTGCAAATGAGTATATCAACAAGAGGCTATTTAGATGCCCATTTAGTTTATGGTGCTTCCTCTGAGTGCACTTTTCCATTCCGCCTCAGTCTGGCTGTTTAAAAGCTGGGAAGATAAACCGGTGACATTTTCAGCATGGCTGCCGGTTCAATGACAAGCACACAAAAAGGCCTTTTCATCTTTTGCACCAACACGAGAAAAAAAGATACAAGCACATTGTCGTAAAGGTCACAGAGACTTACAAGCACAGATAACCAAATTAATTATGCCAGACCCCGTCCTCAGGAAACCCGCCGAGGTGCCGGAGGAGAGCTTTGCCGGTTCAAATCCCCTCGGTTACGACTGTTTATCGCCACGGAGACGCAGGATGCACCGGCGGCTTGAAATGAGGAAGGTACGCATGTCAATCACCTGTAGGTGGTGAAAGACCAGGATGGAGAGCATCTGCAAATCAAATGAATCATTTTCTTAAAATAACCCTGCGTCACATTTCAGAGAATGTCACCGAAAGGTAAACGGGAACAATGACCGGCGTGTCATCATCAGCACATTAGTTTATGAATGGAGAGGAAATGTTTGGCTGCTTGAAACTTTTCATTTCAGAAAAAACTGCATGCGAGTATAACACTTTGAACAAATATTGACTGCACTTGGTAGACAGGTGTGTTTTCAGAGTCTGGTGTATTTGAGACAAGCTGCACTGCTATTAATCTTAATTTGCCATCGTGTGGCCACAGTAATGAACATTCATAATGTCCATAGATTACATATATATGGATGAATCAGGACAGATATTATTAATCAGATTAATCATGATGAATCAATTTCTGAAATAATCATCAACTAATTTAGTAATCGATTAATAATTAACTGGAGTACACAAACTCAAAAAGATCCATTTGCTAAAGGAACATCCCACTCAAAACTGTACGAATATTTATATACCCTTTGGATTTAAGAAAAAAGAAAAGAAAAACTTTTTTCTCCAAAACATTAAGAAAACAAAATTACTTCACCTAGTTCAAACTCTGTTAAAAAAATAAAACAACTAAGTCTCCTATTAAACTATTAAGTCTCCTTTGTAATCTAATTATTCTCTAGTTATTAAAAACCAATTAGAGAATAATTAGCGCTACTGATGCTAAATCAAGTGTAAAGGTCTGAAGTTTTCACATGTTGACGATACAAAAATGCTTTTTGGCTGCAGATGCATCTTTTGCTACAAATGATGCATCATTTATAGCAAATTAAATTAATTTCCTGTACACTAAGGAAATTAATTTTAGGCATTAAAATATTTACTTTCTGATGTGTTAATTTGCATCTTTTAATGTAACTCCAATATTCTATAAAAAGGGTTAAGTGGTTAAATAAAAAAAATAATAGAATTTGCCCCCCTCCCCAAATTAATCGATTTAGCTACAGAAAAATCAATTGCTAAAATAATAGTTAGTTGCAGCCCTAATATGGACATTTGGTGGAAACTTTATGGCTGTCTGGTTTCAAGCTGCAGTGAATGAGTGGACAGTGAAGAGCTTTTTAAAGACAGATGTAATGCGCTTATTACCTGGGAAAACATCTCAGAAATAATGAGTTATAAACTGAAAGCAACAGGAAATCAGGATCACTGCTCACAGAAGTATGTTAGTACTTATGTATGTAAGAACACGCCGACACACACTTACACACACACCCCCACTGAGCAGTGAGTGACTCATTCCTGAGGTAATGGCAGCATTATTCGAGGAGACTCCCGTTTTCTGTGGGTGCGTATGGAATCATGACCGAAGCCAGAACCCATCATCACCATGATTACCATTACCAACGAAGCCGTTGCACTCAGAGCAGCAGGGAGGCAAATCACCGCTCCTGCAAATTATCCACCCACTGCTCTTCAGCTGGGAAAGGTGGAGATCAAAGAGAAATCCCCAGTTTGCAACAAGCCCCCAGGTTTCCTTCAGACTTACCTTGTGTTTTCCCACATCCACAAAGAAATCAAATAATTGAGACATCGTTGCTGTTTTAAGCAAATGATGCATTCTGATTGTTCTTGGAGTTTGCAAATGTCCCTGAAATAAAAATTCTCAGTGTTTCAAGTTAATATGTAAATGAGGCAGAGCAGGTTTTTAAATTAATTTAGTTTATTTTGGTTCTATTATTTAGAAAGTGGCATAAAATGTTAAGTAGACAGAATTCAATTTGACCAAAATTCTTTTACTTCTTACATTTTTAGTTGATGCAGTCCACATTGACATTGCACTGTGTCAAACTATCAAAACCCTTTTGACAAACCTGTTCACTGCCTCACCTATGGTGGCGCTGTACCAAAAACCACAGAACGAGACGACAAGAAAACATCAGAAGAAGATTCTGTATAAGAACAACTTCCTTCTACGCAAAATGTAAAGAAAAATGGAGCAACGTCAGATTTTTTTGGTAAAAGATCATGAGCCATTTCTCCCACTAGTCCTAGACTTGTGTGTTTACTTACAGCAGCACAATATTTATGCAAAGAATAATAAATTGTGAAGATAAGAGAGAGAAAAAATTTACATGAATGACAGGCTAAGTGCTGCTGCTTTGTCAACCTTGGCTGAAAAGAGAAACAATTGGCTTCATGCTCTCTCAGCTTTTTTTTGCACACAACTTGATTTATTTATTTTTAAGTGACTTATTCTTTGTGTACTAATCCCATCAATGGGCGGTTTGATCTGCGGATACTCATCTTAATGCAGTCTCATAGAGTTGAAAGGATAGATAAAGGCCTCTATCTTTGTGTTGTAACTGGATTTTACCGCTCTGGGTCCTGAGCACAAAAGAACACGACAAGAGGTCAAACACTTGGCGCGGATTACAGGATACCAACCTTTCTTTGAAGTCGAGGAAGATCTTTCCAAGACCGCTTCCTCCGCTGACCATGTTCAGATCGATGGCTCGCAGAAGGGCAAAGTGGACCCGGATTATATCCTAGGAAAACAACACAATAAACAACAGAACAGGTTGACATATCTGTATTACAGGTAAAAGCAGAAAGAGGAATCTATACTGAGTTCTACAGTATCTGACATCAATATTTGATGTTACTATTGCCATATTGGCAAAACATATACTTCCTAGATTGAGGGTTTAGGAGAGAAAAAACGGTTTAGAGCTGCCTATTTTAATAGTTCAAACACCAAATATACTTTAATTATCACAATAAAGCACCGGGAAATTGTCTTAGCAGAAAGTAATATCAGACGTCTTCCTCACCTCTGTTTTTGGAGGTTCAGCAAAGACAAGGAAAGTGAATGGTGGTCCTCCATTTTTAACCTTTTTCTAGTTTAAATGTTGCTTTTTCAGTAAAATTGCAACACATAAAGTGGTCTAAGGAATAAATGTAAGATAATTCCACAACACAACAGAGAGGTTGAGGACTCAACATGTCTCAGATAAAAGCAGATCATCCAGAAGGATAAGTTTTCAAACTGAAGATTAGATCCAACACAGTCACTACGTGGTTTGCTAATATAAATACATCAGAGTAAAAATGCTGGTCAGAACCTGAGCAAAATCTGAGTTTTATCCCACTTTGACACTCAACACCATAATGTTTTACACCTACATTGGGTTCATGGCTGAGAACTTTTAGGATCCCGGTTTGTTACTTTCCCGAGATATATTTCAGTCAAACAAGAGTTTTCCTGAATGCCTCCTTCTTGCTGGGACTTTGCTATCCCTATTTTTACATTGGGTGCACATAGATTTCAACACTGATGTCCAAGTTTGGTGTTCCAGACATAATGCTACCACAGATGCTTTTTTTAATGTACATTTTCTGTGGAAATGAGTATAACTATCATGAGCTCAATTTGTAATAATGATGATTTACGACTATTTAACAATTGGCATGAAAAGCACAATTTCATCAGATGTGAACAAAGTCCAACATGTTGGAAGTGCTTTGGAGCAATCTAGAAAAAAAAGCTAATTCAGGTTCCATAAAAAATGTAGAAAAACTCTTCCAACAGTTTAGCTTTTAAGAATCTTTTGCTTGGCATATTGAGTCACCGCTAAAAAACAAACTTTTTCCAGCTCATACATCTATCACTGACAACAATGTATGAAAAAAAAATCTTCTGTTTTACTTTGGTGCTGTTTTGAAAATGAATATTTGCTTTACATATGAAACTATAAATAATGTATCAGTGTAGAGCACAGAAACAATAACATGCCATGTCAGTCAATCAGCTATCCATATGCACACGCTATTATTTAGCATGCAGACATGCTGTAAAGATTTTTTTCGCCTGACTGCGTACTCACCTCCAGGTTGACAAAAATAGCCTCCATTTCTTGCAAACTCAAGACGTGCTTCAACGGGATCATGTAATTCTTTAAGGGGAGAGAGGAACGAATCAGAACATGCTTTACACGAAAAACCTCATTTTCTCAACAGTCTTAACGTCAGAGTTTGTGTTTCTTTCTTTGAAAGAGATCAATTCAAGCTTTTAGCACAAATCAATATTACACAACATGGTAAAAAGGCAGGCAACGTATATCAGCCCATTTACTAAATGGAAATAACACTTAGTGAGCTGGCGCTACACGGAGACGCAGTGCCGCTGCAGACAAGAGGAAAAACCTGCCTGTTATTTTCCACAGCTCTACTTTATGGCCGCCACATTTCATCATCATAATGATAACAAATAGATCAACTAAGAAGCAACATAAAAAAACGACAGCCTTTATGAACCCCAACTCAATTAAGCTTTACGAGTCCTCTGATCACGAGAGACACATTTGTTCTCATTCACTCTCAAGTTGGCCTAATGTGGGGAAAAACACAGGATGCACATTTGCTTTAATGAAATTAGCAGAGCGGATGATTTGTGGCGCTCAGAAGAAATCTGCCAACGACGAAAGTGATGCGTTAGCAGCGCCGATCTCAGAGGTTTGTCGTTACGCCGAGAAAACTGGAGTGTTTGTGTCTGTTTTGCAAAAAGAATGGCAAGAAAGATGTGTGAAATAACTGGAATATTTTTGAATGTCTCACAGAGCTCTGTTCAATCCAGTATTTAAAAATAAAAAGTCTATGGTTGGACTGCAAATCTACTGAAAGATGTATGTTCACCTTAACTGACAGGCCAGGCAAGGAGAGCTTTATGAAAGAAAACAAATATAAAACAGAGGTTGAACTTGGAGAAAAACCTGCTGGAGGCTAAAAAAAAAAATACTCAAGCCTGGGGTTAGGGTTCATCTTCCAAGACGACAGTCACCCTAAACATCCAGCCAGAGCTGCAATGAAATGTCTTAGATCAAAGTATATTGACATTTTCATCCAGTCTGACTGAGGTTGAGCTGTAGAAGATCAACCAAGAATGTATTTCTGTAGCTGGTAGAGAAATCCCCCAAGTTCATCTGAACTGCACCTGAAGTTGATTCTGCAAAGTATTGACTCATCAATGATGAATACCAATGCAGGACACATTTTTATGTTTTATTTGTTAATTTTTTTTTTATTATTTACCTGGCTCCTTGAATTCAAAAGTATATAGAATTTTAAATCCTCAAAAATTGCACTGATGTATCATCAGACTTTCTTGCATTATAATGAGATTTAATATAAATCAAGCTATTCCTTTGGCAACTCTTGGCACCTATAATGTGCACTTAAAGCACCAGGGATAACCGTCTCCCCTGTGGGCTCAGCCAATAATAACCATATTGATCACTTCCCGTGACATTTGTGCTCACAAATGAATTGGTCGACATTTCCATGCTGACACACAGCCGAGGGGCTTCAGGTGCCGACAACAAGGAGGCAGCAAACAGGAACCCAGAGCAAGTATGAAACACTCACTACCTGTACGATCAACAGTTGTGGACACGAGTTTTGCCATAATATAAGTTGAACCTTTTTTTCTGAAGAGAAAGACCTGCAGAACATATTACCCTTAAGTTGTTTTTCTTTTTAATATTGAATCATTTTACCTATTTATCTGAACATTTAGAGACATATGAAGACCGTTACAAAGTCAGCCTTCTATCACCTGGAAAATAATTCCAGGATAAAAAACTAGAAAATTGTTTATTTTTAGTTGATATGTGTATGTGTATGAGTCTGTGGGTATATTTTCCTCAATTACATTTTAATTTGTGCACCAGATTCTTCATGTATGCCACTGAATGAGAACTTCTGAGCCAAACTGTAACTCTCAGCAGACTAGTCAACGTAAGAACTCACCTTCTCAATGTCCTCTAAAGTCTTGTAGTACTTGGCTTCAGTCTCTTGGATCTCAACTAAGCAGCAGTTCCTCTTGTCATCTTCTGTCATACCCATTTTCTAGAAAACACAAAGAAGAAACCTAATTATATTTGTTTAAATGCACAGTGATGATAAAATAAACATGTTTAGGGATTTTGCTGGTTGGAGTAAATTTATGCTGAAGCCTTTTCAGGAATTTCCACAGTTTTCAAATGAAAAGCTTGTCATTCTAACCAGGATATAATCTTGCCATGCACAAAACATCTTGCCATGTGTCAAAACACTGAACAGATTTTATGGGATGAAACATTGATGAGATTGGCATGAAACCCACATGCCAGTGGTTTCAGACTAGATTTCTGCTGTGAAACGCTGTTTCACGTTGCTTCAGGTAAACTGGATTATCTAACAGATTATCATGAAAGTCTACCTTAAGGTAAAGATTCATTCATATTTATTATGTTGTTGAGACAAGTACAAAATTTAATAATAGACTTCTTAAAGTTGCAGACGTTTCATCTTCCATTGGCTGAATGGCGTCTAAGAGCTCAAGTAAACTCAAAACTTATTTTCAAAAATAATTCTCAAAATTAATACCTTTTGTCTTTGACCTTTTTGTTCATTCTTCTTCTCAAAACTATGTAAGACATGCAAAATGAATGCCCAAAAAAACACATTCTGCAAGGCTAAGGTTTAAACTCCAGATGAGCCTTGTTACATAACCTCAGATCCTTCCTAAAAACTATTTGTGTACTTCCTTTTTCTTTCTATATTAACTTGTTTTCTGACTTGCAGGAAAAATGTGCTGACAGCAAGTTTCTCCCACCGAGTTTAGCTGTAAGGAACGGTTCTGACAAGCCAGAAGTTCATTTCATTTCATATGATTCGAGAATTTATTTTCCCAACGGTAGAGCACTTCCAGGTTTCTTTCACTTTATTTTGGGCTCTCTGCCACATTGCCTTTTTGGAGGATGACTTCTGTTTAGCAACTTGAGTAAACAGCCCGGAGCGCTGCATCGATTAATAAAAGCACTAGAGACCACACTTGATCAAAGAAGCGATTTAAATCATAGCTGCTGCTGGAGCTCAAGTTATGATTAAGGCTCCATTTTTCTCTGCTCAGCTTGGCAGGTCACCAAAACTTTTGATTGGGTTGCGTTAGAAGGGTTGAACCAAGTTCAAGTTATATACAAACACTGCTGAAGCATCTAAAGCAGTTTCTGGTTCTTTAATGGCATCCCTTTTGGGTACAGATTCAATGAAGTGTGATTCCTGCCTTTGACATGGTGGTTCCTAGTATTAAATCGTTCTGTAGGCTTTTGTGGAGTGGTGCAGTTTGTACCAGCCTGAGAGAACAGAGCGCGTTGTTTTAAATGATTTCAGGATCGTGTCACATGGTGTCACACAGGGCTTGATATTTGTGCCACTGCAATTTTCTTTGTATTTCATGGGCTTCACTAATATTCCAAGGAAGCATAAAATTGATTCTTCTTGTTACGCAGATGATACCCCCACATACAGACGGTGGCTGCTTTATGAAATCACACAGCGATTGCATAGTTCACTGATGATAGTCTGGAAATCAGTTGACAATCAAACTGTGCTTGGTCAGTAAAAATAAAGAAAACAAAGAAAATCTGAATAAATGGAGGAAATTGACTGATTTCCACACACAACGTAGCCAACAGCTCTGTAAAATCCACAGAGCATTGGAACAAAAACATGCAGATTTAATTTGAACACATTTTTATCTGGTGCGCACTTGAAGCAGCTAAACTTAAGAGGAAGATAAAGAAGAAGTAGGGGAGCCATCTGGACCAGATTTGGCCATTAACAATAAAAAAAACCTGGAGCTAACAATGCTTAAAGAAGAAGAGAAAGAAAACCCAGTCCAGGCTTCAGTCCAGCATGTAATTAGAAAAAGAAAAAGAGAGGCAGGGCACAAACCCAGCACAACAAAGTTTGTGTCCGTCTTTGTTGTGGCAGTGGGTGGTGTTCGCTGACATCACTTAACACCGCAGTCACTGAGCTGAAGTCACAGGCCCTGAGTCAGACGTTCAACCAGATGGGGTCTCCCCCGCCACAATGCATGGGTCACTAACCCTAATCGGCGGGTCAATCTCGTGGGATGCTGTGTGTTTGAAATGAAGTGATGAGGGGAAGTTAGCTGATGGGGAGAAGGAGGTTGGAGGAGAGAAGAGGGCGAGTTGAGTCACAAGCACAGCACCACTCACCTGCATGTATCTGATCTGCAGCATGAGAAGGGCAAAGCAAGTGACAGGTTTATATCACCAAATGTGAAATAGACAATAAATGGAAAGCTGCATCATCATCTGGTCTTTGCAGTGTCTGTCGGCTCCATCGCGATGGAGCATTTAGATCATCACAATGCATCCGATAAACTCTGCAAAGAACAGATGTATCCGCAAGCACTGAGTTTAGAATAATATAAGCTTGTATAATGTTGCAAAAGATTTCATACACTGCAACCACAAACCTCAATTTATTTCTGATAGAATTTTAAGAGACACAAAATAGTGGATAATTCTCATTTTCAGTCTCCATAGGTCGATTCTTAAATTAGCACCTTTGGCACAGTTACAGCTGTTGGTCTGTTGGGGTGTGTACATCTGAAGACTAACATATTCACACATTCCTCTTTGCAAGATAGTTCCAGTTCAGTCGTATTGGATGGAGAACTGTTTGTCACATATCCTCAGAAGGATATAGGTCTGAATTTTGAATTTCGACTCAGGAATAATCTGCAATCTAAACAATTCCCCTGCAAACTGCCCAGTCAGAATCTTCTGGATCTCCCCTACATTTATCTCTAGTAGATGACTTTGCTATCGTCTAAAGATCAGCCATTTTAGGCGAACTTTGTTCTTGCTTAAAAAGACAGTGAACATGGAATGATGAAACAAGTAGAATCTTGCAGATAAGGGTTGTGCAAATTACCACAGACCCAAAACATAAGTGATTTTCACATTTACATTTTGAAAAAGACATGCAAATGTGTTTGTCTACAAATGCATTTTGTCTTTTCACAACAACAACAACTGCAGAATATGAGTCACTTTCATTGAAAGTTGACGCGTCTTGCTGTATTCCTTGGCCTTGATGGTGATGAGGTGTGTTTACAAATGTTCTCTAATAAACCTCTGACGCCTTCATGAAATTGCTGTAATAATAACAAGACTAAATCACACACAGATGGACTCCGTCTACTAATGAGGTGACTTGTTGAAGCTTACACTGGATTTAATTTGAGGGTACTAGTTAAAGGAGGATAAATAGAAAAGCTACCCCTATTTAACTTGTGAAAAACGTTGATGAACCTATAACGTTCTCTCCACTTAAGGAAAATCCAACATACTGTGTAGTTGCATCTGACATTAAGGTTTGTGGTTATTACGTGACAAAATGTAAAAAATTTAATAAATGGAAAATCAAGTTCTGGGAATGCATTTGCAAGGTAGAGCATAATGGAATACGGGATTTTACCCTAATGGAAAAAGAAAATAATGCATAATGAAAACACAGTCAAAGCAGTCTGTGGAGATTTCAATCTACTGGCTTCTTACTCACAATCATTACTAGGTTTGTGTGAAACCAAGGCTCAAGAATGACGCACACGCTCATATTCTTACTGTTTATACCTCGTTTCTGAACTGATGATGATACAAGTCAAAGTAAAAGAAAATGCTACAGGAGTAAAGACATCATGCTGTCATCCCACTTTGGTTGTGTGTTTATGCTTTCTTCTAATTAATGTCAGCAGCAGGTTGAAAACGATAAACTCACAACTTGGAAAGAAATCTTGTAGTTCACAAATGGTCATAGTTTAAAGATACTGTGCCTAAAAACACACAGAGCTGTTTACATTTACAGTCAATTATGCTGGAAATGTGACAAATGTCTTAAAATAAACTTTTATTGCAGTAGCATAAGTTCACACTATGGTGGCCCTGAGGTGAAAACAACTACAACATTAACAAAACCACTACAAGATTAACCAAACCACTACAACATTAACAAAACCACTACAAGATTAACCAAACCACTACAAGATTAACCAAACCACTACAAGATTAACCAAACCACTACAAGATTAACCAAACCACTACAAGATTAACCAAACCACTACAACATTAACAAAACCACTACAAGATTAACCAAACCACTACAAGATTAACCAAACCACTACAAGATTAACCAAACCACTACAAGATTAACCAAACCACTACAACATTAACAAAACCACTACAAGATTAACCAAACCACTACAAGATTAACCAAACCACTACAACATTAACCAAACCACTACAACATTAACCAAACCACTACAACATTAACCAAACCACTACAAGATTAACCAAACCACTACAAGATTAACCAAACCACTACAACATTAACCAAACCACTACAACATTAACAAAACCACTACAACATTAACCAAACCACTACAACATTAACAAAACCACTACAAGATTAACCAAACCACTACAAGATTAACCAAACCACTACAAGATTAACAAAACCACTACAAGATTAATCAAAGCAAAATTCCCTGTTAGAGTAAAAGCTTTCAACACAACAAAGGACGATTTCTCTCTTGTCACATTATCCTCCTGAAGACACAAAGATGAATTTTGTTCTGTATTCGGGCAGAGGCAAACTTTTTATTTTCCAGTATCCTGTTTCTAGAAAGAGAGTTAAAAAGCTTCTTGCTGGTTTGAAAGGGAAACAGGCCAACATCATCACTATGGGCTTGAGATGCTTTTCCACATACTTTTGTTTTTTGCATGACACAAGCAGTAATGAACGGGTTCCTAGTCCAACCCAGCAGTCCACCCTTACAATGCATTTTGTCCCAGTGTTATACTATAGTGCAACTTAAAAAAAAATAAAAAATTAGACTTCTTTATGAAATTCCCCAAATATTTTCAAAATAATAATTTCTTTTCCTCACTAATTAAGTTTTACTTTAGTTAAAAGTAGATTTTTTTTTTCTTCAGCTTCTAGGATTAGTGCAGCACTTCAAGATACATTAACTTTAAGCTTTTTTTTTTTTTTAAAAACACATCTTAACCAGGGCTAATTGGTTTTGCAAAGAAAAAGTCTAGATCTATTAACTCATCATGCCCTCTGTGGTTCTGTAGCTAATTAAGCCCATGATGAGGACTGGTTGTCAGTTTTTATGGCAAAGAGATGTCAACTGGTCTGCATGCGTTACATGTTATAGTTAATTGTGCTGGCTTCTTTTTTTGCAAAGATTGTTTTATGTCTTGTGTGCATGCTGACGATGCTGGGAATCTTGAGTCAAAACATGCATCAGGTAATCAGCGACTGAAAAAAGGACCTTTTATGCAAAGATCTCACCATGGGTTGTCGTACTTCCACCTTAATGATGTCCTCATAAATGTCGTCGCCGTCGTCCTCACACGGCACGCAGTCATAGATGTCATCCTCGCCCAGGTCATGTTCACTGAGGAGAGGAAAAACATGCCACATGGTTAGATAGAAATCCCCATTAACTGATAAAAAAGTAAAACTTTAAGACAGCCAACACACCCTGGGCTGTCAAATCAGAGCCATCTCATTATCTTTTACACATGAGGGCCAGAGGGGTGACGTGATTTTAATTTCTTTAATGATTTTGTTTCCGAGGAAGAGGATGCAGCACCCAGCATTTTCAAACCCCTCCGAAGTGTTGGGCTCCCATGTGGCATTTCCCTTGAATCTGTTTATATTGTTTTGGCACCCAGCTAGCTAACTGACCTTTAATTAGGCCAGAAGCCAGCAGAGCAAAGACAGTTGCTGTGGAGAGGAACGGCTGCTGCTCCTCATGCTGTCGGAGATTATACTGTGCCTTGCCTTGCACTGCAGGTGTGATTATTACTCAGGAAAGGGACTTTAAGAGAAGATTCAAATCTCTTTCAGAGTCTTCTCCCCCAAAAAACGGTGCATTTGAAAGGAATGAATGATGGTTTTTATGTTTGATGCCACAAATGTTGTTTTTTTTAAAGTGTGTAAGTCCAAACTCCTAGTTTAATTGCTCATAAATTTAATATTCTTTGGTGATTATTAAGTTTTCCAACTTGAGTCACAAGTTCAGCCTCAGCAAACATCCACCTTGAAAGTTTAGGACTGGTTCAGGGGGCAGAAGATTCTCACAGTATCTTTAACTTTCTTTAAAATGCTACAGATTTACAGCTTCTAAGTATTTACCCAAAAATGTATGAAATCAGGGCTTTTATTTAAGGGCAACTCAGTATTTGCAAATTTTTCCATGGAATGTCACTCAAAATTACAAATAGATGGGCAATTAGCCTATTCATAATTTTATTTTATTTTTTTGTAAATCGTATGGATATTATCCTGAAGAAAATGCTGGGTAAGTATCTGAAATACCTTGGTGCAATGGCATGCAACTGGCTGGTGTTTGCTAAGGAGCAACTGCAGAAGAGTCACTCAGTTTCCCTGCCGCTAATTGGCTGTACCTCCAAGAGCGCAGATGAGGAAGATGGTGGATGTTAGCTTCTGTGGTAGTGCTAACACAATTTCCACTGTGTCTATTAAGAAATATTAAGACATATTTGGTGGTTGAACTATTAGAATAGATAGTTCTGAACATTCTTAGAGTTGCTTTTAGATTTTTGTGATTTGCAGACAATAGAGGGTGTCCACTTCATTTCTAATTCTGCCAAAAATACTACGACATTGATAAATACAGTTCAGATTAATTTTCTATTATTTTGACAATTAGAAGATGTAAAATGTTTACAAGCTAAAATAGGGTGGTAATTCTTAAGGTTATCTTCTGATGTAGACTCTCCTATTTAACAGTAACGCTAATTGTAGCATGCTAACTGTAGCTTTAAAACAATGTCTCATTGGGAAGAGTGACTGCAGTGACAGGAAATGTGGTAAAGCATCATTTGGAGAACGGCAGCACTGGGTTACTGAGGCGGTCTGAAAGTTGCGGGTTTATGTTGTTTGATTCTCCAAAACTGGTTCCAGGTGACGACCTTCATCATCTGCTTTCAGAGCTACAAAAATCCTCCTCTCACTGTGTGTATACACATGAGGATAAGGAGAAGAAGAGTGGACACATCTGCCCTCAATCTAAAACTCAGCTTTGCAATAATGCTCAAGTGACGTTGGTTTGAAGTTTTAATTGGGGTGTCTCAGTTCACTCTCAGTAATACGCTGCTTCTTTTTTCATTAAGTCAAAACGGCTCAAGTTGAATACTGACGAGGCTGCGTGGGAGGACAGTATCCAGCTCATGCTGTCCTATCAGCATGTCCTCTCCCAGCGGTGGGACTACAGGACCGCTCTCACAGACGCTGGATGGCAGAGAGGTTACGGTGTGGCACACTCTCAACTTAATTTTGCTCTATTATCCACGGGGGGTTATGGACATATTTGTGACCTATGAAGAGATCTAAAAGAGGAAAGTTCTCCTGGGAGAACATGGGGGAGAAATCTAAGACTTTTATACTGCAGGATACAATAATGAAACATAGATCAACAAAATAAAAATACATAAAGATTAGACAGTCAATATGACTTGCTTCTTGTCCTTAGCTTTACTCTTGAATCTGTCTTCATGTACACTGGTAGTTCTGCATCCGCAGCATCTTTATGGATTTGTCATGTCTTTCTTCAACTTTTTACTTAGCAATTTCATCATCAGTTCATTTTCAATCAGCCGGTTAATGATACTCAAGATCACCAATGATGCATAATCTGGGTTATTCAGCTTGGATATGATCTTTAATATATAAATGTCAATTGGTTGTTTGATTCAAACTCTTCCTTATCCAACTGAATTTAGACTATTTCCTCTTTTATTTAAAAACTGAACTTTTACAGGGGCTCTTTTGTCTTCCACAGGGTACTGTGTTTGATGCAGAGCATCTTGCAAAGGTTTCCACAACTTCTGAAGTTCAAGGAAAACAATATCACTCATTCAAAGTCTTACATTGTAGATCTGGTTGTATTATTCAGTATCGCACTTGTTCTAATCAATTCAAGTTTTGTGCTTCACTGTAGAGACAACCTGTTTATGGTGATGCATAATGGCAGTTTTTCACCACACACAGCGTTTTGCATAAATTAAATGTGGTAATCACTTGACCAGTGACCCTACTTCCAAGTTGTTACTGTGTCTAATACACCACAAATAAAGTATGCTAAATACAATTTACTACAGTTTTGAGATTTCCAGTCGTAAAACATTTGACATGTTTTAACATTCGAGTTTTTTGAAAACTGTTGCAAAGCAAGTGGGTAATCACATTTCCAGAAAAAATGATGAAACAATGAGAGCGCTGTGAATGTAGCAGGGCTAAATTTGTATGGAGATGTCCTACATACTGTATAATGTGTGTAAATATGTGATGATATGAGAAAGAAAAAAAAAACAACAAAGATTTATCTGTACAAGTGGAACATTGTATAGGACGAATTTCCAAATCTGTTCTTCTGTTGGGCTTTTGTGAGCACTTATAAATAATTCACATGCATGTGGGCATGTTTGTGTGTGTGTAGGTGTGTGTTTGTGTATGTCTTAGCATGAAAATGCATCGGTGGGACACAGAGTGGGAAGAAAAGGACCTTAGGGCTCAGGAATTAGGGTCTAATTTTCTGTCTGATAAAACAATGACAAGCCAGAGGGTGTCCACTGCGTTTGCATGCAATCGGTTTAGTCAGTGCTCCAGGCTTATGATGACATAGAGCTGCATCAGTGAGGAGGAGGAATGGACAATGATTCACTGTATGAGAGCTACAGTGCATATGTTTGATACAGCTGAGGTTTTTGTAAATCCCAAAAAAATATAACATTTAGGTTTTTTTAAGTTAAAAAAGGTAGGTTTTGGTAAAAATGTGGCCTCAGACATATAATAGGAGAGCAAACAAAGAGTATGAGTAAAGCAGCTCATACCGCTAAATGGAAAGGAAAAGTTTGCAAGATTGAATTTTAAAATATGGATGGTATTTATGTTTATTTATTTTTGTGACAAGATCTTTTTATTGCTTTATACAAGAGAATAAAATCTCTTGCAACTAAGATTCTAAAAAAATATAAAGCCCACTTGATCTGATTTAGTTAAAACACCTTATCTTATCCTGCCATGATCAAATAAAGCAGCTGTTATTGATATATTGCATGTTTGGAATTCAATTCATTCATTCATCATAAGATGCTTATAGAACGAAAGTGGTTACATGTTGCAAAAACAAATTGCAATAATTATTAGCATTTGCAATAATTGCTTATAATTATAATGATAATAATAAAAATTTTAAATCATAAATTATACTGCTGTGACATCTCAGAGCAGCTACATATTTTATCTCACAGGCTGCATATAGCTTTGACACATTTGTGACGGTAAATTGCAGAATAAAGAGGTGGTAGCACAACAAACTAAAACTGTAAAACAGACTGGGAGAATGAAGGACAAAAAAACGGTACAAACAACTTTGTTTTTTGCTTAAATTGTTTGTTAGGAGGTTTACATCTACAAACTTTCTTACAGTGTTTCTCAAAATGTGTGTTTTGTTCTCTTTGGAACAGAAACTTTTACAAACATTTGCAACATATACCGCCACCAAGTGGACTGGAGTGCAAAAATCTACACTAGCTTAGCTCAACGTCATTTGGGCTTGTGTACTCTGAATAAGCCATACAGACAATTAAATAATAAAAGTGTTCACAGCAGTTTTGGTTGGGTGTGCATATCTAACATAAAGTTTACGGATTATAAAAAGGCTGTAAAAGAGAACAAAGTGATTGTTCTAATTTTAATGTATTTTGAAACATAAATGCAACTTTAACTGATCCTCTTGTACAACCATTGGTAAAAAAAAAAATACACTCAGCTTTATTAGGTACACCTGGTTTACATCTGATTGGACCGCCATTCTTCCTGCCACACATTCAACATGTAATCAGAAATATTCCTCTAGCATTAGGTCTACATTGACCTGACAGCCTCATACAGTTACTGCATAATGTTTGGCTGAACCACATCCGAAATGAGAGAAATCTGGTGACTCTGAAGGTCACCGTAGCACAATGAAGTCCCGGTCATGTTCAAGAGATCACTTTGAGAAGTTTCGTCTTTGATACTGAATTATTCTGCTGGTGAATCCTTGCCTTCGAGTTGTTTACTTCGAACTCTAAAATCAAGACCAGGAATTGTTTTTCCAAACAGTAAAAGTCCAATTCTGGTGATTCTGGTGTCTTAATTTCCAGTTCTTAGCTGGCAGAATTAGCCAGGTCGTCTACTAGATAATGACTGCATGTAAGCAAAATGGCTGACAATTTATCAACAAATAATGCTATTTTTAAGTAGCTGCATTACTTTAAGATGACTTATTGCTTCCATAGAGAAATTTCTTTCAACTGTTCACTTTTGCAGGATTGCCCTTTTGTCTGAATCTAATAATACAAGTTTGTTTAAGCTACTATTAACACCAAAATTACTGCTCGTTTTATAAATAAAGAGGAAAACAATCAAATAGAGGAAGCCAGGAATAATCCACTAACTAACTGCAGGTAAAAATATATGAATGCAATAAAGAAGTCACAAAAAATATAAACAATCATAACCAAAACTTAAATATTAATATGTATACATGTCTAAACACTGTACACAAAAGAAGAATAAATCACAAATTGTGTAACTTTCCTATTTTACAAGCTATTGACTTTTTTTTTTTGTCTCCCCAGGGGAATAACACACCAAAATAAACTGCTAAAGATGACACAAAGAGCTTGTGACAGTCCATGTTTGGGAATGGAAATCTATGTGTGCCTTTCGCAAAGGAAATAACTCCCCTGGCAACTGTGGCAGATCCTCCCCATTTCATGCTTTGTCAACCTCAGGATGGAGTCATTCCAGACGTGGAGGACTTGGGAGTAAAGCGAGGTGATCATCTGGACGCCAGAGGGAAGAGGTAAGGACCAGGGTCGCCGCATTAACCTCCGAGACCTCAATTAGACGAAGAAACATATACCGAGTAGCAGAACGCAAACAGCATGACTCAAACATTTACATGCCGGCGTTATGGAGCATCCAAACCATCCACTTTACATCTGTTGCTTTCAGGTGAGCTCCTAATGATGGCTGCAGGCCTCAATCAACCTCACTCCACATGAGTTCAACTGACGCAGCGCGCGCAATATGGAAATACTCTAACAACTGAAGTGACTTGTACTTAACCTTTAAATGATACTCAGTCAAGCAAAACACAATCTCTTGTGTTTATAGCTTCAGGATGAGCTGCTGGATGTTGTTTACTCATACAGGATCAATTCTCAACTAGAAGACTTCACAAATCATCAAGGAAGTCCACATCAAGAGTCCAAGCACCGCACTGTACTTTCTAAGGACGTAAGATCAGATTTCAAAATTATAGGAATATAAGCAGTAAATTCTGTTCTGGGGAGGATGTGTCTGCTGATAATCCTGTCTGAAAATCCCTCAGATTATCAGCTAGACAAAACACAGGACACTCAATCAAAGTTTGTCTGTTTTTCTGACATACAGCTGTGGAAAAAATTAGAAGACCACTGCAAAATTACCACTTTCTTTGATTTGACTCTTTATAGGTTTATATTTGAGTAAAATGAACATTGTTATTTTATTCTATGAATTACTGACAAGCTGTCTTTGATGTTCCAAGCAACAATTTAGTATTTATTTAGCAGGGCTTTCAGAACTCAAATAATGCAAAGAAAACAAGTTCATATTCATTTACAAACAGCAACACAAACGTTTTAACTCAAGAAGAATTCAGAAATCAATATTTGGTGGCTTTCAATGGGTTTCAGTGCATTGGTTTCTTTATTTTTGCCAGAGCTCTATATGGATAATTTTGAATAAATTTGAACAAGAATGAAAATTTCCGCAAACAAAATCTTTAAAATCTTTTTGTAAAATCCAGTGAAGTGCAGTTTCCAGTGCAGAATACACCCTTGTCACTTCAGGAGTATATACTAGGAACATCGCTACTTAACATTTTAAATGGGGTTTCTGATGTTTAAACCTTCAACATTTAGTCCTGCATTGATGAGTGAGCACCAAAAGATCTGCCTGACAACTTGAAATAACTGCAAGTTTTAAGAGTTGAATATTGAGTTGAAATGATCATAAGTTTGAAACTGTATTATCATCAGTCATTTTTATCCTCTGTTCTTTAGGTAACTTTGGTATAAGGTGAAATGGACAGTGAAAAGGCAAGATGTTGACAGACAGTCTTCATCACTCTTAATCAATGTGGCTCTGCAAAAAGTCAATGAAGCTTCCATTAACTGTAAAACTGGAGTTCTATTGAATAGGAACACATCCCTAAAAGATCCTTGCAGCTGCTTTTCAGGTTCGTTTTTTGTAAAATAAATCCATCAAGACTAATTTGAGTGACATAAGAGTGAGTCTTTTTACAGGGCATAACATTGTGACCACCTTATTAACCATCATGGTTAATAATTCACGCCTGCGAATATCAAACATGGAGAACCACCATTTAGGTTTATGCCTTCAGAACCAGAGAAACCTCTATTAGTTTAGAAACTGCGGAAAACTTATTCTTATTCTTGTTAAACACGAGGAACCAATATTTAGTTTTTATACTTTCTGATAGTTACCCAGAATAAGACTCAAACATGGACACACACAAACTACTGGTTTATAAATTATAGAGTACTTATTCTTATTGCTAAGAGAGAACAAAATTTAGATCTAGAGAAACTGCTATTGCCTTAAATTGTGTAGAATTTTTGTCTTTTTTGTTACCTTCTTGTCTTCCTTTTGGTTTGTTTGTATTTCTTTCTAAATCATTTAAAGTACCTTAAACTGCCTTGTTGCTGAAAATGTCTGTCCATTCATCAACATCACTCAGCAGTTGGTTTCTGTTTCCTTTATTTATTTTTTTAACCCCATGTTACTCACCAGTTTCAGGAGTTTCTCAGCTTTGCCATAAAATTATTATTGCATTTCCCACTGGCTTTTATTATTTACAATCAAAATTTGTGGTGGCAATATTGCAGTTTTATATCTTTCACAGTCTTGTTTTTTACGACTCAACATGTTCTCCCTGTGCACTGGCTTCCTCCTCCGGGAAACAGATTGGCTTTACATCGATAAAACATGACTGTTATTACTGTGGAAAGATGATTATTGTCCCCATCATCCATTTTTCGCAGTTCAGTCATGAAGCCATCATAAATCACACATGCATCAATATTTCAGGCTAATTAATACGTCTTTGAGAGCGGGGTTATTGCTAGCATGACCTATGTGCTAAGCGTGTCCTAGTGCATTAAGTGGAGGACCTGCTGATGAATCAATTATCCTCCTGTCCATTGGTGAGACAAAATGTTCCTCGTAAAAGGTCAAGTGCAGCCATATGGTGGAAGGGAATGATTAATTTAATAAGACCTGCCCTCTGCTCCTACAGTAAAGGTCACACACAGACCTTAGCTTGGTGACATCCCTGACCATTTAAGAAAACAAAGAACTCAACCCTCTGACTCAGTGAAGCTGCTCCTTTGGGTGCCAAGGTTAATTTCAATCAATGTGTAGAATAGATTTTAGATGTTAAACACTGATATAACCTTCCCGATAGGACAGCAAGTCCATCGCCTGCTCAGTTCCCACGTTTATACACCGACTTCTGAAGGTCTTTTGTTGATACAGCTTTTAAATATTTTGTCTGTCCATGTACAAACTCTCAACTAATGACCAGTCAGGTGGGGAAATTAACCAAAATTCATGATTCTGCAAAGCAAAACCTGCAACCAAATGACACACGGTCAAATTGTTTACAATTCTAAATAAATAAGCAATAAAGTCAATCATTACACCTGCAGTAAGTTAGGGTCTCCACATCTAGAAACTTTGACTGGGCCATTTTAACCACTGGAAATATTTTTGATCTAAACTATAGCTGCCACAAATTATTATTTTTGGAAAATATTATTACATAGATTATTCTGATAATTAATCGGATAAAAAAAACTGCACATTTTAAAGATTTTTATTAACCATTTAAGCTTTTTTTTAAATTCAATATTAGAAATACATAAAAAGATGCAAACAAGCAAATAATTCAATTTCATTATAAAAAAAGAAAATAAATGTTTTATTGTATTTTAGTGTACACTTGACTACTTATAGAACAGGTGCTTAGAAGAAGATTTTGGTTTCTGTAGTTTTTCAACCAGATGAAGTTAAAACTTCCACGTGAGAATTTCTGGGTAGAACATATTTACAGACAAACAAGTATTTATTAAGTGCAAATCTATATTTTTTTTAAACAGTTTTGACTTAATTACTGCTCTGAGTTTGTTGTTCTGTCAGCAAGCAACCTTTTTGGAATCTACATGCTCCAGCTAATGACATAAAACTGAAAATATAACATTAAATTTTGTTACTGGCACCAATATCAAGGGGTATAAATACTTTTGCAAAACTCTATCCTTGTGACTCTGCTGCATTCAGCCACATTTTTATTATTTCTCCCCTTCATAAAATCCATTGTACATTAGTAAATGAAACCAATATCATTTAAATATAAAACAGATAATCATGATTTATATATCAGACTAGCATCACCTAAAATATGAGACTAATTTGAGTCTTATTTCATGCAGTCACCCTGCATACGGTATTTGCACCCTAATCCAGCATTACCCTGCTTGGCAGCATCTCATATCCTCCTCAGCCTGCATCATCCTACACAGTTTGTCCCAATCATGCATTCAGAAGGGACGTATATATATCTACAGTTTGCATGATCTGCTTTCTCCCTATCGTTCCGTGATGAATGACACCCATCACAGAGCGGTTAGCTAATTAATCTCCATTAATCTGAGTCAAGCAGCTGCTGTCACCAGCCTCAGAGTGTACAAATCCCACTAACGCACAGGAAAACCAAATCACTGTGCACCGAATCCAAGCAGCCGGCCGCAGACGCTTTCAGAAAGGCAGCCAAGCCTATAAAAAAATAAAAAATAAATACTGAGCAGAGCTGGTGTCGCCATCGCAACAGATGACGTGGAAGTGTGCTCTTTGCTTATGTAATTAGGCAATTAGCACACATGGCGAAAAGTGACAATCATAACTTGACTTCAAGCATCGCTAGTTATGTGATATGTGTGCACTGGAATCCTTACATCTGAAAAGTGGATTCTGCATCAAAGCAATGAAAGCTGATGGTATTTTGGAGACAACATGACCATGAATAAGATTCTCTCCAAGAGATGGAAAACATGTAGTCAGCGAGTCAACACTATCAACAAGTAAAACTGAAACAATATGCAAAAAATTAGAGCAATCTCAGGAGTTTTAATTTTCAAATGCAGGGTTCTTCAACTTAACAAGGTTTATCTGAATCCTTTCATGCATCTTGGTCACTACGGTGGACAGCTATCTAAAATCCATTTTCTTGTGTTTCTTGTGGATTTTTATGTTATAAATGGACACAGACCACTGAAGTGGACACTAATGCATCATAAAATACACTATCAACTACTGGCCATCAGCTGCAAATGCAAGAAATTATTTTTGTTAAATCCAATACGGATCAATGCGTCTGCCTCACCTGAAAGGCACTTTCTGTTGTTTTTCTTCAACATGTTTAATTAAATATGGCATGTTTATAGAGCAGACTATCGACATGTTCCACAAGATCTTGTCAGAGTTTTAAAAAATAAATCCAAAATACGTCACACATTATAGTTTTTGTTTTTTTGAGGGGATCAATTAATGGTGCCAATAATATGGAAGCCATAAATGTATCTAAAATAAAGGCTGAATGTTTTTTGTTGTTGTTAAAAAGCATCTAATTTTACTGTAATTTAAGATTGAATTATTTCAAGGTTTGAGTTTACAGTAGGTGTGAACAAAAGTTGAAGGTGCTTTAACATAAACATTTAACTGAAGCTGAATTATTTACTGAATGCCAAACAAATATTTTAAAAAATTATAATTTTATATCATCTTTGTATGCTAATATACTAAGATTAAGATAGAAAATCTCTGATTTCAGTCCCAGAAAAAGCTATAGAAAGTGTTTTTGATCAAGCCTGATTCAGCTGCACCAGCTCTGTCAGGAAGAATCGTCTGAAATTTCAGAAAATGTTTAAGGGACACCCAAAGAGCTCCAATCGTTTTGGTTACACTAAGTGATCCTAAACAGCAACAGTTTCTTCTGAGTACAAGTCAGAGACTGACGGAAAATGTTTTTGTATGTACATGATAATATCTTTTTATACATTCCTGAAATAGAAAATTATGTAAGAGAGAAAAAAGAACACTGCTGTGAATTTGCTTGCGTGTTTTCTTAGAAACAAAATAATGTACATACATTTCCCCTGGGGGTCTGTTTAAAATGACAAAAATGTTTGAAAAAGATTAAGGTTAGTGGAAGCCTCCAGAGAATTACTGGAACGTCCAACTGGGTGACTAAGAAAGTCAGTTTGGGTGTTTTTGGAAGAATGCACACTTACTCTGCCAACTCCTCCAGGCTCCGGTACACATCATCCTCATTCAGAGCCGTGTCCTCGGACGGGAAGGCCCTGATGCACAAACAGAGCACACACAGCCAGAGATGGTTACAAAACACTTTGTCGACACACACCCACATAAACACACCGCTCTGTCTCAGGTAGAAAAATAACCAGTCGAAACTTGGTGTTCCATCTGTCAGCTTGTCGCTCCTCGCTCCATCACTTCAGCAGCTAAACAGCAGGAACTATTCAACCGAGGGACCCCATCAGTCACAAACAACGTTGTCAAAACACATCAAAATGCTGCTGCTGACAGATAAGGAACCCGCCGTCCTCCGAGAACCAACTTTACTGCTAAGAATTCAAGGGAGGGAAGCTGGCTTTCTCTTTTTTTTCCCCCCTCCTTCCAGATTGATAGGCAGGAGTCGGAGAAATCCTATCAGAATTTTGACCATCAGTCAACAATCTTCAGGGACAGCGCAAGCAAAATAAAAAACTGAAAGTTTGGAGATGTGTTTTGTTTTTTTTTCCTGCGGTTTTTTTCAGCGCTTGCAGAAAACAAACTGTCCCAGTGTGAGACAAGCTGAACATAAAAACCCAACAAACACATAAAAAGTTGTGTTGAGACTCATGTTTCGTGAGGATTGTCTGTTTTGAATCCCTAATTTCGACAAACACTCCAAGATGGCTGCTTACCTTGTTTATCTGGGAGAATTTATCCAAACTGTTTTTAATGATGTCAGATTTCTGGAAGCTTTTAGCTGGAAGTGTACGATTAGATTTCAAAGGGTTAATGATGCCATTTCTCTCTAAGAGCTGCATGTGAATGCTGCACATTAAGGCCTAATAAATGACATGTGAAAGCCTCGTAACCTACACTGCTGCAGCGTACTCAGTCAAATCTTGGGTATTATGCCACCAGGTAGGGACGGGCGATGAAGAATTTGATCATGACATTTTATCAAATTTATTGTGACAACAGTAAAAGCGACATCAAAAAACAATTTACAAATTATTTTAGCCAACTATACGCAGCTCTAAAGAACAAAAACAATGTTTAAATAGGCTTCTTTTGGACATCAATTACATAAAGAATTGTGATTTTGCAAATAGTGACTGTATTTATTGAAATCTTTATTCTACTTGATAACTAATTGGGCAAAGTCGGGGAAATATTAAACATGATTCCAGCAATATTTTAAGTTTTTGAAGTTTTTAAGGAACATTAATGAGTATTTATCAATATTATAGTTTATGTTAGTCTTTCACAAAAGATCCCAGTAAAATACATCAAATTTTGTGGCCTTAATCTGAGAAATGTGGAAACATTCAACTTTTATGCTGACAAAAAGAGACCAAAGAGAAATAAAAAAATAACTTGTGCATGTCATGTTGCTGTCTAGACAGACAAGTTAGCCTGGAGCCGATGGCGACAGTTTAGTGTCACAGAGAAGACCTTCAAAGCTCTCATGAAAGCACTCCTCTCCGTTAGCTCTCTGCTTTCAAATCCGTTTTACTGTATTTAATCCCAAGATATGATCAAATGACTCACACACTTCCCAGTGGTGAGGCAGTGGTTAGCGGCTAATTGCTGCACTTTATGTTTAAATGTAAGCGGGTAAACTGGACTCTAGCTGTGCATTTTATGCTTTGTGGCGTGATTGTGACATCAGTAATCAGCCTCTGCTTAATTAAAGCAACAATGTCAGTCGTCGAGCTAATGAACGCTGGGCGAGATAATCAAAGGTCAGCAACCTCACACAAACAAACACGTCCTGAAATCTCCTCTGTCTTTTATAAGTCCTTCTCTCGGAACAATTTCCTCGTGTTTTACAGCTGGTAAATTTATTAAGACATGTAATTTCGAAAGCTAATTACAAGTTTTACTTCCACAAAATCTGCCTCTTCTGATTTATGTCAAGCTCTCGCTCACTGTTATGAAGCGCACAGGGTGCCTCCTCCAGAGTGCAATAACACACCCACATTTGATGGCCCCCTCCAATGAAGTGTGCATTATATTTTAAGTTATTAATGGAGTCCCGCAGGGCAAAATCTAATTACACAGTAGTTTGTGGAGCTCCACGCACGCATTCATCATCCCTGGGCTCCTCCGTGGAGCCGAGCAACGTCCATTGCTGCGGTTTTAATTTCCCTTAAATAGTGCAACCAGGTGTAATTGAACTCTGTTCCTAATTTCATCAAGGCACCTCTGATGAGCCGACACTCGGCAATTTATTGCTGCTCTGTGGGCTTTTACAGATGCATGTTGCTCATGTCTTTATCACACAGGCTGAAAGGGAGAAAGTGATGCGGCAAACGGAAAAAAATACGTTCATGTAATTTTATATTTTCGTTAATGACTGCCTCTTGTATAACTTGAACAAGTATTCACACGTTTCATAACAATCAATCTCTTATGTGCTTTAGTTAAATTTGTGGATGGAAGGTGTGCTGTGGCAGTGCAGGGTTAATAAGCACAACCCACACATGGAGGACTTAGTCCTCAACGATACTGTTGCAGGTTCGATTCCCGGCCTGATGGCCTCTTCTCTCATTACCCTCTTTCTTGTCAATTCACTATAAAATAAACTAGAGCCAAGAAAACCTTTTAAAAAAATTGTGGATGAAAATATATGGTTTTCAAAATTTTGCAGGGCCAGTGTCCTGCAACTTTTAGATGTGCCACTGTTGGACCACACCTGAATAGAATAATTAGGTCATTAGCAAGGCTGTGGAGAACTGCTCTACACAAGGAGCAGGTAATTAAGCCATTTCATTCCAAAGTTTTGCACCTGTAGCACATCTAAAAACAGTAGGACACCGGCCCTTGAGGACTGGACTTTGACACCTGTGATCTAGATCTTCTTCTACTTGGTCATCTTAATGTTTTTTATCTTGGTCTTCGTCATTTTCACTTTGTCTTAGTCTCTTTACCTTTTTCTCTCTCCTATATTTTTGGTCTTGGTCTTATGATTCTTCATCTTCATGTTCTTTATGTTTTCCTACTTTTCATCTTGTTTTAATTGCCCCCTCTTGTGGTCGCCATAGAGCACCAACCATTTTGTTCATTGCTTCATTAATACAGAATTTCTTGACTGTCCAAGTAGTTTCCTCTTAGCAAATTTTCATCCAAATGTTTCTTTTCCAGGGATTCCCCACAAGTCACATCATTGCCAAAGTATTTAGTTTTTCTCCAGATGAGCAAGGTTGTGCCATCAGCAAAAAAAAAAAGTCACATTTGTTGACATTTGAACTTTGTGCTTGTGACACCTTGAACACCACAAAACCCTCAGGTGTCCTGTAGCATGATGCTAAAGCTGAGGTCAGAGCCCCGAACACACCAGGAAACAGCAGGGATCAGCGAACATGCAGGACAGGGTTACAGTGGGGTTCGCTGAGGACAGAAAAGATAGTCAGCAGGAAAGAGGATGAATAATAAGTGACACAGGCTTAAACTGTGTGTGAGACGGATAAACAGGAGGTCAACTCAAAGCACAACCAGAGGGCCTGAGGTGGGAAAACCAAGGTTATCGGGATGTTAAGCGAATAAGAAGCTACAGGAAAAAACCTTTGAAATAATTTAAATAATCAGTTTACCAAACATGGTAAAATGTTATTAATTAAAAGGGTGATGACTGTATCTTTTTATGAGATTGTAACACCACTAAACAACCCAAAGCGCCACAAGATATGATTCAGACTTTTCAAAAGATGTGAAGCTTTCTGTTGTCTGAGAAGATTAAAAAACAAAACAAAAAAAAAAAAAAAACTAAAAAAAAAAAATCATCTGCACTGAATTAGCAGAGCAGTTTTCAGGATGTTGTAAAGTCACACTCATTTAAAACTTAGCAAAAACTAAAGCAATTTAAGGCCAACATTACAGAGATGAGCTGCAGTGTGTTAACAAGCAGACGGATCAATCGTCACGCCTGAAGTGATTTCATCCACCGATTTTTAAACACAAGACTTGCTGTCTGCTCTGAACGTAAAGATTCAAGAGGTTTGGGTCAATGTTTGACCTGAGCCCTGGAGAGATGGAGAAGATCTTTTGAATGACTTTGGAGAAAAGAATGAGTCATTAAAATGTTCTGCTTACTTTACATTATTTAACATCTTAAGAATGAAAAGCAAAACTGAATCGAATATATAGAACCAAGAGATAAAACACATTGCCTACATACAGAGTAATTGTTGAAGGCAAGGTAAATATGATTATTATTATATTGATTTTGTCTAAATCTTGAGTGCCACACATTTGTGTTCATGTCCCTTTAATGTGACACCCCTAAAGAAAATCCAACGTTACTATTTGAGGTGAATTTGAGAGTTTAGAACTGCTCAGTTCATTTGCACAGATATCTTCATTATTTTTGAAAAGTCTGGCAGATTTCCCTTTTAAAAGAGATCATTATGACTTCAACCAGGTTTCTATGGATTTTGGTGCAGAAACTGGCCCACAGCATTACAGACTCTCCACTGTACTTTAGAGTAGTCATTATGTGTTTTTGTGTATATTTTTCCTTTATTTTAAACTGAACCCTCTGCAGTGTTTGTCTGCTGAAAAGCTCAAGCTTAGTTGCAGTTCGGCGCAGGTTTATTCGTTTCCAACTTTGTATATATCACTCTGACTTCAGCTCTGTGGTTAGCATTAATAGAAAAAAACTTTAGTTGCAGTGTTTTTAAAGAATGTTTATATGTGCAAATAAGTGTAAGACCCGGGATTTTCTCCCCAAGCTAAATAAAAGAACTTGAGGAAAAGGTTATAGAGGTTTCTGTGTGAGATTACGCTGCTGCAATAAAAAGTAATTTATTCTGAAGCGCTTTTTTCCCACAGCGCTCCCAATAAGTGTGGGTGGGGGCAACGTGATTTGTATGCTCCAAGTACAAAGCAGACCACACGGCTACCAGCGTTTGGCACATTCATTTTGGCCAAGAAAACTGTATTATGCAAACAGATCTTCCCCAAGGATTTGTCTCAATGAACCAAATAATAGACTTCTGCTTTGCGTTGTTGTTCAGGCCTTGTTACAAACATGATCTCAGTAAATAAAACCTTTTTCGATCTATTGTTGCCTTTATATATTGATATTATAAATCAACTCAAGTACACTTTATTAACTCTCTGTTCATGTGGACTGCCACAATTGACATTAATCTTACATTTAATACAAAAATATCAACATTCACATTTATATATTACTCTGTTCTGACCAACAAAGCCTTCACACACACACACATTACATCAGTTCCCAAATCGCTAGCGATCAAATCAGTCCATGATCCTGTGGGCTGGTTGGGGTGCAGCAATGCTAACACAATGATTCTGGTCAGGCCTTTTCAGAAACCACTTTGTCAAAGACTCACCTGGCAGGGAACTTCGAGGAACTTTGCTCTGTTTTTCCAAAGGATAGACTCTCTGTATAACCATGATAACACTCGTGGTGCAGATCTAGCCACAGAATTCATCGGTATTCAGAAGGTGGATGGCCAAAACATTATTGCCATGGCAACCGACAACGATTTGAATGTGAAATCTGTGTGCAAAATGATGGCCAAGTTTTCATTCAGTCAGCACTCCAGACCAATACTGATGTAAACTTGCTCTCTTTTTTTTCTTATTTACAAGAAAAGTGTTTTCGAATTCTTCACATTTTATCAACAATATTCAAACTGTTTTATTAAAAGTTTATGTGATAGCTCTTACTTTTTGTTTGTTGTTTTGTTTGTATTCGTGTAAAGCACTTTGAGCCGCCTTATTGATGAAGATGTGCTATCTAATTAAAAGTACCTAATCTTACCATCAACCCTGTCGTAGGCTCAAAGCTCTGTTTAACAATCAGATGAGAAGTTTAAATTAAAATCAAATTAAATTGCTTTGATTTAAGGACATTTTAAATTGTGTTGAATTAAAAACAGGAAGTGAAGGATTTCTTTGTCAGGTTTAGCATGGTGATCTATGACAGACCTCATCTGTAGAGTTTACATGCCATGGTTATCATTTCTATTACCTCCACTGTTTTGCTGTTGTTAGTTGCTATTTATTGAATATCACACAAAATCAATTATGCTTTTTGTATATGCTGTACTGGTAAAGAACATAGATTTAACTTCACACTGTTCACAAACCCATATTGATTTTGACTCTTTGCTGCATTGTTAAAAACACAGTCAGCATGCTTTGTTAGTCTTTATTAATAACGGGGGACATACCTCCTCTTTTACCCACCGCCCACTTCTTTCTCCCCTCTTTTCATTTCCTGGCGCAGCTCCTAATGGGCGTATGCCATCAACTTATCACTAACCCATATGAAATGGCTTTTTACATGGCGCCTGTGAGCCACCAAGCTCCAAGCAGTCTGAGTGAATGAAGAGATCAGAAGGCCAAAGAAGCGGCAGGAGAAAAAGATAGAGAGAGTCCCTTGAAGAAAAATGACTACTCTTCATTTAATAAAGGATCTGACTCAGAATGATGCGGGGCCGATTTGAGTGACAGATGGAAAAGCATTGTGGAGTATTTCTTCCCCTGAAAGATAACGCTGGCAAAAAGCTGCTGCTAATTGCCTAAAATGCAAATTGACTTTTAAATGAGCAGCAGATGTTAATAGCATCATCCATTTCAATACACTGCCTTTGAAGGAAATAGGGACAAGCTGTTTCGAAATGTTTTTTTTTTTCTTGACATTGATATTCTTGGAGAGGCTGAAGCAATAAAAGAGTGATTTGTGTGTCGCACGCATACCTGATGCCTTTGATTTGTGCAATGCTGTGGTGGGAGATCCTCGACAGGGCAGAGATTACCTGAAACACACAAAAAGCAGAAAAATAGTTAACAAAATATTCATTCATCTATTTTTAGCACTACACTAAGAAGCGACAAGCAGGAAATATGTTCAGGAAAGTAAAGCTGCTGTTTAAATACAAATTTTGTATAGTTTTGGCTTAATTACTGCTATGAGTAATTACTGCTATGAGTATGTTGTTTATTCAGCAAATGGTCTTTTTTCAGTCTGTACACTCCAGTTAACTAAATTAGTTAACAATAATTTCAATAAAAGAGCTGAAACGATTGTTTCCCTGCCTATTTGCAAGATAAAGCAGACTGTAGATATTAGCTTCTGTAGCAGCACTATGATGGTTTCCACAGTGGCTAATAATTTATATTAAGTCATATTTGGCATGTGAACTATTAAAACAGGAAGATATAAACATTTTTAGAGACCTATAAATGAAGTACACCATTTTGTTTTTTGCCATATCTTGTCATTGTTGATTTTGACCATAATTCTTTCTTAACTTGCAATACTTAATATTAACTAGATGCTGCGAATGAGCCACTTAATTAAGAGTGAATTAAATTGAGATGAAGATCTAAATACCTCTCTCTAAAGCAGGAGTGTCAAACTCATTTTTGTCCTGGGCCAAATCAAGATCAGGAAAGCTCTTAAAGGGCCGGTTGTGCCAGAATGTCTTGATAAAACCTGATCACAAACTGTTAAGATATCAGTAAATTCTTAAAATTAATTATTATTGGACATATTTCAGTCCCTCCAGGATTTTGTGATTCTTTTTGTGATTTTTTTGCAGTAAAAATCAAAGTATTTGTGGTACTAATTTGGAAAATTTGCAATATTTGAGCTTAATTATGACATCCAGATTAGTATAATTTGGCAATAAACAGACAAAATCTGCATTTATTTGGCTGATAGCATAATATTTAAGCCATTTAGTCTTTAGTCTAGAATCTAGAGGGACACATAAGAAGCTATGGCGGGCGGGATTCGGCCCACGGGTCTTGAGTTTGACACATATGCTCTAAAGACTTCAAAAAGTGTGCTAACCTTGGAGATAAAACCCTATAAAAACCTTTCCGTTGTTTTTTTATTTTTTACAACCATCATTTTAAAATGAGTTTTGGCATAAAAACGTTAAATGTATTCTTGTAAAGATTTAACATCGCTTATGTGTCACACAGAGCCGGGTTTGTGGTTGACTACCGCAGATGGCATTAGATTAGATTGTAGGCTAACGCAAGAAATCGCGCACACACAAATGCAACAACACACAACACGAACCTCGTCTCCTATGCCTCATTACCCACTCCTGGGTGTATTTCAGGTTGCAACGCCATGGCAAAGCCAGATGTCTCCCTGACAGGAAGGATAAAGTTGTTATCTCAACCCCTCTTTGGAGGCAGGTGTGTCATCCACAAGCTCTTGTCAGAGTCCCTCTTCTCTAAGCACACAATGCGACTACATGGCACCCGCAGTATCCATTATTCCAGTTGAGCCTGTGCTAATGACTCTCCTGAATAGAGGGCTGGCACTTTAGGACCGTGAAGCACTTCTGGAGAAGTGCTGTTGACCAAAACCTTAAACTCTCTCCATTCATGGTGTTTCATGTAATCAGCCAGACCAGCGATTACATTTAGCGTATGTTCATCATCTTCATTTACATCTAAGTGGTGTATTACACAGGATATTTGCTCAAAAGACTACTAAGGGATTTTTTTCTCGTATAATAGAAATGTCTGAAATAATGGGTCCAATGCAAAGCAAATATACAATTAGATAATTTAGACTGAAAATACACAATGTAAAATTCCCCTTTATATCAGGGAATGATAGATGATCTCAATATTTCCACTTTTAATATGTTATAAGATATATAGGATATATCTTACAAGATAATTGTTGTCATGAAGTGTCATTTGGTAAATAATGACACTTTTAATGCAAAGTTGACTTTTTTTTTTTTTAACAAGATCATATTAAAGGTGGAAAATACTTAGATTATCTATTATTCCCTGGCAAAAAAAGAAAGGAATATCACATGACTCTGATGTCTGGGAATGATAGATAATCTCAATATTTTCCACCTTAAATATGATATATCTTGTAGGATACATACAAAAAAATCTAATGCAACTTTTAGTACAACTTCTTTTAATGCGAATTGCAGTAAAAGTTGCATTAAATGTCCATTAAAATGGTCAACTTAGCATCATTCAGTAAAGAATGGCACTTTTAATGCAAAGCAAATATGAAATTAGATAATTTAGATTGACAGTACATACTACTCTACTCTGCCACCACCATGTTTCACATTTGGCAGGGCAGTATATGCATTGAAAAAGTCATTATTTACCAAATGACACTTCATGAAAATTGCTTATAAACATTTATGAAGACTTCTTCAAATAAAGTGTTACCAAACATTTATTTAATTGGGTAGAGTTGTACAGAATCTGTATGTCACACACAGGGAGAAAAGAAGATCAGGATGTCTAAGAAATCGCAGCGGATAAATCCACGATGCTCCCTGTGGCTCTCTGCCCACCCTGCCCTGCTGCGTAAAGACATCACATATGGTGTCACTGCCCCACTGACTTTATTAGCTCAAAAAGTCTGAATTAGCTTCCATTTTCTGAATTAAACAAAACATAAATCACATCTAAAAGGCAGGAAATATATGGCAAATATGTCAAAGAAACCATCAGATGGCAGCTAACGCTAGTATTTAAGAGCTATTAATAATTAAATATGGCCTGGTGTGATCAGCTGGGGTGGATCTTTCTAAACACAGCTGCCTTCAGCTCAGGTTGGTCCCATTTCAAAGGATAGCCAAGCCACTGGCTTCCTCCCAGATAGGTCACAGGAGGAGCGCAGCCTGCCAAGACCAGCCTGCAGCATGCCAGTGCTGCACGTTAGCGTAACGTTCACACATTACAGGGGGAAGCCAAGCTCAAGTTAACTTTCCTCAACATCAGGGGTTTGCTCTTGAAGACTGTGTTTTACAATTAGTAGCTGTAGGGACGGTTTCTGCTCAGATTGTTGCCACGTGACCTGGACACAGATAAAAAGGGGAAAATTGGACACATTGCTAGACTTCAGGTGTTGGCAGTGCATGAGAGCTTGAAGCCTGAAATACGCCGTGCACTCAGTTTTCTTAATTTGATTATGTGAGCTGGCAGAAAGTCTGGAAAAACAGAGAGTGAAGCATACTTTAAAATGTGTAACACCTTGACTCGACACATAAAACACAGTGGTCAGCCTTCCTTCATGCTTATATGCCTGATTACTGTTCACCAGAAATACCCAACCTGAGTGAGAATGGATGGATGGCTGGATTGACAAATTAATAAATGAATTAATGGATGGACAAGTGAATGAGTGAATAAACAAACTAACAGGCGGATTAATGGACAATTGAATGGATGAATGCATAGAGTAACAGATGAATAGATAAATGAACAGAAGGATAGACAAATGAATGGACGGACAAGTGGATGAATAGATTGGTAAGCAGACAAAGAGATAAATTAATGGACAGTTGGATGAATGGATGAATTAATGGACGAATAGATAAATGAAAAGAAGGATGGGCAAATGAATGAATGAAAAGAAAAATATAAAGCCAAGTGGACAAACTGATGATTTGTTGGTTCAACAAATAAACTGATTATTGGACAAATGACTAGTTGGATGAACAAACAAATAAACAGATAAACAAATCAATGGAAGGACAAATGAACAAACTGATGGATGGATTTATTCAGTTCCTATATTTTCTTTTCCGCTTCTCATCCAGAACAGGAAGTCAGTATAACCTCTGTAGACTCAGTTGTGTTTTATCGTGCCTCTGCTCTCTCCTTCCAGTCTTTTCTCTAAGGTGGTCTATCTGTTTGATTGCTCTTTCTTCTTAAGGTTCGGGTTTTCTGTTTCTCTTTCAGCCTCCAGTTCCCTCCCCTCTCCCTAATCTGATCCTTTGATGCGGTCCGAGCCTTCGGATCTCTGCACATTATTAGTTTCCTTCTTATCTCTTTCTCCCCTGGGACTCTTAACTCAGGGCTCGCCAGAGAAAACAGAAGCATCTCTAACCTCATTAGGAGTATGGAAAAGACAAGTCACACAATAGTGTGATAACTTAAGTTGCTATCGCCCCAAGCCATTATACTACTTTATTCCAAAGCCCACACAGATCCTCTATCCAAGCCTGCGCCTTCACCAATGAGTTTTGAACCCAAAACCCATTTTCATGTGACACTTCATGGCTAGGAAGAGCTTTTACAGCAAAGTGAAGCCAAATGGAAAAACACACAGACTTTTTTTTTTTTTTTATGTCTGGTCATGCGGACCACCGTCTCAGCTGGGCACCAGGCCCACGCCACATGTGACCACCCTGCAGCCAATAAAGCGACCTGCAGATCACCGTGGCAACCAAGGGTTGACTGAATATGCATCGTCACAAATTATGGCTCAGATCACAATAAAGCTGCAGCTGGGTGCTAGGGTGTGGCTGGGATCTGATTAGGAACGAAAAAATGAAAATAAAATACTAAATAAACAAAACCTGACACAGTGATTACATGATTTCTTTTTCAAACAGAAATCAATGGATTCATAGGCAGCAATTGAACAAAAATGATACAGTTAACAAAAGATGAATCTTTTTGTCTCCCAACTTTTCAATTTCTGTACCCTCCCTACATTGCTACCTCCCTCATTCTCTTTCATATTTATGAAATATTAACATGCTGATAAGGCAGCATTGCTCTGGTTCTGCCAGCCTGATAAAATGGGATCCATGGAGCAATGGGGCATTGAGTGGGAGCGCTGGGAGCAGATGGCAGAGAGGAAACCCTCCATGTACATCAATAATAGACAGACAGACAGACAGAGGAGGAACGGCTGAATCCCTCTGCCCTCAGGATTTTCTGCCATTTACAAACCCACTCTGCCATTTCATGTCTCTGATTCTGTCCTTTTTAACTCTTCTGTGGGTGTGTGAGTAGATAGTTCACACCAAGCACTGCACCCATGGAATACAGAGGGAATATTCCTGCAAAATGAAGGGATTCACACATAAAATGCCAAGTATTTTATGGACGTGGGTAATGTAAATACAAAATATTGACTAAAGTCCAGGTTCAGTTCTTATTGCAGAGGTTTATTTTGTTCCTTCTATTTTTCATTTTTCAGGCTTCAGGAACAATCAACAATTTTTGCTTGGAACTTCGGAGACATGTCAGTAGTTTATAGAATAAAAGAACAATGTTCATTTTACTCAAACTTATAACTATAAAGAGTAAAATCAGAGAAACTGATCATTTTAAGTGTTTTTTTTTTTTCCAAATTTGTAAATGTTTTAGTATAACTCAACATATGAACACTGACCAAAAAAAAGTGCAGTCTTTCATTGCAGGATAAATCCAATAAAGACTATTAATTAGCAATAACATATAAAAAAAATAATAAAATAAACGAATATGTTAGTATTCTGAGGGGTTATTAAAAAATAAAAAAACTTGTACTACATCTAGAATGTTTTTTTTTTCCCCAAAACATTTCTCAAAGAAATATATCTGAGTAAGTGTAATTAGTACAGAATCAACATCTTAAAAATTCCTGATAGTTTCATGTGCATTAAATTGTTTATTTCTGTCATTCCAGATAAAGGTTGGCGGTAAAGACACAGTTTAATCCTCTGATTCAAATAGCTGGCGTGCACACACACACACACACACACGCCCACACACGCACACCTACACACACACCCAGGGCGGTGCAGCTCTGAACCATGAGGACGGGACGCAGCGCCTCATGAATGACGGCGCTCGCTCTCCCGGCAAATTGGTGAAAGCCATCAGGAGTTGGGCCTTAATAAATCCTGATTCCACTCAGATTGGCACCTGCCACATCGCGCTCCAAATCTCTTCAAAGCAGACCCGGCAGCTGCTTGATTATAGGGGATTTCACTGCATATGTGTGGGCAGGAAAAGCCAGCAGGCCGGCCTGCAGAGCCGAAGGAGGGCTGCCTCTGATCTAAAGAAGCATCATGAGCTTCATCAGAGCCAAATCGAACAGCTGGAAGCTCGCACGCGGAATCTACAGCATCTCTGCTTACGGCAAACATGAGCAACTCGTGTTAGCTTAAGATGATGCAGATGAAGTTAAGTGTTTCAAGCCTTTCTGTGATGCCTTTCCTCACAGCCGTCAATAGAGTATTGATGAGAATATGTACCGACCGATCAATTCAGGAGCTTATTTAACTTCAGGACCTACAGCATCGATTTGCTCTGAGCCTCGGTGAAAAAGGGCAGCGGTGGCAAATAGTGCTGCATGGATCACTGCACCCTCGTCAACACCTGCCGATGCGCCGCAGCCAGGTCCCATTTCACGCCATTTCACCCGACATGCGCACGCTCGCTTATGCACGACGACGCCTGCATGTCAGGAGGTGTGTCTACATATGTGACACAAGGCAGACACATATGAACATGAACACACGCACACACACCGTGGTTCTATCATGACTTGAAAACAAAAGTTCCACACTGTTCCAGAATCGAAACTTCATATTCCTCTGTGGGGGGTTTAGGAGTTTTTTTATGCATGAAAAAGTTCATAAGAAATATCTTCATAAATGTCAGATGCTAAATATGGAAGCTGCTAAGACAAAAGTGAGGAAGGAAATATGGAAAACAAATGAAAGGATCAACAGGAAGATGTTGGCGGAGAGGTGGGTGAATGGAGAGAGAAAATGGATGGATAGAGAGATGGATGGATGGATGGGTGGGTGGAGGAAGGAGAGACAAATTAACAAAAGGATGAATGGACGGATGGACAGACGGATGAATTGATGGAAGCATAGTTATTTGGATGGATGGATGGATAAAAAACTAATCTATTATTGAAAAAATTGATTAAAGGAAAAAAAATGATGGATTTATGTATGGATGGTTGGATGAAAAAAACGACAAATGGATTAATTGATAGATAGATGGACAAATGAACAAATGGATTGGCAAATGAGCAGATGGATGGATGGACTCACAATGGACAAATGAACAATTGAATAAATAAACCAATGGATGGATGGATGGATGGATGGATGGATGGATGATGGATGGATGGATGATGGATGATGGATGATGGATGGATGGATGGATGATGGATGGATGGATGATGGATGGATGGATGATGGATGATGGATGGATGATGGATGGATGGATGGATGGATGATGGATGATGGATGGATGGATGATGGATGATGGATGGATGGATGGATGATGGATGGATGGATGATGGATGGATGGATGATGGATGGATGGATGGATGATGGATGGATGGATGGATGATGGATGGATGGATGATGGATGGATGGATGATGGATGGATGGATGGATGGATGGATGGATGATGGATGGATGGATGATGGATGGATGGATGGATGATGGATGGATGGATGATGGATGGATGGATGATGGATGGATGGATGATGGATGATGGATGGATGGATGGATGGATGATGGATGGATGGATGATGGATGGATGGATGATGGATGGATGGATGGATGATGGATGGATGGATGATGGATGGATGGATGATGGATGATGGATGGATGGATGATGGATGGATGGATGGATGGATGATGGATGGATGGATGATGGATGGATGGATGGATGATGGATGGATGGATGGATGGATGGATGGATGATGGATGGATGGATGGATGATGGATGGATGGATGGATGGATGGATGGATGGATGGATGATGGATGGATGGATGGATGGATGATGGATGATGGATGGATGGATGATGGATGATGGATGGATGGATGATGGATGGATGGATGGATGGATGATGGATGGATGGATGATGGATGGATGGATGATGGATGGATGGATGGATGGATGATGGATGGATGGATGATGGATGGATGGATGATGGATGATGGATGATGGATGGATGATGGATGGATGGGATTCCTCTATAATTCCAATAATTTACACAAACAGTTCATTTATAACAGATTTTGTTTTCCAATCCAGCTACACCTGCCAGGAATGAACACTTCCTGAAACAACCAGCCCTGAGTGAATTTGTTGCCAACACCAAAGCCTGCGGGTCAGACTGGAGACCTGGAACTATTATTTACAGTAAAGAAACACGGCACTGCAAGGCTGCGGCACTGAAGCAAACAGAAAGCCACATGTTGACCCGAAAGAAATCTGTGAAAGTGAGAATTAAGTGTGGGTAACTTTTTCTCTTTCTGGTTGTCAAAACAGAACTAAGGAGTCCCGACAAGGGAGATCAGATGAAGGTTAATTTAAAACTGTAACACGATTAGAAAAGTTTTACTCAAAGGAAGTCTGCATTTTTTAAAGCCAAAACATTTCCATCAAGACTGCCCACTTACATTTAATCTGTGCCCTTAATCTGGTCCTGGAGGTAAACAGCTCCTAACATCAGAATCATAACAATAACCCCACTTTTACAGCTTCTTCAGCAAAACAGTTGACAGAAAAGAGCTTCCAAGAAAATGGCATGGAGGTGGTGCAGAGGAACCTTTCTTTCCATCTCATAGAAAGAATAAAGAATGTCAGAAGGAGCCAGCATGCACTATTGAGCGAATAAAAAGAAAATAGGAGATGGTGGTAATCCTTTACAGTATTTTTCATGTTAAAACATTTTCACAGGGCGGCCTCGCTCTGGCGAGGCATTTGTTATGCACAAAAAGCAGCAAGTCACTGCCTTATTCTTGTAACACTGTGATCCTCTTCAGAAGATTTCATTTATGAGAATCCTTTATCAGCATTCCTTGGCTTTGAACCGTCCAACCAACTGGGACTCTGTTGCTTTCTGTGACAAAAGTAGAGCCAAAAAATAACAACAGCACTGGGACAAATGATAAGAGGCAGTTTTTGCTCAGTGCAGAAAATTGTCAGAATTTGAACAAATTTTATCACTTGGGTTTAGTGCAGAAATACTTTGAGGAGAAGACCTGGATTAGTAGACAAAGAACAACTATTGAAAATAGCATGTAACAACTTTAATGATTAGGAATTGTAAACCCAGAATATATAACCCTAACTTCACTAAAAATTGCACATGTGATCCAAGAACTGAATATTGGAAAGAAATATACATATATAAAACTGTCCAAATGACAAGCATGGTGCTGGCAGCATAATGCTGAGGGCTTGTTTCACCACCAGTATTGCTGGTGGACCACACAAAGTGGACATAGTAATAATGAAAGCAGACTAAAGTGGAGTCCTGGGATTCAGGGACATCAGGGACCACAGTCACCCATGAAGAACTAAAGTCTGCATATACATAATCTAAAAACACTTCTGAATGTCTATTGTAAAAGTTAACACATCAAATGCGCATTAATACACACAGTGGAAACCATCTTGGCACTAGATGCCAAGGGAACATTCATGTCATTCCTGGGTCGGACAATTTGCAAACGCAAGTCAGGAGTGTTAAGAAGCATTGTATGTATTTCAAACTCCCATGCTGCATTTTCTTTAGAAATATTTTAAATATGAAACAAATCTGCAAATACCAAACCACAAAGATGCTCAGCTCCATTTGTTCCTGTAAATTATTATTCTTTATCTCAAGAAGATTATTGGAACTGGGACACAGTTGGTTATTCCAACGCAGAATGATTTCAAATACACATCAACACTGACTTTTGTGATAAAGTATTAAGTTATAGAAATGTCATCCTTAGAAAAGTCCTTCAAAAGGGCATGTCTCTGGAATAGCAAAATAACAAGTGCAATGTGAAGTCCAAGAAGATTCTTAAATTTGAACAACTCTATAAAATCTGCATGAAACCAAAACAAAATGCTGAAGATTTGGTCACACAAGCTGCATTTTGAAATCAATCTGCCACATGGTGCACATCACAAGATGATCCGAGACACAAAGCCTCTGAGGGCGTGTGCCGACACAAGGGTTTAGGGCTTTGGAGCAGGTTGTGGTGATAAGAGCGAAGTGAGGATCATTGGAGGAAGCGGGATTTCCCAATGTTCAGCCGAGGCTGGGGCTCATGAGGCTAAAGCTTCCTCCTGGTCTTATCAGGAGCGGCCACCTAAGCCTGCGTTTGTGTGCGTGCGTTAGTCCGTTTGCGTGCACAGGAGAGGCCAGGACATGTCAGTTCGACACGCAGCGCAGAGAGAGTGAGAGGGATTAGACCAACATGCATAATCCAGCCGGCCTTTGGGAGGAGGGTCTGCACACACCCCTCTGCTGGGGGAGATAACACAGAGGGGGAGGGAGGATGTCCTGTATTCAGAGACAATAAATCTGAATTTATAGTCTTTATTTATTTCTTGCTCTCCGTTTGAGGTCATGAAAGTGAAACTGCAGTTCTCAAAAGCAAGACGTCATCATAGTGACAAGATGTTGTCATGTTTATGAAAAATGTTCAACTCCAGGAAGGCTTTCACAGAAGCTACAAGTCGGGTTTATTTAGCTGTTCCAAGCCCAGAGTGGAAACATGCTTTGGATTATTGTCATGTTGAAACACTAAACTGTGTTCATGTTTCAAAACATCTGACTCCAACTACAATCATCAGATGAAGTGAGATTTGTTGGGATGTTCAGAAACTACTCAAGAATCAACACAAACAGCTGAAACTCCACTAACACCGTCCACAGAGTGATTTTTTGTGTCAACATAAAGTTTGACTAAAACTTGCTGCTGCCCACATGGACAAACCAAATAAAACCCAAAGAAATGTTTCATGTTTAGAGGATACAAATTCTGAGATGTTTGACAAAATGACCAAGTAGGTTTGAAAGAGTTTTACCAACTGTTGGGTCAGTGTTGTACACTGTTGTTTTGTTGATAGTGATGGTTGGTAAATAGTTGTTTTTGTGGATCTTTTAAAAATTTTATCTACGCTACACACACCAAACAAAAAAAAAAAAACGTTAATATATTTATCACTTTATTTAGACTAAATCTATTTGGATAATAATTTTGACATTTTTGTCTACTGTAAAAAGTCAAAAATATAATCTACTAATGCAAAAATGTTTTACATTCTTAATAAATGCTCAGTCCCAAGCATTTAATTTAACATCAGACTTTCTGAGTATTACTTTCATGCAGCAGGATTTAAATGGTTAAATAAATAATGAGTTTGTTTCATTTTAAGCATCCATATTTCACTAATTATCTGAATAAATCTGCACCAGATTTCTTCTCATATTTCTAACAATCAGAGCCCTCGTTGTTTATTCATGTGTAGCTCATATTTACAGAAGATAAATCCTACAGATTCCCAGTGGTGTTCCACATTCGCGCCGTCTAGAGATACAGATGATCCCTCTGTCGTCTCTCCCCTCATCTCCTCCAGTATTCCTTTCTCTCAAAAACTCTTATCACACAAAACAGTGTTGACTTAGCAGGAGAGACGCATGTAACCGAAGCCAGTTCACAACCAGCTAATACAAAGTCAAGGGGGAGGCATTCTTGCACACTTGAGGGAAAGGATAAGCTGTGAACTCTGGCTTCTGACATTTGAAGGAACAAAGATTGTCTCTCTCAATATAACAAGGAAAATTTTCACCAAGCAACAGTAGCTCACAAATCTCAAATGTGACCTTTCACCCATGGAAACTTGCTTTTCTTCAGGTCAATAGAAAATGTCCTTTTTGGACTTTTAGAATATTTTTTTTCCACCCTTCAAAGTCTTGTCAGTATGTTACAGCTGGTCATTCAGGTCAGAAATAATCCCAGACCATCACACTACCACTGCCGTGTTTATCTGCTGGTAGTCTTTTTGATTAGTCCGCCAAGATTTACACATTCCCAAAATGGCCCTTTTGCTTTCCCAGTCCACTAAATATTTTCTCGAGCCTTATCAAAATTTTTCAGGGGAAACTGTTCCTGTTGTTGTTCCATGTCTACATCTGTCAATAATGCTTCAAAAGCCTCAGAAATAGTTTTGTAACCCTTTCCAGAATGACAGATTTCTTTAGCCTGAGGCATGATGTGTTAATTTTTGAGATATTTTAGCCGTCTTCAGGCTGTGAGCCGGGTTCAGTTTGAATAACGTTCAAATTATACAGACGAGGCAGTAATCCAGAAAGTGAAATTGAACCACATGAACTTGTGGTGAATCACAGGTAGATTGTAAATGAAGGGGAAAGAGGAACATTGTGTTTTCCACACACTGACATCAGCGTTTGGGTAGCCCGTCTTTCTGGATAAAAGGAAATCATAAAGTTTTTGTTTATATACTTTGGGTTAACTTTGGTATTCAAATTTGGTCAAAAAAGTACAAACAACATAAATGTGCAAGAAGGTAAATAATAGGGAGGTACGCTGGGAGAGTTAGTGGCATTGGAGCAAGAAATTTTTGAAAATCCTTGCCTGTGTTTTTTTTTAATAAGGATTAAATGTTCTCCCAATGCGTGTGTGAGTTCTCTCCAGGTACTCCAGCTTGTTTGTTTTGTATGTGTCTGTGTTTCCCTGTCATAGACTGAGTCCTGTTTGGGGTGTATCATCCTTTTTGTGCAATGAATACTGGAGATAGACTCTAGTCCCCTCCAATCATGAAAGGATAAATTGATAAGCAGAGTATATCAATTTTACACAATGATATTAAATTCCATAATTATTAATAAAGCTTATAAAAAAAATCTTAACTTCACTTTACTGTCCACCGAAAAAGATTAGAAGGTGGCAAAACGAGTTGAGAGACGAGGAAAGAAAAAGAAAGTGAAGATAGTTTGTTGTGATCGATGCAGCCTCTGCTACCTACAAGGCTCGTCTGATTGGCCAGCAGGGTGTTTCCATGGGAGCAGTGGTAGTGACAACTGAACAAAAGGCTTCCATTAGAGGTCCTGTCCCCTTCGCTCCACAGCTATTAAGACCCTGTCTGTGGGACACCTAATGCTCCTGACAGATGGAGAGGAGCAGGAGGCAACGGGGAGCGCTTTAAACCGGAGAGGCCGATTCCATACACAGCTGCAGCGCAGCAGAATGTCAAAACATTGTAATATCAATGCTGCGTTATGCTTCCGTTTTTTTCACACCACCTGGAGACATTCAAGACTTTAATTCTGGAGATTTCATGAAAGTTTTAGAACTCAAAAGAAAGAAAAAAAAAACTAACACAGTGCAAGCATTTCTTGACCAACTGAGAACAAAGCCTTCTAAAGGCAAGGAGCTTTTTAGTCAGAAGAAAACTCACAATTAAGGCAGTGGGCAGAGAAAAAAAAACAGTGAAGCTTTTGGTTAGGTTGCAAGAATGTGGAGTGAAAGAAAACTGTTGCTTATGACAGAAATTCCTGTCTTATCAATAAGCCTCACAACACTGACTACAAACTGCGTTCAGCTAACGTTTCATAAGAGCCATTCCATGAGTTGGAATAACAGCAGACAAAAAAAATTAAAAATACTCTTATAAAGATTACAGCAGCATAAACAGCTTCTAATATTCACATAATCTCACTTTTACATTATTCATGAGATCACAGGACACTGACAGCACAATATGTCTGCCTCACGGTTACACACCCTTCCTTTGCATGTAAAGTAGAACATTCTTTATACAGTTATGGGAATAAACTAAGCAGACGATTCCTGCTTCCACAGGATTTAATCAGTGAAGTAGTAGTCAGGTGTGGCTAATCAGATGGAACAGCAGCAGCAATGACCTTAGAGAAGCAGTTGTTGCTGTCCATTGATCTGGGAAGGGTTTAAAGGCCATTTTCATTCACATCAAACTCAGACCATGCAATGCTTAGGGGAAATTGCAAATTTTATTTTAGACTGAACAAGTAAAGCAAGGACACCCAACCAGCTAACCAGCTAACCAGTGGCTATTTCTCTTAATGAAGTACAATTTTATTTACTTTCACTCATATAATAAAATCCAACTAAAGTAACAATACATGGAGAAAAACCAACAAACAAAATAAAACAAAAGCAGCAGAATAAGCAATGTAGAACATTATATAAAAACAGTGAGCTCCAGCTATGTGCAGGTTATGATTTGAGGAAGAAAGAAAGAAAGAAAGAAGCTGGCATTAAAAAGTGGAACAAGCACAGAAGATAATGAGGGCTTATGAGAGTTCAGGACTGGAACGGCCTGAGAATATTTACTATTTGAGAGTCATTTGAATCTGGATCCAATACTCTGTAAGCTGACAGTAGGGGGCAGTAAATGGTAATTAGCGGGGTGAGACAGGCATTAAATGTGCCAACAATATTAATAAGCTCTCTGCAATTTCATTTTGATGACCTTTTATTGCAGACTTGTCATCAGCTGTACAACTGCCAAACCAAACTCCCTATGAAGCAAAAACACATTCACATTCAATCCTACATAAAAGCGATGGATTCCAACGTTTTAAACCTCAAATTGCCTTGGAGAGCTTGTTCACACTGAATCTGATGTGTTCTTCCAGCTGTTGCTTAGAGAAACTCTTCTCTCTGAAAGAACACAGTAGCATGACTCATCAGAGTAAACAAGAGTAGAATCTGAATGAAGCAAATGAATCTGGAACAGTGTCCTTCAAGCAGATTACACAGGAAAAGAAACGTATGGCCCAGAGCTAAAATATCTCATCCTAACTGTCAGATACGATGTGATGATGTAGCGTGTTCAGCGACTGAGTCAACCATGAGCTCCTCAATTACATTTCAGCAGCGACAGCCATCTTGGATGGGTTATAAAGCCACCTTCAAAACCATCTGAACAGCACCAAACGTCCCAGAAGTGTGAGCTGGAAAATAAATTCAATAAATTGCGACAGACACGTGATCAATATCAATAGATATTTCACTGAACTCCAATCTAGAACCGCACAGCATTCTGGGGGATGTAGGCAGAAAGACATTAGCAACTCAACCACTCACTGCCATCTAAGCAAGGCTGGTGGCATCAACGTACTCCTTCGCTCTTTGGTTACCTAGCAACTCACGCATTATTTAGTTACCTGGCAACAACCTCTTGAGTAACTCGCTCAGGAGCAGTTTCAGGTTTTGCCTTATAAATGATTACAAATAAAAAGCAATGTAGTGAAATGAAAACTGAGGATAAAAGAGGAAACATCATGCCACTGTTTGGCAGTATTTCTGATATTTAAAACAAAAAACTAATCAATAATTATCAATATGGAATGATATGAAGCGCTTGTATAGTTTAAGGTGTTTTTCAGCCGCATTGTCCAGCCCTACTGTCAGCATGGTTTTTGGGGGGGAAGATGCAGCGGAAGCAGAAATGTTTGCAGCTCAAGAACTTGGACAAATATGGAACAGAGTAGGTGGAAAAAATACAAATGAAAGATGTTGCAAACCTCATCTTAGTTAAAATGTCAGGAAACCTCAAAAAACTCAATCAACATTGTTAAGACGAGTTAGCAAAAATCACTGAGACTGAAAACTAACCACAGCAATGAAATCATGGGATTTACTCAAGTTTCCCCAAGAATGCAGTCTGCAGGTACTGACAGCACAGGTCACATGCACCTTCGTTGTTTATGAGGTCATACGTATCCTTCACACTGCTGAAAAAGCCTCTACATAATGAATAGAACAGGATCAATGTAAAGTGTCTAAACGCGTGATCAAATGTGTCAATCACAGCCCGAAGCAACAACAGGACTCTTAATGTTCCTGTCTGAGCCTGTGGAAGGAGAGGAAGTCCTTAAGAGCAGAACATGTCCAAACAGGCTGAGAGATGTTCCACCAGAACAAAAACTGCACAGCAAGAGACGAATGAATGTACAAGAGAGTTCATCCATATGGAGCAATGACAGGGCAAAGATGGCAGCCGCTATCCAGTTTTAGATAACATGGCAGGACATTATTTTAGCTGAAGGGTCGGCCGTTCAACCCTTCACTTCAATTGTTCACAAGTTGAAGAATCTTCAGGAAAGGTTCTGAATACCACATTGTCTCCACAGTGTTCTTCAGTCCTACAATTTGTCTCTTTGAATAAAAGGGATGTGAATAAATGTCCTCTGATCTTTTGATTTTTGTGAAAGTGGGTGGGCGGTACGAGGAGTCTGTGCCTAAAAATGGGAATGTTCACTTGGTTTGACGAAGTGTACGTCCACGACTGTCAGAGGCATGAATACAGATTGACGTGCAACTTTAGTGAGCCTCCAAAGTAGAAGCGCAGCACCTTACTGACCACATTCATGCACAGAAGGCTAAGTCAAAGTTCGCAAGTTGGCACAGCGGGCAACGCCACAGGTTGGAAACAACAACAGAGCTCCACTGAGGTGAAAGATGCTTCTTTGTGTCCAGTATGACCGATGGCTGGCAGAGAAGTGAGGAAGCTGGAAAGTGTGAAATGAGCCAGGGGTATGAGGGAAGAGGGGTGAGACACCCAGTCTGCCTTCATCTATCAGACTGATGGAGTGGTGTGACATACTATGGACACAGTATGCATGTCTACAGGACAATTCCCTTCTGGCCTTCTAACAGCAAGCTTGCGTTTCCCGAACTTGTAGGGTTTGCCTGCTGTGTCAGAAAGTCACTAATTATTATTTTATAACCCAAGAGGATCTTACTGTATGATAAATTTGAGAAAAGATTACCAGCTATCATTCTGTAGGTGATATTTACACTGCAAAAAATACTTTTATTTAAAAAAACAATTATTCTAACATCTGCAAAATTATTACAATTAACATTATGCTCTGTATACCAATATTTATTATTAAATCATAACTTTTAAATCATTATTGCAGAGAATATTACCCACTTTACCCCACATTTTACCCTTTACTGAGTAACAAGTATAATACACAATATAGTCAAAAATTATGAAGCAACAATAAACTTTACATTTTGTCAAATGTCTTCAAAATCATGTGCTGATAATATGTTGATAAATATTTACACTACTCAAAGGCAACTCTAAACAGGTGGGAATTAAGCCCTATATTCTATATATTAATATTTAATATCACAATTTGCTTTAACATGGGTTCTTAAGGAGAAAATAAGTGTTTTTCTTATATCATGGTTTTTAAGGAGAAATTTGACAAATTTTAGATACTGTAGGTAGAAGCAGAGCTTTAAAAAAAACAAAATAAAAAACTTTCCGTTTAGAGGATTTCAACAACTGTAGAAGAAAATCCTAAAAGTGGCAACTGACACTTTTATCCAGCAGCGACATCCTAAATGAGTCCTTCAACATACAGTCCAAAAAATATGTATCTGATGGATTAATGTATTCAATTTCTTGCATGCATATGAGATGCAGTTTGGCAACAACAATTTGTGACCTGACAAAACACTCCCACCCACTGATCACACTGCCGAGGGGAAAAAAGAGGTGTGAGGAGAATCACCAGAGGGATTTCAAGGTGTGGAACTGAGAGCCATATCATTGCCATGGCATGAAGATTGGAAATAAGGTTGATTCGGGTGACGAAGAGGTCAGTGGGTGCCCTGCGTCACCACGGTTACAATACTGGACTCAGACTGAGCTCCGCCACTCGAGGAACGCTTCAATTATAGGCTGGGTGGTGAAAAAAGGCTTCTTTCATGTGAGCCATGAGCAAAGGCAGCGAAATGAGAAACAGAGAAAGGCACTCTTTGTTTTAAAGAATCAAACTTCATTTGAAGGAAACTTTTAGCATAGTTCTGCAAAAAGCGTAAAACAAACAAATCCCCCACCAAACTAAGTAAACAAGGAAATAAATCAAAACAGTTTTACTGCACGAAGAATCGAGAAAACAGAGTTATAAACATATATAAGCCAAAGAAAATTTCAGAAAAAAAGTTCTAGAAACCTATAAATAAAAATAGGAAAAACACATAAATTGCCCTGTTTCACATCATCACATGAAACATTTTTGAGAATCAGGCTTTTTTAAAATTAATTTACTTTTGACACACTTAGGCCTGATAACAACCAGACATGTACAACAAAAGAAAATTAAACCATAATGTAGACGAAAACATCTCAAAAACTAAAGCATAATGGCCCAATTTAAAGGAACTCAAGAACAGATGAGATACAAACTAACTGACATCCAACAGAGTGGAAAGGATTCAAATGATTTTGAAGGTTTTGTGACTCTGGGTGACAGCGTCAAGAGATGTTATCCAGAAATGGAAAAAGACGTGGAACAGCGTTAAACTTTCCCAGCAGTGACCGACTGGTCAAAATTACACTTCAAGCATAGTGGGTGACTCATGTAGGACGCCACACAAGAACCCAGAACAACATCTAATGCAGCTCAGGCATCACTCCCCTCAGCTAAGACCAAGTCTGACTCAATATGAGCGGCCAGAAATGGCATCTGCTTAACATTCACAAGAACAATACAAAAAGAAGAGAAATTACTTTTTCACAAGTTATTAAAAACAACTACACAGCTATGGAAAACCATTTAATGGACTAAAAGTTGAACTGGAAGGTGCAAGCTGTGTTACATCTATCTTAAGACAGCATTTCAGAAAAGGTATGTCAAAGCTACACGGTGGTGGTAGTGTCATGATCAGGGCCAGTTGGATTTTTTATTAACCGAATGATACAACAAGCAGGTCATTCATGGTTAAAAGCCCTTTAAGACGGGAGTAAACCAAAATTCCTTCACAGTGATGGAAGTTATTGTCTTTGGGTTGTCTAGGTTTGGACAGGTGAAACATTCAACTGTGGAAAAAAAAAAAACAGAATCAAAAGAATGGACAGATGGTTATTTAGCTTGCTTTTAAAAGAAATGAATTCCTACTAGTATGATAATGAAAGAGTGAAATCTTGTGTATTTCCTTCAACGTTCAGCCCCCGTAGCGCACATACAGTCATCAGTCAGTTCAAAAATAATGAAGTCGTGGGTGAGGGGAATGTGAGAAAATAAAAGCCAAGTGTTACTAGCCTTTATTACTGCCAACATGCATGCAGTTAGACGGGGAAAAAATGTGTGGGGGTGTGTCGTTTTCAGGAACTGGATGAAGGCCTTTTGGATTTTAAGAAGCGACAGTAGCAGTCAGACTTTTGTGCTCCATACGCACAGAGAAAGGCTGGATGTGTAGGAGGGTCCGTTCCAAGGTGGGAGGAAGTTATTCTGGGGCAAGATTATGTCACTTTGAATCTACCCGCCAGCAGCACGGCTTCAAAAGGACTCATGTCTTATTAATATCCTCTCTGAAGGGACACAGTAGCACGAAGAAGTGACCAAAGACATTATTTGTGCACTCAACACTGTGTGAGCGACATCAGTGACTGTCCTCCTGTGTCTGTTGGTGACGGATCAAAATGTGGGGCAGAAATCCAGAAAACAATTAATTGGGTTCTCTTTGTGCTGCAACCATGCATGATGTCCAAAGCTGCAGAAAGTAGAGGGCTTGTCGGCATAAAAGCGCGTCACATCAAACCGGGGCGACGACAGCGCCGTGTCACATCGGACGGAGGGGAAGAGCTGGTGCCAGTTAACCTTTGAGGACGGCCAGAAGCCTTCGCCAACACTGGCAAGTCTTGGAAGGGCGTCGCTCTTCCAAGTCCCTGTCCCATCCCCCATCACTCCCTTTCTGTTCAGTCATCACCCCCTCTCTTCCTGCCTCTCGCTGAATATTTTCACATTCCCCGCCTATGAACCACAGCTAACAGCCTGTATGTGTGATGTGAAGGAAGCTGCGGGCGATTCTCGTCAGCCAACGTGAAAAAGATAGAATAATGCATGCTGATGAGGGCGAGTGGCTTTTAAAGTTCGGTGGCCACCGCGGTACGGCTCCGCGGCGGTGAATAATTCCCTCACATGAGGCCAGGCTAATGTTTCCACTGGTGGCAGCGCGCCACTCGGGAACGCCATGGCATTCTGTTGATGCCACTTTTGAACTCAGATGTTGATCTTCCCATACAAAGGCAAACGACAATTATTATCAAAAGTTCAGTTGATTATTTGGTCACTTACCAAAACCGTAACCCAACTCATTTGGGAGTTTTAACATAACTCACAGCAGGTGCACCTCAATAAATTGCAATATTTAAAAGTTTTAAGAAATGTTCAAATTTATTGAAGCAAACGTTTTCCTACAAGATATGACAGCTTTATTGTTTGAGATTCAATCTACGCAAAGATTTTAATCAAGAAAGTAGCGGAACAGGACAAAGAAACGCCTCCACTTTCAAAAACACAAATCTTCAAAAATCTGAAAGGAAAAGAAACTAAACAGGCCACCAGATGATTCAGTTCCTCAGCTGTGCAATTAAAAAGCTGAAGGTGTGACTTGTTCACACTTTTGATTTCCAAAAATTAAATGAAAATAAAGGTGACATGTTTTCCTGCTATGACCCTGACAACTTTTAATTATGCTTTAGCGTGTCTTATTTACTGCAGAGCTGTTTTCTCACCCTGCCAGAAGGTTGCTCCTGTCCCCATGTGTCAGTTTCAAGATGTTGTGCTGCAGTTGTTAAAGGCTGATGAGACACCATATTGATGGCGCACATTTTAATTTGTATGTCAATCATGACAAATTTTCACAATAAGATCATTTTTACAGCCTGAATTTGTGTTTTATACTGACTTTTACAATCTTTTTGACATCTCCTCATTTGCTCCACCATTTAAAGAATGCTTTTAAAAACAACATTTGCATGAACATGCCAGAGGTATTGCAGGGAAGAAAGAGGCATCATTCTCTTCCCCTTCCTTAAAACTGAAATTCCAGTTGGCAGCTTGTCACCTTGACAAAGTGGAGGAGATTGAGCGTGAGTTGAAAATGTGTAACATGGTCAGAGAGCATCGCAAGTGTAGCAGGACTGCCGTGAGCAGGGCATCTCTGTAAAAGGCGACCAATTTTAAGGGTAGTTATAGTGAGGAGTGGATTCATCGAGGTGCAATATTTGTTTTTAGCCATGGTTCTGCAAAAAAACCTGAAATATTCCTACAGTACAACACCATCCCTATGATATTTGATTTCTCTAATAGTCATTTTATCCTCTTCCAGTAACCAGAAAGTCAGCTGGCAGAAAAGGATAATGATAAAAAATATCTGCACTGTTTTATCAGTTTCTGGTCAGGTACAGATCGCTGAGCCACAGGTAATACATCCCACAACAGCAGGGGGAGCCCAAGAGCACAAGAGGATTCCAGTGCTGCTTGAGAAGGAAATTATCCCCAAAGATATATTAAAAATCCTTTTAGAAATATACTAAAAACAAACAAAAACGGAAATGTGAAACATATAAGATACTTAATATAAATAAAATAATATATATAAAATATTTATAAATTAAATAAAAATGTACTTTGAAAAAAATGTATAAATATATTTGAAGACCTGTAAACCTTCACAAAAATTAGAATATACCTATAAAATAAATAATTCTGAGCTTTTTATAGGATTTACTCTTTTATTAATTATTTGTTGGAAAAATAAAGAGCTGCACATAAATGACATGCTGCACTACACACTGGAAAATAAGTTTTGAGAAAACATGAAAGCCAAAGTGTTAATAGAACATGAATCCAACATAAAATAAAAAAATTCTCCCTCTACATTATAAATCAGATGAGGAAAGTGATAAAACTTTACAATTATATGCCAATTGTTAAGAAATAGTACCCTACGTCATATTACTGCTACCTGAGCACATTTTTCTCAGCTGGAAAACATGCTCTGATGTATCTCCATCATCACAAATCTGGCAACAAAAGTGTCCAAAGACTGATCTTCAATAAATTTTTTTAGATATTTTACATTTTAAGAAGCTTCTCTCATCATTATTTATAGAGAAAACTGAAGCACTACATATCAGACATGAGCTTCGCTTTAGTTTTAACACATCTAGCAGTGCTGCTTCCAATAAAAACCTCCTCAGCCCTGTGTGAAAACACTTTATGTCCTCCGACAGAAACAACCAGGTCTATCAGATGTAGCGACAGACGTTTCGCTTCCAGGCAGCGGCTGTCAGACTGCCATTCCTGCTGCTGGGTGCCAGACACGTGCTTTCCACGCCTGCCTCCTTCACCCAAATGAGAAACAAACTCACACTAAACGGGACCACGTGTTGTGGAGCATGAATTGGATAATCTAAGGCAGACACAACAAACTTAATCCTTCACAGTGATTGAAACAAAGAGGATAAAAGCTCAAAAAACTGTTAAATGGGATTTTTCCCCCCCCTTACTTTGTACACAAAAGAAAGTCAGAGCTCAGCAATGGAAACTGTCCTCTCCACAGAGATGGCTGTGTGCGATAGGGCGTGTTTCGACTGCAGGCCACCCATCCCCTCTAACTGGAAACACTTTTGTGAAGGAATCCCTTTTTGTGCACGCAGACATCTGAAGGGAGAAGCCCCAACACAAGTGACACATCACAGCCTGAGACAGCTCACTGTGTGGAACAGACAGAGGCTCATTATGGGGTCTCCGTTCGGCATGTCTCACCAGGGAGGCTTGGAGGAGGCTGGGGGAGGGGACAGGACGCAGAAAAGGGGATCCACCATCAAGGTTTCTTTCTTTGTTGGATTTGGAAGAAGATGAAGATTTAAAAGCCTTGATTCCAGGAATAAGAGAAAGCTTTAGTAATTATACTGATACTTCAAAAGGACAAAAAGCTTTTTTAACGAGACCTTCTCATAAAGTATCAGCCTTCCTTGTCTCGATGAACACATAACAGCCAGCACTTTTTCACAACGGCACCAAGAACAGATTTCCTCTCACTCTCTGTAAATGGCAAAAGAAATCAGTGACATTTTCTTTATTTTTGGCTCAGAAGCCTCCCAAACTCATATTTTTATTCTCTTTGAGAGTTTAATGTGTATTCTCCTAAAGTTTTGGCTGAGATGCCATCTGAACAGGAGGGGTTTTATGTTAAAAAGGCAAATATTTTTAAATCTTGGACAGCTTGTCATTGTCAAAGTCGGATAGCTCTGGGTGTGGTCCAACATTTTACTCAAGAAGACTAAAATGTGTGTTCCAATAACAGAGATGGAGTTATTGGGTCATCTGGTCCCAATCACTCAATGGCTGCAAACCCATTTTAGCTCTATGCAATTGCTGGTCCAATTGAAGCAAACAGTTCTGATATGAAAACCATCTAACCTAAAATCCACTCAGCAGTTAAAGACAAAACATAACCTGCAAAGTCTTCAAAATGTCTCTTCTAATACAGTAAACTATATTATTTTACATCAATTCTTACATTTGTAAGAGTTTTCTAGTATGGTTGTATAAACAAGAGTTTTTAGATATTCACAAAATGTATTTTTTTTTTTTATAATATCAAATAATATCAGTTGAAAGAAGTTTTTAGTCTTTCTTGTGAAACCTCAGAGGACTAAATGTCTTCTACAACACTCTCAGTCATCCTTCAGCTTATTTTTGTTTCCCTTTGGGTCGTAAAGTCTGGAAATCTTCCCTGAGTAACACAATGGTGTTTTTTCCTCATGAAAAAGTTTGTTTTTTCTTTGCCTTAGCACGTAAGCACTCAGAAAGCTGATTCACAGCCCAAGTCCTAGTGGTTTTCATCCTGCAACGACACAGGCGGGATTTTAAAAAAGGCTTTCAAACCATGAAAATCCATTAAAGTGTCAGTGCTGTTGCAAAGTGCTATCTTACGTGTCTAATTTTATTACTAATCCATGCTTTTTTACCCATGAAATCAGTGCCATTCCTGCGGGACACAACTGACTGCCAATTGCTGGAATCATTTAAGAAAATCAATGTGACACAAATACTCAGACAATCTGAAGCTGGGACGCAGTTCTTCAACTTGATGTCATTACAATTTTTTATCAAGTCATCTCAACTCCCTTGAGTTTTACAGTGTGAAGAAAACGCTTTTAATTTGAGAGGGAAACTAAAAAATAAAAGATCTGATTGATTTATTGATTGATCTGTTCTGATTGACCCAGAAATGCTTAGGAAAATGACTTTCATTATTAAAACAATAAGAAACATTACATTTCATTACGTTACATTTGTCTCTTTTAAAATGTTTATATCTTTCTTTGGTGTTTTCTAGTTCTATATTTACATAAAAATGACATTTCGTTCTAGTTGTCGAATGAATTTTAATAGATATAGTTTGCCATCCTTTTGTGTGATTGTAGATTATTGATCAAATTCTTTCAATTATTTACTTTGCTTTACATTTGATTGGATAAAAAATGCATAATAAATAAAAACTGATCATAAATGATTGAGTTATTGGCATCTAACCAATTATATCTCCTTTCTGTTACCAACAAATGTTCCTCAAAATCTCAAATAAAAAAACACAGACCGAGCAAAATCGAGCCAATCTCCACCATAAAAATGTTCCTGGTGTCAGGAATGCCTCTCACATGTGGAATAATTAAGTTTGACAGTTTGGTTTTATTATTGATGCGGCGGTTCATTCTTCAGAGGACAGGTGAGACCCGTCTGTCACTTAGACAGCAACCCGAGTCAAAACAACCTGGAGTGAACAGGACAGCCACAAACAGCTTCTCACAAAGGCGACACCGTGACACACAGAAAGAGAAGAACGCTGCTCAGGTGTGTTCACATCCACCAACAACGGCACCCTCCTGAGCACAAACACAATGAGACAATGACACACTCAATAACCCAGAATCTGGGGAAGGTGGAGGAATCTGACGGAGAGGGTTTGTCGTCTTTGTGGAGGTTAGAGGCTTTCTGGATCCAAGGTTGCGACCAGTCCATTTACTCAGCCTCTAAAGAACAGCCACAGCGTCACGACAAACGCCGACATACTTCTAATTTAGTGTTACATCAGTGGATTTCTAGTCTAATGGACTTTTTCCATCTCTGCGTGAGCTCAGCGCTCACCATGCATTTTCTCACATGGTGCAAGACGGGTGTTGTCTTGTTTCTGGTTTAATGTGGATCCTTTAGCTACCAAGAAGGGTTACCTTGAAAAGCACTTAGAATGATGTCATCTACAACGGAGGTTGCCAGTATAAGTTGTGTTGCTTTCCTTCATGTCAGGAAGGTGGAATTTTATTGAAAAGCTAAGTTTTATTTCAATTGCTGATGTGAAATATCTAGATTTACTACAGAGATTACATGTACAAGTATAGAGAGTACCAATTGGTACTTTTCCAAGTTGGTATAACAATACCAACTTTTTATTGGTATTATTATACCAATAAAAAGTTTAGTGGAAGGAAAAAAGGTAGCAGAGAAAGTTGTGAAACAACAAGTCTTGAAAATATTAAGAAGTTCCTCTGAATTCCTTTCACAAGGTTGATGGTGCTTCTGGTAGCAACCACACAGATAAATCTTAAACATGAGCTACAACTGTCACATCCCTTGTGTTAAGCCACTTCCTAACTAGAAATGCAATTTAAATCGTACCAGAATGAAGCGGAAGACGAGGACTTAACTGTTCCAAAATGACATTATATTTTCTACAGAATGATCAGGAAGTCATTTGTAAACATTCAAATATTTTACAATAACTTCATGTTGCTACTCTGCTCCTTCATCTGTGGCTTCCAACTATTATAATAGATTCAAATTGAATGCAGTCTGATTCAGCACCACTGGCTGCTTGCTTTGGAATAGTAAATCCAGAGATAATTTCCTAATGGTACGGCCATTTACAGAACAGAAAGGCAAAGAGCTATAACATTAATGTGTTTCTTATCGTTGTTGTCCCAAGGGGGCACCCACAGACAGAAAAAAGGTTGTCATAAAATTGATTTAATCTGGTTATCTACCAGTCTTATGTCAGATGTGGATGTTTGTACCACACCAGGAGGAGGACTGCTTTTCCATTCTCTTGTGTGGAGACGGCGACAATGCATTTTATTCTCCATAAGATTTCATTTCATAAACTGGTACATTACCCTAATGCAGGCTTTGCACTGAGGAAGGAATATTAGAGGTGTGCTTGGTTCACGAGTTGAATAAAAACAGCAGGGAGAAATGAAAGCAATGCAAACTCTTTTCCAGTTCACTGGGCTACAAGGCACTGCAATCACTTTCCCCCAAACACACCCATCTTGTTTTCATCATTATCCCTTTCTCTGTCATGTATGCATTTCTTCTTCCTACCAGCAAAATGTAAAAGGATTTGGTGGGTTTTGTTTGTTTTATTCTTTTTCTGATCAGGTAGTTTCCAGACAATAGAAAACTGGGTTTGTCAAATTGGAACAAGCCAGAGCTAACATGACTGAGGTAGGCATATGAAAGCAGACCACCCTTCACGTTTTGACTCTGGGCTGTGCAAGTAATACTTCCTCGATTGTTTATTCATTGCATCCTGGGCTGCTGACAATAGCAGAAAAGGATGGAGAGAAAGAGCAAAGGTAGAAATACGAGTTCTTTTTTTTTTTGCTTGATGACATTTATGTTGTTTCAAGAAACATGCAGTTGTGAACCCAGAAAGGTTGGCTTAGAATTGTGTTATTTTCACCACGGTATCTGAATATGATGTTTTACTTGTGGCTGTACCCATAACTGAATCAGGTTAATAAGCATATATTTTTCTTTCTATTTCTTTTTTAAATATGGATGGTTTTCCAAAAGAACAAAATATGAAAACAAAAAAGGGCCATTCAGCATCTACTTTGCAAACCCACGTTTAGAGATTCAAGTATTCTTGGAATCTCTGAAAGTGATTACAAATTGGGTAACGTTTGGCCATTCATCATTGCCAAACAGCTGATACCAGTAATAATGCCCCGTAAGCGTGTAGTTCAGATGCAGCTGGACTAGTTATGAGAACATTTTGAGTCATTTTCAGTGTCTTTAGGAGAAAGAAGTCCACCTTTAGCCTGAGGCACAGCAACCATCATTTAAAATTTCATTTCTTCATCCATTTCAACACTTCCTACTTCTACTTCAAATCAATCTGTATCTGCTCCTTTTTCTTCAGTGTTTAAGTAACTTTATTAGCATGGAGATAAATAGTCCTAGTTTATCATCCCTATTTGGGGAAATAAAAACTATGAACTACAACAAAGCTACCATAAAGAGGGATTTTTCGAGAGCGTACATTTTCAGTCTGAAAGCAGGATTTTATGTCTTTCTTCTCAAAACTTGAATGTGACAATTGGTAGTAGCTAAACAGGAACACCCACTAGAAAGAAACAAACGCACCCACTATAACACTTTCATTCCATTGGCTGAGAGGTTGCCAAGCGATGCTACTTTTTTGTTCCAAGTGCAAGCAGAAAATTATTTGAAAGTGAGCAGGGAGGTTTGTAAGTGGAGATTTGATCCAAGCAGAGACCCGTTTTGAGCGTGAGGAGAAAGGTTTGAGAAAGCAGAGTGAATATTTGAAAGAGAGCAGAAGTTTCAAGTACAAGCATTGCAAGTTTTGAGAACAAAAGACATGTTATCCTCCTTTCAGAATGAAATTACCCCTTACTAGGAAAAAAAGGTGAAGGTTCAAAATATCCAGCACCCTTTTTTAACGCATCAGGCAATAAGAATATGTTAATGCAAAAATAATTTTAGCTTTGAAAACAGAGCCAAGTTTTCTTCAAAGCAATGCAAAAAAGTACAACAATAATAATACATGCAAAACAGGAATAATAATTAATCCAACAGAGAAGCTGAAGGTGACAACAGGCTTTCACACGGTCCGTAAGGTCAGCGTGAGAAATGCGCCACTTCGCTGCAGTAGTAATCTGTTGCAGACGACTAATTCATTCATGAGGCCGTTCTCCTTAGTGTTCATTTTCTCAAAGCAATAAGCCACTTTGTTGAGAAAGAGAAGCTGGGGTTTTTTGTTCAGATAATGCACCCCTGAGCTCCTATTAAAAGCTTATATGAATAACTTTGAGTACAAAAGCGACAATTAAAGGTTTTAGGGCTGCTCTGAAATGTGACTCTGCTTATTAAAAGTGGCCTGCACTGTAGCTTCTGGTGATTTCTAAATTATTAAAAAGGAGGTGATCTGACCATAAAAACTTGACTCTAATCCATAAAAATCCATTAGAGCTTTTGTTAGAAGTTAATTGCTACATTTGAGTAGTTGGGACTCTTCATCTTTTCCCATTTGAACAGCGTACTTGTCATTTGTTGGGGGTTTTCTTAAGCACAAAATCAGCAGTAGGGATGAGAAACACTTCTCTTTTAAATACCAACAGATAAACCAAAGGTTGATTTTGTTGTCAAAACCTAAACCTTTCCATTTATAATTCTGTTTCAGAGAACTGCTTTTAATGCTTCTGTAAAGCAAGACCAAATCAAATTATATGAACATTTAGAGTTTTGTTTCCTTTCAGTCTGAGAATCTGCATCATTCAAGGCTCTTTATTATTAACAGTTGCATAACAAAGCGGCCTCAATCAAAGGTCTGACCCTTTTAGCTGCCAAAGCAGCCATGTAATTGTTTACATAAACTGGTGTGAACTCTTTGTGGATGCATAGGAGTATGAAAGTCAATAAAGCAAGATATATTTTTATTTAGTTGTCCGTTAGAACATCTGCATTCACTAGAAATTAAATGAAAAAATCCCAGAAAGAATGAGATAAAAGAAAAAAATAGAACTGTGCTTGTCTGTTTTTAATGAAATGCAGCATTTCTTTTTTAAAGTCAAACTGCCTGATAAGTGGTTTTTGTGGAAGGTTCAGGCAGCATTTTTTACAGCAACGCTGCAGAGAGTCGAAGAGGAACAAAGTTCTAAACTGTTCTGTTAAAAATTAATAATGATTAATTTTTTAGGCACCTTCTGACATCTTGTTGCGTTCAGCTTACACCTACAATAAATAAATCTTCGCTTTGCTGGCTGGTTTCTTCCAGAGGGAACTGCATGTCTGATTAGTTTAGGAATACTTGAGAAACCTGCTGGTTGCAGCACCGGAGAGCTTCAGGGTTGTGAGAGGTCTGCAGTAATTGGAAGGTGTGAGAAATCGTTGTTCTCACACAGACTGACCGATTCCTGGGAAAAGGGTGCTTCAAAAGCAAACAGGAGGGTATGATGTGGACAGAGGTGCACGGCTGAGAAAATTATATCACTTCTAGAAGCAAAGACCTTTCAGAGCATTTTACTGCAAGCTCAGCAAACACAGATATATTCATATATAAAACCTTGTTTGGTATACAAGCCAACTAAATGGCTCAAAAGTCATTTGTACAAATGACTAGATTACAAACTTTTATAAGAGCATAATATTATACATGAGGGACGTTTCTGACACAAACAAATCTGTCTGCAATCAGTCTCCAGGCAGAAACAGAGCCAACGTTGTGTTCTCTACTTCTAACTCTATGTACAGTTAGTGTGTTAAAGGCAGCAGTTAAAACTGGGACTTCACTGTATTGATACAATTAGAGCTCTGTGTCAAAGTGCAAACTGAGATAATCAGTACAGTAGGTGCTTGGTGTTTTGTTCATTCATTAAAAGTATTAATGAGTTATTTCATTTTTACAATTCCAAAACCTTTAAGGAATATCTTACCATTAACAAACTAGCCAACTTGAAGGAGTCACAACCAGAAGCAGATCTAATGGAAGTTGCAAATATCCTGTAGACAGAGGAACTTTACCACGCTCGTGTGATTTCAGAATTTTTGCTTCACAACATCGAAGGATGGATAAATAAAGGGCTTTTCTTAGCGACATCTTTGGTTTACTCTGTCTGACCAACTAGTACCCACATTACTGCAGATGAGGCACCAATGCAATCAAAAATAGTCCTTCTCTTTTCTAGCATCAGTTGTGAAGAAGACATCAAAATGCTTGAACGTTTCTGCTTGAGGCAGAGACTGACCCCCAACCGTGAGCGTCCATTCAGCTTTTGTTCCGGTTGACAACAATCACCCCGGAGTCAGAGGAGCCGACTCTCAGACTCAGCTAAAAACTGATTCATGTAGCACCAAAGGTAATAACTTTATGACCACCATCAGAACCAGATCACCAGCATAAAGAAATCTGACTCTTAACTTACCACACCAGGTACCTTCCTCTAAAACCTTGAGATTCTTGTCTACAAGGGATAATGGATAAAAATACTGACACATATTAAAAGGTGTATCTTGAAAAATATATTCCTGTTCTGCTATATTGCACAACACTGATAATTAGTGCAGAGCCAAGTTCCCTCTGGAACTACCTTTCAATGATTCCTGTCTGCCTGCAACAGAGGTACGACCTCACCCTCCAGCCATTTACCCTTAAGAAATCCCCCAGAGACGGCGGTCAGGGAAGGTCTGCAACAAACTGGGGTGTGAAGGAGGAAAGGGCTCATTAATCCGATGCCTGAAGTGCCCCGACGTTAAAAATAAATGAAAAGTACACCCAGACAGGCCACCTGTGGGCTGGAAAGTCTGCTTGAAGGAACACGGACAGACATGCAATGTTTGAACAAATCAAACTGATCAAACAGTTTGTCGAGACGAGAGAGGAAGATGGCAGAATCTGCTCTCCTGAGTGGGAAACTTCTGCTACTGCTGCAGAAAGATAAAGACTTTCTGTCACTGAGCTTGAGCAAATTTGCATATGCAGGAAGTGAGATATTCTTTGCTTTTCTTCTCTTAAGGAAAACCATAAACTCTTTGAATAGCTTGCACTTTCATTTCTACAGAAAAGCCGATCGTCACCAAAATGATTTAATATCCCATGCATTTACAATAAATAACATCTTCTACTGGCCAATCATGTTCCCTTGACGACGGTACGTCAGTTCCTTTAACGTCTACAATACAGGCACAAGACGATGTGAAACATACAAGGTTTCAGGGTCAACAAGTTCAAAAATTCTTTTTCTTAGTTCCTGCAACCAAGAAGAAACTGATTGATAGTGATGTCTACCAAAGGGACAGACAATCTGATGATCCCACACGACCCGATTTGCTTTGTAGTTTATACAGCAGGGAAAATAAGTCATTCCAGAAACAGTACATCCAAGACTAGATGGACCATTACCTGGTCGAGCATCTTCCACAGTGGGATATATATAATCTAACTTTAGAGCCCCTGGAGCAGCTGGAAATCAAACAATATATAATATATTACTGAGGGGGAAAAGAAAGTCGATTTCAGTCCAGAGAGTGGGAAATATTGAATTCATTGTGAAAACATTGGGTTTCATTTAAAGCAAAGATGAAGGGTTTGTAAAGTTTTTGATGCTTTCCAAAACAAATATTTCTTTCAATGAGAAAACTTGAGATCTCACACCTGTGCTTAGTTTAAGGTTAACAGTGACAAGAATATAGAGAACCTAAAGTCTAATTTAATTCACTTTATTCCATCTTAAGAATTGGGATTTCATTGCATCTTTCCTTCAATGAGTTGAAATATCAAAAAAGACAAGAAAAGTGCAGAGTTATTGCACATGTGGACTACAAATTACACATCTGGGTTGTTGCCTAGAAGCAGAAGCTATGTAAAGGGCTGTCTGGGTTGTGTCTATCTCTGTTTTTGTCTTTTTCTTTGGCAGAATTTGGTTCCTCTTTGGCTCATCCCCGGCTGCTCCACGGGGGGCATCAGGACAGGATGTTTCCTCCAGGGACAGATGTGGTTTTGTGCAGACTGCTGGATCTGCATTAGCTGAGGATAAGGCTGAGCTGCTCCCAATACTTCCAGCAAAGACAGCAAAATTGAGCCACGAACTGTACCCAGCTTCTATAGTTACTTTTTAGGTAAGATTGTAGTTGTAAGATGAAACTTGTACATATTCTTGTGACATGATATCAATTTCTGTTAAAAGAACAGCTAGGGTTAGAAGTTCTCATGCATGGCTTACATTTTGGGATTTGGGACACTTTAACAACTTCATACTAAAATGATTGAAGAGCATGTACAGACATAAATAACTGGAAGTTTGGGTTTATTGTGGTTCTGATTAACAGATACTCATATGTATTTAAATACATCATCCCTGTTATTTGGGTTGATTGTCCCTAAGGAGCCTGTAGCTCAACCAGAGATTTTTGTTTACAAGGTATTTGGATTAATCAAGTGAGAAACTGCGAATGTCAATCAACTTGGAATCAGTTTTGGATCACGGGAGTATGTTCCTGTTTAGTCTCTCCTCTTTTCAATGCAGATGGTTTCACCGAAGACTGACCTTGAGTCTTAGTGGTTCCAGGTTGTTCCTAACCATTTCAATCCATTGCTATCCAAGGGATTATAGTCTGGATCTTCTTCCCGAAATGCCAAAGGATTTTTTTTCCACTTATGTATATATTATTGAATCGATAATCTTGGAATCCATAAGTGTTTAGAAATGGTCCTGAAAGACATTCCCAACGCAAAAATCTAGACTTATACGTCTTGAATTTTCAATGAGTTTATCTGAGTGTTTTCCAATCCAATTAATTCTTAATAAGTCTCAATTTTGTCTACTAAGACAGTATAGAGCCTCACACCTGCATGTACAACCCTGAAAAATTCAACTATATGTTTTGGGTAAAAACTAATATTGCTGATGCCAACAAAGTCCCTTCTTATCCTGCTGCTTCTTTTCTGTTTTCTGATACAAAAGAAAGTAACGTCCCATTGTGCCGCTCTATTCCTCGAATGTCTCGTCTTTGCCACTCACCGTGGGCCTCAGGATGAATTCTTATCTGCTGTGTGCGTGTGGGTTCGGCACACACACACAAACCCACGAGGGACCGCCATAACAAGCCGGGATGCCTGAGAGATGGGCCACGGAGATAACACACGAGCGAGCAGGAATACATTAAAAGCCAAGTGAGACGAACCATGCAATATTAATTGGGGTATTATCAAACATCATCCCAGATTGAGTCTCTCAGCAGAGGAGCTGCATAGAAATGTACACAGGTTTCCTGAAGTGGGTTTCTGTGAGAGGTAATCGGGTTTAAGTGAAGGAAAATGAATGGAGATTTGTATTTTAACAACGTGTTTGCTGATATATTCACAGTCAGGGAAGGAGGTGGCATGAGTATTCCCTCAGCTGCTCAAAAGTCAACATGTAGCCCACAAACAGGCAAACACAAAGCCATCTGTAAGATTAAAAGGAAGTTATCGGTGCAGTTAAAACGCTCCAATGAGGAAATAGAGAGAAGCTTCCACAGGCTTCCACAGAGAACCATCTTCTGAGTCACACATTAGCAGAAAGAGAAGGACGACACTGGTGAAGCAAATGACGAGGAAGGATGGAGGACGGGTCCTTGGCTTACAGGAGCAGCGCTGAGCATTAAAAAGAGCTAATATCCCCAAGCAATGACCTTCAAGAGCCAATGACACAGAAGCAGGGCCTGAGGTGTGACACTGTGTGCCTTTTCTAGTCCAGTCAAATTCAGCATAGGATAATGTCACCTACTATCCTCAGATTCTCCAATCATACAGAGGGATATCTCATCACTTACAATTGTGCAAAGCAAAGCAATTTCATGAATGGACTGCACAGGTTCAAAGAACGATTAGAAAAAACCTTCTGCAGCTACACTGTTAAGGAATATTTGGTGGTTGAACTTTTGAAATTTTTCAAGTACTCAGATTTCAGCTGCCCTAGCTAAGGCCAGAGAAGATATCTGGTGGATTCCTGCAAATACCAGGAATCCACAGTACAATTCATTAATAGCACCAAGTTTTAATATTTTACCATTTTAGTAGAGCTCAATTGCCTCTTTTGATGAGCAGGTATTAGTCAGAGATAAAATGGCAAAGTCACACAAAAAGCAGCCTTCATCACCGTCAATGTAAAACAGCTCACTCAGTGTTACTCCACGTTTCAAATTTGCAGGTCAGAGTTCACCGAAGACGAACCTGACACAACCCAACCTGAGTGATGTTTAAGTTATTTTCCTGATGACCCCTCTCTGCCCCGGGGCGTCCGCTGGACTGTCAAGCTGCATCGGCTGATATTTAAGTGAGAGCATGTGGGCCAGAGCCCACAGCACGTCACACCTAACGCCCCCGTGTACACATGTGCTGGAAAGTGACGACCCGCTGTAGCCGGCTTGGCAGAACGGACAGATCACAAGGAGGCAGCTGTTATTCGTCACCACCCCCAGTGAGGGTCAAGCTGGGTTACCTGGTACTAGCAGAAGGTTTAAATGTGAGAAACAGTCTGTGGAAAATAACTAGGCATGTAAAATGTCCACTTTCATCGATCAGACAACAAGCTGATCCTGGATTTGTTCGTCACATTTCATGTTGTTCACAGATTTTATCTTATTCACAACCTAAAAGTGTGTATTGTTACTGCAAATGTTCACTGGTACCTTATTTAAAAAGAATAGATAAATAAACTTGATGTGCAAACATGACAGATCTGCTTTATCACATGAAAGGCTTCGATTTGTGTTTTTGTGTAATTTGCTTATTATTAATTTCTTTCTGTAAGTGATGGTTGTGATGAAACACAAAAGAACTGAACTCTCAGTACATAAATAAACATGAAAATATTCAATTTCTCAGTAAATATATCAATATTTTATTGTCTTAATTTTATTTTCTTACTTTTTTTCCATTTTATTATTAGTTTGACTTCTTAGCTTTAAAAAGACTTTGGTGACATTGTCTAAATATTCAGTAAATGTCAAAAAATAAAAATGTAAATTAGTGGTGGGCTCATATGAGTAAAAGTTTATAATTCAAAAGCCTTTTTTTGTCATCCATTGCTTTGTTTGCAGAGATAGCTTGTGTGTCAGATTTATGGGCGTAACAGAAACACGCAGCAAATGTTCCGGTTTGGGAACAAAAGTGATTTATTGCATAAAAATTTTAAACACCTTAATGTCTATTTAATTATTTTATTGAAATTAAGATTTTAAATTATTAATATAAACAAATGGAAAAAATATATATACATTTTTTTTTTATCTGAACAGCCAACACTCTTTATTAATTCATTTACCTTTAATTACATTCATTTATTTACTTATTAATAATTTAAAACAAACATAAAAGTAGTCACTTTCAGGTAAATATCCAAGATATTCATTCATTTTTTTCATACTTTTATATCAAACATCCCCAAGTATACTTTGAATATTTCAGCTGAACATTTTAATCAAAATTCCTGGATTGAAAACGCCGGATGATGAAGTGCGCTCATAACCTGCTGAACAGACAAATATGGCTTTTATTTATCCATGAATTGAAACTTTTACGTCCCTGACCGGTGCTGAGGTTAGATGAAATGCTACATCACTGCTTTGTTTATCATTCCTTTAAACTCCCACCACCAGCCTTTATATCACACCTTATCACACCTACAATGTAACCAGAACAAACTGGTTACATTGTAGACTGCTTCATGACACAATGATAGATGAGGAAAAAATTGTCGATGTTTGCTCTCCAGTCCTTCATTCCCCTTCCAATGCAGATCCTTCTCTCCCTATCAGCTCTCACAGAAGCTATGAAGAGTCATTTTGCCAATCTGTCGGAGGATTCGCTTTGAATAGTTTCCCACACGAAACCGGCATTTATACAGCATATAAATTCCATATTCATGCCTTCGGACTTATCGTTTTCTTTTAGTTCTCCATCACAGAGGCAGAGGAAGTAATTTAGAGCCGGAATATGGAGAGTGCCGGCCGGTAAGAGATAAAGATGCCCGTGCCTACCACACTCCACCCCCGTCCCTGAGGGAGGTAGGAAAATAAAATAAAAAAAGGAAACGTTATTGCGTTTTCACAGATGGGCTCTCTGAGACGCTGCTGTTGCTTGCAAAGCCAAAAGCAGTTAGAAGTATTAAACTTCCAAACATTGAGTTTCAGACGCTCTGGTGGCTGGTTGCTACTGAGAAGAAGTGGAGAGATGTGTCAGCAACAGGAGGTCACACCAACAAAGACTGGATTAACTCATTTGAATCCCGCTGCTGTCAAAAACTCATTCACTCATTTAAGAATGTTTAACTGCAACTTCTGCTCAAGGTACACAAACTGAGTTTGTCAGTAATTCTAAATATTTTTGGCTTTCTTTTTTAAAAAAATCACATTGCAAAGTTGTTACAGAGATATCTTTTCTGAGTCTTTCTGGGTTTAAATTTTTAAGTTTTCAGATGTTAATATTCCCTTAGAGGTCACAACCCTTAAAATTATCTTTGCATTCGCTGATGAAGACCTGGATGATCCTGAAATCAAATCCAATTAGACTAATTAAGAATCTTGGTAGGTAAAAAAAAAGTTAATGTTTGCAGACTTTTTAAAATCGTATTTTCATTATTAGTGAATGTAGCTTTCCATCAATCCTGTTTTTTTTAACTTCACTTAACTGAAGTTAAAAAAATCTAATTTTCTTTTTATATACAAGAGGGCACAGACTTTTAATTTGTGATATTTTGATAACCTTCACAATTGTTTACATGCATCTCACCCAGCAAAACAATTTCATGACATTGGATTCAGAGCTCTCAACAAAGACAGAAGCGCTAAAAAAAAGCTTGCGCTTTAGAGGGAATCTATGTCAAGCCTACTTCCAAATTTCCGATTATTCATACTAGTGAGATTTGTCAGAGATGGCTGCAATCTTTCTAAAGCCCCAACCCCTCCTGAAGTCACTGGGAGTTCATGTTTAACGTCAAGTCAGCTACAGTTACACCAAAATGAACCAAATGACTCACAACAAGCAGCACACTGGAGAAGGAAATCTCACTTAGTGGTCCAGTTCAATCCGGAGTCACAGTACGTCATGCATATGCTGGAACTGGATCAGCCCGATGAAAAGCAGCGTTTTTATGAAGGTTAATGGAGCTGCTGGAACTTCACTACATGTTAGCCGAGCTTTCAGTACCTCAGAGAATAAATTAGCTTTACATAAGCATCAAATCTGGATTTTGAAATCAAAATTATGTGTTACTGAGCAAATTTATGGCAGAGCAATGCTTCTAATCAAAGAGTATTTTAATTATAGGGAGCAACAGAGTGTGAGCAGTTATCAGGCAAGTGAGCATTTTGACAATATCATTGTTTTTATGAATATTGTCCAACTAAAAGCTGCATAAATTGTGAAGCTTGATGGAAATAGAAATCAACACCATAGAGCAAAGTGTGAATAAAAATTAAATAGTTCCTGTTTCTCAGGCAAAATAGACAAAAAAAAAGAAATTCAACTTTGAAAGTCAAAATTTGTAAAATGTCTTCCACTGGAAATTGTCATGTGCGTGACTGGCTGAAACACTGCTGCATCTGTTACCAAGAGTTATTTATGTGGCCAAAAACAGCAAGCATAAGTTCCTATATAGCAGAACATCCCCTCCCCCACTTATTACTGTACACTTGTTGCTCTGCTCAGATGCAGAGATGAAAGCTACTATGCTTTTTCCATTTTGGGCTGTTTGAAAATAAAACAATAAATCAAGAAGAGTCACAATTGCAAAGGACTGAATGGACACAATATTTGGCAACATATGAGTGTCAACATCTGTCCTGCATATTAGTTTAGCCAGTTAGATGTTAGTGAATGAGAAGAGAGTTTTTTGCATTGTTACGTAATGGTAAAGAAAAAAAACTATTAGGAGAATGTGGGTTAGTATCATAACTAAATAGATTCCTGATATTGTTCATCCCTTTTTAAAACAATAGTTGGTAAGCTAAGAGCAACATGTCTGTTACACAGCTATTAGATTGTCTGCTGGAGCAGATAGCATGACTAATCAACCAGCTAATGGTAGCCTATAATGCTTATGGTAATCAAAGAAAATGCTAACGATTATTTATCTGTACTAATAAGAGCGAGACCAGGGTATTACAATAATAAATGACCTCATTTATGTCTCTTTACCAGAGTAGCCAGTGTTTGTAATTTGTAAGATATCACGTCACCTTCACCCTCAAGTCACATTAAAACCATAGAAAAGAGAAAGACATCCTCCAAAAACAAAGCCTCCTAATTGAAGGTGTCTTTGGAGCAGCTGGAAGATTGCAACCTGGCGACCACTTAGCAATTACTGCAACCTGATGAACTCTGAGGAAGCATGGCTTTGTTCTGTAGACACTATATTAATGACAAGAGTACACAAGACAGATCAACAGCTGGACTTGAAGAATCAATAAAATATTCAGCCTCCAGCTCCACACCTCACTGAGCTGCAGGCCATGTCCTAGTTGTTTATTCAGAGGAGCGACGGCTTGTTTGCTCGTAATGAGCTTCCTCATTAGGGTGGAGGAGAACAGGCTGGGAGGATGTGTGTGTCATAGGGCAGGTGTGCTAGTAAGCAGCTGTGAAGAACGTGAGGTGCTTGTGCCGTTCAGTTTCTAAGTGCCATGATGGACATGAGCAAGTTTTAGATTTGGAAGTAGCAGTAATCTATCAATAATCAACTTATTGTGTTCCAATTTTCCTCCACTTCCTTTGTTTACATCAACATCTCTTTGTTTCATCGTCTCCCTGTTGTTTTTGCCCCCCTCCTTTCCATTTCACTCAGGCGGACGGTCTTTTGGGAGGACGCTGGGGTTGAAAGCAAGAGCGGCACGTCGGTCTACCAGGAGGAATCGATTGATAAAGTGGGGGGCTGCATGCAAGCAGTGCTACTCTGACCCTAGTGGGGGAGCGCTCTGAATACCGTCCCACCGGAATCCAGTAATCTGGTACAAACAGGCCTTGTTAAACACACAAGCGCCGTTTTGCATTCAAGGGCAGCTGATGGGTATTAGCAAGCAGATTATGAGGGGAGGTCAGAATTTACAGTAGAGAGCACTGACCGATAAATCCGGCTGCTACGGTGGATTTCTTTTTCAGTTTCACTAAGCTAATATATAATGCAGATTTGTATTCCAATGGGGCAGAATAATACCATCGCTTTACTGAGAGTCACATTCAGACCCATTATCTTTCAATCCATCAGAATGTCTAGCTACTCCTAAGTAGATACAAACACGCAGGTTAAAGGTTGAACCCCTGGAGGATAGACAGAGTGTTCTCATATGACATCTTCTGAAGAGTTGAATCTGGGCTACAGAGGTCTACAAGGGATTGGAGAGCTATCTATAGTGAGTGTTTGATGATAATCCACCAAGCAATACAGTCTATTCAAGGAGGTCCAACAGGAAGGATTTCATCAGGGAAATTAGTCATTCTGACAGCAGCTTTATCCTTCTCTGTTCTCTAGGAATGTCCTCTTTCTGATTCACATATTGCCTTTCCTTCAGGGTCACTAAAAGTGAAATAACAGATTACTCTACAGCTTACTCTAGGTTTTCTCTTTACGACAATAAAATGGAATTTAAAACATTTGTAAAGCATACTTCCATGGTTGGTTAGTTTTAAAAACAATTATTGAAGTCTAACCTCAAATGTCCAAACAACACACTACATCCACAGTGTCAGTTTTTATTTAAACAAAAATGAACCCCAAATTGCACCCATTTAAATGTAACTGGCAGACTTGCACTGAAATATGCTGGTTCAGCTCTTATTTGGAAGACCAGGACTACTTTGTGTCATTTGACAATTCTGAATCCAAGTGAACAAATAACACATGGCGTTCCTCAAGGCTTCATTCTCGGGATACTTTTGTTCAGCATCTATATCCTCCTGCAAACCCACGTGAGGGAGTACCACAACATGACAACTTTAGTGGATGGGTTATAATGCAGAAAATATAAAACCTAGACACCTTAGACCCATTGAGTCGACACTAAACTCCTGTTTGTACTAAAGCATTCTAGAGTTAAATATGAGGCAGTCTGTCCGACAGCTGAAGCTAGGCTCTAACCGGGTCATCACAAGGAGGGTGATCCGAGCACAGCTGCAAATTTGGAATAGAAAAAGAAAAGAAACATTGTATTTGTGTTGCAGTGTCTCAGTTAAAGTCTAGACCTTGGCCTGAGTGTAATGTCATATGATACCTTGAAAGTTTTGCAGAAGCAAATGTCTAAACTCCACAACGAGCTGAAGTGAGTTTATAAAGAAAAATAGCTTAAAAGTTCTTCTAGTTATTGCTGCTAAATGGTATTGAATAATGGGATCTGCATAGCTCTTTACTTACTGCTTTCATACTTTAGCTTTACTTAATAATTCATTGCTTTGTGGGATTTATTGCGTGGTTTTGTACCTGTGGTGAGATGTGAATAGTTTTTGAACCTGATAAACTCTAGTAAAATGTTTCTTCATTTCTAGATTCAAAAATCCTCAAACTGAAAGCAGGCATGCATTCTTTTTTCCATTTCCAGATATATTGGGCCCATGGAGTATTTAGATATTTGACGTAGTTCTCTTCTTGCAATCATGCAATTGGTTCTTTTACCCTCAAGAGATTCCTACTCTTCCTTTGTAGTTTTGGAAAACCTGATTCTCAAATCTAAAGATATCTGTATTCTGGCTCGTACCAGCAATCGTCCTGCCAACTAGACTCAGGTCCTGTTAAGAACAGCAAGTCATTTACACAACACAAAGCACAGCAGTTACAATTAACAATGCCATCTTCATTTCGCCACAAGCGTTAGACAGCGAGTGTTGATGGACACAATGTTTCTGCTGCAGACATTGAATGTCAGCAGTTTCCGCTGTCGGGCTCAGATGCAAACACATCTGGTCTGACTGACATAATGCATTAGGAAAGTCTTCACATCAGAGACACTGACCTACTGGGATTTCATTGTCTTTTTGATTATTATGTCTTCATGCAATTATGCTCAAACAAACAGTTTTTATGTCTTATGAGTGTCTAAATGAGAATCTGAATAATCAACAAGAATGTACAACACTTCCCTATGTTGCATACTGAGTATTCCTAACACCTAACCATCCAAATCCGGTACCAATACGAGTGACAAGAAAAGATGCACAAGGTGTTGATTGCAACGATACACCCTCAGTTCATCGCGTTACGTTCTGGGAGGAACCCAGTTCATGTGTCCATAGTGTGAGCAGCAGGGTTACAGCTCCAAAGAGGTTCGAAACTTTAAAAATCCCATCTTAAGATATTTTAATATGGAGGATATGATGCATTTCAACAGTACGTCAGAGATGAAAGTCAATGTTGCTGGATTCTTGACACTCTGGAGAGCCATAGCTGATCCCAGGGGGAAAACGGATGAACATTGAGATTTTTAAGGTGACAGGAGCCTGTATAGGACACAGTGTGCTACCTTGTCTGGTCATGGTTGTGTTCTCTGAAGCCCAGAGGTAAATGCCGGCGCTAAAAATGTGTATCTTTACCAGAACTGAATGCTGCTGTGAGTTAAAATCCGTTATTATAAAATATTCATGCATTTTCTGTCTCCAGAATTTCCTCCACCCTCTACCGTAATGAGCTGCTGCGAAAGACCGTCATTAAAAACAATGTTGCTGTTTGACAGAAGCTCAGAACAGATGCAATAGTGCAACTCTGACAGAGGAGGATGCTTGAGACAAAGAAAAGTAAGAGAATAATCACAACGGGAGTCGATTGATTTGTTTTCCATATTTAGCAGCCGTCTGCCATAATGCACCAACTGAACTCACAGAGACTCCATTGCTAGTGATGCTAACCTTGACTTGCTGACACAAATATTCAAATTCCACTCCAAAATACTCAAAGAGTTGTAGATGAAGCAGTCAGATCTTCCCCTGATGTAAATTATTAATATTGATCACATATTTCTTAAAATATAATCGCCTAAAATCTTTATCATCAGGTTGAAACTATGCTGATGTTTGTTTTCCACTCAAACTAGCAATAAAAACTTTGGCAATTTTTCAGTTTTATGTTCTTCTCGCCAGTCGGGTGGCTTTACTGCCCATGTCTTATTTCATTTCACTGTTGTTTCTCATCTGAATAGCCTGCCCGCTGGTACTGTCCTCTACGCTGCATTACGTCTAACTCTGCGGTGGCCCATTAAGCCTTATTGCTGTATTATCTCTGATATTATATGTAGGCCTAATGTGAATTCAGTGGCACACATGAGAGCCTGCATGCACACCTGTGACACATGCACAACGATCAGTGAAAATGTTGCAAGCTTCTCTGGAAACAAACCTTAGGAACAGACAAATACAGGCACAGTGAGATGTCACAAAGTTTTTGAAATGGAAAAACGGGTGAATAGAGATTGTAAAAAAAAAACATTACAACTAAGAGATCAATATGTGTGAAGTGTATTTTATTTTAAGTAAAAAAAACTAACAAAAGGAAAAATAAGATTTGAATACATATTAACCAGAAACCAGTGAGTTGACAGACCGGTACCCTTGTTGAGTTTCATCTTCCAGGAAGTTTCAATGGCAATGGGGATCATGAAAGGGTAAATTCATATTCCTGGAGAACTTGTAAAGTGTGTAAAACATTTACTGTGTGATATTAAGGACGGTTTGCAGACACAAGCACTGATCCACTAGATGATGACTTGTTACAGCACCGGTTAATGACGCAGAAAGGTTCAGGCACCAAACACGCACCAACTCGTTTCCTTCTATTTTCCCTTTCTATTCTCTGTTTTACATTTTATCAGCATCCGTTAATGATCCAGGGAATACAGCGGCAATTGCCTCGTCTCGTTTTTCTGCTGTCTGTGCGATGACATTCATGCCATCTTCGTCTCGGCTTTGATTAAAGATCGAATCAAAAATGAGCCTCCTCAATAAATTCACACAGGATGAAAGTATCGTCTTAGCTTGCAAGCAGAACTCAGACAAACGGGAGGTGGAAGACCTAGAAGAGGCGATGCATTGAAACATCTGATGGCGTCTGGTGGAACAGTTCAGTGGAAATGTAGCCTGCAGGGCTTTTTTTTTTTTTACTAACTTATGGAGATTGATCTTCTTCACGCTGCGAAACAGAGCAGGTGAGACATGGATCTGTATTGGGAATGGGGAATCATGTCTCTCCCATTGATCTGTAAAGGACCAAACTGATGAAGGAGGGGAACAAACAGATGTGACTTAAAAAGATGCAACAAATGAGCCAGAGGACAGTCATTAAAAAACAGAAACAGAGGGCAAAGAATTCATAAAAACTTAAAAAAAAAAACAAGGTAATATTGTATTGTATAGTAAGGAGCCGTCAGTGGCTCCGATTTTTAAAGGACTATAAAAGCGGTTTTGCATGTTTCACGCAATAAAGTACAAATTGCAAATTCTTGAGTCAAGACATTCTATAAAAGTCTATGGTGCTAACCTGAAGCCAAGGTTGCTACTGTTGTTGCTGCTGCTGCTGTTTAAAATCTCATAAAACAAATAAACAATCATAAAACTAGGGAAATTCCAGAGTCTGTGGCAGTAAACATGTAGTTAAGATGGTCGGACAAAATCATAAGAAACTTTGTTTCTAATTCCATCAGTGTTTACAGCATGCCAACGTCAGCTATAAAAGCTACTAAACCTTGGATGATGAGTTTCCATAAAATTCTGTCAACAAATAAATACCACTGACACAAAGGACAACAGATAATATTAGCTATAATTCAAACAACTTGGGCGAGTCTATGACTAGGCTGAAAGTGAAGCTGCAGAAGAAGAATTGCAAGTTATGATGAAACATTACAAGAAAATTGTCTAAAATGTAATAAATTTAAATATTTTCTGTATTTTCTAAGAAGCTAATCAGAGGCTCTGTTCACACTTGGTGGAAAAGATCCAACCATTTATCTCAAAATTTAAAGACAACATATCCATCTATACATGCATTCATCCGTTAGTGGATCTGTTTATTCATCTATCCTTTAACCACAAGTTGGTCTGTCTGTCCATCTATCTATCCATCTTTGTCAGCAGTGAAAAACAGCGTTTCTCCACAACAACAATATCTGCATGTTTGAGTATTGAGTAAAATGTGACACACTGCTCTCGCAGGGAGGACAGAGTATCTTTTGACAAATTTCCAAGCCACATCCTATTGATTAGCATTCATTCTTGTGCCAGTGAATGGAGACAGCCGAAAGCTCACACTACATCTCACACAGCCTCCACAATCAATCTGGGCGAGAGCTGGCAGGAGACAAAAGGACAGCAAGGGTGGAGGCTGTGGTTCTCATCGGCTGCGAGGGTGACAGAGAAGACGGCAAGTCAGCAACAGGAGGAGGAAAGAAGAGGTGAGACAAACGGAGTAAATATAGACATGTTAACCTGCAGAAAAGAAGCCAACTAACAGTTCTATTAGCACCTGCACTGGAGCACTAATGACTGTGACAACGCCATCCAGCGCTCCCTCACACCAGTCGGAATGTGCTGCTGCTGAACGAGTTGTGAAATAATCACACCGAGGAATGTCAGAAAGCTGAGGATGGTTGTTTCAAAGTGAAAGGAAGGCGTGGGAAGATGCAGAAAACATCCAAATTTACCACAACAAATCTGTAGAAGTTTATATTTTAGATGGATTCCTCAAGTAGAGACTAGGGTCATCAGTCACACGGTTGGGTGGAAGGAGCAGTCACACCTTGCAATCCAATTTCATCCTTGTCCTTCCACGTGTCGATGTGCCCTTGGGCCTGGCATTTAAGTTACCTACCAATGAATATGCGGATACTTGGGCCGCCAGACTATTTTGATATTTCTGACACCAAATGTACCTTAATATGCGAAAACCGTCTTGGCAGTAGTGTAGAAGCTGAAACCTGCAGTTTTCTTTATTGTTGCTCTTGGAGGTACAGCCAGTCAGCACCAAGAAAAATAAATGGCTCGCTAGGATTGGCTGCTGTGGTGTACGTAGGTATTTAAGCTTTCCAAGCTACATTATCTTTCTAATATTTTACATGAAACTGTTTAAGACGGTCACACGATCTGAATCTATCAGTCTTTATTTGCAATCAGGAAACATTCGTCTTGTTTATCAAATCTTTTCCCATGTTTGCCAATATTCTCACCTGCCTGTTCAGACCATTCTCTCTGTGTGTGGCAGCGATGATCAGACTCCCTGATTCTCATCTCCCTTTCCCGTCTCTCGCCTCACATTCATCAAACGTTGATGGCCTGTTTTTATGCTCGATTATGAGTTTGACTTCATTCCCCATCCATCTTTTGTCACAGACCAAAAAACGGGCTCTGACGCTCCCTTTGACTAGATTTAGGTGAACACGACGGGCCAGGAGCAGACATCTCGGAGAACATTAGCGGTGAATTCATTACTGGTTCATTCAATTAACGCGCCGAAGAGCGAGAGCCGTCGCGCGGTAACGCTGCTTGGTAATTAATGGAGTCATTATTTTTGGAAGATAGTGCTCTCAGCTGTGAATTTGTGGTGTGTGATCATTCCAAGTCACTGAAACCATCAACATCAGATGAACATGATCTTGACTTTGTATTTGACTAGTGTTGTAATTAATGAGTCTGAAATTATGTCAGTGATTCTGTTGCTTTAAATGCGTCATTTAGAGTCACAGTCGGCCTCCAAAGAATACACACATCTTTTAAAATGCTAAAATAAAAACTAATTTTACTTTTTTACCAACTTTACTTCAATCTATGACTGAAAAATTGGCTAACTCCGGGTGGCTGCTTATAAGTACAAACCCTTAATTAACACACTACACTAAAACATGTTTTAGTCAAACTGCAGCTGTTTCATTTGGTGCACAGCCAACATGAAATATATAATCAGTGGACCACTGACTATTATTACAAGTGAATTTTGCCTTAGCGATCTCCTGAAAAGGATTTCTTCCCCAAAGAAAATTAAAGTCACAAAATTAAATCCGATAGGAAATATGTGAAGAGATATTTAGATGAGAGATTTTTAGAACTTTTGAATGTGGTTGGATTTCCTCTTCTTTTTTCTTTGATTAAGATTGCCTTTGGTCTGTCGCTGGTGGCGTGTAGCTTTATGAACATTTCTGTTTTTAAAACGTCAGTGTTGAATTGACTTGGAAAATTTTTGCCAAGTCAAGTTGTAGAATGCTAATATACTTTTAATAATGCTTTGGGCGTTCATGCTTTTGCAACCAGGTTGTAGCAATTTGTTTAGTTTACAAACAGATTTGTTGTTGTTGTTGTTGAATTACAACATGACTTATAGTCTGCACACTTTTATGATCCACTGAAGAGCTGAAAAAAAACGGCCTATAGCTCATTTTTTGAAAGTCTGTACACACAAGGCTTTCTGAGGGAAAGATCGTTCCCTGGACCGGACCAAGCATCAGCCAGAGGAAGTATAAAGCTATTTTTGACAGCGTATCATGTCTCAGATCATAAAATAAACAGAGAAATCCGAGACCCCCAGCGATCATAATGTTGAGCCAGAAACAAATTGGCCCTCACTTGACACTTTCAGCTCCCGGTATTGATTTTTGTTACCAGCATAAAAGAAGACTCGTTCTTGAATCAGGATCAGGTTCAGCAAAACGACAGTGAGGCAATTTAATAGGATAAATAAATACTTTTCCAGCGACAAATCCAATGGATTCTAGTAACAAAATGCTTTACAGGCTGAATAAATCCTCATAACTAGTGTGACGATGTAAAGTCCTGCAGACTGACTCATAAAATCTCCTTTGTTGTCAATGAATATGAAAATAGTGATGCATATTCTGGTTTTGAAGTGAAACCCCAACCAGAGCCCCTTTAAAAGATACTCAGAAGAATGAATGTAACTGTGTTTGTTCAGATTCCTGAGCTAAAAAAGGTAATTTATCTCTATGAAACGCTGTGATTATAAACATCATTTTAAGAATCACTCAATGTTCACCACTCACAACAGGAGGTTGTTATCGAGCCATTCAGGGCTTCTGTTTACTTGTCAAACTCATTCTTAATGTGGTTTTTATTTCATCTATCCCCTTTCTGCTCGACTTTTTGCAAAAATAACTTTTAGATTATTTTTGTTATTTATCATTTCTTATTTAGTTGCATTAAGAATTTATGCTGCAAATGTGTTTAGCATGATCTAATGCGACACTCTTTCAATTTGTGGTTTAATCTCATCCCACCTCTGCTGGAACTTTCTGTGCCAAAATGTCCCAAAAAGCCTGAGGCCAGTGGTCCATCATCACCACTGCATGAACACATAAAATACTGTCTGCTTTTAAATAAGCATGCAACTGAGCAAATAACCCTGGCAAATCAATTAAAGTGTGGCGCACTGTAGAAAAGTGTGTGTCTGTTTGTTTTATTGCTGCAGTACTCTAATAGGTCACAGAGATTATTGTGTTATTACGGCTCATTTAGACGGTCATTTATGTGTTAATTCTGAATCAATGTGAGAGCAAACAAACCGTCAGCAGGCAGGAAGCAGCACTGGGTGATTCCAGTCTCTTTCAGAAGCAGCAGGAATGAATGTTGTGAGCGGCAAGTATTAGCTAAACAAGAGATGCATGCATGCATGCAATATCTAACCAACTTTTATCACAGTAGGGATAGAAAGAGCTGATTCATTGCTAGTTTAAAAAAAAAAACAAAAAAACTATTGTGCTAAAAAGTTGTGTTTTATGGTTTAAGAATTTATTTTTTTATGAGGTTCTTGTGTTCAGATCCATTTCTAAAACTTTTTTTTTCTCAGTACCTGCTTCCTTCATTTTCCATCAATAACAAAAATATTAAGTTCTCTCTCTCTCTCTCTCTCTCTCTCTCTCTCTCTCTCTCTCTCTCTCTTTCTCTCTTTCTCTCTCTCTGCTACATTCTCCCATACCCAATGAATCACTCAAGCAGTTAAATTATGATTAGATGTGGGGTTCCTCAAGGCTGTATTCTCAGACAACATTTATTTAATATTTATGTTATCCTCTTAGCTCAGATTATAGAGGATAACAAAAGATCTTACTATATGTTTGCTGATGACACAGAGCTTTATATTTTACCACATGACCACAGGCCTGTTACAAGAAATAACTTATGTTTGTGAGTGTATGGATAAAACCTTTTGTTTGTATTAAAGTGCTGAAATAATTGTTGGTTCAATCTGGTTAACACGATGATGCCATAATACATTCATGTATTATGCTTGTATTTCACAATGCTGTGAAAATATATATTCACAGTATTGTGAAAGAAGCACTGGATTTTTTCAGAATCTTTTTTGTCATTTGTCCAGCATCTTCACACAAAACTTAAACAAAAGTTTGAAACATGCACGCTCGGACGGAGACGAATTAAACGTCTGGAAATTGCAGGTATTAATTGGATTCTTTCCTCCAAATGTGTTTAATTTGCATTCCTGGACACTTTAGCTAACTGCAATCTTCTCATCTTCTCTGGATGTCAGTGTTACAGTAAAAGGCACACTCTATGTCCTAATTCTGTCTGGGCAAAGTGACAGTCGCAGCACAGGTGCACATAGAGGGCTATGACCCCATTTGGGGGATGTCCTCGTCAGGAAACAAGTGCAGAGTTCAGCTGCTGTCAGTCTGTTGTCTCCTGGGAAACAGACTGGCATGTTCTGGGCTTTGGGATTTCATACCCTTACTGCACTCTCACTTTCTTAGAGTACAATGTTCTATCAGAAGCAGTATTTTTCTTCTTTCTTTCTTGTTTAAGTTGGGTTTAGTAGTTAGCTCTGCACGTCTGATCAAATTGGAGTTTCTGATCCAGTTTGTATAAGTTTGGTAGCTTACACTTGTAATCATTTCTCCGGAATAATAACCAAAAGTTTAAATGCATAAATGTGAATATTTCTGCATTTTATTCATGTTGATACTTCCTCTATTAAAGAACATACAGAACTTTTTGTGTTTTTTTAAAAAAAGGTTCTTAAAGAAAAAGTAGATATTAGCCAGAAAAAATGCTGACTGATGCTCCTTACAGCCTCCCTCCAGGACTTTCCTAGACTTGTAATTAAGATGATTTTAACTCATCTGAACGGCATAATATAGCTTTGACAACTTTTAATTGCTTAACATGTTGGCTTACCTTGATCCCTGTGATTTCTTGGGCCTGTGCCCACTTAAAGAATTTGGGCATCAGTAAAAGTTGTAGGTGTGGTTGTGTTGGGAGAGAAAAAGAAATCCAACTTCTAAAAAGTTTTAACATTTTTAAATCAATATTAATATCTTTTAAAGATTTGTTCCACAACTCCCTTACTCACAACAAATGAAAGAACAACAGAGACTGAACTGTTCAAGACAGCAACAGAGAAGATGAATCTATCAGGAGCTTTTTCTTTGGGAAGCAAATCAAATCCAGTCTTTGATCTCCACTTTATGATCCCAGGGAGACAATGGCTTGTTTTCTCATGGACGGGGGAAAATATATAAATAAACTAAAGCAAAACAAATGCTGCCACTGTGTTGTGTTTAAGCCTGGCAGTTATCACTTCACAGAAGGAGGTATTTCTATCCATTCAAGCCCAGGAGGAGTCTCACAAATCACCGTCCCACCCATGCAGACTCATAAAGAGCCAGCAAAAATTCATTCAGCAGCACGCACACACGCTGAAGACCTGTTTTCTACTCTGACCTCTCAGGATGTGCAGCTTCATCAGTATGTACCCGATAGAAATAAACGTGGTGCTAATGAATACAAAGAGGTGATGAGAAATACAAAGGACTCTGAAACCATATAAATGGAAGTTTATAGTACTTTACGTGGAAAAAGGTTGTTGCAGCAGAAAAAAACAAATCAATTATCTACACAGGGAAAAAGTCAAAGTTTTAGAAGAATCAAATTTTAGAATAAGTCAAACTCAAAAACAGAAAAATATTTGCATGTAAAAGTAACGTGGGAACTCTTCATTCATTATTGTTTTGAATAGTCTTGGGTTACAGCACAATGAATTTATCTGTCAGATCTGTCCATCAAAGTATGTAGGTGGGGCTAACGCTGCTTCTCAGAAGGTGATAGGTCTGTAGATGAGTTGTTGCACAGGTCAGCAAATCAGATTTCCATTTTTTTATGTCAACATCAGCCAATTCACAGATTTTTTAATATTGCAAAGAAAATGCAACTTGGGAAGCTGAAATGCCTAAGCACAATGCTACTTTGCTCACTATTGGCTTTAATTTGCAAAAGAAGCCAATCTAAGAGCACCATTCAATTACTTTGGCACTGACTGGCTGTAACCCAAAGAGTGAAAATATGGACGAGTGTGGATCTCAGCTTCTGCTTTTGTGCTAAAACAGTTTCCATTGAGCATGTGAATGCATAAAACGCTATATTTCATGTCTGAACTGTTTAAATAGGCAGATATAAGAAAGGATCTCAGGCATTCGCAGGCAGCTGTGTGACCTAACCTCTGCAAATACCAGGAGTCCACAGTAATAACTGTATCAGCTATGGCAATGAATGCAGTGTGATGGGGTTGACTGCTCCAATTTGCATTAATGCAAAGGAAAAAAAAGTTGTAAAAATTACAATTGTCTGTGGCATCATGAGACCCAGCTGCACAACAACTGCTGAGAAAAAGAAACAAATCTAAAGACGGGAGGAGAGCTGCTCTATTGATTTACACACAGATGCATTTAAATGCATTTTCTGTGTGTCTTCGCCGGGATGCATTTCTATCCAATGTGCATCTGGACTTCACTGTGCATGCATGTCGACACGCTTCTTGTATCGTCTCATTAGACAGAGCATATGTTGTCCTGGGGGCAGAAAGCCACCGAGACGCCTGCCACTCCATTCTGTCTTCTCGTCTGGGCTGTGAGAACGAGTGTGACAGACCCACAAGTTGCAACTATTGTTTTGCGCTCCTGAAAGACTTCTTTTCTCTCAGCTCCAGGCTTCAGTCTGACCGCTTCCAAACCCCGTCACCCCGCTCTAACCCTCCTCTGAGCCTGTGAGCCCAAGGGGATCCTGGCTGATGAATTGTTGGGAATGTTAAAGGCAGATAAATTAGGAACTGTTACTGGCAATTTACAGGAGCTGGTCTTAGCTGACATATCCGACAGTACGCTGTCAACCTGAGAGGGCCCTCCTTTAATCAAACCCCCCCCCTTCAGAGTGTGTTTGGCTCTTAAGATCCCTAAAGGTTTATCGGCTAAGATAAGCTGAAGAAGTAGAGACAGAACCTTTTAGGAGCATTTATTTTGGGCATCTTCAGAAATATGAGGTTTGAAAATCAAAGATTGCAGAACTTAGGCGGCAAGTGCTTCCAAATTAGCAGTAATTCTTACTGATTGAGTTTCTAAGACACCTCGAACCACAACTTGACATAATTGAGATTTAACTCAGCTTGTGGCAACAGAAAAGCCCATTATTCATCACCAGTGAGTGCTAAGATTCACAATATTAAAAGCAAAGCAGCATCACACCCTCTGTGTTTCTGCCTCAGCATTCAGCAGCTGAACTGGCAAAGTGGAAAAAAACATGTTTTACCTGTAAAGTTTTAACCTTTCCATGGAAATGATTTGCTTTGTGGATGAACTTTAAAGGGCAGGCAAAAAAAGCAGAAACACACAGCAAAACTGGATAGCTGCAAAAAGCACATGCAAATAGCAGGTTTCCTATGTTCTGTGCTTAGAAACACAAAGTGCCTATTTTTTCATGAATAATTTTGAGTTTTGTTCCACAAATAGGTGAATTCCCAAATACTGTACCTCAAACAGGTGGGGATTTGCTGTACGCCACAAACTGGCAACCGGCCCACACTCATCCAAATGTTGTGGTTTCATGGTTTGTAGCTCTGCAGAGTTCATGAACCAACATGCTTTAGGCAGCTGCTAACTTGTAAATGGGAATATTTTTGGCTTTTTACATTCCTTTCAAGATTCCCGTTTTTACACACACACACTAACGTACACAAATTAAAGGCTCCTTATATGCTTTGCTTTCGTTCTACATGTATATGTAGGGAGGGAAGAGTGGCATTTTGTCAGTTTTCAACAGACTGGGAATCAAATCAGCAACCTGCTGGGAAAGTGGAAAATCCAAGACCAATCAGAAAGGAGAAAATCTTGGATATAAATTTAATATAATTTATCCATTGGCTTTTAAAAGTTTAGCCCTCATCTTAAGTATTCAAAACTCTCAGATTAGTTAATAGATAAAAGAAAGACTTGTTAGAAAAATCTTATGTATTAATCAATCCCCAATTCATTATAAAATGGGGGTGGCTGATCATAGACAAAACAAAAACATCAAAAGTAAATGATATTATGTTTGAAAAAATTTGCCCAAACAGAACAATCAGTAGGGAAAAAATAGAAAGAACTCTAACATGAAAAGTAGAAATATTATTTGTTTTGGATTTTGTTTACAAAGGGCCCATTATATTGTGAGAAGAACGTACAAAAAAAATCTCAATGATTGAAATGTAAAAATGTTTATTGGCTTAGAGCTTCACACTCTGCACAACTAGCTCACACCTGTCCCAACTGGTTCAAAGATTTACTAACTTGGTCTTGTAGTAAAACTGAAGCGGAGGAGCATCATGGTTTACCTGTCATTGAAAAGACATTTTAGAATAAGAGTAGTGATCAATCAACACCTGCGTTCGATGAGAGGGAGTCTGTTTAACCTAAAATCAGGTTCAGGATTTTCCTGACGTTTGCTTGCTTGTAATCTTTGGCTATTGCCAGGATTTGCATGGAGGTTGGAAGAGTTTCAGTCAGGGGAATATCAAACAAATCTCACATTGCTGGAAATATAGTCTAAAATGGGAACTTTTAAGCAACTAAAGCCAAGCCAAGACCAACCCGTTCTACTTTCAAAATATCCCTCTCACACAGTCACATGAAGCCAGAAATGTGACCACTCTTCTGTTTAGGCGCTTGGCATCACCATGGCAACAATGGCTTAGAACTGTAATCAACTCTTAAGTCGAAAACGTGCCAAACAACTGCAATTATTTCTGCTTGGTTGGTTTAATTGCATTTTGTAAAACATGCCTTTCAGTCCGTAATATTACTGCCTTATAATAATTTCAACATTATTAATGATTACTAACAATAAACATGTAATTAGCAGATGATAAATTAAAAACAGTTTAATAAAATGTCCAATTAACCCATTTTTCCAACCTTATTAACAACAGCTAAGTGGAAAGTGGGAACAATTCCCTTTTCGGCCTCATTAACAGGTCCACCTCCCAGCCTTTGATTAAGATTACATGTACTAATTGTCTGGTGTTGTAGGTAAATACTGCAGTGTAGCCTTTTGCCATCCTCTCCATGTCTCATTATCCCACAAAATTAGAAAGCCAATTACAGAGCATTACGTTGACGAGGGGAAAGCTCCAGCACAGCCTGTGTAAAAACCACCACCCTGTCCACACGCAGAGCTGTGTACGTGTTACCTGTGTTGACTGTACAGTTAAAGTGGAAACCATCTTTAACCGTGGCAGGAATTAGTTGCAAACATTACCTCTGAATTGCGTTGCTCTTGAAAATCACAGGATTTAGGTGTGACGACTCAAATAGTGACGGAAAAGGGTTCATTTTGTCTCTGATGAAATACTTCTGTGTTGATTTAATTGCACTATCCTGCTAAAAAAATCCAAGTTTTTCAGGTTTTTAGGAGAAGTCACCTAATCAGATTTTTATTTTAATAAGTTCATGGTGCCATGCTCATCAACAAAGTTCTCGAGGTCTTTGGAGCCCCAGCAAAATTTAGCAATATATTTTCATTTGTTGTGATAAGACAGAAAAAGCATTTTACCAAACTTCAAAGTTGGTCAAATTAAATCAAGGGTGTCAAACTCCAGTTCTTAAGGGCCGCTGTCCTGCAGCTTCTAGATGTGCCTCTGCTGCACCACACCTGAATAGAATAATTAGGTCATTAAGGCTCTGGAGAACTTATCTACACGAGGAGGAAGTTATTAAACCATTTCATTCAAGTGTTTGGTACCTGTGGCACATCTAAAAACTGCAGGACTGCAGCACATGAGGCCTGGAGTTTGACACTAGTGAGTTAAATGAATCCCCTTCCCAACAGGTAGAGTTTAGTTAAAAGTTAAAGCATCTCCCACCCAAACCAGTAGCTGATTCTAAAGCAAAGGAGCCTGGAAACTAAACTCTCTGCCACCTAAACCTGGATCTGAGTATTCATGGAACAACACAGTTGACCTGTGAACCACAACTAAAGGGCTATTGTATGCAATAATGAGCTGTTTTATTTAAGATGGAGAGCTGTAAAAGTAAGCCGTATAATGTTTTAATATCTCCTGGAATACTTTTACAATAATCAAGTCTTGGAATATTACATTGATAAAAGTAGGCTGTTTTAATGACTTGGTAAATGTGTGAAGAAAAGCCAAAGTTCTGCTTAAGAACGATCCCACGGTTCTTCATAGTTTTCAGGAGATGAAGAGATACCATTTAGAGAAACAGTAAATTCATAATGACTTCAGTATTAGCTGAATGCAGGGAAAGAAACGTGTGATTCCTCCAGATCTGTCCATTTTTAAGAGAGGCGATTAGTGCCACTTTGATTCAAAGAAAGCTACAACGAGCTGGGTATCATCAGCATAATGATTAAAGCAAATTTCACTATTACCCAGAAGCATAACAGGGAAAATAGTACTGAACCCAAAGCTTAACCCTGAGGGACACCATATCTCACTGCAGGAGGAAAGTGTTTGCTACTGCAGTAAAATATTAATTATTTTTCCGAGGAGTGCTCAGATTGAATAAATTACCTTTTCTCCTAAGAAGATGATTTATTATGCCATGTGTTGCCTTCATTGTTATAGGAAAACCTCAAAAGGCAACTTTACCTGAGCATAACAAAACAAATCTCAAATGAAAGCACACAAATTCAAAAGCAGTGAATGCTGATGATGAGGAGTCATTCACTGCGAGTGTGGTCTTCATTAAATTGCCAGATCCAGAAATAGATGTAGTAGTAGGAGGTGGTGAACAAAAGGATGGGGGAGTGAGGCACAGAGCAGTCAATCCCCCTGAGAGAACTGCTAACAGACAAGGGAGCAACAAAGGGGGACATGGCAGCTCTGGTCAGGTGAGGTCACCATGAGGACAACAAAGACATCCTCAGGCGTAGGCTGTTTTTTTCAAATCTGGCTTCAAAACTGGCTGTGATTTAACATTTTTTCCCATTTATATTCTGAAGCTTCAGAACCCGTGTATTAAAGGGTCACTTTGTATGATTTGATTTCCACCCTAAGGCTTTTGATATTTCTTCCCCCCATATTTTTTCTCTCACATTGTTCAAAGATCCTGTTATATTTTCAGGCTATGCTTTATTTTTCTTTTGTTTTATTTCTTTTATCCTATGATGATTGCCTTGGGGATCGTCATATTTATATGTTGCACTTTATTCTCTCTTCCTTTAACCCTTTTGCCCCTTTTTCTCTATATTTAATATTTTCTTGAAGTTTAATTTTGGTACAATGGCATGTTTCTCAAAATAATTAATTTGAAAACCAAAAACAGAGAAACATGTCTGCAAATTTGTTGGAAGAAATAATAGCCTTGACAGCCTACTTTACAAGATAAAACTGTATAATTGCTTGTTAACACAAATTGTCAGTAGCACAGTAGCGACTCAACTGTAGTTAAAAGCATCAGAAATGAGGACAAACAACACAATTTAATTGACTTTGAGCATTGCATTGTTGATGGCGCCAGAGAAGCTGGTCAGAGTGCTTCAGAAACTCCTGAGACTTTCAACCATCGCCTAAATTTACAGAAAATGGTTCAAGAAGGAAAAATATCCAATAAGAGACTGTTGGGTGGTCAGAAATGCCTTGCTCATGCTAACAATCACTTTTTGCAACCCAGAGAGACGGCATACCATCTCTGGTAGCAGGTAGGTAAAACTTTGAAGCAGATGGTCTACAGAAGCACAAGATCACACCGCGTGCTACCTCAGCTGGTAATGGGAACCTGAGGCTATAATTTTCACAGATTCAGCAAAAGTAGACAAATTGGACAATAAGGCATCATAAACACATTGGAAAATCTGATGAGTCTCTGTTTCAGCTGCCAAATTCAGGTGGTAGGGTGTTATCTTGGCACATTTGGGTAAATTTGTACCAACAGACCATTATTTAAACACCACACCTTCCAGAATATTCACACCTTCCTTCATAGATGTGAAGCCAATAACTACGAAGCAACTGCATGGATTATGCCAATAACCTCTGAAGAATGTGTCCAAAATCTTGTCGAATTTAAGTTGGGGAAAAAAAATCTAACCTAGTAAAAGCAAGTAGGCAGAGGCTTCTGAGTGTTTTCCATAGTCATTCCTCATGCATAATCACAATAACTGCTCAGTAGTGCCAAAAATGATGTAAATTAGGCACGTTTTGTTGCCCCTTTTGGGTTTAATTTGAACAAATCAAGTTATGTTAATCTGTGCTGGTCAGATAATGTGCAAGAATTAAGAAAGAAGATGTGCCCCAAGCCAATCAAGGTAAGGACGCTAGTTTAGAGGGGAAGCCTGTCTGTCAGCCACTGATAAATGCTTCCATATAGCATATCTCCATAAAATCTGCCTTTATCAGGGACTGAAGGCTGCTCAGTCCAGTCATTAGTCATGCAATTTATGGAACAGCTTGCAGGCTAAGCACAGCAATTCCCAAGTGTGCCTGCCCAATTCCGGGCAGATTAGTTGAAAATTAAGCAGGTCAGGTTTTATTTTTGCGCCTCATGATTGGTTTCCGCTTCAGTTCACACCCGTCTGATCTTCCGCAGCTCACAAAGCAATGTGCACCCCACCTTGGCATTTCTTTTATTGTTTCTACTGTCGCAGCGTACAATAGATTTAGCCATTTCCTCCCCCCAATGCTGCAATGTCAGCAGAAAGAAAGTGTTGCCCTTATAGAAAGTCTATTTATATGAGCCCAAGGTTTACTTTCTTGTAATGAGTCAAGCAATCCTTTCTTTTTTTTATAACATGCATTGCCATTTTTTTCCTGCTATCATACAGCGGCGTTTTCCTTGACAATCTGTTCGTTTCTGCCAGCTCCAGCTTACAAAAGTAAAGATGTTGTCAGGCGGCGGAAGACAAAAGTCAGTCTGCCACCTCCACAACGAACAAACCTCACAAAACAGCCTGAAGCTTTTGTTGATTTTGAATTCATTTGTGTCAAGAACAACCCACCAGAGGCCTTATCTGTAGAAGCAAGGCAGTGGTGGAAAGTCTGAGGTAAAAAAAACAGGTACGCAAGAGAAAATGAGACAAGGTCTGCTTCTTCTCCTTGTTTTTTCATTTTTTTGTTTTTTTCTGAAGGGGCGGGGGAAATTTATGACTCCAAACTGGCATAATGCTGCACAGTGAGGATATCAGACACAAAGCTAATGGTTGCCTGAAAATACTTTATAAAATCTTTATAAAGAGCAAGGTCTCTACTTGGAGATGATTTATTACTTTTAGTTATATGTTGTGACTGGTTTTAAAGGAATCATCAATCAAATCTCACTCTTTGGCTAATGGGGAAAAGAAGTAAAAGGGGATGTTTAAAAAAGTGCAATGATGTTGGTGACGAGCCTGCTAAAGGTCTCCCTCACCTTTTGTATCTTTTTCACTAAAAACTATATCAGATGTGGACATTAGAGAGTAAAAGTTCATCCAAGTGAAGAAATACATTATTGGCAAACAGAGTTATAATGTACAGAACCTGAGATATTAAACCCGTCAAAAATGCCACCATGCTAACTTCCATATGATAGATTGTGCACCTGCAATCTATGCCTACAAATCCATCCATCCTTCTATCCATCCATCCATCCATCCATCCATCCATCCATCCCTTCAGTTTATCCAAAATTGGGCTGCAGAGGCAACTGCCTCTCCCCAGCAACACCCCAGAATAATTATAGGATATCCCAAGGAATCCTTGGTCATATGAGATTGGCAGCTCATCCTGCAGGTTCTGGGTTTGCCCCGAGTTTCTTTCCAACCATAAGTGTCCAAAAACAAAACAAAACAAAACCTTGAACAGACGTCTTTTGGTCTTTTGGTGAGGAGTAGCAGTGGCTCTACTCGTTTTTTTGACTATGATCCACATCTCGAGACCATAGTTGAGGTTTGGAATATAGAAAGTTGACAAATTTGGACTCTACTTAAGATAGGATTTAGAATCAAAAAGTAAATGTCTGGAAATGACATCTCTCCTGTTCCATAATGTTTTTGTGCAATGACACATTCCAAAAGAAAATGTTGCTTATTTCACCAAAGAAAAGATTCATCTTCTGGTTTTCTGGAACAAACCCAGTTTCTGTTTTGGCTAAAACTTTCACCTGCTTATCACAAGTACCTGTTTTTAGTTGGAAAAACAAAAATAAAAGGTCTTTTACTGACCTGTTGCTTCCATTACCTGGCAAATTACTACCCGTCAAATTGGAAAGCCCAATTCCCGTCACCAGCTGATAGATGGAACTCTTTAAATTCATTATTGTATGCTTTGTAAGATGGTTTAATCCTATGTGGCAAAAATCAAGCCAGCGTCCTTCACCCGGATTAACACCCAGCCCCCGGAGGATGGGAAATAAGGAGTGGGCACTCATTATCCAACTGCAGCTTAGGGAGGACGGGGAACTCTATCAAACTCCAGATCATGCTATAGGATCTGACATGCTGTGATAAATGATTGCCCTTTTACAAGAGAAATGGTGGAAGGTTCTTTAAGGTTAACTATTCTCTTGACCAAGAGAGGGTAAAAGTCAGAGGAGAAGCCAGAGATTATATAAATAGGAACCTTTTCTTCTTGTGCAGGAAGTGTGAGCACAAAAAAGAAACATTTCGTTCAGCTCCTTCTGTGAGTTTTACTCCAAAGAATTGGAAATAAGTTGCTCCAAAATGGCCTCGCTTCCAGCACAGCTCGTCCTCATGTGCAACACTTTCATATAAGATGGCACAAGGCTAAAAAAAGCAGTTTGGATGTCAGTTCTCTGAGAAACCACGCACAGTTCTTGTTTGCCAGAACATGTTTCTGTGAGGTGGCTTTACCCAGAAGCCAGATGCTTTAGTTATTGGAAAATCTATCTCCCAGTCATACATAAAGAGGCTGCTATTTAAGGTCATGAGCCTGGGGTAAGAGCAGAGATGAGGAGGTGAAAAGGCAGGGAAGAGGAGGGAAACTACAAAGTAAATCTGCAGCTAGCTGGAATGCAAACTGTCTCTTCGTCTTTTCATCACTTTCACCAAGGACTGTGTCACTGACTTCAGCAACACACAGCATGACATAAATAATCCCAGCAGTCATTCTTTATCAGCTGATAGCCTCACATCACTGCACCCACTGGAACACTGATATGATAAGAGAAGACTCTGACTGATGGGCTTTTTAAATTTAATGATGTCGTTTATGTGAACTAAGATCAACTTTAGTTACAAAGCCTCAGTTCCTTATGCTCTACTCAATACCTTTCAAAAGGAGGTGTAAAACTGTTATTGCTTAAATTTTGCAGCTGACTTTCACTCAAGGCAAAAGTTTGTATTCCAGTTCATTCAGGTTGAGGTAAGAAGTCTTGCACTTGTTCATACCAAAATGTCAATCTTAACTGCATCCAGATGAAGAATAATTCAGTCATTAATAATTACAATTCTCATTCAGGAATGTTTAAATTGCTTTTAGGCTATGGCAGGAAACAGCAGATCAAATTAGATAGAGATACTTTCTAAAGAACTCCACACCAAACTAATACAAGAATGGCCAATATTGATAAGAAGAAAGCTGAAGACCCACCAGGTTGTTTTCTTTTTCACCAACAATGAGCAGATGTTCAGCTCGTCTTTATAGAGAGAAGTGCATTATACGGCAAGCCCAAATGTCATCTAATGGTAATAAAGTCAAAATTATAACATAATAATGTAAGAATAACACTTTCCTGATCTTTCAGAATTGAATCTCATAATTGCAAATACTTTTAACAGAGTAGCATACAGAAATGTGCAGAGTTCAGCAATGAAAAGCAAGTTGCAATTCAGCCTGCATAAGAATCACGAGCATCTTCCACATAGCAGTGTGCACTTCTTGTAAGTCAGAAAGTGTGTCAAGGTCACATTAGAGCTTAGACACATCAGCCATCTGATGCACAGATCCCCTCATGCATGGAGCATTAGGGGGTCCCAACCTCTGGAACAGTCTCTGTTCTCAACATGCAAGATTATCTTGATAGAGCTGACGAAAGTCTGTCTCCTTTGGCCTGCAGAGATCTGACTTTGCCATCTCCTCAGATTAAAAATACAAACCATCCTGCAACAAGCAATCTTAAATGAATCCACACAAAACCATCTGAACTCAAGAACTCCTGTTTCCTTTTTTAATCACATTTTCTTAACCAGTCTCTGTGCAGTAACATTAAATTTCTGCATTTTGATGTTAAATTGCTTAGATATGTCTCTCTGTTTGATACAAATGAAAATGTTCAGCTGAGCAGAACATCAGTTTGATATGAGCTACTGAGTTTCCAAAGGGCACATGGGTATGCACAGAAAAAGCTAATGGAAAGTTTAATAAATTTTTCTAGCTACTGTCAGTAAAGGGAGAGAAACAAATAGTTTGAAAAACTCTTTACTTTGAGGTTAATTGCAGACCATTGTATTGTATTTTATTTAACAATGCCAATATGTCAATATTTGCTTGCAAATTTTGCCTAGATTGTCACGTAGAGACTCTAAACAGACCCTTAAACAAAAACTCCTGGTAGCAATTAAAACCAAGAATTTTGATTTTGTGAAGAGGTTCGACTGAAAGCCGGAATAAAAAAAAGAGAAAAAAGTTGTTGTGTAATATATACCTAGTTCCATTTTTGTAGATTTATTTTTGCAGACTGACTCCAATCAGGAAAAAAATGCATGATTCCATTCTTTTACGTGTCAAAAATTTTCAAAGTTAAAAAAAAAAGGTTGTAGGTACAATAATAAGCAGGCAGCTGCCAGTAAAACTTACACAATCCGTCCTCGTTTTAAATCCCTTAGCAACCACAGTCGGCTCACAGAACTCAGATACCAATTTATTTAAAGACAGACACTTCCTTGTCCATTTGCCAGTTCACTTTGGGGAAGAAAATTAAGCAGCTATTATTGCAGCAATATATTCTTATATAATTTGCACAGCTAGTTGGCAACACTTGGAGATACATGGCAGTAAAAGTAACAAACAGTAATTCTAATGATGTTAGTTCAGTTATTTATTCAACACTGCAGTAATTTACAGTTAGAAAAGCAACATGTTTTCATTGATCTGCGAGGCCTAGGGTGTTTTGGAAAGTGATTAATGGAAATCTGCTGACAATGTTAAGCGCTTTATGGCTCTGTCCAAATAAATAAATAATATAATGTGCAAATCCAACACATTTCTATTGTGTTTGCCCCTGTTATTATAACTTTATAAAAATTTTTTCAAACACCTGTTCTGAGATGTCAACAGATATTCCTCACCAGTAATCAGATACCCAGGTGGGATGACCAAGGAAGTTAAAGCCTCAAATCATGTATGCTAAAATCCCCCTAAAATTCAGAATCGATATGCTATACACTGAGCACATAGAAGGAGGCAGAGGACTAGTTAGCATCGGAGCCAATGTCCAAGATGAAACATTCAAGCTCCAAGAATACATCAGGAAGATAGATGGCCCCAAGGGATGAAGAGCTCAGTGAATGTCTAAGTTAAAAACCCATCCACTGGTTCTATCACAGACTGATAGATGATGTGGCCAAATCTTGTCAAAGACAAGAGAGAGCAAGTCTGAAACACGGCGCAGAATCAGTGAAATAGCAGGCCTTGAGCATTTCAGTACTCATCATCAATATGCTCAACATCATCATGTTAGCGTCAATTTTATGTGTTCTTTTTCCCACTTTTACGTATTGCAAGGACAATGTTTGTTGAATAAGTATCCAGAGGGATGTACTTGAGTCCTGCATGTTGGCATGGAAACACAAGCACAGTCGAACTCAAAGTATTGCTAATGTAGCTAATGGCAACATTTTGTACTCTGCCTTTTCAAATTTTAATGGATGTGACACAGAAGATTATAAAAAATACAATGACAAACTGATTATTTATACATCAGCATTTTAAACTAACAAGAACCACAATAAAAACAATGTAGAGTTTCTGGGAGACGTTTCAGCAGTATCTGTGTTCGTTTATTTCTCTTTTCTTTGATGGTGCCGTTACATAAACCAGCACATTGTGTCCAATGAGACACTGTAAATGACACGACGCTCAGTTACTGCACTCATAAGCTCACTATACAGCAACACTAGCTGGCTTACCAAGCATAAAAAGCTCTATCCAGGTCATTCACACACTGGCACACATACACACTCTGGGCTAACGACATGATGTTCTCTCCAGCTGACTCACTTGAGTGAAGCCATGTCAAGAAAGATAAGTCACAGAGTGAAAGGATGAATTCCCGCTAGTGTGTATGGGTGAACATACTGTATGAACGCTGCTTCATTAAATCATGTAACCTAATGTGTGTTCAGGATGTCTGTGTGTGTTTCTTCTACCACAGACTGATAGAGGCTGATTGTGAGGCTTTGTGTGTGTGTTTGAAATGAAGAGTGAGATGGATCCCCCTTGCCTCCTGCCTTTGCAGTGTGTACACCCAGAGAGCGAGTGCGCTGCCAGGACTTCCACCGTGAGTAAAAACGGAAACAAGTGCTTATGGCCCGTAAGACTTTCTTGCACGAGAGCAATTTTCCATTTCTGGGAGCGAGCCCCAGAACAAGCTAAAAGGAAAAGAAGCAGAGGTGAAGAAAATATTTCAATCTCACTTGATCATCCCCCAGCAGGACACAGAACAAGCTCAGAAATGATGTGTGACAACGAGGGAATCAAAGTACATTAGAGCAAAGCCTGTGGCAGAGACTTTCCTCTGTCATCATAAAAAGTTTTTAAGGTTCAAAGGCAAGCAATTCAGGATGAACTTGTGAAATCATCTCTAATAAATATGGACCAGAAGATAATTTATGTCACTCAGACCTGTAAAATAAACAAACAGTTTTCACTCAATATTCAAATAAAGCTAATTTATTATTCAAACTAGACTGTTACTGTTAGAGTGTCTCAGTTTATTACTTATAGCAATCATCTGCAACATTCCCCCATGAATGCAGACCAGTGTTACTACATGCAAAGCTGTGAGCGCACACACACAACAAGCACACTGTTCTGCTCAGGATGGAAAACTGCTGTAGCGGGAAGTCTGACTCTGCCAGCCAGATAAAGTCTACAGCGTGTGTTTAGCGTGTGGGTCTAAGTGAGTTGGCCTTCTAACAACTTTAGAGTAGTGTGGGCAGTAAATAATTGTACTGTATGTTGGCCTTTAAAGTTGTGCACAGCTTGGCACCTTTTGCTGCAAAAAGCACTGTGTGTAAACTTCAACCCAAAATGGTTCCGTTTCCCACGAAAATGAAAGAATATAAACTGAAAGGTCAAGAGCTGCATTCAGAAAGGTTTCAGCAGTAACTCTAAATTGTCTGTGTTGGCATAATTGAATTTCAGTGTTGTACTTGATGGTTTTGACCCAGGCATACTGACTGAGAAAGAGGTTGTTAGGAACTTTCTTGACAGATCAGGACTACAAGTTCTTATTTTACAATAATTAATCTAAATAAACAAGTTTAGTTGTAACTTTCTGCGAATTCAAAAGGCCAAAATGCTACAAATATCTCACCTGCTGTGATATGGCCACTGCACTGCCTACTTGTTTCCATGTCCTCCTACACCCAGTGTGAATGAAAGTGTAAGTGCTTCAATAAGTGTACCTAATAAAGTGGCCAGCAGATTTGAATATTAAGTGCAAAACTGGCCAGAGGGAAGAAACATAAGAGAAGATCATTGAGAAAATGTTAATAAAATGGTTGGCATGGTTGCAGCTCGGTCTGGAACCGTCTGAGTCTGTAACTGAGGGGATTATTGATTTCTGCCATTCAGGGCCGACACAAGCCGAGTCCAGCCATTAGCTTGCTGTCCTGCCAGCCATTGTCGGCACTGAGACCACACTCCTTCATCACAAAGGGCACTAAAGTGCTCAGAAGAGTGAACACAGGTTAGCCTCAAAGAAAATGATAGGAATGTCACTCTTCAATCAGCGTTCTCGTCTCCCATTTTTGAAAGTTCTCCCTAAATCAGGTCAGATTCTCTTTAAATTTGCGCTTTTTGTAGCATTATCTCACCTGTCAAACAACTTGACCTCTGTCTGGCGATGTTTTCTAGTCTGAGTCTGCTTTTGCTAAATCTGTGAGCCACTGTTCCATGCATGTCCTCTCACTTCATCACGCTGTCTGTCTGGTTTAACCTCAGATTTCTTGTTGCACCTCAGAGAAACTACTGCAGACAGGCAGTCATGTTTTGTTGAACAAATGCTTGCAAAAACGGTTTTGATTAATATTTAATATTTTCACACAAATATAGAACCATTAGAAAAATAAAACACAAAAGTAAGAGTTTACACTGGTGCACAATGACAGTGAAAAGAGAAGATATTGGAAATATTTTGCCTAAAAGATTCTAAACTGCAAGAGACTTTCTAGTTTTTCTTCATCCGCTCTTTGTCCATCTTTCACCGTTCTCTCCGTAATACATTCTCTGGCGGGGGGCGGCCATATTTGTTTACTACCAGGCCGGGGTCCTGCCTGACTTTGTTACGTTGAGCAGGTACAGACAGACTTGCTGCTGGTAACTGAAGCCTAGGCAGATGGAGCGCAGCATGGGGGTGACCAGGCACAGGCAGGGAGCTTCATCTTATGTCCAGAAAACCTAGTGGCCTTTTTTTGGAGGTTGAATCCAATTGGTGAACATTTGTGTTACTGTTGTTGAAATGTTTGAAGGTGGGAGTAAATTTGGAATGTTTAAATTAAATAAAGTTTAAAATTGTATTTAAACTTGCTTGAGGTGCACTTAAGTCAAAACAGAGTATCATGGCGATAAAAAGATCATCTTTGCCTTTTAGTCTTTAATGCAATATCAAGGACACTACCCGAGTGATTGGAGTTTGTAGCAAAGAACATCTCTACTCCTCCTAAATATGTTTCTGGTGAAACCCTTGATCTGTTTAGCTGTGTCATAATATACCTTTGCTACAGTTTGGTTTCAAGACCAACACTTTGCTTTATTCCAGTGATTCTTAAACCTTTTAATTGGATGTGACAGAAAGCGACTTTTCAATTCTTATGGAGCACAGAATGACACTGTGCTTCCCCTCCCTCAGTTGTTCCCTAACAGCTAGAGAAACAGACCTTTAGCTGTTGGGGGATATTTGGAGACAAACATAGCACCATTTATCATAGTTTTTAAACAAATGGTTAATATGAGAATTATCAATATTAATCAGCTGAGAGCAGAACGCAAATGTCTAATAAAATATACAATAAGCACTTAGGGAGCAGTGTTACTTGGGATTATTATAACTGCAGAAGAATATATTGTATTATTTCATCATCAGTAGAAATAATACCTTTTATAACATTTATTCTGCACACACTGTGATTTTATAGTAGCCCATGCCTATCAAAACAACACTAAATACTTTATTAAAATAAACTTAAAACCATCTTAATATACAGTAAAATGATCAACTTCTCCGATTTTACTTTTTTTTTTTACATATATGTTTGAGTAAAATGAAAATTGTTCTTTTTTTCTATGAACCACAGACAACATGTCTCTGAAACTCCAAGTAAAAATTTAGTATTTGAAATTATCAAAATACCAAAAAAGACGCAGCGTTTTCAGACCTCAAATAATGTAAACAAAACAAGTTCATATTCATTTAGAAACAGCAACACTAATGTTTTCATTCAAGAAGAGTTCATAAGTCAGTATTTGGTGGAATAACCATGAGGCTTTCAAGGGGGGTCAGTGCAGTGGACTCTTCATTTTTTCCAGAGCTGTTAAAAGATTGAGCAATAAATACACTTTTTTCATAACAGCGTGCATGTTCCCTTTTAGTAAGAGTCGAAATACTGTTGGTATTCCAAAAACGTGGAGGAAACTTTTCCCCTAGCCGACATGCAAGATTTACAACACGAACAGCTTTTCATCGCTGCTACCTGTTCCAATGCACCTGCCGTGAAATAAATGAACGAAAGCACTGAGGAGGGAATCAGTTTAGTGGCCACTGCAGGGGATGCGCATAACACCCGGCAAGCTGCCCAATCCCACACAATAAGAACCCTGTCTGGCGGTTTTTTATTACCCGTATCAAATTACAGGGTGCTACACCACAACTATGAAAAAAAAGTAAAAAAGAAAAAACATTCTCAGAAAGACTACAAACGGGATATGGGGCCAAAAGAAAAGTGTGAGAATCAACCCGAACCTGGTGAGGAGAAAATGAGGCCGTCTCGACCGAGTGATGAAATTCAACAGGAGAGGCAAACAGAGGGAAGGATGTGGATTAATGGAGGCCATAAAAAATTTGTAAACTAAAACATCTCATCCTTCATGGTTGGCACTATTAATGTTCCCAACGTTGGTCCCTACAACTTTCCTTAACACATGCGGCGAGTGATGAGAGACCGTGTCATCTATTCAAGACTAATTTCCATTTTACAGCCCTTTGATAAGAGGATTTGGAAAGGACCGGCTCCAGCCGAGACTTTATGGCCTCTGTGTGTGTGTGTTTGTGTGCGTGTGTGTGTCACAGTGATATGCTCACATTGATGAACTGAACCGTACAAAAGCAATGACAAATTTAATGGCCCCCATAGACAGTGCTGTCAATGTTCCGATTGAGTGAAGTGGTTATTTCCCCTTCCACGCATATGCATATCTGACATAGTAATTTTCTAGTCAGAGCAAGTGATAATACAGCATTTATGTGCTTGACTGAACCTTTTGTACTGATATGGAAAGATGCTCTTGAGTGACTAATAATGCAAATGACGTGGATGATTTTGTGCTTTTATCTCACCGATGTACAATTCAAAACCTGTTGTGGGAATTCATTTGTATCCAAGAAAGTCCAGCCAGGGAATATTTATTTTGATTACAGGTGAGCACAATTTTCAGAAAGTGAATCTGCCAAAACTTCTACAAAGTTGGCATCTGAAGTCTCAAAGAAAGTCTACATATGTAAACATTCCTTCTTTTTCAGAACTTTGCCAGAATATTTTAGTTGTAATCTATTAAGTAATCTATTATGTAAGAATTAGATGCTCAAGTCCTTTGAACATCGAGGTGGATTCTCTGAATAGGCATTTTGGGGATCTATAAAGATTTTTCAGTGACAAAAATGTTGGTATTCCCAGAGCTGACTTGCAGAGTAAATGTGAAGTAGGACACAGTTCAAACAATGGATCCACTGGTTATCTGTCCAAACTCATTACCAAATCATGATGGGAAAATACATTTTCTTAGGTCATTTTTGTGGTTCCCAGTACTGAGAGGACTGCAGTTTTGTGCTGCTACCAGTAGGAAAGTGTCCCTGAATCCAGCTTTTCTGACCATGATCTTGATCTCTCACAAGGCGAGAAGTGTCCCCAGCAAATATAATTTATATAATTCTAGTGTCACACACAATAACTCTTGTGTGCAGGACCTGATGCGACTAAAGCAGAGCTCTCCGGCTCGGCCCTCTCAGACTTGCAGCCAATCCTTAATGACTGGCTGCAGTTCTGACAGTGAACACACACTCCATTACACAGCAGGGATCCACTGGCTGCCAGAAGTCCTCACCCTGTCTGCAGCTGCTCACACTGCAAGTCCAGCTCCCCGGATTCCTGAGCACAAATGTTAACAAATACCTTTATTACAGACATTAATCTCATCCATATTTGATACAGAAACTGTTATTCAGCTAATGTTACAATGCAAATTATTTAATGACAAAAAAAAATTATGATCACAAAATCTGTGAGTTATTTGACAATTTTCTCCTAAGAGAGGGGCAATAAGGATGACTGTTATTGATATTATCATTACTATTAGTAGTAGTAATGTTTTTATTATTATCCTTTTTGGTTTTTTTTTGCATAGGCCTAATACAGTTATGGAAAAATGAAGAGACCACTTGACTGAACTCCATTGAAAACCTCCTGGTTATTCCACCAAATATTGATTTCTGAGTCAAAACATTTGTATTACTGTTTCTAAATGAATATGAACTTGTTTTCTTTGCATTATTTGAGGTCTGAAAGCGCTGCATCGTTTTGTTATTTTGACCATTTCTCATTTTCTTCAAGTAAATATTAAATTTCTGCTTGGAATTTCGAAGACATGTTGTCAGCAGTCCATAGAATAAAATAACAATGTTCATTTTACTCAAACATAAACCTATAGGGAGTAAAATCAAAGAAACTGATCATTTTAAGTGGTCTGTTCATTTTTTCCAAAGCTGTATGTTGTTGCTAAAAATTAGTGGAAATAAAAAAATATATATTTCCAGTAAAATTCTCCTGCTGTCATCGGCTTGTTTGTTTGTCTTGTTGTTCAGCCAGCATTTACAACATTACGAAAAGTAAAGGGAAATAAACATCAAACTGAGTGCAGATATGTTTGTATTACATAACACAAAATTTCCGCTCATTTGAGCACAATTTATGACTGTAGCATGCTCACATTTCAGCATTCGAAATGAGAAGAGATTCTTATCTTTCATTCTTTTCACACCACAATGATTCCTGGGAGATTGTACCTGCCTATCACCGCCCCAACCACTGGAGGACTTCAGGATCAGGAACTGGGGGAGGGGAAATAATGAGCTGCTTCCAAGGAATTCACAGACTCTTGGCTCAGCAGGGGCTCTTCCCATTTATCCCCTGACATTAGTCGGGTTTCGCTCCGAATACGCCACCCAGACGGACGGGGAACTCCCTCCTGTGACCGACGCCTCCCAAACCAAAGGCAGGAGTCTCTTGTGATCGAGCCTCAGCAGCCTTTTTGGGCCATCAGCACCACGCAGCCGAGAGGCGACACTTCAAAGAGCCAAACTGAGGCCAAATCCGATTGTCTCGCTCTTTCTGATTCTCTAGCAACAGAGCGCAACAAAGAACGAGAGAGGATCAAAAAAATGAAGGATAGCTTCAGAATTAAAAGGCCAGTAAACAGTTTGTTATGAACATCGTTATTTCTCTTTTTCCTTTATTCCCTGCAGGTGAATTTAAACGATTCTGCTGCTGAAAGCTCGCCAAGAGAAAACAGCAGCTCAATAAAATGAGAAGATGAGAATTAAATAAAGACACAATGTCACCTGCAGTTGACAAGGTCATGACTAATCACGTCATAATGACCTGGGAACGAAGAAAAAAACGTTCTTGTGGAAGTGACCATTCACTGTGATATTTAACAGAAGGAAAGCAGGTATTTAGACATAAAATAGATCAGTATTGTGATTTTTACAGAAGAGGTTTCTCACTGCTAGAAAATCCTGAGTCAGTTTTATCTAGAAAGAAAACATATAACATACAATCACATCCAAACTTTTTAGAGCACAAGCCAAATAGTCAACTTAAAGGATATTTTGTCAAGTAAAAACGTAAAGGTGATTTTTTGTTTTTGCAATAATTTTTTTTCTGTACTCGACATTAAACTAAGCCTGCAGTATTTTGATCAAACAATAGAATGTGATTATTGCAAAGAAAAAAAAACAAAAACAAAAAAAAGCCGATCTGTATATTCTTGTGGATCCAAAACACTGAAATGGGTCCTATCAGTTTACTTATTTAAAAAAAAAAAATAAATAATCTATTTCTTTTAGTTTAACTGCTTTTAATTTGCCTTGTCCAAATAAAAAAAGTAAAATCTACTGTTAATTAAATTTTCTTTGACAAAGCCTTTGAATGAAAGTTGCTGGTTGCTTTTTTAGGTTCTATTTACCAAGAAATCAAATAAACAGAAATGTATGGTTAATAAATGACCAATATAATGTGTGGTACTTCACCTTTTCCATTTTTAGAAGAATTCAGTTCTTTCATTTTTATCCATCCATCTTCCTATTAACTCTGACACAGAAGCATCCTGTCATCATGATGCTGTTACAACCATATATTAGAGATGAGAGTTTGTCAACTAGCCTAGACCAGCTGTCGCTTCACCACAAATTATAATTCTGGTTACCAAAACCCCAAACTTGAAGTGTGAACACTTCAGACTTTTGGACTCCTGAACCCTTTCCCCAGACAGCAGCCCACCCCGGCCCCGCAGTCACCCGTTTCCATGGCTATCAGGGTAACGAGCTGCTGCAGTTGAAGCGTTGCAGGGGTTTTGATTGGAGGGGTCCAAAAAGACAGGAGAGAATACGGGGGGAGCGATCCCATTTATAATTCATGTCAAGAGAAATATCATCAGCGCTGTGCCGTTTTGGAATGAATTATTGATTATGTCTTGGAAGCTTTATGTAAAAACTTGCAGATGGGGGCGGTCCTGACGGACGGTTAAGTAAAGTACAGGGGCGAGGGAATAGAAATGACAACCGCAGAGCTACTTGGGAGAGCCAGGGAGTGAGTGTCCAAAGTCAAGGAGTTAAATTCTCCCTTTAGGGGTGAAGAACCTGTTGGGGAGCTGAGCCATACTGGAGGAAAGTAGAATATTTCATTCTTTCTTCTGGTGTCAGAAAATGGTCAAATGAGAGCTAACAATAGGGAGAACAAGTTAAAAGTGCATAAAAGCACATATTACGTACAGTATCTGCTGACATAAATATGTAAACACATGAACCTGCTTCAGATAAAGGTAAACACATCCCACAATAAATCTCAAAACACTTAACCCCCCCCCCCCCCCACACACACACAAGGACATGTGACCATCCACTTAAAAACCCACTCAGGTACTGACAGTAAAGGACTGCTGCTCAGGACGTGGTCGCTAATGGAAGGGGACGGATTCATCTGAAATGCTGACTCCAGCTGATTGACCTCTGAACCTTCCCCCTCCATCACTTACAGCAAACTCCGTCTCGAGTCTGACGACCATGGATCGCTACGAGAATTTACAGCAACGTCTTCAGGCTCTACATACACTGTCAATGTTTTAAATAGACGTCTGTATATTACAGTTCATAGATATTACTTAAAATAAAAGTAAATATTTTATGAAGCAGAAGACTGCAAAAGCAGGTATCCAGAAAGCAACATGTTTTTGGATTTTCATAATAAAGCTTGAAGATACCTTTCAATATAAAAGTGTCAATATTTCTTCTGAGTATATTCCTGCCAAACAGGTTGCACATTACTAATGGAACTAAACTATTGCTGAAAAATAGTGAAGTTGACCTTTCAAAATAAAACTTGTTCTAAAATAAATAAATAAATATATATATATATATATATATATATATATATATATATATATATATATATATATGGTCATCGGGACCCTCGGGGCAGTCACCCCCAAACTGGAACAGTGGCTACAACAGATCCCAGGAACAACATCAGACATCTCAGTCCAGAAATGTGCAGTCCTAGGCACAGCCAAGATACTGCGCAGAACCCTCAAGCTCCCAGGCCTCTGGTAGAGGACCCGAGCTAAGAGGAAGAAGAATCACCACCCGCGGTGGGTGAGAAGGGAATTTTTTTTATATATATATATATATATATATATATATATATATATATATATATATATATATATATATCCAAACTAAAACCTAAAGATACCCTTCAAAATAAAAGCCTTTATGTTACATACAAAAAATTATTGCAAATTTATGTTTCACAACACTAATGGTATAAAACCAGGCATTAAAAATGCATCATTTTACCTTGTAAAAATAATGTATATCTAAAGGAACTCTAGTACAAATTTAAAAAGTTAAATCAAAGTGAATGAGAGATTATCTTGGACTTTCAAAATAAAATTGACATTATAGCAAACAAGGATTTTTGAATCAACTGGATGAGGAAATTGATTATGATCTTTTTAAATAAAACCTAAAGATGTTTTTAAAAATAAAAGCCTAGATTTTTGATACATTATTTCATATGTAGGTTCCATATTGCTTCAGAAGTGATTCTGTTGGCCTAACAAACAAAAAACACAAATATTTATCAAAATTATAGTTTGGCTAAAACCAGACACCAAACATGTCTTATGTTTTGGGATAAATAAAAAGGCAATATTTCTTATGTTTATATTTCAATCATCTTGTTCTAAGAACTTGTCTGCTATGACCCTTCTGTGGCATGCAACAATTCTTGAAAATGAACCAAGGACAGCAAAAATGTCTGAAAGTTCAATGCTCTGTAAATTGAAGCTCTTAACAGTAAAATAACAATAAAAAAACCCCACTAGGCCGTGCCGAGGGGGTGCAACAGAGGCTAAAACATGCAGGCACGTTCCAGATGTTTGAGCACTGGGCGTGGAGACTAAAGAGTCGGCTATTTTCAGCCACAGAAAGCAGAAAAGGAAATGAAAAGGAGCAGAGTTCAGCGTGCGCGGGTTTTGGGGCAGCCAGAGAGGGTAATCAAACACCGCCGTCCAATGGCAATCACGTCGCCTCGACACAATAGTGGCTCGCCTGCCCGCTAGCTCTGTCTTATCACAACACTCTCTCGCAGTGAGAGAGGTGTGAGATGAATGAGCGGGAAGTGGAGGACAGTGAGGAACGGGAGGAGATGGATGGGGAAATAGAGAGAAAGAGAAAAGCAGCAGAAATAGGAGCGCTTGGTACAAATTAAATCTGGGGGTTGGTGTTGTTGTTTCAACTGAGCTTCCTTCATGTTATAACACACTGGCTGTTCGGTGGTGTGTTTTGAGTATCTGAGCACAGAATGATGTGAGATGAGCTCTGATCCAGCTCAAATTAGTGGAACAGTACAAATTCTTCCTCTTTGGGAATTTTATGCAAATACTTCCAATTTACATCTCTAGGGACACAATTAATCCAACATTTTGTAGAAAATACACCTTTACCTGTGCAAATCCTTAACTGAAACTCCTGTGCTCTTGACTAGCATTTATGCTTTTATAACTTTTTTTGACATTACAATCGCAAACTTTTGCACATTCTTTGAAATATCCCTCTCTGTGGTACATTGCTTCATCTGAGTAAACTCTTTTTTCTTATACTATAAATCTGCCAAGATCGTGCCGTCTCTTTTTTCACTTTCTGTCTCTAGAAATTTGCTTTGGTGTGAACCTGCATGCCTCAGCTTGCCAGTCATTTTGCTGCTGGCACACGTGAATTTCCTCACAGAGGGACAATAAAGGTTATTTCTATAAATACAATGCTGCTCTTGTTGATGCTCTACTTGCCCAGACTGTTAGTTTAGGTGGATGGATATGGATGAATTAAATAAAGCATGACTGTACCCCTACTCTGTTCTATTACGGGGATGGTTGGTTCAGAGTGATGTGGTTGGATTAGTCCTCAACCACATTGGCTACTTTACATGTGGTGACTTTTAATGTGGTGACTTTTGAAGGCAATTTGTTACACTAGATTTTACGCAGAGGTATCCAAGTTAAGAAGGGTGGACATATACAAATATAAACTATATATTTTTCCTCTTCCCATCCATAATTATGCACTACTCTGTTGGTCCAAAACCTAAAATTTCCAGTAAATGCGTTGGTTGTATTATTACAAAATGTAAATGATCTCAAGGAGAACGTCTCTGCAAGGTAGTGCTTTTGTACGAAGCAAAATCTTTAGCTAAAGAATCAGTCTGTTTTCATGTTGAAGGACGGATTTCCATTCCAAAGCAGTGCTCAAATAAAATCAATTCACCTTGACGCTGTACCTTGGAGTCAGTGAGCATCACCTTGACGGCTCGGACACTTCACGTCTCTGAGGGTGTTCTGGTTCTGGTGAGACGTTCATTTCAAACAAACGATGCAACTTTCTTTAATGAAGCCTGCAAATCTGTCAGAGAGCTTCCTTCCTTCACCGCTCACAGACGGAAAATTACCAAACTGTTGATAGATGGTTAACAGGTGCAGGCTAATTATGCTAATCATGGCAACAGCCAAATAAACTGATTGCCATGTTCATTTAAATGACAGCAATGTTCCTTTGGTGGCTAATTAAAATAGGTTGGAAGACAGGAAACGAGGCGGCTGGGTTTGGAGAAGAGAGAGAGAAGGTGTTTAAATAAAAGCCTTCTCTGGGGCCCCAGTAATAAGATGTATTTCATTGGTTTAATGATGTCATAATGAATTTCTAATGATGGGGGATGGGTTAAGGTGAGAGAAGAGACGAGTGGAAACAGGCACGAAACTGTAGATTTTACATCTGCAAAAAGAGTGCTAACAAGGGAGCTTGAGTTCATGCTAATGCAAAGTAATGAAAATAAAAATTAGTAGAGGACATCGAGCAGGTTATGTGCTCCATCTGGTTTAGTACTAGCCCAATGGGAAGGCTTGAAGGCGCAATTACTTTTTATCAGCACCGCGCCTTGACAGGTTTGGTCTCCCTTTCCTGGTGACCTGGGAAAAGGCGTCATTAGAGGAAGTGGAGGCCAGGAGGGCTGACTTCTGGGTCGGTGTAAAGAGGTGAAAGGTGAATACAGGGCCGATTAATGTTTATAGAAGTAGTAAAGAAAAAAGTTGCCTTATCAGCCCCTTCTTTTGTTACTTTCACACTCACAGCTGCCTTATTTTGCTATGTCTCAAGCACATTATACTTTAACCAATGCATCAGACTAACTCTTCTTTAAGAAATTGCTTGCTCTTTAATTGTACCAACACCATCAGACCAGGAGTAGCAAATCTGAAAAAGATGTAGAGAATTTGAAACAAATCTGTGAAAAGCAAGTATATCATCTCTCCTCATGTCTAAAGAAAACTACAACCAGTTTCTACTCAATTCATACTCAATGATGTTTTTCAACCATGAGTTAGGGTTATAACACAGGCTATTACCAAAAGTCATGTTTTAAAAAAAAAACAACTTAAATGTTTCTAGGTATTGTTCAAACACTTTATGATGTAATAAATAAAAATGTGGTTGAGTTTTTTGGATTGTGGTAGTGGTTTTGTGTACAACAGAAACTGATCCTTTTTTAAAAAATATATTTTTGCTACACCCAATGAAAAAAACATGAACAGGTGAATAGTGAACAGTGAAATGGTGGAAGTGGATCAAGGTGATGTTGATCCCATAGCACTTTCACTTCAGGTTTACACACAACAAGAACTTGTGTAGTTATCAACACTGGGATCACTAATGTTAAGTAGCTACCTGTCTGGGTTTCCAAAGACTTATGAGCAGCTAGAACACTGACAACTTATAAAGGCATCCTAGAGATGTTGGTCCACAGACATAGTGAATATATACTCAGACCATCAGCGTAACTCAGTATGTTTGCTATGGATAGAGGCATTGGGGGTTAAAGTGAACGTAGAGTCAACCCACTGCCATTATGCATCTAGACTACCAAAGAACAAAGTCGTTGTAGGAACATGCTAAAACACAAATCTGTTTGTAACATAAATATTGTGAAAGTGCTAATGTTTTTATTTAAACCAGAACAGTGACAGAGAATAAATACACAGAGTTTATAAAGTTTTGTTGAGAATATTGTGACATTGTTAAACCACGTTTAGTAACTAAATGTTACCATATTGTGGGAATCTCACATCTGTTCCATTTACAGCAACACAGGAAGAAACACACAAGCAGGACTCTCAGAAGGATCTTTGGATTGGATTAACTATTACTGATGTCAATGACAATCCGATAAAAGCTTAATCAATAACAACCTAAGAAGTAATCTGAAATCTCAATGGACCTGTTATGATTAAATTTAAATTGACATTAGAAGAAAATTTTTCATTAGGTTTTCTAACTATTTCTTCAAAACACAACGCTGTTTGCAAGCCATTTTTGCACCTATTGATGGGAATATTATACAGTATACTCTTTATTTCTTGTTTATGTTTGTATCCATAGAGGGGAAAAAAAACAGGCTGAGACCTGATAATGTGCAAGAAAGAAAGGCCTACCTTTATTACCTGTTTCTGAGAAATTCTGACCATTTAAATGTATGCTACATCACAGGGATCTACTCTGTTCAATATATTATAATGTGATGTTTGCCCTTAATGGAAAATCAATGGTGAGACAAGCCCGCCACTGCTGAGACCATACTAAAGCAATTTCTAAATTGACATATGGAGGGCCTGTGTGATTGATTCTGACTGCTGTTGGATTTTAATACCATTCACTGCGAGCTCATTGACTGTCAGACGTCGTCTTGTGGTTTATCTACAAACTGCCAAGTGAGTCCTCGTCTCCTTTTTCTTCTCTCTCATCGTTTTTCTGCTCCTTATTCGTCTCAGTGCATGCTCCAGAGAGTTGATAAGTTTGGATTACAACAGATATGTTTGATAAATGAGCAGAAGACTTTCCACAAATAACAGAAGCTAACAGTTTATTCGTACTTCACCCTCCTTGTTTTAATAGAAACACATGCTCGTTCGGATGAAGCGGCATATTATTAACGTTCCCAGCTGCATCAGCTGTCATCATGAATTTAATGACATCATGCCATTACTAACAGCTTACACACTCAGAGAGAGGCTCTCACCTCTTAAACCAGACTTCTGTGTGGAGCTACACACAACTTGGAAAGGGATTATAAAGAGGAGTGAAACACTCTGTTCTTTAGCTGAAGCCAACAGGAAATGTTTATCCTGGATTAAAGTCCAATCTCTTTATTTCTCCATTTTTGTATAACAGAAATGAGATAATAAGCTCATTTAAGTGTTTGACCCCACTGTGTGCTTATTTAACTTTCATAACCTTTTCAGGCCTGATGCCACTTGGAGAGACTAAAGGCACCGTGGAGAAAAAGGCTCAGTGAAACATGCAACATGTTCAGATGACATGTTGGATGGATGGATGGATGGATGGATCCATCCATCAGTCAACATGTCATCCATCCATCCATCCATCCATCCAATCCATCCACCAGATAAATATGATCAACCCTTACATCCAGCAATCCAATCATTCATGCAAACTGACAATGTCATTAATCCATCCATGACTCATTACTAAATGAAATGATATCTGCTCTACAACAGATGAGGAAGGGTAACTATCTGGATCTGTCCAGAGCCATTTACTGGACCTGAAGTGTTCCAGATTGTTCCATCTCGTGTTAGATGGGCCCATTTGACTTTCAGCAAAATAGCAAAATATAAAGGTATAACAACAGAATTTGATTCAAACTTGAAGCCCATTTAGAGCTAGCAGGGCTACATCAGGGTTGTTTGGTTTGTTGTACCACATCCAGAGAGCTTTCACACCATTAAATTGTGCCATTAAATCACTTTTTTTAAACCATCCTTCATGATCCATTTTTGAACCTGTCCCTGGAATATTCTGGATCGCTCTAGAAAGTTCCAAAAATCAAAGTGCTTGTCTCATTTTCCTTACATGGTAATGTATAACAGCATATTTCTCACATTATGTTTCAAAACAAAAACCTCTGAATGCTAATAGTTTAAGGAAGACTGAGCCCTACTTTTCCCCCGCTGAGAGGTAAATGTGAACATTCTTCAAGCAGCATGCAGGTCAATGATAATTAAGCACCCACCAATCATCAGCAATTAGTCTGTAATATGTTTACATGAATTCAGCTGAGAACAAAACTGCAAAGCCGAGTGGAAACAAAACCCTTCCCATCTTTAATATGACATATATCCTCCACAATTCAACTTAATGATGTAAAAAAAAAAAACTAATACTTTGGTAAAGCATATTTAATTACCTACATTCAGAAACGTTTCTTATTTTTACATGTTTTTTCACTTTTCCTGTTTCCTTTCAGAAACCATCTTCTTGACTGAATGAAAATACTTTACCATCTAAATCTAAATTGTTTTGTGCATCTTAAGTTTTAGTTGAAACTTACAGGATTACATAACTTAAAAGGTTGAAAAAGTCATGAAATGAGTTTGCATAGTTAGCAACAGCCATCCAGTGACATGGAATAAGATTGCTGACCTTTAGGTGTTACATTAAATGCTCATCCAAGCTCTCAGCGCCACACCGGGGGTTAATGTAACAGACGGATTTAGGTCTGAACTACCTTTAAACTCATGCGAAGCACAAAGGGATGCTGATCTGCACTTTAGATGAACTCACACATCCCTGTACTTTTCTATGCACACACATGTCCAACACATAAAGAAAGTCCAAACAGCAATCATAACAGCAAGCTTCCATTACTTATTGAAATCTATTTTTTAACTGGAAATCTCATTGTCATAAAATCATTGTCTAAAAGTTACAAGACTTTCCGGAAAACATCAACCAGGAAGAGTTTTTATTTCTTTATTTTTTGTATTTTAAACTTACCTTGCCGAAGTCTCTGACGTCAAAAAGATCAAACGGGTCAAAAAGTTCACTGTTCCTCAAGCCGAACTTGTCGTGGCACACTTTTAGGAATGTCCGGATATTCTTCAGGCACAGGAACTACAGAAAGAGAAAATAAAAATAAAATGCAAAAATGACGTAAGTGTCTGCGTTAAAGCATCTCCATCAGATAATTAATGGTACAATGAAAAGATTAAATACTTCACGCCTGTGCTGCACCAGCATGATTAATCTTGAAGAATATTTAGCAACATGTTCTACAAGTCTGGCTAGGATTGACCAACAATGCCGCAGCACTGTTGGGTTTAGCTTTTGGGTTTTGTAGTTGACCTATTCCTCTCAGGTGCTGAGGAACTTTAAAACTGCGTACCTAATCCTCACAGCCACAGAGGATCATGTCGTCTGATGTCTTATCAACAGACACAGCGTCCTGAGATATGTCCTTTAGATGGAATGAGACCTCTAACTAAAAGCTAAAAAACAACCTGTCAATCAACAGCAGAAACTACCTCCAGCTCCAAGGACTTGTCAATCATTAAAACAAAGTCAGATACTAAGAAAGAGCAAAGAATAAGCACACTGAGAGTAGAGTAAATAAAAAAAATTCTACACTTTATTTTGCCATTCTGGGAAATAATGAGACATTTCTACCTCTTTTCATATTAGGCTGCAAGAGACTGTAATCAAAGTGTCTTATTGGTGTTTAAAACCAGAAAATGACTGAAGAATCAATCACAGATCCAAAACAAACATTGGCAAAAGATGGATGACCTGTCCAGCTTCTAAAGTAAAAACCTTTTTATAGGGATTGTTAGTTTCAAATTAGTATTTCACCAGCTTATTAAAACAACTATTTCTGGGTTTTTTTTTACTAATTAAATGAATGTTAACATATTTAAGATTATGTCACTGCAATAAAATTCTTTATCTAAAAGTTTTTAACATATTTTTAGAGGGTCCCTTCATTGCCAACCTCAGTTTTTGGTTGGCAGGACTAATTCTCTGTGTTTATAATCTGCTGAGGCAATACAAATACCTGAAACTACACAGACAGAGGGAGAAAAAGACAATCTTTGGCAAACTGATGAGCTGACCTGGTCAATTTAACAGACAGAATGAATTCAGTGTGGCACAAAATATTCCTTTTCATCACTGCCAACAAAAACAAAGCATGTGTGAAGCATGTGTTGAGGCAGAACAATCTTTATAGGGGTTACAGCCATTGACACTTCTCCGGTCTAAATATCGATGCTCTCGCTGCTTAAAATATTCCATCAGTCAGCCAAACCTTGAAGGCAAGAGCACAGACCGATTACAGCAGCGTTGTAGTGTAATTTATAATCAAACCTGGTCTCTGATCTTTCTGTATGTGAAGAATGCATTACCTAGCATGCAAATTCACACACGGCCCTGATTTGCTCTTTCAGTTCTGTGTGTGGTGTGCGATATGAGCTGACGAGCAGGGAGCAGGCGGCACTCACAAAAGACTTGAGGCAAAGAGTCTATATGGAGTGAAATGCTTGATTGCCTCGTATCTGCTGAAGGCCTTGACCACATATTTATTTGTAATGGCTGTTGCGTAAGACCAGCAGCCTTCCAAGTTACATCTGAAGCTGGGCTGATGTTAGACAGCAATCAGGGCAGCAACGATGGCACCAGAAGGTGCAGGTACAGTTTTAGACTGCAAATCTTCCCCTCACCAGCTTCATATGGTGACCTTTAAAACTTACAGTTAAAAGTCCGCCTTCTCTGGAATACACACTTTTATTTTACGCTAGATGTACCAATTATGCTAGTTGGGGAGAAGATACTAAAGTCTAACTATTTGTATTGTTGTTTTATCTCTTTCGCAAAAGCTTGTTTAACAACAATACAGAAAATAATTAACTCACAAAAAGAAAACACATCTTCAAGGATAGAAAAGGAGAAGTTGAGTCTTTTTCTTATATTAAGAAAGTGAGTAACTGGACTTGATTCATATTATTAGAACCAGGCGAAAACCTAATGAAAACCGAATATTGATCACAACCCTGATCATCTCCTTCATAAGAAGGTTATGAAACAACATAGTGTCCTCAATCAGACGCTTCTTCAGGCACGCTGCACTACAGACTGCTACAGGAGGTCCTTTCTGAGCACCGACATCAGCATGTACAACAAATCTTTGGATAATATGAGTTAAAATAACATTTAGTTTCCCTCTAGGATTACTAAAGTATTTTTTTTTTCAATCTGGTAATAATTTCTATTGATAAAAACAAATACAGGATTTATTTTTTATTACTTCTTTCTTTCTTTAAGTGTAAAACTTCAGTTGAGCTAAGCTGTTACATTTGATCATCAAAGAGCCTGGAGTCCAGGGAAAACCCCACCTACCACGCTATTAGCTGCCTGAAGTCAAACTAATGACTTTAAACTCTCATTTCTTTCAAGTCACTCCTGCATCAAAATCAGAATCGCAGATAAATTATATGACAACCATCCCGCCTGTATCGAAAACCTGCAATGTGACTTTTTAAGGTGGAATGTAGTAAAGGTTTTAGCGATTTAGGTTTGGTTTTCTACATGCAATAAATCAGATTTGATATTCACTACTATCTACTTTTAGCTCAAGGTTATCAGAACATCAGAATCTCAAACCAGTCCACTCCTAAAAACTGCTCTCCACTGAACTCTGCAGATGTCTGAGGAGACAAAGTGTTTCTTTTCCTGCAGTTGACTTTGTGAGGTAATATCCACCTCAGACTGATGTTCTAATTAGCTTTCAAAGAGCAAAATCCATCCCATTGCTGCTACAGTTATTCCTGGTTTGCCTGGTATTTTATGATATTTCCGTTAGCCTCTCTGGGCCACACCTGAGAGGTTCACCGATTCATTCTCATTCATACGAGCACGCCGGCTCAGTCTCAGTGTCGTGGGTGCGAACCCCATAAGAGAGCCACACAGACTAGAAAAAAGGAATGCGATTGGTCGCCTCGCCAAAGTGACATTTGCAGTTCAGCGGTGGAGGTTATCATGCCTGCAGATCCACTTGTGCTGCAGGGGGAGGAGAAAAAAAAGAGCTTATTTTCCCAGCCCTGATATGAAAAGGTAACATTTGCTGGAGTGGTCTGCGGGCGAGAGAGTAAGAGAGGGAGAGAGAAAGGTTTACTGCAGATACGGATCAGGATAGGAAAGATGTGTCTGACATTCTAATGCAAGTTTGGCAATTCCAAAGCATAGGTGACGTGAGAATGAAAATATCATGATTCAAGCAGAACATAAATAATATTAAAAAAAAAGAGATATTTTTATGCAGTGCGATAAGGAAGAGTGAGTGAACTATATATGATCATCTCCTCAGGCTGAGGCTGCCTTCAGCATAATCAATCAGGTATAACATCACGCTCACTTAGTCATAGACGCTGCAATTAATATGAGCTTTTAACAAAGGAAGGTTTTGTTTCAAATATGGCAGATTTCAGATGATAAATGTGGGATTTTCTTGCTTTTATTTTATTTTATTTTATTTTATTTATAATTTCCCCTGTTTTAGGTGGAAAATTACTTTTGGGAAAACAGCAAATAAAATTATGTTTACTGTTGCTTGAGGTACTTTCAGGACGTAAAATGCCCTTAAATAAGTTTTTCCTGCCTAAGAAGAAGCAAATGTAACTCAACCTCAATATTAGACTTTCTTCTCAAAGTGATTTATCCAACTGACTCAACAGGTTTGTTGTTATTTAACCCAATAACTGTCTTCCTCAACACACTTACATGAAAGTCAATGGGTCCATAAGGACACCAATGTTCTCCTGACAGTTACACTAGACATTTTGTTTGTTTTTAATCAGTAATTACTATTATTGGGCATCACATATGATGTAAAATCTTAAGGATAATTACAATGAACCATAAAGAACTAACACATGAGTTCACCTTGGCTGCTGAATGCATCCTACACAAGTACATACACTTAAAACATCAATGTGGCTAACTCTGTAAAAAGCAAAAGTTTTTGTCATTTGTTCTTCTGCAATACAAAGTTCTAACTAAACACAAAGCCAGGATGGAAAGAGAACATCAATAACCTTAAAAAAAAAAACTTGCTGCTCCACATCAAACTGGGAGGGATTTCTAGGCCAACTGTAAACCATTTTAAGTTAATTGAGTTGTTAATTTTCCCAGGAATGAGCTTACCTGCAAATTCCCTGTAAGCTCAGACTGTACAATGTCGAGAGAAATTGTAGAAAATGCAGGAGCTCCATCTCAGAATCGTCAAGCCTCTGTTAGCATGTCAAATATTAAAGTTTATTAAATGGCAACAAGAAGAAGATTGGGGAAAGACTCATAAAGCACAATATATTATTTTCACCAGCATCCTGGACAAGATGGGATTCACCAACAAGATCATCAACTTCTTTGTATCACAAAATATTCCAGAATCAAATGTTACACCATCTGTCTAAAACGACAAGTCACTGACATCATCCCTAAAAAAGCAATTATCACAACACATAATCTGGAAAGGGTTATAAGGCCATTTATAAACTCAGAAAGATCACTGACAAGTGGAAAACACTCACCACAGCAGAGAATATTTCCAGATAAATTCAACTAAGGTCAGGCATGCAATGTTCAGAGGAATGATTCAAAACTCTACAGAGAAAAAACAACTATTCTTTGTGAGGAAGAGTTGGAGGAGGACGCCTCGTCTCTCAACAAAAATTGCAGCATGGTTTAGGTTTGTAAAGTTGTAAACAACAAACCACAGGACTACAGGATCAATGTACTTTGGCTAGATGAGCGAGAATGTTCTAATTACTGCAAAACACCACAAACACATGCCAACTGTCCAGCATGTTGGTGGAGGGGTAGTAATTTGGGCTTGTTTTCAGCCACATGACGATCCCACCATGTAGTCTTTGAGTTATCCACAAATTCTTCAGTATAGTAAATATTCTAGAAAGAAATGTTAATGTCTTAATGCCTGTCTGAGGCATTAAGTCAGGTCACAACCGGGTAAGCAATGAGGTGAAGCCATCCAATCATCGACAGAAGGCCATGGTAAATACCAAGAGCACAAAGTCAACATTAAAGAAATTGGGCATTTAAAGATCAGAAAATAGAAAATCAGACTCTTGGAAAAAAATTGAAGTTTAACCGGAAAAAGAAACTTAAAAAGAGAGCCACGAGAGCCTCACTCCAGTTTGTCAGCAGGCTTTTAGAAGGGTGGCTTGTGTGCGACAGCAAAGAAACAGTTTGACTTCTCACTGAAGAGTAAACAGCTCCTGAAAACGGCAAACTTGTCAGAGACATACAGGCGGAGGAGAGCAGGTGGGAGAGGAGCAGCAAAGAGCAAAGAGTCAGGCAACAAAGACTCATAAAAAACCCTGACATGCCCTTCTACCATATCACCACGCTACATCGCACATAGAACAATGCATTATTTCTCTGAGGGGGTGGTCCTTCATCTGCACACACTCCTACATGCTAATTCCTGAGAAACTACAAATTATAACTTCCAACAAAACCAAATTACAGAAATGCGACATGTGAAAAGTACAAGAGCACAAGGCTTGTTCCACCATAGCTGTAAATATTCTCTGTTAGGAATAATGGGGACGAAAGCCAAAACAAAAAAGAAGCAAAAAACTGTAGGCAGAACATCACAGATAAGGCTGCAAAAACAGAATCAAGCAATCTGTTCAGGCTCCCCTAATATCCCTATTTTCATCACCTTTGGGAAATGAGCAATTAGTGGTAATCTAATAACATGTTTTATCACATCGCTGCAAGAAAAGAGCACTGTTGTTGCCCAAATCAGACTTGTTCCTCTAGCAGACACAGAACAAAAAGAGGAGGAGGAAAAAAAAACAACAGCTCAGGTTAAACTGAGGTGAGTCAGAGAGGATCAGATACCCAGACAGCCTGTCAGAGAATTAAAGTCAATGAAAGAGACTGATGTTTGTCTGAGAACTGTGAGGAAGACTAAATTTGATTCACAACAAAAACCCCTCAGCAGACAAAGTAATAGGGGCAGTGAATCATCGTACACCACGGATGTCAGCTCCAAAGCTCTCAGCAGGTGATGGAGCACTCAAAAAATGCACCCAGATGACCACAGGAGGAGCCTGGAAGACCTTCTTTATGACTGTAAGTGCACACACTCACTTTAAAAAGCTGCAGGGGATGCACAATCCGGCAAGAGACCTCCTGGTGCCAGGTGGAGGTGACGATGGATTTCATAAACTTCAGACTCTTTGTCTTTGGAGAAAATCAAAACAAGAGCTAAAGGAATGAGAGCCTTATTGTTCAAATGTCTACAGTCCTCTAGTCTAAACGCATGTAAGCAAACACTATATTACTATCTATAATGTCATGTAAGCATGTAAGCAGACATTATATTACTATCGACAATGACAGCCTCTTCATGGCCAACTTCATTTATGTCAGCAAAACAGACCAAGCGACCAATAATTTGCCACTGAGTCAACATTGAGTGGAAAGAAAAGAATGATTTTATACAGCTGGTCTGGCAACATTGCATTTTGAATCTTGCACATTTGTTTTTCCAGAGTGAAAAAACACAAGATAAACTCATGTGACCAATAGATAGTGAAATTATTTTTTGTTTTTCTAGTTTTAACTGCAGTAAAAGAAATGCCTCAAACACACTAGTTAGTCTGTGAACAGGTAATCAATAAATGATGCTACACCTAAGGATTTTTTCCATATTATTCCCATTTTCTTACAAGCAACAGTTGTACATAGAAAGGCTATTAGAAAACATGCATATATTTGACACTGTTATTAATATGGATGTAATGGTAACAGGCGATCACCAGCTTCATCTAGAAGAAGATTCATGTGTTCTTATTGCTTCTACAACAGGAAATAATCTGATCCAGCTACAATCCCAAAGCACTCCACACCAGATTAATGCAAACCAGGAGACAATATTATTTTTCATTGTCAAAATGAACAAATTTTCACATCTAAAGCTGCTTTAAAAATTTTTACACCCTCTCTAATGCTAAAGTAAAATGGGAATTGATCAACCATACTGTATACCAATGTAATTACAGTGTAATTTTTTATTTTTCCATGTTCTTCCTGTCAGCTTAATTTTCACACATACTAGTTTGTGTTCAACCAGTGTCACTGAAGCTATTCAGTTCTTAACCAGCTTTTATTTTGTATAAAATTACAAACTAATTAATTAAAATACAAACATTTAGTATTTTGTAATTCAATAATAGTCAGGTTTAGACCAGATAAATCTTAACATATGACCTTTAGGACACTAACTAGTCAAAACTTCAAGAATATTTTTCATTTGTAGACTGAATTTAACTAAAAGATTTTCAAAAGACATTAACTTTGCCATTTTAAATAACTCAAATCTCCTTATTTGACAAAACACCCAATTGTCTGTTTATTACATATTCGTCCTACAAGAAGAGCCAGACATAAATAAACTGATAAAACAGTATAATAATCTGAGATGTTAAGTAGTTTTCTCACATCTTTATCCTCCAATAAGCAATCAAAGTTCAACCACTGACAGAATCAGTGGACTCAGATCTAATCTCTACCCATTTGTTATGCTGCTTCCATTCATTTGGAAATATGTAAAATAAATCGAAGGAGATGATCTTCACAAGAGTCTACTTCCCCCAACTGTGATCTCTAAATTCCCCTTATTTGAAATCAATATGAGCCCTGATAAATATTTAAAATCAGCCAATGTCTCCTCTGGGTTTGCCCTGCTGCAGCTTATGAGACTTGAAGGAGGAGAATCTGAATAATCTGTTGCTTTTCATCTTTGTGAAGAGACTAAGGAATAACTTTATAGACTTTGTCTTTTGCTTTGCACAGCAACTGTTGGCAACAATGAGGCAAAAGGTGAGAAAGCTTTTGCGGTATGAACGCTGTTGCCAGGAAATTGTGTGACTTTAAAAAAAAAATTATTTTGTGGCCTGGAGAGCAAGTCAATGCTTGAGCCTCTGCAACTCCGTGTTGACTGCAGTTCAACTGACGGTCACTGTGTCACTGAAAATAAAGGTTTCGTAACCAACAGGACAGAACATCGGGTCCTGCATTAACTAAAACAATTACACTTAGGGAATGAAAGCGAGTCCAGCTTTGCAAATATTTGGACAGGATCTGCCAGGAGACACCCGGAGGACCCTGATAAGCAGAAAGGCTTCTAACCCCCCTTTAACCCTCAGCTGGGACGCTGTGATACTTGGAATGCTGAGGAAAAGGGGTGTATTCCTTCAAATTAGAGAAGAGAACACTGCATGAATTATGCATTACATTAAAATTGCATTCAAATGTGTTAATCTCATCTTGTTACCCCCAAAAGCCTGTAAGCAGGAAAGGATTGACCATAGTTTTGTATCGGGGGAGAACCCCCAGCTGTCAAGGCAGAGCTGCTTCGTTAAAGAGGGCCTGGTGTTAAAATATGGAAGCTAAATAGGCTAAGTGAGGCTGTTAGTGGGGTTAATCTCCATTACAAAAGAGGATAATTCTGACTCTGTCAGGAAAAAGCCACCGTGACTGTAGAGAACAGCTGCGTAATTAAACCCAGACCACCTTTACCTTTTATACAGTGGCTAGTCGTAAAAACAGGAGCGCTGATGTGGAGCAGCGCTGAGATCAGAGGAGCCCAGCAGGAGCAGGCACTGTTTGCATTTGCTGCACCAGAGGAACACGCCATCAGTAGCAGGCTCGACATTTGAACACACACACAGCCCTCCACAGCAGGGCTTTTGGACAGCAAAGCAAAACAGAAACGCAATATGAAAGAGGATACGTCAGAATTGTAGGCAAAATTCCCAAAATAGGGATAAAAGATACAAAAATTACCCATCCCAAAGTTGGAGCAACTGAAAGAATCTATTATGTTACAGAAACATCAGCAGACCTGTTCATTTCCTGTTTGGTGCTCAGCTGAATGACTGACGGCTATTTTGGCACACGTCAATGAACAACCTGTTTCCTGTGTTTTCAGCTCTATGGCACAGGTGGGTCTCCTTTCCCACTTAGGAGAAATTTGTACTTAAATGTATAGGACAGCTCTGATAAACATGGGTTCTAGATGCTACTTTGTGTTGTAGTTATATCACAAACAGATCAGATTTTGTTAAACTTATACTACTTAAAAGAAACAGAGCAACCCATCATCACATGCTGTTATTTTCACCCAATGAATGAAAAACGTTCTTTGTTTTTTTCTGATTTCTCTTCAGTGCAAGACGAACAACTCCAAGCACAGACCTCCTCAGTGGAGCAAACGTTTTACATCTTTGGGCCTACTTCATGTTGTCAAACAGGTCTTATTTCATTTATCATTAAGATAAAATAAAAAGGAACATGGTGTATGTACAGAAAAAAAGACTTCATTATTCAAATTAAGTTCTTTTTCTGACCTATAATGCATGTTCTCATGTGTTCTTAATACTCTAAACAAGTAATTGAATGTCAGTTTTTCAGCAACGTTTCCAAAAGTGATTAAAACTGCATGCAACATGTTTTTGGATTCCCCTTTGCATGATCAGCTTGATTTCCGTCTGCCTCTGGATTTCACAGTAGTTCATAACAAATATTATCAACAGCCTGGATATCCTGCTTACCCTACAATGATTTATTTTCCTGCACTGTCTCAAAAGCAGCCTGCAAACAGTGGAAACGCTCCGCACAGCTGCTGTTAAAGCAAACAGCGCTCACTCAATACAAAACCAGACGTCCAACACGGACCAAGATGCTGAAACATCTTGGCGCATAATGCAGTCCTTCAGGTTTTATCCACTCTTCATAAAAAAAGAAAAAAAAATACTGCTGTATCCAAGCAACAGGCCATGCTGCTGCTTTCTCAGGAAGGGGAGGATGTGTTTGAGACATTTCCACTCAGGCTCAGCTGCAGACGCGGGGTGTGATGAATGCGAGGAGGAGGTCCGCCGAGAATCCCAGACAACCATGGATCAATGGCCTGGTAATTTATGAACGGGATGGGCGAGAAGAAAGTCGGCATCCATCTTTTTCTCTGGCGAGTTTCTCTCACAACTTAAAGACTTATCGCCGTGATTTAGACCCCAGAGGATGCATAAACAGTCACTTTTACCTGACCAAGTATATGCTCACCTCTATAGGTATAACTAAAATTTTATTTAGATGAAGAGTTTCCCAACTGTGCAGAACACCACTGCAGCTCATCAGCTTTAAATAACGTTTAACTTGGCCAACCTGCATCTGAAAACGGAGGCTTTGATTTCTTACAAAGCTGCTAATAAAATTATACTGATGCTAAGAGACGAGATCAAAGCAAGATACATTTTTATTGCATGCTGGTTATGAGTTTCTGTCAACAGGTGCAAAGTAATGGGAGCATTAATATTCTGCAAAATATCCGTTATCTACACAGAGCAGAGGCTGTTTAGTCATCGCATTAGGAGGCTTACAATAAATCGCTAAAAGTTGATTGATTTCAGCAATTTGTTTCAGAAAGTGAAAGTTACTGATTTATTTATATACAGAGAGATTTATTTCAAGCACTTCATTCTGTTGATTTTAGGGATTATGACTCACAACTAATGATGATCCAATAATTACTAGGATATTATACCAACAAGACCAACAAAATAACACAAATGTTAATATTATTAATCCATTAAAAGAAAGGAAAGTCACATAAGGTAGTTGCTGAAGGAGCCCTGTACATAAGGAAATTGATTGAAAGTTTAGTGGAAGGAAAAAAATACATTTATATAAGCAGCAAACACCATTCCAAAAGTGGATATACAGTATCATACATGGATATGCTTGTCACTAAGCTACCATTTCTGGAATACAAACTTTGTTTTCACTTTAGCTCTAAGCCATATTTATGAAAACTATGAAAGTAAAACATTTCAACAATATGTCACTGTGTTTGATGATTCTATATTTTGTTTTTGAATTACATTTTTGTTGCTGTTGCTGTTGTAATTTATATAGGAACTGTAATGCGTTAACTTACAAAAAAACCCGCCCAAGATCCTGTTTGTGCAGGATTACTTGAGGAGGCCATCAGCAACATGGAGGGATGCAGCTTTGTGCTGTCGATTATCTCCAAGGTGACTAATGCTGTTAACACCAGAGACCAGCCTCTTAATTACCCGTCTGACTCCAGGCTGAGCTCGGCCCGCTTTAATCATCACACGGCTCGGATAAACACGAGTTCAATCCACTCGCAGCTCTGCAGCACAACACAGTCCACCAATCAGTCGCTACACAGATTCAGTGATCGGACAGGTGCGATCCGCTTTGCATTCCTGTTGGTTAGATAGAGATAGAGTGGACGGATTGATTCCTGCCTGAGAAAGAGACACTGAAGATACTCAACAGCAACATGGCTGCATTCTGCAGCTTCAAATGAATTAACTGTGTGAAATTAGATGAATGAGTTAAGTAATCTTTTTCTTTAATTAAGATGTAGTGACATCCTTGCCGTATGCAAATAAGAACGAAATCCACCACCACCTGTCGCTTTGGGGTTAGTGCTTTCAGGATGATTGTTTACTGCCAATAATGTCTCTACTAGTCATTGCATGTTTGCTGGTTTTCTCTACAGGACAATAAATTGGCCTTTTGATGACTTTCTTCCAACAACAGCCATGTTCTTACCTTATTCTTTCACCTTACAGAGACTTAATACAAATAGATGTCACAATTTTGCATGAATTATTTCCGTTTTATTTCACAATTTTCTGCTCCTCTGCGTTTGTCTATCGCACAAAATTGCAACAGAATTGCTGTGTCAAAACGTGAAAAACCGGGTATTAAAGACAATGTACAGTATGTCAAATTTGAGATATACCCACTAAATTAAGGAGAAATCTTGACGCTGAAAGAAAATCTACAGAAGCCATTTTTACAGCCATTATTAAAAGATTAAGTTTAAATAGGCTAAAGTCTCATTGAATAGCAATATTCAACAAGATTGTGGCTCTATGGTAAAGTAGTCGTCTTGCGATCGGAAGGTTGTAGGTTCAATTCCAGCGTCCTACTGCCACATGTCGATGTGCCTCTGGGCAAGGCATTTAACCCCAAATCATACACCAATCTGCATATCGGTGTGTGAATGGGTGAATGTGACTCTAGCGTAAAGCGCTTTGAGTGGTCAAAATGACTGGAAAAGCACTATATTAGTTCAGTCCATTTACCATTTTATCTGGCCTGATAAATTGATGTCAAGTATTTTTTAATCAATCAACCAGTCACATTTGTTTCCACCGTGAAGGTGTCAGCTGTTATTGGGTGAAATAACCAAGTACACATAGTTATGTAAGTGGAAAGTGTCGTATTATGTACCGTTTTGTACCTCTGGTACAAGTACTCAATAAACCTATAATGAAACAAAAAGGGTGGGGTGTGTTTCAGCTTACTGCTGCTATTATGCTCTGTTTGGCCCAATGCTGCACCTTTCTTTGACACTGATAGATTGCTTACTTTATAATATATTGTGTATTAATCATGTCTCATGTTATGCAAAGGCACATTAATGGAAGGTAAAGAGGAAAAATAATGTGTATTTCTACTTTTCATTGCACACATAACCGTGTTCAAGATGAGTGAATAGGTAGAAAATGATCTCTTAAGAGATGATTTATGATTCCAATCAGACTTTCAACCTTTCAGAGATATTTACACAGTTCTTATATGAATGACAACATAAAAACATTGTAATCTTTCTTTTTTTAAAAAAAAAAATATCAAGCACAACACCTTGCACACAAATAGGTGCTTCTAATATAGTCACATAAAAAAGAAAAAAAAAAATTTCATTGCAGCAGCATTAAATTATGCTGAAAAATGATTTTAACTTTCATTTAAATGCTTTTATTCAATTGGGGGGAAAAAGCATACTTTAAAACATTCAAACTTAAGAAGTGTGTGAAACCGCTTGCAGAGGAGAAAACGGCCAAGGATGCCAAGGATGATGGGAGTCGACTGAAAACTTCAAGACATTTGACAACAAAACCCACTACTGCTACAAACTCTTAAAAAGTTTATATAATTTAGAGTTGAATTATCAGTGAAAACACTCAGTATTCATTGCCATTTAGGACCTGATTTTATCCAGGAATAACCCCTCTAAACACACATGCAACAGTTAAACAGGAAATGGACCTTAATACAAATTCATAGATACAGTGAAAACTGTCTTAGCAATTCCATAAAAACAAACAAACATTCATAGTCTTCTTTATCCCTGCTCATCAGCGCTGAGGAAAATAAACAATCCTCTTGGATTGACTGGTGTGTAAACACCAGTCAATAGCATTTCAAGGAGCATCGCTAGTTCAACTTCCCAAGATGCATTTCTTTTGAATATTTTAGATATGCTCTAAAAAATTTGGGAATAAGCAAATTTAGAGCTACACTCTACAGAAACATCTGCAAACAGTGAACAGTGAAAAGGCAAGATCCACTGTGTTAATGAGTTTAAGACTTTTTACAATTACTTACTAGAGTACCAGTAATATTGTAAGTGATTTAAAAAGAACTATACATAAACTATTTAATAAATTGTCTTTTAAATTTCCTTTGGCAGAGGAGTCTATTAAATACGCCCCATTGTTTGAATCCATCGTCTTATTGCTGGGGGTTTTAAATAGACCACATGCAGACCACACTTGGCCAAAGCAGCTGTAGAGCTTTAGGGAAGCCTTTCTTAGACGGGCTGACTGATTATCTCACAGTCAGCGTCATGCCTGCACTCGATGTCTGCTTGCTGCACATCTGAAGACTGTATGTCTCAGTCTGTAAGCTAGGCCCTCAGACAATGTTCTGCGACACAGTGTGGTGGGGTTGATGTGGGTTGGGATGTATGCATGGGAGCAAGCTGTGAAGCAGTTCTGTCCAGGCAGGAGAAAGTGGCTCTTCAGTCTCCTGTCATGTAGCTTTCACAGTGCATATACAGTATGATTCCCTTCTAAATTGCTCCAAGACCTCAAACTTTTCCAAATTATGTCCCATTACAACCACAAAGCTCAATGTGTGTTATTTGGTTTTTATGTCATAAACCAACACAAAGTAGTGTTTGCGTTGGTTTATGACCAACACAAACACTATATGATTATCTATTGCATAATCATGAAATAGAAAAAAATGATCCTTCACCATGCTAAAGAACAGCATCCTTAAAGTATGAGGATTCTGTTCAAGGTTAATGTGCAATCCATAATCTCTGCATCCCCTCCACAGTTACCACTTTCCCTCATCTCTAATTAATGGTTTCCTTGTCAGGCCTGTCGGTTTAGCTGGGGGGTCATGTCTAGGTGGGTTTGAATTTGTACTGTACTCTTTCTGCTTTAAACCTCTCCACAACTTTCCCCGACCTGTCTGCTGTGTTTCTCCGTCTTTATGATGTGGTTTGTCACTAATGTTCTCAAAGCGACTCCTGAGGCCACAGCTGCATTCATACACCGATTAAAATACACAGAGCTATGGTCTATTTGTGCTAAATACATGTGCAGAAAACAGGCTTTTAACTTTAAAAATTATGTCTTACTTTGTGTTAGGAAACCCAAACAAATACACTTGAAATTCAAGCAGCATTAATACTTTCAGAAACCGAAGGGAACGGGACTTTTTTCAGCTCGTTTCCATGAGCACATCAGATTTCTGGCTTAAATGAAGCACCTTTATTTACACATTTGCTTAGACAGCTTAAGGTCATTCAGAGCTGTCCTCTGTCACATTGAATCACCAGAGCACAGTTCCATGTAGGGCTCCCCTTGCAAACTGCTGCAACAGTCAACAGCATTTTGCATTTGGAAACACACTTCCTGTTTATACTTGCAGTGCAAATTACTTTAGAAAGCTCTTTGGCACTGTCCCTCGGAATTAATCACTGTTAAAACAAAAACACATCATCACACTGGAAAGTGAGCAGAATAAAAAAAAAAACAACCTTCACACAGGCAAGCAAGCAATCGGGATGTTTTTATGCAAGAGCCCCTCTCATCTTCAAGACAGCTAATTATCTACTCCTTCTGCATTATCAGAGGAAACAGTCATAAATTACCCACACCTGCCTCTATGATCGTTTCTGCACCATCTTGGTTGAAATTCAATTAAATCCAAGCATATCAGTGACCCAGCTGTACTGCTAGCTTCCAGGTAGACAAGAGCTAAATCTGAGATATTAAGCAGCAGACAGTAGGGAGAGAAAAAAGGCTTAGATGTTATCTTTTTTAAAAGCAGCTGCAAGTGAGAAGTTTGGGAAAGGCAGAGATTCAAAGAGCCTTGTCAGGCGGATATAGCTATGGTGGAGAGCAAGTCGGGATCAAACGTCCAGTTTCTGCCGATAATCCTCCTCAAGAGGAACGGGAGGTGGGAGCTGGGAGGGGGGCCATGAGAGAGAACTGTCTGCTGTGCCACGGAAAGCAAACGTTGCTGGCTTTTTCATTCTGCAGGCAACGAGACGCCAACCCCTCCGTGGCTCTCCAGACAGTCTGGAACACAGGCCGAGGGAGGAAAACCTTTGGAAAGACCACAGCCCTGAGCCTCCAGCGTGGAAACACCAAGTGTGTATTTTGTGTGCAAGTGTGTTTGAGGAACAGAGAGAGAGTGCCCATATGAAACTGCTTATGCCTCTCAGATGTACGTTGTGGCTGGTCCATAATTGGAGGTTTAAGACAACCTACAATGGCTAAAAGCCACAAAATGGCAGCTGTGTAAGTGAACTAACAGAAGAACAAGAGTTTACTTCATTTTCATGCCAAACAGATGAGTTGAAGAACAAGTTTATGCCATGCATGTATTTAATATAAACATAAACAGAGACTCTCTTATGCAAAAGACAATCAAACTTTTAAGAGATGCTAAAAATAAGCATTTTATGTAAAAATCAATAAATCCAGGTCAACATTTAGAGAAATGTGCATTAGCCTTAATGGCTTAAGTGACATTAGGTCACAATTTTAGTGCAAGAAAGTTTTTATAGCAACAATACTAATTTTTAATTAGAGGATTTTCAGGATTTGCTTTAAAACATGAAGTGAATGATATCCAATATAAAACCTACAATGTTTCCTATGTTTTAGATAAATGTTAACATGATGTAATAGCTCCATGCTAACATTTATCTATCTAGAAGAAAAGAAGGACAGAAAGGAAACAAACATCAGGTCAGCATTGGTAAAGTTCAAGTAAATGTCAAGTAAATGGCACAAGCTGAGACTAAGGAGTTTATCTATAAGTCTGAGATGGAGAAAGAGCGGGATCAAAGCTAACAAGTCATGTTATCAAAACACAGATTGATAAACACCATGAAATGTATCCATTCTGTCTTGCATCAACTATTCAGGCTGCTGCTGATGGTGTGATGTTGTGGATGGGGGTGTTTTTCTAAACCCTGAGCCCCTTATTGCTGACTTTTGTAGCAGCCTCTGTATTCTTGCTGACCATGTCCTTCTTTTTATCACTACTATGTTCCAGTGGATACTTCCAGCAGGATAATGAAGAGAACTACAATGACGACATATTCTTATTGCCACACAAAAGTAAAAAGTTCATGTTGTACTTGCACGATGTCCCTAATAAAGTAGCCAACGAGTGAAATGACAATAAAGTGAGTCGCTATGAAACTGCAGATTGGAAACTATAATGCAATGCTGAGTGAGTACTAAATGTACAGGTCTAAGAAACGGCGAGGCAGTAGAGTCTTAATAAACCATCTTTCGCTCATTTCCCATGCTATTGGACACCGCCTACAGCAACTGCTTTAACATAGGAGGGAGAAAAGCTGTCACTCTGGATTTAGCCTACTTTCCAACATGTGCCTTCATCTCAAAGCAGATGGCGAAAAAGGAAGAGTTAGGAAGGGGAGGGGAGGAATATTTCCTAAGCTGCTACATTACAGAGTGGAGAGCTTTTCATGGACGAGGAAGTCAGGTGTACGGTGACTTGAGAGTAGTTATTTCAAAGTGGATTAGACCCTTAACATTTTTGACATGATTTTCCAGAGTTTGCAGTTATTGGATGTGTGTTTTCATCTCAGGTTAACGATACGGGGCAAGTGACTCATTGATCCCTCCAGCCAAAAATGACACCAAGTGATACTCGGTATACCAAGGGATTTAAGGGGTGAGAGGTGTGTGAATCAATCAAAAAATATTTACTTAAGATCAAGAAATGAGTCTAAGCAAGAGTACATCTGATTTAAAACCCCTATATTCCCAGCGGTAAACAGTTCCACACCGAGTTGATGAAGCTGTTCCTGTAAGGGGAGCAAGGTGAAGCAATCATCTCAATTGCAATCAAAGATACCCGTAATTAATTAACATGCATGCCCATGGTGGGTTAGGCAGATGCGCAGTGAGTTTGGTAAATCATAGCACAAACAGGCACTCTTCAAGGACAATCATTAATCATGTGATCAGCCATCATGACAAAAGTCCTTGAAGTGTTTTTTTTCCCCCTGACAAGCTAGCTGGTTTCAGTAACATACATAATGATTTCTCTGCAGTATTACTGGGGATTTCGTCAAATATTCCTTTTGGAAAACTACTTTAGGTTGTCAGATTTTACACTAAGACTTGGCTAAGAGATGATATGCCTGAATCAGGAGGACACAAACGCATGCAACAAGACCCAAGGGCAGAGGAGCAGGGTGTAGGGAATGATGTGGAATCATTGCATCTCTCTCCTGACAAAACCAAGACGGGTCGACTCCCCTCGTAAAACCATCGATTAAATCTTCAACATAATGCTTTCACCACATGTTCCATGCAAGCACTTCAGCTATTATCATTAGAAAGAAGAAAACTGGCTGACAGAAGCAGGGGAGTAAATAAGAGCATGTTATCTCCACCTTCCATGTTTGGTCATTTCTCTATTTGTATATTGTTTAATGATTATGACATTATTCCTCTAAATTTTTGTACAGGAATGTTCCATTATAGCCTATACAATTCAACTACATTTTTGAATTCCCAAAGAGGAATTATTCAATGTTATCGTAACTCGTATCATCCACGAGTCGTGGAAGGTGATGCTGTGTGTAGAAGGATCTCCAGCAGCAGTTAGTCTCGCAGTTAATCTGAAGGAGCTTCTGACTGAAACTTCTGATACCTCGTGAAAGCCTAATGACATGCTAACGGTTATTATCTGGGTTAGAAACAACAACTTTGTCCTGGTTGACACCGTCAGTTGTTGGCAATCAAATGCTAATCCACTCCACTTGCTGTGACCTCTCCTCTTTAAATCTCTGTCTGACTGTATGGTCGGGGAGCAATAAACAGATGGTACCTGAATAAATATGCATCTATAAACACTGCAACATTAGACAGATGATGGGCTGTACTGGTTTCCAGTTAGTAGCTTTTGACAAGTTGCCAGTTTTGATATTTTGTTGATTACATCAACTGTTGGTGAGCATCTGTCAGACAACCATCAGCTTTCAGTTCATGTTCACCCCAAGGCAATGTGACCACAGTTTCAAAGAGAATGGACGAATTATACTGCTTAAAATTTAAAGATGTAACGCAAAAACAACAATATTTTTTATGGACCTAACTGTTATTACTATCTAAATGCCATATTTCAATAAATCTTCACTGAAACAGTAAAACTGAAGATTATCCCGAGCTCTGTCCTTGACAAACAAAAGGCAGACAAAAACATATGTAGCTAGAAATGACTTTCACCTCTCACCCTTCGAATACAGACTGCCTGCAGAATTCACAGAAATCAATAAATCATCGCTACAAGCATCACTCTCCACTTCCACAGCAAAATCTCAGCAAGAAACAGCGTCCTCCCTCCAAATCCCACAATATCTCCTCACCAGTCCAGCAACATATTTATATATATATATATATAAAACAGTAGATAGATGCTGCAGTAGTGTCAATAAGCCTGGATGCAACAATCATTCCCATCAGGCCAGAGTACACACAAGGTGTCAGCCAAACAGCAGAGGTGTGGTAAGCACACCGAGAGCAAGGTCATTATTTGGATAGAGTAGCTGGAGTGGGAGAGTTGAGAGCTTAATGCTGTTTGAACATGGATCTGGCCAACTCTATTACGTACAGCAGAGCTGACAGAGTAATGGAATATTTGATCAGAATGCATAAGACACATCATCACCAATACTGTGTGGCTAATATCCGCATGTTGGAGAAGTCAACTCATATTTGGCATCAACCTTGAGTGAACATTCGTCTGAGAGAGTGGCATGACTAAATAAATTGCTTTTTCTCCAGGACAGATTCACTTCCAGGGCAAACAGCACACTTCATTCCAGTACAGTTAGGTGAGGAACCCAAATATTGGTGGACTTTGAAGGTAAGCGTGAATGGTTAAATCAAACTCACAAGACCATTAATGACCATAAGTTCACATTAATGAGATGAGGTGCCACCAATATTTTTAGAAAGACACACTACTTGTTTTTTTTGTTCGTTTTTTTAGAGTTGTACATTTTTCTGTGAAACATGATAGCAAATTATTTACCAGAAATCAGTCTATTCACTGCTTTTCCAATAAAGCATATCTATAATACTCACAACAAATTACTAAACACCTAGGCACACCATTGGCTGTCATTTGCAATGTAGCCAATCCAGGAGCGCCATTCATTTTCCTTGGCTGAACCCCCAAGAGCAGAGATGTGAAAGACCATAAATGGTTGTATCAAAACAGTTTCCAAAGCACATATCGACGCATATTAATGTATGATTGATGTTTGATTTGTTAAAACAGGCAGTCGAATGTTTTAGAGGGAAAAGAGCAAAATACTTTTGTGCTGCCAAGATGAAAATTTATTGTAAAAGAATAACACTTTCCTGAGGGTTCAATATAAGTTACTTGTACCAAGCAACAATTGAAAACTATGATTTATTTTGGAAAGTTACTGCAAGGTAATAATAAAAGAAACCTATTAAAACTAGGAGATAAAATAAAACAGATGTTTTATTTTAATGGAGCAAATAATTGCACCATTATTAATCTATTAAGTCATTGTACTATTCTAATGTCTTGACAATTAGCATCCAGCTAGTTATTACTGTGCATCTCTACCTCTGTTTTGTATTCATGCACATGTTCATGCACGTTTTGTTTTGTCTCTTCGGTAGCATGTGTGTGTTTGTGTGCACTAACACACCATAGTATGTTAGCTTAGCATGTGTGCACGGTAAGATGTTACCGCGATAACGGAGAAGACAAACGAACCATTGGGTCTTATCAGAGACGTTATCACGCTGACTAAGAGAAATTACACCAAGTCAAATAAACCCCAGATAACATCTCAGTCTAAACGCTACAATTACTAACTTTTTATTCCCTCCAAATATAAACCCAGACAAAGCCCCGAAGCCAGCTTCACTATTTAATGACTCAATAGATCGCTCGATATACAGCCACTTGTATACTCAGGTGAACTTGCCTGCTGTGGTGAATACATAGCTTGGGTTTATAGCTCTCAGTTAAAATAAATGGAGCAAAACCTGAGGTAGAATACAGCAAAAGACCCCCTTCTTCAATACAGACATAAACATCGCTGTGTTCAGAGGCGAGGCATGTGCACACACCGAGTAGCAAACAAAGAGTACAGGTCAGAAGATTTACTATGCAACACAAAACAGTACAGCCCTGCTAGGAATTCATGCAATAGAAGATTTAAAAACAGCACCCCATAAGAGCAGCAGGTGAATCCAAAGTGATTCTTTTCTCTTAAATCTCTTTGATTCTCTTTGGAGTAAGGCAGCACAGACCAACCATGAATCAGATGTAGCCGACATGCCAACATAAAAGGACCACAGATACCAAAAAACACTATTTAAAAAGAATGTTCCATGAGAATGCATGTTTTTCCACCAGTGTTTGCATCTGCAAACCCTTGCTAAAGGGTTTGGCTGTTTTTCTGATGTAAAAAATAGATCAAGATCAATCATTTTGACAAAATGCAGAATAAAAACGACCCCCAGGTTTGAGCTGTGTAGAATTAGCACATAATTCTAATAATCCATTTAAATTTCAGCATTTTTGACATCCACCTTTTATGTAGAATCAACTATTAATGGCACAACATGACAAAGCAGTAGATTTTCTGTTCCAAAGTTATTCAAATGATATAATGCACACATGGAGAATTTCATAGTATCACTGCCAGAATTGTTTTTGGACTTCTATAAAAGACAACCATCTCCATTCAGCATAACAGCAGGAGGAGAGTCATTTGCTGATCAAGGCGCTGCAGAAATAAGAGTTGCAATTACAACAGGTTTTTCCTCTCCGGGAGGCTAATGATAATTAGAGACAAACTACTGTCCGTGCATCCATCACACTGCAGGAAGCCAAATAATAAACTACTATATGAGAGCATCCTATTGTCTTAAGACACACATGAGCACCAACTCTTGGAGTGATTTAAGCTGTTGTAATGTGTTGTTTGGGAAGAAAAGTGGTAGGATTAAGTCAAGGCAACAGATTTGGTGATTACACACAAACAGGCATCCTGGAAAGCTGATGCTGCTGCAGCAAAAATAAAACAAACTAATATACAAACAAGCAATCAGGTTAACATATATGATGCATTGTGTCATCTTTCCCTTGCTAATTTGTCTAAGAACAAAACAAGCATCTCTGTAAATTATATAAACATTGAAGCATTTATTCATCTTAGTGGATAAATAAAAAAAATATATAGCTTTTAAACATATTTATGCCATTGACATTAAGATTTTTTCTGTTATTCTTGAGAAACCTGTCCATATAAACTCCCTCTGGTTATTCATATCACAAATCCAGAGCGACAACATTCCACACAGCCGGGAATTTCTTAAAGCGAGATGGCAGTGAGGGATGACAGGCGTCTTGCATTGACGTCAGGACTACCCATAAATCTGCACTGGGAGTCTCTCCATGTCGTTCTTTCCAAAACAACAATGGCGGACAAAGAAGATGGAGCAATCTTGTTGAGTGAGCAAATGCTTCAGATTTAAGTAGTGTCTCTCATCTTTCTTGTAGTCTGAAGTCCTTGAGTGTTGTTTCTGCTTTTAACTCATGCTGTTTGTGACATATGCCATTACATTGGTCGCTCGACCTGCAAGCCTATAAGTCAGATAACACTGGACTGTGACTACCTTACTTTGCAAGTCAAAGGTGCTACAGATGCAGGCTGACTTCCAAGCCCTGCAAAATGCATGGAGGCTACAAAAAAGGCCCCCTAATAATACTTTGAAGGAGCAAGAATCTCATTTCAATCACACTTTTTCCTTCCGGTAAACTTTGCAGTAATATACAGCACTTTGAACTGGTGATACACTGATCGATCAGCTGGTCTGATTTCCTTAACGTTGGCTGATCGACCGATAATTAGTTGTGAAACTAATCTTATCCACCTCTGCGAAGGTCAGAAAATTATCCGCTTTCCCTTTTTTTGCTCTGCAGTGAAAAAGGAGATTCACCCATCAAGTTATGTCAAAACCTTTCACGCATTTATATTTGAGAACATTATTTTTTAATGTATTTTAATAAAATAAGACTGGAACATTGAAGGTGGAGTGACCTTTAACAACTAGCAATGTGCACCCATACTTTATACAGCAGTATCACTTTATAACATCTGCTCAGTGACTATGGGTGTTAGTGATAATGACCACATGACTGTGAAGTGAGTAGTTTTTCCAAGACTGTGGAGGCCACAGAACAATTCTATTTGAAAAATCATTGTGCTTTTCATAGTACTAACTGTCTGACATACTATTCCTTTCATTTTATACATATGTATCTGTTTTTAACTGCTGTGTAACTCTTGTTAGTCTCTTACTCATTGCAAATCAAGGTAGAAATAAAGCAAGTAAGCAACAAGCATGCATAAACCAGGGTTTTGAGGTACATCTTTAAATTCTTATTGTGATGCTAATTATAAATGAGCCCTATACATCTGCTGACAGTGTGATAATAGGGTTTCTCTGCAGCAGCAGCAAGTCGTTATTCCACTCAGCGTTCCACTATCTTCCGAAGGCCATCAGTCACCGGGAGTCACAACATTAACTTCTTGATGAGCCCTCAATCAAAAGACAAGCTCATGCTGCTGTCATCTAAATAAAACCTAACCATTCTCACTTTGTCTGTTTCCACATCAGGCGTACCTTTTTTGCAGATTCCAAGGGGCAAACGGAGGAGTAAAACTTGTTTCTTAACTCAATTTTGCTCAGTGCTTTTGGAGCATCGACGGGGTTCATTACACTTCCAGTAACAGATCTTAAGTGTGCGTTATTGCAGTTAATTAAGTACATTTGTAAGGTTTTAATTGTTGGGTAGCAGGCAGGAGGGGATGAAAATTAGTGTAGGGATATGAAGAAAAATAGAATATGCAATCGTTCACATCCCTCACCATCGCCCACTTGGGCTGTCTCACACGGAGAAGCTGGAGATGAAACTCTGGGGCGACTGAGTGAGAGCATATTATAAAACAGCATGGTGGCACAGCGAAATTACACATTATGTCTTCGCATCCCTTAAGAAAATTATTCAATTAGGCTTTCATTGCATTTGTTGATGCAAGTGTGCCTGAAAAACAAGTCTCAGTGGCAGCTGGGAATAACGCGCTAACAGAAGGAGGGAAAGCAGAGGGCGAAAAAAAATAAAAATCCACAGATGGAGGTCGAGCGTCTTTATTTTGAAGCTGACTGAAAGGCATGGAAAATTAAGTGATGCATGTAGGACGGGTGCAATGGAAGATGAGCAGATTGAAAGAGGCAGGGGAGAAAGACAGGATCTAACTGATCATATTTGCACTGTGTGACATGCCAGGGACCGCTTGTTCTCAATACTTCATGGAAAGATGCTCTTTACTTTTTTAGCTTGAGAATATTAAGCATCTATTAGGGATTTGGGGGAGAATCACTGAATTATTAGCTGTTCCTAAGTAAGCTGGCTGTGCTAATATGCACTTGCAAAACTTTAAAAAATTTTTGGGAATGTTAATATTGATGTTGAATAAATTTGTTCCAGTCTGAGGAACATGTAGAGCAAAACTCAAGTTAGTGATAAAGGAGTCAGGAGTTCTTTCAGATAAATCTCTGTCCATAGTTTTGCTAATCAAATGCCTTTAAGAAACTAATAACCAGGTTTGAATATTTTGATAATAAGAAGCTGGTGTGTTGACAGTTTGGAGTGATGGAGGATCCAAATACGAGTTCATAAGACATCAGCAGAAACTATTACTCCTGTTTATTGATGTTTTTTTATTAAGACCTAATATATTCAAGAGGGAAACATTTAAGGAAGCACAACAACTTTCAACATCAGACCTTCTTGAAACAAACAAAAATACCCAAATTCCATCTGAGACTGTAAAGACTTCAGTTTACAAGATACATGTTTAGGTTTCCAACAGAATCATTAGAAATAGGCTGAATATCTATGACTTCTTTGAAAGGGCAAATGGAGAACACCTCACCAAGTTTTCCTGCATGAAGACCAAGACGTCTGGAACGATATACAAACAATTTCCAAGTAAAGATGTTTGGTAATAATGCACATCAGCTCATTAACAACAAAGTAACTGTAAAGCATAGTGGAGGAGGGTTGATGATTTGGGTTTGTTGTGAAGAAACAAAATCTCAGAACTTTGCTGCGATTGCCTTGATTGAGATCTCCTCGGTTTAATGAAGTGTTTTATAGTCAAATGTGAGGCTGCTTGTCCAAAAAAAAAGGTTTTTTGGTTATAATGGAGAGCATGTCACAATGTTTCAACCTGTTCCTCCAACCGTCAGGTACGGTGGTGGAAGGGTGATGATGTACGCTTGTTTTCCAGTGTCAGGATTTGAACACCTTGCAGTTACTGAATCAACAGTCAACTCCCCTGTATGTCAAAGCATTCTAGAGTGAAAGTTGAGGCCAAAACAACAAATCAAAGCATTAAAATGGCTCAGTCAAAGTCCAAAGCTTAACCTCACTGAAATGCAGAAGAGGGTTGTGCAGAAACAAAAATGTAGACCTCTTTCTTATTTTCCCAAGTGTAAGTAAACAGGTCAACAGTGATTTGACAGTACCTTCTGAGTTATGTGTTCTTTGATACTGTGTATTAACAATGTTAGGTCAAATTTCATAACAAACTGAATAAATAGAATTTTTTTGTTTTGTTTTGTTTTACAAAACTCCTTGGCCAATAAAGTTGATTCAAACACAGCACAAACAGTGTTCCCATTGAGATGACAGCAGTGTCCCATTCTGTGAGTTTCCTTTTGCCTTTGTCATCTCTAATAACATTATCTTCACCTACCTGTCCCTGCTCTGCTTCTTCATGCCTCACCAGTTTCTACGGAGCGTAAAAAAGGGGGCAAAGGGCAGGACTTCTGAGGACATTTGAGTCACAACAGACAGCAGTTTATATTTCAAGATAAATGGAAGTAGCCTACTTTCAAACACAATTGCACTTTCTAACCTTGACAGCATCCAAGATGTCCAAATCCATCAGCATGGAGTGAAAGAACACATTTAGTAAGCAATGCAGTTTCTAAACTACTAGAAAATGAGGCGCTCTTCCTTAGGGCATAAACACGTTTGGCCACATTACTGCAAAGTTAGAGTGAATATGAATCTCAAAGGATTAAAAAGCCTTTATGTTTAGACGTAAATATCAAAATTATATTCAAGCTCTGGGCTAAACAAGACCAAGATCTGATGTTGAAGTAACCAAGTTCCTGCTTTAGGTGGTGCTTCCAGTGTGCTTATCTTGATCAGAAGGTATCATAACTGAGAAATGTTTCTGCTATGTAGCTGAAATATTAGCAGAAGAAAAAAAATACATTCATGTAATACAGTTTTCCCATCAGTTTGTAGCCCATTTTTATGTAACATTTGCTGCAAATACAGTGTTTGGTTTAGATCAGTTGACACCTGAACAAAGCAATCAGTTTGCAGATCAGTACACATCCTCATGTTTTATATTAACTACAGATGGACAGAAGAATTGGCAGGTGATGACAATCAGCAGACTTTCTGCTCGGTCAACCTCGAAAGTTGACCAGAAAGCCAAAAATCCACCTTTCAGTGTGGACTCTATTAATCTGGTACGTGGACTAATTGTTATTCATTTTCAGTAAGACTGTTATTAAAAGGAAAAAGTATGTCTGAAGTTTATTCAGGCTGCGAGAGAGAGAGAGAGATCAATACTTTAAGAAAGCAAGTTGGCAGAATGGAGTGAAATTTCCTGGCTTTCATTCCGTTTAAGTTTTGCCGGTAATGGAACAAGTTGGATTTGCAAATCTCAAACTGAGCATGGATTTACAATCTCTGCTTGCACTAACATCCTGTCACAAAGCATGACATAAAGATATTCAGAACAAGATGAAGTCAGTGCCAAATTAAGAGCTTGGCAACAACATACACATTATGTAAATAAGGCTGCAAAGAATGGAAGGATACCAGAATTGGAGCATTGCATGGGCAAGGATAGTTGGCATACTTTGGGATCTTGATAAATACTTTGATAAGATAAGGATTTTAAACACTTAACCTGCATTGACTTAGAGTAGCTTTATTTGCTGCCAATCACAAAAAGTTTGTTTAACCTTTAACTGAGCAAACGGAGGAAAAGCTTACCTTGGCACTCTGCTGTTTGCTGTAAGAGCTGACTGTTAAAGCAATCTACTGTGTTCCTGAGTACAGGTGATGAAGTGCCACAGACAGGCTGAGATCGAGCAATTGGCTCAGCTTTGGGAGTGAACCAGCACTTAAGCCTCAGCTGAGCCGTGCGCGTTGTATAGTGTATATGAGTGTTTGTCGAAGGCAAAAGAAATGCTGCACTAAATCCATTCAGCTCTTGTTGTGACTCCTGCCCAGATATCTGGATGTGTTGCCAGGCTTTAACAAACAGGCTCTCTCTGTGCTATCAGCCTTACTTATCACCCCGTCACACTGTATGGGGAAGATAAATCTAGGCAATTAAAATTTAAATTGCTGTGTGCACTGCCATGACTTCCTTCTTTCTGTGTGTCTCTGCATCTATCATCGGCACCAGCTTGGACCGCTTCAGCCCCATGTTGGGAGTAAAAATAATAGAAACATGTAGAAATACTGTGCATCCCATCCAAGGTTGAAGTTGATGCTTTTATTCATTATGCTTGACTGATGGATGGACGGATAGACTTTTACAACTTGTAAATACAAATAAATACAGATAAATTATCATACTCTATTTTGTTTTTCTATACTTATGCAGATGTGGAAAAGACCAAATCTCAGACAGTCCCAGAGATCATAACCCTGATATCTACAACATAGTGTTTATATTTTATTTTGCCTCTTGTATTATTCCAATATTGGCGTGTGCATCATGAAAGAAGAATTTGACGTTTTCTGCAGAATGCTTGCATTTGTAAAACTCATTCAAACTGAGATGATTTAAATAAAGCAAAATCTATTCAAAAATGTTTCTATGCTTGTCACAGAAAGGTACATGAAACACGCCGGGCATTTCTAAGCAAGTTAAAAGTCTAGGCCCAAAATGAAGAAACTTCTCATAAATTCTCCACCAGGGATTATTTAAAGATGCTGTAACTCAGAAGAGACGGATGTTTTCCAGACAGAAGACTCTTAGAGCTGCTGCTTTAAAGATAGATAAGATCTAAGTAGAACTAAGTAGAGCCATTAATTGTGGCAGAACAATCAAAATGTTACTTGTTTTTTTCTGAGGACAGAGCAGCTTGCAATTATTGAAGCAACAATAGATTCTGAGTGAGAATTTGTTGAAGATCTAGTGAAAAGTGAGAACATTTGTTTATGCTAAACTTTAACAGGAAACGTCATCCAGAAGGACAATGTGTTAATTTAACACAGATAGGTTTTTAAGATTGATCCAATGAAAATTTTCTGAAAAAAAAAAACAAAAAGATGCAAAGAAAACCAACCAGTATCCAGTTGATTCTTTTCTAAATGGGAAATATTGATCATCTTTTAGTGGCAACATTTATAGACCTTATAAATATATACTTTATTGTGAATCAATAAGGAGCCTTTAAAGGACTTGGCCAAGCAATAATCATAAAATATAAAAAATATAAACACGTTTTAATCTCTTAAGTCCTATAAACTTTTTAAAAGTATATTTAAAAGAAAAAAGATAAAAACGGCAAATTACAGAATAAACAAACTCTAATAGCACAGATTCCTTCATATTCAAAGATTCATTACTGCACACATCCACACTGCTGTTTTGTAACTTCTCCCTCCTGGAAAGCAGGTTACCATATTCACAAGGTGATCAGTAGTACATTTATGGAGTGGTTTTACTTGTGGTTGAACTATGTGAACAGATCTAGAGATGAGGGATTTATGTGAATGGGGATAAAGTCTCTCGCTTTTAAATAGTTAGAGCAAACTAAAAGCAGAGGTAGGTATTCTGAAACATATTGGCATGTGGTTCACAAAAATACAAAACAGAAAGATATTTATCAAGTGTTGTAAGTAAATTCAACAAAGAAAATGTCCCGGGTTCATATAGTTAAAGTGAATTTTTACAAGAAATTCTAACTGGACCTTCGTGCATCGTCATGCATGGACTGTTCTGGTCAAGCACAAAAGCCACTTCTCCTTTTGTTACAAGGGAACTGAGAGGGACAGGAATTTGAAAATAGCAATCACATAAAAAATAATTCAGCGCCTCAGGCAAGATCAGCACAACACCTCGCCCTCTGCTTCTGTGAAATGCATCACTTCCAGGGAAAGGTAACATGAAGGAGGGACGTGATGTATGCTCCTTTGACAAGGAACTCAAACTCTGGTAACAAGTGCTCCTTGGAGCTTCTTGTGAAAATGACAGCGAGCCAGTCCCAACAGTGTCCGTACAAAGGTATGCACACGACAGCAAAGGTTGAGAAGGGTTGAAAGGACACCTATCGGTGTTTTCTTACACAGCATGATTCATATGTATTTAACTACCATTTTAATCTGGGATTTATCAAGTAAGTTTTCTTACAAAAAGTTATTGTTGCAAATCCTTTCAGTCTCTGCTCGACTTGGCAGAAATAATGATGCATGTTAAAGTACATACATGTTAGCCATTAAAAGGTTTGAGGTTAATAGTGTAATAAATTTTAATATTAGCCAGTGTCGTCAATTCCAGACTTTTGATGCAGTTTGAAAAGTTTTCTTTCTAACTTTATGCGTGCAGTAAAACTGAAAGGAACTCCATATTTTAGGTGAAAAACTTGCCTGTTTGCAGATTTTTTTTTTTTCCTCAGAGCACATTTGAAATATTTGAAAGAAAATGCAATATTCAATATTTACCAAGCTGAGAGGTGTCTGAGCTTTTCAAGCTGAAATATCTGGGCATAATGCTACTTGACAGGCTATTGGCTGGAGTCTGCAAAGTCACCCATCCATTTTTCTTTGCGCTGATTGACTATACTCCAAGAGAAGAGATAAGGAAGACTCTGGAGGTTTGAATCTGGAGTAGAGCTAAGATATATTAAAGGTACAGCTGGTGTTCAAACTATTAAAATAGGCAGCTACAAAGTAAGTGTCTTTAGAAGGACTCTCGAATATTTGTGGATTTCAGAGATTCTTAGAATAGATCCATACACAAGGACTAGCTAGCTTAGGAAATTGAATTATGCTAGCAATGATAGCATTGGCCAGTGCAATCATTTCCAGACTATTCTCAGAGATGGGTAAATCACTTTATACAAATTATTCTGATATGTAATACCAAAGAATCAAAACCAGAAAGTCTTGATTTCTTCAGAGTGTTGTCAGCCCTTTTGGCAAAAGTAGATGTCTCTATTCAACTCTGATCAATATAACAGATCTGAGCCTGAGGCTGCTTTCACTAGGATCAGTGAAGATCTCAACAGGGTGGAGGATCAACGTCACACATCAGTTTTCAGTCAATATTCTACAAAAAATATAATTGTGAGAAAAAATTTGGATGTTTACCATAAAAAAACTAAACATGAGGATGTTTTCATAAGCATTGTAAACTAGTGTGCTTTTAAAATAAACTATTTATAGCAAAGTATAGAAGAACAGTTTTAGGAAACTGTATTCATCACACATATGCAAACAATTATACACAAATTGCCTTAAGCCTCAGGCGAGGCAAAGGCTGCTCTGGGAATTTTTGTGTGCCCATTTCCTTTAACCTCTTCCTCATCATCACACTGACAATCTTTGAGCCATGACAACGGTTTGGCTTCTCCCTGCCCCCTCCTCTTCCTCTTCATCCCTTTTCCCTGGACCTATTCATGCAGAACAACCACACTAACATCTCACTACCAGCAATCAGTTCATCCGACACAACGCACCCCTTCTACACACATAATGCAAATGACCAGATAAGACTTAGAGTGATAACCTCGTGTATTTACAGCTGCCAGGCTGTTTGGAGCTTTAAGACGTGTGCACCGCAAGAAGCCATCTGAGGCAGCAGATATAAGGATGATGGGGTCTCAGAGGAGCAGTGGAGATTTGTGATAAAGGAGCTTCTCAATCTGCTGGAGGAGGGCCAGAGAGTCGAGGCGTGACTCAGCTGCAAATGCCCCGCCCAGGAAGAACACACAAAAGCAAAGCACAGGAAGGATTGGGAAAAAAAAGAGAGACGTTCCTTAGCTTTCAACTCGCTCTGTGGCTTTTTGATTAATCCCTGTAAAATCTGCAATAATCCATCTTTCTATCGGTGCCATTTTCTTATGCTAACTGCAATGTAAATAACACCAGTTACAGCCCTCTGGCAACAGAGCAAACAGAGCATCTGGACCAGTGCGTCTGTGCATGTGCATTAAACAGAGTGCGTGTGGATGTGGGTGTGCATGTGTGCCTATATGCAATTAAGTAAAGCAAAGCACCGGAGCACAGTAAATTTTCATGCAGGGCAATGTGGGTCAAACTGTTTCCACCTGATTTAGTTCAGAGTACCAGAGGACAAAGACCTGCAAAAATGGTTGAAGACAATAAAGTCACAGAAAATGTTGCTGCATATGAGATATCAATCATTTAAATATGAATGGGACAGTATAAGATTCTCACTGTGGGATAACCTTGAATAATGTTGATATATTTACACACAAATATGTGAAACAACACTGCAAAAGGATATTAAGAAAGTTTACAGGATATTGGGAGAGTTTTTGTGATGAAAAATAAATCTGTTAATGTGAACTAATTTTGAAATGATTGGTTTCATTTGCTTGCATCATAATCTTGCATTTTACTGTGTGTGCATACTTTTATATATACAATTTGCATGCATTCCTATGTGATGCAAGGGGGAAAAGAAACTGCTGAATTTGTCTTAGAAGTTTTCTTTCAACCAACTGACTAGCAGGGAGCATCAACAGGTGAGGGGTTTACTGCGTTACTTTAATTTCCTTTAAGCAAGAAAACAGTTCAGAAACTTTCATCTTTAAAGGCCGAATGCACACAACTAGCGTCATGAATTTCTTGACATCAAAATCAAGCAAAAAAATCTCAATAATACAGATTCTCTTGAGTATAAAATGCATCAAAAATTAAAACAATAACACTCAGGTCAATATTATACACATAATAACCACCTAAATCCAGTGGAAGCAGCTGGTAACAGAATCAGAAAACACAAAAAGCATTCCTTGCGGTGCTAACAACGTCAGGGATTTCCCACAGTAAGAATGACAGGCAAGCTTTTTTACAGGCAAAACTCTGCTATATAAATCTGTAAAAATGAGTCACAGGCGCAGACATGAAATCATTCTGGACGCTTCTGCTGGCTTTGTGGTTGACTGAGAGTTGCACAGAGAAGGGAAAGACCTCCCTGTCCTATAAATAAACAGCGCTCCTTCCCGACTTCCTCCGCGCCCAGGCAGCGGGAGCATTAGAAAGGTCTGCCTGCAGCGTTGAAGCATGCAGCAGCCAACCAATAATCTTATGCAACACTCTGGAAGGAGGGGCAAAAAAAAACCTAAGCTGTACTGCTGCAACAATCAACTCTCATAAAACAGATGTGAACACTCCTGGAGCAAGCAAGTACTATAAAACTGAAATATGAGGTCAAAGAACAAATATAGCACAAGGGGGAAGTTTTTCTCCTTTAAATATTAATTTACAAGATGGAGATAAATATTAAAGCACAACATAATCAAAGCTGGAACTCTTTTATTGGATTTTATTAGTGCTGAAATCAAAGTACATCTCTTCAAGCATTTTTTTAAAATTACCTTGAAACAAGGCATCTATTACTCTTTATGGAATTCTAAGCTAATGTCCAATCAGAAAATCAAATAATGTAACAGATAAAGTTAATGTTACCAGACAAGTGTGATTATGTCTATAGGAAACATTAGATAAGTGAAGCAGAAGAACAAAGATCATCAACCAGGAAATATTCAGATCAATCCAACCTTTCACCAGTTCAAATAATTTCAAACTAGCATTTATTATGGAGGTGAGTCATTTTAAAAAATGATAAATTCTCATAAACCAACTGATGGTGGAGTACGGCAGAAGTGCAGCAAATTTGATTGCTGCAAATTTATTTAATTGCATATTATTTACTGAGTAACTTGAAATTGCATCTTACATCTAGCAGGTATGATTGTCAAGTGGTTGGTATAAAATAGGAAATGGGAAAATAACATCTAAAAAAAAAAATAACATGCCTCTTATTTTTTTATATTCATTTTAGCTGGTGTGCAAAATTAGGGTGGGAAGAAACATTTATATTGTGAATCTTAGTACAAATCATGTAAAATTGTTTATGCAACTTAATCACACTGATGTTTACAGTTCATATATGAGGCACCTGCTATCCAGCTACTTCACATGACTGGCAAAATGTACTTTAGTTTACCACTTTAAAACCTATTCTATAACTATTTCTGCATCACGAGCTGTAATTAACCAAATGAAACATCAAGTTCCAGCTTTTATCTCATCTTGATATAACAATTACATTACTGCTTCCGCTTTCTGTGGGGTCAGAAGTTTCCTCCCAGATTCCAGGCCTGCGGTCCGGCACGTCAACCTCTGCACTCTCACAAAAACGGGAAATGGCACTTCACCTCCCCTTCACCCCCCCACCCCGCCGCTGTTCATCTCTGCATTACATTACCCTGATTTCCCTACATATCCATTAGAGGCTCCAGCTTGTAGCATGGAGACCAGAGCTGACAAGGAGGGACTAACAGGCCCCTCAGCATTAAATCAGATCACTCTGCTGCTGGATGGGAACCTGCTGCACAAAACTATATCATCCACAGAGCTTCTTCATTGAAAATGCAGAACGTTCCTCTCTGCAAGGAAAAGTAATCTTAGAATCACACACTATCATGTATTTTATTGGTGTTTTTGTTAATGACAAAGGGTTTAGATTATTAGTTGTTTTTGAACTAAAGTTGTTAATGCTGAATCTAAATATGCTAGCGTTTACATTTTCTGTTGATTTAATTTTGTCAAAGAAGTGTGAATTTGGTCTCTCCTCTTACTTCAGAGTGATGCTTTCAAAGCTTTCTCTTTCTCTTGTTGGCGGTTGAGTAAAGTAGGATCCATATTCCTAAACATCTTTTTTTGGAAAATATTTTTAAAAGAAATTAGAGGTTTTCACCTTTGAATGCTGTGGGATTTTTGCTTTTCTATTTGGAATAGAAAATTTTGGGAATTTCTCGCTGCTATGGCCAAAATTTTTTTTTTTTTTAAACTTTGCCCTCAAACTTTAAAAGACTTCCTAAAAATACCCACAATACAGATTTTTTATTACTTTTGTAACTAAATAGATTTTCACTTGCAAAAACAATTTTTAAAGCAATAAATTTTCTTCCAGTTCCTCAGTATGAACTACTTTGTGTTGGTGTGTCATATTAAATTTTTTTTAAATAAGATAACATTTTTGTTGTCACCTAAAAGCAATGTGAAAAGGTTCAGCTGACATTAATACTTTTGCAAGGACCTGCATCTGTAATTGGAATTTTTTTTTAAATATTTTTACGAGTCTATGAAAAATAATTATTCATTTCATGAGGTATAATGGTGACCTTTGGTGGGATGATATAAATTTTCTGCTGTGAGCATTTGAAACAGGACAGACTCTCATGTTCTTGTTGCTGATTTATTTTTAGCACATAAAGCTGCTTTGTGTTAGAAACTTTTTCGCTTCATCTCCTGACGTTTGGAAAATAAACAATGCAGAAGTTTCTATGAAAGCAGGAAAACACACCTGCCGTTAAAACTCTCGCACGCAGTACGGAAATCAGCAAACACCCGCTTTCTGTGGTCCATTCTCACACTTCATCCATCTAACAAAAACCCGCCCCCCCATTAGTTATTTCCAAAAGGCCAAACGCAGCAACGAGTGCTGACTCATCATCCACATGTAAATTATTCATTAAACCTGCAGCCGGACCCGCCTATACAGGCCTCCTGATCAATTCCCTGTTCAACAACGATGTGATCAGCTTTTCTGCTTCCCACCAGAAACAACCAATCACCATTGCCGCCATAAGCCTGGTAACTATCCATCAAAGTCTGGTAACGCACCCAAAGTATAAAGCATCACTCAGCATAATCTTTATATATCTATATTAAAGAACGTTTGGAGTAAGTCAAAGAGATTTTTGAAAGGGATAATGAAGAATGACTGAACTTGTTAACTTGGGTCAAGTTTTCCAGATGGCACATGTAAATGGATGTGGATGTGCGTGGAGTTCTCCCCATGCATGGCTGAACAGACACAAGCACCCCCCTCTCCCACTCTCTGATCTGTTAAACCTCGTCCTCGCCTCTTCATGTGTCAGGCTAATGTAATTGTAGTTACAACGCCCGGCAAGCGAAAGACACGTTAGAGGGATGTCCCGAGGAGGAAGCGCACGCCAACAGATGGCTTTAATATGGAGCAAATTAACAGTCGGATCTTTCACACAGCCGCTCCACCCAGGAAGAAGATCAAGTAGAAATGCAAAACGCCAACCGGCCAACAAACTAAAACGAAAGAGTACAAGGAAGTAGTGGGCGCCCCCCTTCTAGTTTTCAGTTTTCCCACAGAAAGCCTGCGACATGAAGGAATCTTATGTTCAACTTGGAAGAAAATTCCCCGCCTCCTCAAACCTTCTGTTCACAGTTTCACTATCACTTTTTTTCTATTACAGACAGATTCTTAGTTCAACACTGAGGTTTAAAGTGAGATAACAAGAGGCAAACTAAATGTAGAGCTATTTATTTGGATAGCTCTCCTACCACGGCCATTTGAAGTGTGGACTTTAATTAGACAAATACAAGATCTTGATTCTTTTTTCTTTTTTACACATTCTGCTGTTCATTTACTTCGGTTTTTGTTCATGTTTCAGCTTCATATTGGTGTCTAGAATACTTTGGTATACAGAGAAGTTGTGGATTCACATGTCCAGGACCTGTGGCTGTAAAACATTCTCCCTCCACCACCAAGTGTGGTAACGGGTATGAACTTTTTGTTCCAATATGGCTGAGGGCGATTCATGATTTTGAACCAACATTTCTGTTCTGCTCTTGTGGTTCATTCAGATTCAGTTTTGCAAACCTAAGTCATGCAGTCATGTTCGTCTGAGAGAGGAGAGGTTCTTCTTAGAAAACCTGTCATTAGCTTTAACATGCTAACTGGGTCATTAAGAGTCGGAGACGGAGATCTAACTCTGACTTTCTGGTGAATTGCCTGGGATGTTCACTTCTAGGAATACTGTGAACTTCTTTCAGAATATTCCACTTCTGACTGAAGTGATGGGGAATAACTGTGGCCTCACTTCACGATGTTTGGCTTTATAACCTTTCCCAGATTTACGGGCTGTAACAATTGCTTCTTCAAGGTCATTGTGGATGTCTTTTTATCCTGGTACTGTGTGAACACACCTCTATTCTCCGAATCAGTGGTCACGATTGCTGTTGATTATTTGATCATCTGTACCAGGCTGCTACATTTCCTCCTTGTTTTTCACACCCAGCTGTTCTATTTTGGAATCTGCATTGTGTTCTTGTGTATATTGGTGCATATAAAAATAACTTAAGAACACTGCGGGAATCAGCTTTTTCTTATTATAACCTGTTGTAGAAAACCATAAAACTGAACTAAAACTGTTTTCTTTCTGTTTCCAACTCTCGCTTTCATGTTACCATAGACTATCCCCACATCAAAATCCCTCTCTGTTAAGGACCAAACTCGTTTTTTCCTTTGTGAAGTCAAAGGGTAATCTGTCTCTGCATCCCATTGGCTAACAGTACATTCTAGTAATCAGTGATTGGTTGGGTTGGGGCACATGTTCTGTGCTTATCCTTACCCTCTGAGGTTAAGCAGCAGAAGATATGTGACAGAGTGGAAACACTACTGACCCACTTTTGGATATAAGTACTTTACATGTCGTGGTTTAAAACACTCTTAATCCTTTACTTACAATGAAATTCGCCCTTTTTTCTCTGAATACGCTCTCTACCAATAGAAAGCTTTTAATGGCTTAATCAAACACCAGGGATGTAATTTGTGTTTTTATAACGCATTGTCTGTCCTTTATATACACAACACTATGCTTCTAACCTACTGACAGTTTTGAGTAATGAACATCCAATAAAAAAAGTCTTAGGCAGCTGTGAGGACAGTTTATTTTGCTGCTGTGGAAACTAGACCTAGAAACAGACCTAATGATCTCAAACCAGTGAATAATTTAAAGAGCAGATGCTGCACTAAGGAGTTAAGTCACGTAGGTGACCGCTCTCAAACACATTCCAGCCAAACCAACTGTTTAGGCACACATACAGATGCATCTCGTATTTTTAGTAAATTTCAGACGAAAACAGACTTATTTTAGTTATTCTTGACAACTGTGGGTTACAACAAATGAAAACAAAAAACTCAGCTTATAAGAACATTAATAAGAGCCAATAAAAAATTTTTTAACACAAAAACGTATTGTCATGGGAATTTGTTGCCTAGACAGTCAAGGCAAAACTGGTCACTGCTCAAAAGCTGGTTGTCCACTCAGTGCCAAGATATAGTGAGAGGACTAAAACAACAAATGTATCCCCTGCTGAAAATGTGTCAAGGTACTTTGTAGTACATGACCTCGGTGCTCGGTGCCTCTGGGCTGTTTCCATAAACTATTGTATGAAAAATCACTTGACTAATCAGGCACAGCGACGTCATGCTCACTAAACCAGATATAGACATCGTGTGCTGATTGCGAGCAAAAGCCAATTTCTGCTGGAAAAGGAAATCAGTATCACCATAAAGCTTGTCAGCTTGAAGGCTCTTTGCTCCACAGTTTTCTCAGAGCTGTGGCCGTCACTGTTGCATATATACTTTTTCCTTCCACTCAACTTTCAAACATAAGTTTTTATTTTTTGCTCATTTTGATGATTATGGCTATCAGCTGATGAAAATTCAAAAATCTAAATCAGTTACTCCTAAAACTACAACATTAGAAGAGCAAAACAATAAAAAAAAAATAATAAAATAAAACCAAACAGAATAGTGGCTTAGTGAAAAGGGTATTTATGGACCATACAATATTTACCCTAATTTGTTGTGTTTGTTTATTCCTTCCACTCAACTTTACATTAATATGCTTTGATAAAGCATTCTGAACTGTCAGCTTTGTGGTTTACCCTCATCAGTACGCAGTTGTATATACCGTAATCATAACATAATTCTGCATTAAACATTCTATTTTTCACATTTCTTACATATTGTGATGACTATGTGAGAAACAAGTTTTGGGATTTTCATTACTTTGAAGTCATAGTAACCAAAATTACCAAAATAAACACTTGAACTAGATCAGTTTGTGTGCAATCATTTCATGTAATACACAGGTTTTACTTTTTAAAATGAAATAACATTTTGTCAATATTCACCTTTATTTGAAACAAAGTGGTTTGATGATTCCTTCAGTTTGTAAAACTTTTAATCTACTTTGCCCTGGAGCTCTGCAATAAAATGTGCTCCTACAACTGCATTACAACTAAATGGCCAATTAATCAAGTGCATCGTTAAAAGTAAAACAAATGGTGGGGAATCCTGTTTTCTCATCATATTATGTAGTTTACAAAGACATCCCATTGTTCTTTTCTCATTAACAGGATCCTGTTTGTCCTGAGGCGCTACCAACTCATCATTAAAAGCAGAAAATGGAAATCTCTCGTTTCATTCTGGTTTGATAGAGCTTCTGAGGACAAACCTCTGAGCAAAACCTTGTTTTGTAACTGAGCCTTAGAGTGAGATTTTAATTAGAAGTAAGTGCCTTAAGGTTACATCATGTTTTCATGTTCCAATGCCTGTTTCTGCTCAAGGTGGAACAGAGAATAAATCATGCGTTTTTTTTATATTTGATTCATGTGACTCAGTAGCAAAAAAGTGCTGAAGTGATTTTTGTTTTCGGCACTGAACACAACTCACCTTGTGTCATTAAATAAAAACATATTTTCAAGGTTTGAAAGCAGCCGTGGATGAACAAATCAAAGGGTAGATTTAACAAAATTTTGACAGTCATGCTGATGTCTTCATATTTTTTCCTCTCCACCCATTTACTATCTTGTAAATGTTCTTATTTAAAAACTGGGGAGACTTGTAAATGTAGAATATTCTCTCAGATGTCCTTAACTAAGGCTAATGTACAAGTACTCAAGCTAAATATTTCAGCATCCTTTCCCTTTTAACTGACTGCTGATGGGAGGCAGGCCATATTCTAATTAATGGAAGAGAACAGCAGGCCTTGAACACTGCTGTCTAGTTTTATGGAGAAAGTTCACCGCCACATCTCTTTCTAGCGAACACAACTTCCAATCATTTGATTCATAGATATTTAAATCGAAACAACCTGTGTATCACTTTTTATTCCAGTTTATTCAGGAAATGCCTGAGGTCTTTGAGCTGCTTGGTGCTACAAAAAGAAATCTGAAGCTAAAATAAAAGGAAAAACATGAAAGATGTCATGATATTTCATCTTTTTTGATGACACATTTGATTTCAGACTAAACAGTTAGACCAGCTGAGGGATATGAGACACAACAGCGGCATCCATCAAGTAAACCACATGTATGGATAACAACAAAGAACAAAAGTCCTAACAAACTAAAGACTTTGCTGCCTTTAATGACATTAAAACTGAAGGAAGCGACAAAGCACGGTTATATAACCCATAAACACACACATGCATAAAGAACAGGATTTCCAGTTGATAATATCATGATTTACATGACTGAAATGTCTCAGACATGTAAACTAACAAACCTTTGTGTAAATTAGCTTCACACGCTCCAGAGCACTGATATGGTCTGATGTACTAAGTGCTATAATTAAATGACAATCATCTAATGAGCCTTATTATTATTAGGAGCCACACGCACGTCGAGCTCCGCCAACATCAACCGCAGAAAACGGCATATCTCAGGACAGCAGTTAAGCGTTTTCCACATCGTCAACCCGACAAGACTGTTGCTGACAGACCAAAGCCCTCAGCAGGTATCAATCAAGCAGAGCTCCGGTTGTATTGAGAGGTTTGCTTGATGATACCAAAACTGTATTCCCATCAGTTCTGTCAGTCACCAGTGCCGTTCAGCTGCCTAGTTAGAGGTAAGTTCATTTAATCCAGCGAGCCCTGTAATGGTGTCCCAATAGTACCATCACTCGTCCTGGCATTTAAACACAATTAAAAACCCTAGACGAGCAATATGTCTGTTTACTGCCTGCGAACCCAGCAGAGTGCTCAAACAAACTGGGTCCTTCTAATGGCTCACATTAATCTGGACCGAACACACCACAGCACTTCAAGTTGACTTTGTAGGTTAGAAGATATAAAGACATTAGGAAAAACTAAGTATATCCCATAATTCTGAGGGTCGTAGAATAAAACCTTTCAACACATTTTTTGGTGAGGTTTTTATAATCTCTTATAAATTTTGAGGAGCTTTGGTCCACATTACATTGACTCATTAAGGTTTTTGAGACACAGTATTTGTGGGAGCTCTCTGCAAATTGTTAAAATCTGCAAATATTTGAGACCATCTCTGAAAGACGCTGAAAGTTGCCATATACATTAATAAAGTGGAAATTTTCTTAGCAATACATCAAAAACTAACTAGTATTCCTTATTTCTATTCTTGGGGGTCCAGCCAATCAGGACCAAGGAAAATAAATTCTGCTCTTGGATTGGCTGCTACGCAAACGGCAACTTGTCATATGTCAAGTAGGACTGAGCATATATTTCAGCTTATATTTTAGATATACTCTAAAAGATAATCCACAAATATACAACAAAGTATTAGGGCCACGCTAAGAAAAATAACATTTTGAGAATGAAGTCATAATATTTTAAGAATAAAGTCTACTGAGTAATAATATTACAAAAATAAAGTTGAAATAATACAAGAACAAAGTCGCACAAATGTGAGAATGAAGTCATAATATTACCAATATAAAGTTATATTATTATGACTTTATACTCGTAATACTGCAACTTATTTGTTATGTTATTTTGACTTTATTTTGGTAATATTATAACTATTATTGTAATTTAAAATTTTTACATTTTCATACAAATACGCTCATTTTCCCTGAAATATTTGGAGTTACACTCCACCACAAAATCCACAGCAACTAATTCCAGAGTCAGAGGGTGTCCAGTATATTTTCTCTTTTTAATCCTACAAACAGCAATAGTTGACTTACATTTCTCCATGAAAATTCATATTAGAATAGTTTTAATTGTTTTAGAAACTTTCATATCAGTATAAAGGGGAGGGGGGATTAAGATTTCTGAATAACCTTAGCTAGTGTTTTCGTTTCTTCCCCACCCGGCTGGAACAAAGGCAACTCAGAGAAAGGAGGTGTGGGTGGAGGTGAATGAAGGAGAGGAGGTGCACACATGGGAAAGATGAATGTCACCAAGCAGAGCAGTTCATCATCTCAGAAACCTATCTGAGGGCTGCGGTCAGGCAAAATGCCATCCCCAACTTCCCTCCTATATTCAACTGTCAAGGTCAGAACACGCTGGAGAAATGAGGGATGCAGAGGCATGAAGGAGCAACGCCACGAGCGAAGAAGCAGCAGGACAAACTCAACCTTCGTTTAGCCCTCAGCTAACAGTTAGCCAGGAGAGTGGAGAAAAAAACCCTCACATACCAGAATGTACTCGCTACCTGTGGATGTGGCCTTATCAATAACAGTGGATGAATGTAAAAACAGTGAGACACACCATCATTGAGTTAATCAATATATACTGAAACACATGAAGGATCCAATTTTACTTAGGGATCCTTCCCACAGTAGAGAATATTACCCATGGTGAATATTTGTGTGACTGAATTGAAATAAATAGCCCCAAGATGACTGCACTGAATTAAATTAGTTAATAATTGAGTAAGTTATGCCAGTGAATGTGGATATACTGGATTTTACTTAATACTTTGCCAAAGTGACTTATCTGTTTTAGTTAATTCAAAACAGATTTTTGTACGTCACAAACCAAACATTTGGTGGTTTAAAAATGATGGATTGTAAACTAAAGTAAGCTTTTAAACATTAAAGCAAACAGAGATGATGACCTAATTCCTCACTTTACAGTTAGCAACTTGCGCCCTTGCCTTATTGCACCGTGGGCAAGAAAAAAATAAAGTAATCAGGAAGTAATAGAAATATAACATGGACTTTACTCCAAGGTCATCTAACTCTTCTCGTAACTCACTTCCTTCTTCGTTTAGAAGAGGTGTTAAACTAGTCTATTGCATTGTAAAATATGTGTTAGGACTGCATGTAACTGTAAAATGTGTCTGTTGATCAGAAAGTAAAAAACAAGGTTATTTGGTCGTCAACAAAAACATGTTAAATGTACAGAGATGGCTCTGTTTGCTGGCACCCTTAAAACATATGTGGGAAAACTCTTTGGTAGTAACATATTCTTACATTTCTTGAAAATGTAACACCACCAATAATTTGATTGCATTTATTTATAACTGTTTTAACAAAATCCCCCACTAATATATTTTTCTGGTGCTTCAGTCTCTCCTATTTGGAGAAATCCTGCCTAAAAGATGTAAATTATGGAAATCTAAAATTATTCAACTAGTATCAATTCCTTTGTCTTTACAGTTTACCTTATTAATGAGGTAATCTCGCTGAGAAGAGGTTTAAGTCTCAAACTTTATAGTTAATATAATTCCAATACAAAAGTTAGCAAAACAGCACAAAACACATTCAAGTTTGAATGGGAATATTGTTTGCCCAGAAGGAATTAGGGAAGTTAAGATAAAATCCTGATGAAATTACAATAAGTGATTTAAAAAAAAAACATTTATTTACATGTTAGTTTCAGCCTCAACGACCACAGTAAGGTCCAATTTACCACCATGTCTCCCCTAAAACTGCGGCTCTGATGAGTTATTTGCATGAGTTTGGGGAAATGCATCCTGTGCATCCAGCCACGTTGTCTTTATGTGACAGATGGGCCGGCCTCAGCTGAGAAAAACGGGACCAAAAATGAGAGAAAACCGAAACAGACACAGTTGAATGAAAAGGCAAATATAAAAGTTGTGTAAAAGCAGAAGTCAGCCTGGTTCATCCTGCAGCTCTAATTTTGGCTGCAGCACCTGGCGCTGCACGCTCACGTGTGATCAGCAAGACAGAAAAAAGAAAAAAAAGAAAAACATCTGTGTGACATAAGTCTCTTTTTAAAATAGGAGGATGTGAGAAAATAGTTTACATTGACTCTGAACTTATCAGAAGCACAATTTACCAGAAATAGAAAGAAAAAAGTGATCTATGGTCAAAAATAGATGTGAAACAACACTTATGAAGAGAAAATTGGTGAGAAAACACACCGTTGCAGAGTGAAAGCCTGCAGATTCACAAATTTAAACCACTGGAAAGGAAGTAACAAGGTGTTGTAGTGAAAATTTGGAAAGGAAAATAACACCTCTTTACCCTTCTCAGAGCAAGAAAATTACACACTTTGAACATCACAGTGAGCATTTCATGATAGAAACACGCCCCTCGGCATTCTTCTCTGAAATCAGCCGAGTAACGATAAGAATGCAGTGCTCTGAGAGGGTTTGGTAGGAGAACAGTGGGGCGTCCCGGCTCCAAGTGTTCAGTCCAGAGCCAAGCTTTGTTGGACTCATCCAAAGAGGGGAGGGGTGGCGCTCTCCGCCTTCTGTTCTCTGGCCAGATGTTTCTTGTTGTCTGGCTAAGTGGGGGGGAGAAAGGGAAGGAATTACACAACTCCTTCACTTACTCTACCTCCCTCTCTCTGTCTGTTTAATCCATGGAGGGTTTTAAGCTGAGCAGGAAGTGGGAAGCGGTGCATGTCCTTAGAAACGGTGAGGGAAAACTTGCATAAACAGTCAAAGTAAGTCTAAGCCAGAGTCACTATTGTTTGTTGGGGGAAAAAAATCTCAGTGCTTGTTTTATTTTTGTCCAAAGGGAAGAATTTAAATCACCAGCTACCTTCATCCTTTGATGCATCTCAACCACTCTGTTAGAGCAGCTTGAGCAACTCATACTGATTATTTCCACTTTTGCTATTAAATCACAACACGGCATCTCACATTTGTCCCAAAACATCCCGATGACGCCTGAGATTTGCAACATGTAATACACGATTGTTGTTACGGATGATGTGTTTTAGGTTATACTTCAGGTTAGATTAGGCTAATACATAAGAGTATCCACAAAAGAGGTTTTTTTTTTTAATCCACACTATCCACTGTTTCGTAATTGACTATTTATTAAGGATTATTTTCTCATGTTAAAATTTACTTGTAAGGCTTAAACACTTAAGTGTAGTGAATGCTGCCATTTTTTACACCAAAATCCTGTCTTTCCTGTCTGAGCTAAAGTCAGTGATTACATTTCCATGAACTAATTACTGTACAAACAGATCTAGAACAACCAGGACATGAAGAAGGAAGAGTTTTATCAAATTTCATTCCAGGTTTATGATACGGTTAACAACACCTACAGAGAAGGTTCACTTTTTTTTTTTTAAGTTGGGCTGAGGATAGTTCTGATGAAAAGTAAAAAGAACAATCAGTACAGTCGTCAGGAGAAATAACCACATTCCTTAATTATATCACAATAATTGCTAGAACTATCTTTAGCAGCAATTAATTGAAGTAATTGCTTTTTGTATGATTTCTGTCAGTCTCTCTCAGCTTATTGCGGAGTAATTTTCACCCACTCTTCCCAATATTTTGTTGGGATCACAAAGTAGCACGCTTTAATAATCTAAATCTGAAAAGTGTGGCATGCATTTGCCTTGAGCCCCTATGTAAATATTTTATAGAACCATTTTTGACTGCTAACACAGTTACTGCTTTGGATATTTTCTATCCTGCCGATTCTTCTTTACTGTCACATAAACAGTAAAGAAAGCCTTGATACGGAGTCTGGACTTTGACTGGGCCATTCAAACATAACAGCTGGTTTTAATCTAAACCATTTGACTCCAGTTCTAGCTGTATGTTTTTGCTCTGCTTTCAGGAAATAAACCTTCCCACCCGTTTCTAGTAGCAGCAGGCATTTACCATGTTGTTTAGCAATTATTGTGACAAATTTCTTATAAGAATTTTGATTTATCTCAATAAATTCAAAATAATGATGTTTAATATCCCCAGAATGCTCTGTATTGCTTAGTTATTTTCTCCTCTGTGTTCAATGAGGATACGTTGGGAAGTTTCCAGAACAAAAGTTATCCTTTAACTCAAAAATATGAAAACAATCCACTAAGTTCAGTGGGCAGAATCAGTGGCCAGCCCCGGAACAGGTGCATCACATATTAACTACAAAATATACCGACAGTGCATTCTTTAAATTCCCCACATCGAGGCTTCTGTTTCCTAATGGGTCCAAAGCTGAAACAAATAAACATTAAGGCAGCGGATAAGTGGATCCCAGGACCAACATGGTGTCTGTAAGTGCAGCTTGTTGTCCCGGTCTTGGCACATCTTTGTCTGCTAATGGAGGATAAGTTGCTGAGAACCAGATGAGCTGTGTGCGTCACTTCGAGGGACATGCTCAATTTCACAAGAGAATGCCACTAAAAGCGTCTCCTCAATCAAATTCTCTTTCTGTTTTCAGTTTGTTTCCCCCCCGAGCCTCCGCCATTAATTCTAAATTGTTTAGCTTTCCTGCCTTCACACTCTGTTGCTTTCATTTAGCTAACACCAAGCTGGCTTCTTTCCCCTCCACCCCACTTTTTCTTCACGTCTTCAGATGGGATTGAGGATGCTCACCTGCCTTTCTTTCAGCTGCCACTTATGAGAGATTGGTTTTTAGAGATGTCATCAATCAGGGGAGGAATGGACAGCGTGCCAACGTTAAAGAAAACCGAAGCAATCGTCAATATCATCTGGGGAGAGAAAAAAAAAAGCCTAGCTTTCTGTTGCCTCCTGCACTAAATCAAATGACTAAACTGAGGAACGTGATGATAAGTGGTTAAAGCAGCACAGCTTTCAGTGCTTATTAAGGTTTGAGGATCTTGATGTCCAAAGAAAATACTAAACCACGCAGAGTTTCTGCATATTTCAAGCCATTTGACCAATTCTCAGTGGGAATTTTGACATTTCCCCCATTTAACACCACCAATAAATATCTTTATCTGAAATAATAAATAGCCTATATGTTTAAGATGTGGATTTCACGTCTTCATTCATGTAGTTCTACATCGTCTTGAACCCAACAATAATTCCCAATTCTTTGCTCCTCCAATTAATCAGCTCATTTAGTTTCAAGGGAGTGCTACTTCACAAATTTTGCATTTGTTCTGCAAAAGCTGTGTCTCAAAAAGGTAAGATGACTTGTAATATTTACCAACTAACAATTTAGATGGTAGCTATTGAAGATAGAAATGTGCTAATGGCTAGTAAAAATAGTTTAAAACAGCTTTAAAATGCCATTATATGTTCTTGGTTTCAATTGGCTAAAAAAAGGAAACTTATTTCATTGAGCTGTTTAGTGCAACTCCTCTCAGTCTCTCAGCACACAGATGGTTATGGCTTCGTTCATGAATTATTAATGACTCTTCAGAGCAGTAAAGCTTATTATGGGAAGATTGTCACTTGTTTTGCTGTTTTTTTATACATTTTTCGAACGTGTACTTACAGCACATAAAAAACATTTAACAGCGGGTGCTTTTTTTAAATCAGTGTTATCTACATCCATAGTTTCAGCAGTATGGATACAAGTTTTACAGACTCTGCAGCTTGAAACAATTATTCTGAAGTTTATTATTTCTAAAATGAGTACAACTGAAGATATAATGTGACGTTTTGCAGACGGTGTCATTGTGAAGGGGTTTGTTTTGTCATTATTGTCGCATTATTGCAATCAGATCTGAGTCATCTCTATTAAATTTCTCCCTGGCCTCCATTACTGACAATTAGCTCATTAGTATGCAAAAATGATACATTAATTACAAAAAGGTATCTTGCTGTCTGATGAGGTGGGTTTATTCTCGACAGGTTCCAGCAGCTGTCCATCATGGGATTTTTTTTTATTACGTTTCTAAAGCCCACACTAGCTTTACTGTGTTGTGCGTGTCCTTGAGGATGATTCAGAAGTTGGAGTTGGCGGAGAGGCGTTTTATCCCTGCACTGCATTATGGGGTTTGCTTCTTTAAGCCTATAATCACTCATCGAACTAATTTACTATGTGAGAAATTGGATTAAATCTAATAACAAAACTCCCAGCCAGAAATTCATGCTGAGCAGTTTATTAGTGTTGAAAGAGTCTGATTAGTCGACGGGAAAAAAAAACAACATGAATTTTAAGTGTTTTCCTAAACCAACAGCAAAGTAGAGGAGAGGAAAAAAATTATTTTATAGCACTATATCTGAATTGGTAACATATGCCCACGCTAGGCCAGGATGGGATACAGGTGGTGAGACAACCTTAAGCTCAGATCAGTTCCAAATGAAAAACAAACAAAAAATAAAATAAAAAATAAATTAATATTTTGTTATCTGATTTAATAATTAAAAATCTCATCATAGGTTAAGGCTACTGTAGCACTGCAGCAAAAGATAACATGTACAGTCATCCTTATTTCCACATCTAAGGGTTCAGTCAATCAGCACCAAGCGAAATGAATGGTGCTTTCAAATATTTTACATTTGCTCTGCGAAGAAATCCATGAATTTTTCTGAATAATTTTCCAGTTACATTCCACAAAAAAAGCTGCTATTAATAAAGCGCGAATGGACGAATGTCCATTTTCTCTAAACAACCATGTTTATGTATTGTGTAAATATTCAACAAACCTTAACCTAACATATATCCCCATACATCTGAGGGAAGCTTAATAAACTGTCAGAAAAGTATGGTGAAACATTTTTAGCACAAAATGAAGTCATAATTCCAAAAAACTCAGGTAGTGTCAAAATGATAAATTTGCTTGTGTACAACAAAATGCTGTATCATTTTAGGGTTAATTGTACTTTTTTTCCTGCACATATCCAAAATAATTTCATAGCCAAAAACAAGTACAAAGCACAATGCTTAGAGGACTAAACAGAAAGCATCAAAACGGCAACTGGGAGAAGTTTAAATTAAAAGTCACAAAGCAGCGTCCCACAGATGGAGCGTGAGGAAATAAGCTCTTCCGCTCCCTCTAACCCACAACGCTGTTCCACTTTGTTTGCATGATTAACAAGGGAGATCAATAAGCACCAGCCCTTTACGGGACTGAGTGTAACATTGCAACCCTACCTTTGTGCCCTTCCAATCCCACAGCTAATTATGTGATATGATCAATACATGTCAGTAATGGGATATTGGTGCTTCTTGTGGCAGTTCAGTGGCAAAAGCCTTGGGAAAAAAAACAAAATCTAGTGCTACAGTCCCTAATAAACACAGCTATTCTTAGGAGGCACCAGGCAATGACGAGCGTGTTATCTGCTTCCGTTTGGAGAAGAGATAGAAAAAAATATGAAACTGTTTATCTTTCCCCGTGTTTGTGAGAAAGGAGAAGAAGAAGAGGGGGTTATGATTTGAATGCTTTGCCTCTCCCCCAGCCCAGATCGTTATCTGCTCTCGGTCAGCAGGAAACAGCCACAAGCAGTCTGCCACAACAACAACACCACCACAAACTAGACTAGCAAAGTCCTCATATCACAGGGTAAATGTTGTTCAAGACGGCGGTCAATAAAAGCAGAAAGGCAGCCAAGGCCAGGCAGAAATGGACTGCTGGAAAAATCACACAACTTACTTCAAACCATTTTGATTTCCTATGATTGAGAAGAACTACAGGAGAAAGATTCAGCCATCTGTCTTGCTCTGACAGAGGGAAGCACTGTGGCCTCTTCTCTCCCATTTCTCCGCGGAGTGACGGTGCCCAGCAAAGCGTGGCTGGCACCGGAAACATTCAGGCGCCATTCCGCTGCATGCCCATGCAAATGAACCCCCTCAACAACCACTATGCAGATGGAGCCACTTTATAAATCAGACGGTGACCATAAGGTTCAGTGTTCCTCGAAGCTGGCTGCATGTTGCCATGGAGGGTCAATTTTCCCTCTAACTGGCAAGTTCCCCACAGTTTCATAAGGTAATGGAATACATTACATACATACATACTAAATAACTGTGAAGAGTATTGGAAAACAAGAAATGGTACCAAATCTGAAAAGTTGGGTGTGTGTATGCATTAACCCCTTTTAATATGATACCCATAAATAAACTATTATGCAACTAGTTGCCTTCAAAAGACATCTAATAAGTAGACAAGAGTCTACCTGTGTGGAAGTTAATCTCTATACAAATACAGATGTTCTTGGAAGGTCTTAGAGGTTTGATAAAGAAAATCAGTGAAGTCTAAAAATCATCACAAGAACCACAACAGAGAAATCAGAGATAGTTCACAAATTCCACAAGTCTGACTTTTATGGAGGAATAAAGCAAGAAAAAAAGCCATAAGGACAAGTCTTAGGTATTTTATATATTACCATTTTAGATTTTATTCACTTTGTGTTTACAGTGAATCCCCGCCAAGGTTCAGTATTCATTGAATGTCTGTAGCACAGACATTGACTTCTAGTTTTCATCTAGTCAATGAAAACTAGAAGCATTTGAAAGAACATGCAGCTTGGGAAGTTAAAATAGAGAGGTGCAATGCTACTTGATACTGTTGACTAGCGTTTCCAAAGCAGCACCATTTATTTTTCTTGGTGTTGATTGGCTGTACCTCTAAAAGCAGAGATAAGGAAGATATTAATTCATTTTAAGGTATTGTTGGAGTTTTAATTATTAGAAAAAACAGTTATATGCATTTTTAGACGTAGTATAAATATTTGCAGGTTTTAGCTCCCTAACCTGCATGAACACCAGAGACCCACTGTTGGTTATTCCAATAAATTACACTGAAGTTTGAGGTTTAGCTTTAATCTGCCTCAACATGACATCACTTGAATTATCCCTCTCAATCAAAGGATTAAGTCAGCTTGGAGTTTCCCGTATAAAACCCATAAGCACTCACATCTCAGACAATAAGCCATCCCCGAGGAATGCAAACAGAAGAAAGATGGACATTAATGTACAACGAGCATTGGTGGAGCAGAGTTTTTAAATGTGATGGATAAAATATGTGGGTCTGGTTTTTCAGAACAGACTGGCTGACTCATGCAGTCTGTGCAATATGCGGGGGAAAAAAGCAGTGGACTACATTTTTACAATGTGCATCACGATGCAGAAACACCATCACCAGTGTTAAAAAGGTCAAATGAGTAAGAAAAAAGGAGGATATGTTCAATTTATTAAGGTAAAAAAGAAATAAAAAATAAGAAAATATGAATCACTGACCAAATGTTAATCAAATTCTCTTTATATATATGTTTTTCTGCAATTTTTGAACCTAGTTAGCACTAAAACACGGTTTTATGTTCCCAGATACCACCATCAAACTTTCTACACTCTTAATTCTTCTAGTCAGGTTTCTACTCCGTGGGGACTTTTATCCATTATTTCACTGGTGTGTGGACAACTGAATATAATCTCAAAGTCTGACAGGATTATTTTTGCTCGCTGGGGGGATAAAGAGGTCCTTATGTTTAATTAGAGCTGAAAAATATACATGCACACTCAACTATAAATCCTTTTGATTTTACAAAACAACTTTGAATAGTTACTAGAAAGTGGTAGATTGTTCCAACACACAGAGTTCAAGTCCAGCAGGAAGCTGGATTTCTTAATAATAATAATAATAATAATAATAATAATAATAATAGTAACCCTGTTCAGTTTTGTTCAACACATTGAGGTTTGACTAAAAGAAAGTTTGAAAATGTATGAACTCTTTCGCAAGGTAACATATTAGACCTAATTTGCAATTTTTAGAAAAATTAAACACCAAATTTCCAGGGTCACTTTCATTGATAGGTTTGCAGTCCTCTGCAAAGGCAGAATATTAATGATAACATGGAACCGATTTACCAGCTCTCCCAGCTGTCCTTTAACAAAATTATTTCATTTTCTGGTGTATTAGTTATCATCCGATAGAAATTGAGTTTTATAATTAAAATATTGTCCAATTTTGGGAGCTAATAGAATTTAAAAATGACAATTAAACATTGAAATATTTTCATCCAATAATTCAAAATTTACCTCCAGTTTCATCTTTCACAAAGCTGCCAAACTGTAGGTGTGAGAATCCATTTGCACTTCATATATACTGACAACAGCTACTTAACTGTTTTACCATTCGAGTCTCAACTAATGCTGTTCTGCATTCTTCCTGCAGAATGGGAACTTTTACAGCTTCGTATTGATTTATTCTTATCAGAGACTATGGTATACCACCAGATGCTATCTTAATAATGAAAGTGATAAAGAAAAGAGACGCAACACTCCCTGCTTCACAAACATCTTAATCTAAAAAGAAATATTTTTCTCTTGCAGCTCAGAGATCACAAGGAGTGCATCGCATGGCACATAAAAAATATTACACAGACAGATAATGAGAAGCAAGGGGTAATTTTGTTTGTACATCTAATAAAAGCATATTATTATGGAGAGCTGTTGATGTGTTAGCACCATGTTATACAGAGTTGTCTTGTATTGTAGCAAAATCTTACATTACAAATGTTTTGAGAACTTTAACCTTTAATTTCTGTCCATCTTTCAGTGACGGTTTTTAGATAAAATAATAATAAATCAATATCTATGCCAGTAAAACAAAAGCTTATGCTTTACCTTATAAAATACACAAATGCCAATTACATCATGCTAATTATTAAACACGGCAGAGGCTGTGTGGTGTTTTGGTCTGATTTTTTTTTTCTCCAGATGCTCCAGACTTCAAATGATTGACTGCATGATATTATGAAATCTTTAAACTACCAAGACGTTTTAAATAAATCCTGGCACAAAGCTGATCCTCTTCCATAACCATCTGAGGATCCGGGCCTAAACTCCATGCTATACCATATCCATTGTTGCAACAACAAAAGGGGGCTTGTACACAAAAGTACCAGCAGTTTATAGTTTGAACAGTAGTCACAGCGTAGTGTCACAAATACAGATGTACACTTTTCAGTATGTCCCTCCAGGCATTCCTTTAGAAATATTAATGCCATTCAAATGTCTGACACACAGATTAACTTTAAGAGGATGAGTCTCATCTGGATCAAATAAAATTGCACGATCTTAAAAAGAAGCAGTTGGACACAGCCATGTAAAGCCCTCCTCTGTTTAGTGTTTTCCTCTTGTTTCCATGTTACAATGTATGTTTTTAGGTCATGTGGACGCAGAAGCTCGATTGTAACAAAGCCACATCCTGATGACAGGCGTTTGCCCTAAATAAGTGAAACCAAACACCAACTACTGCAGCTTGTCAATGGTTGACGTGGTCCTTCAGAGACTCAATAATGACATTTCATGCTTAATGGTTGCAGAAATAATCAGCAATTTTACAACCATTGTACTATATCTGATTTATGTTCCTGGCATTATATCCTATCACCATATAAAGGCAACTCTGACTTGTAGCAGGGCATTAAAATAGTGACATTATAGATATAATAAAATGTACGTCTCATTATCTGACCAATTTAAAAGGAAGATTTTAAAGGTGTGCCTTTATGAACATGACATCATACTTCACTCAGTTGGCTCTCTCAAGGCAGGTTGTTGACAAGCTTCAAACTGCCCATCAGGTGCTGCAGGCATCACTACATGACTTGTTATCCAGAAACTATTATCATGTCTCAGAAAACATCGATGTGTGCTCTCAGTTTCATTTTCTTCATATACATTAATAGTAATGTAAAACACTAAGCTTGAAACCCTGGTCTTCTTTGGCCAGAGTTCCTGATTAAATACAGAAGCAATTAAAGACAATTTATTCTTTAATTGATAAATTAATTCTTTAATTGATAAAGCATATCAGAAACATAGTCACAGGCATGCAGAAAATATTGCATTTGTGCTATTTGTTTTGCAATTTTACTGTTTCATCGGTCGGATTTTCCTTTGCAAAAGAGAAAAAGTTAAGAGAGGGCTTAAGAGAGTTGCAGCACAGAGCTCAAACATGTGGTTAAAGCCCTAAAGCCACATACGTCAGTGAGTTATGGCTGAATAATAAATTCCTGTAGCTCCTGTCGGTGTCAAACTGAGGCTCATCTTACAATCTAAATCACAAACTCTGATATTAAGAAATTAAAAGCTTGATTGCGGGTTTTTGCCAAACCTAAATATTTTGCCGTTTCATAATTAGAACAGCAACAAGACTACTTTTATCTCCTGAAGAAATGGCTAGCTAAGGATGGCAAGAGTCACTGAAGCCACAAAAAAAAACAGCAACAAAAACTCTCTTTAAAGGATTCTTGTGACCTCAAGAGCAGGATCACTTCATAAAAAGGTTAGACAACCCTGTGCTGGGACTCATTCCCTTATTGTCAATCCCATTAGCTTTCAGCTGCACTATCCCAGCTGTTCAAACCAGTGTGGATCCCTAATGAGCTCCATTAACAGTATTACCTGCTTCCGGTGAGCACTGGGGTCACGGGTCAACAATGGACCCAACGCTGAGATTAAATTACCCCTAGGGGAGGCTGGGAGGTGGCTGGGCAATTTAGCCACTGCCATCCTCCGTCTTTCTCTAGTCGCAAACCAAAATGTGAGAACACACTGGATTTATTCTCTTGATATACTTCTTTCTGATCTCACTTCTAGCCCAGCGGAGATCAAATGTGGTTTCCAGGGTTATAAATCCAAACTAGAGAGAATATTCAGAGTATGTTGCGATCAAAGGACTGATTAGGAGAGGATGAAATAGACTTAGTCTGAGATGTCAGTGTCGCTCTCTGGGATTTCCAGCTCATCTCACTGAATGATGGCCATTAAAAGCCACAGTGTGATGTACATCCACTTGTAACCTCAAACAGAATCCAGACAAGACGATAAATGAGTCTTATCAAAAAAAAAAAAAGGATAACAAGATCAGCTTCAATTATCTACCAAAAACAGTCCAATATTATGACAGGTGAGAAAAAAAAACAGTAGCCACTTTCACAACTTTGTGAGGGTCAAACAGCAGTGAGTTTTCTTTGTTTTGTTAGCCGAGGAAGGCAGCCATTATTTTTATTCGTCATCAAGCAAACAGCAAATAATCTGTGAATACATTACTTACATCCATTTTAATAGTTTGAACACAAAATATACTTTAACATGGATTCATGCAAAAGTAGAAACTGTCATAGCAGTACTTCAGAAGCTAATGTCTATAGCCTTATTTATTTCCTGACGTTAGTAGCCAATAAGCAGATGCTAACTGGTTACTAAGCCAGACAATCTGCCTAAGTAGCATACTTGCAGCAGGTTGTTTATTTAGCAGATAACAATGGAATTATTATATCTTGTTGCAAAATGGTGTTTCAGAACTAACTCAAAAGCTAAAGATTTTTCTCTTCCAATGCAGAGCTATGACTGTAAAGAACAGACTCAGATAACAGTGATCATTTACTTTCTTCTGTCATAGCTGACTGACAGCTCACAGTAACAAGTTGGAGGATGTGGTCTGAAAAGGCTGTGATTTTATAAATGGGCTCTGGGTTATTTTTTAATAATCTAAAATTTGATTTACTGTCTTTAAAAAAAAGCATCTTATTTGCAAAAATATAAGAATTTCTTTTGAAAAGCCTGGTTTGCCAGGCAAGTGTGTAACGGTCGATTTCAAATCAGTTCTTGCTACTTGCTGTCATCAGCTAATCCGTCAGGTGGGAGCAGGACAAAAAAGAAAGAACCTCGATTGCAGTGATTGGAAGCAGCGGGCGCTGTGTGGGATCTGGAGCCCCGCGGAGAACTGGGAGGATTCAAGAGAGCTCGATTGGCTTGGCATACATCCACAACACAGGTACTGGAACATTTCCCACTCACGCATGCAATTTCAAACATAACAAGCAGACTGAAAACAAAAGCATGGTACTACATGCATATCTGCGTTAGTCCTCCCAAAGGCATTGACAGTAACCTCACTGACAGGGTCGGGGAAGAATAAAAATATCAAAGAATCAGAGGTGCGAAAAAAAATACAGAAAAATACAAAAAAAGCTACAGAGAGCAAAGCCCTCTCTCGTCTCCCAGACACAGCTTGAGGCGCTGCACTATCAGCTCATACAATTTGAGCTGCTGAGAGTCTGCAAACACCAGTGCTCATTAGGTTTCTGTTTACAACCTTGAGGTGAAGATGAATAAACGATGAGAACACAATGAAGGATTTATTGGGCTATATAAATGAGGGTCAGCTAAACTCTTGTCTGCACAGATAAAAACATACAAATATCTTAATCTCCTACTCCCTACACATATTTGATAAGTAACTCTGCAGTTCCTCAGAATACAGATTTTGATAGAATTAATTAGACCACTGGCAATGCTTGTTGTTTTGCTTCTACCTGATATGCAAGTTTTGCATTGGGAACCAGATCATGTTTGTATACCAGCTCTGTCATTTTCTGTTGCGTTTTTAACAAACCACAGACAGAAAGTGGGTCTTTAACAAATGTCTTATAAAATTCATGACAAAATTAAGCATTCCAGCCAACTAAAGGCACCTGTCAGCATTATTAATGTAGATGACTAACAAGAAGTAGGAAAAGTTAAGGAAATTGTTTCAGTTTGTTAATGTTTAATTTCTGTGCTCAATATTAAAACAGCATGTCCATAAGAGTCATAACACTGAGTCCATCCACAGATAAGAAGCCTTTGAAGAATTACAGGTAGACTGTGCTTTTTAAATTTCTCTACTGGGAGGCAGTTTGCCATTTATCATCCCTCTCTTCATGTTAAAAATCGGCACTTAATTCATTTTTTTCCTTTAAACTCATATTCCCCAAACTCAAATCAACTATGGAAAGCTACAAGCCTGACAAAACTTTCACAGAAGAAGCTATAAGCGAGATAGATGTCCCCTCTGCTTCACATCCTTCTCATTTGGTTAAGCCACTCAGGTTGTGTTTCCAAGTATCAGAACACACACACTCTCCGACCTTTTCCTTATCATAAATCACAAACTACCGTTCTCCTGCCAGGGTTTTGTTTAACCCAATTTGTCACTAAGGACACCTCTTCCACCCTCACTGCAGATTTTCTCAGAAGGACCGGGAGGGCAATTAGTGGGTGGATCAAAGGATGCCATCCAATCCTCTCCTTCGCCTTCTAATCATGGACGTCCATAGCTTCTGGAGCTGATAAGTGAGGGCTACATTTGGCCTCAGAGCACAGGCAGAAAAGTGACACTTTTCCAACCTTTGGCCCTAGATTCAGAGTGTATTCTCATTTGAAGTCACAAAAGATGCAAGACATTCAATTCGTTTTTTGGATTCTTGAAGTTTCAATTGTATAAATCAAAGTATCAAACTGTTAAAGTTCTTGAACTTTAATTATACTAAACTGAATGACTAGAAATACAAATTTTGATTTTCTTTCTATTATGCAAAGGGGAGAGCGGTGAATCCTGGTGCAAAGCAGACAGACTCATGTGACACATATTCACACATTACTGTGACAGAAGCAGGTCAGCGGAGGTGTGCTGAGAATATTTGACAAACATGCCGTCAAATACCCGCTGCTCTTGAATGATAGCCGTTTCGACTCCCTCTGTGGCATAAGAACGGGAATAATCAAAACTATTTTCTCCAAACTGGCAATTTTTATTCAGAATTCCAGCCAACGCTCACAAAGATGACTCAACATTCAGCAACAGAGACCTACTGGCATTCACATCAGATTGGGGAGTGAATGAAAGCAGAATGAAACATTTTCCACAGAGCACTTTCACTCTACTGCTGCGGTCGTGTTAACTTCCTGAGGAACCAAATGCTTCCTCATATTGAAGTTGGAAGTATAAACGAGATTAAGTGAATGGGAAACTGGACAAACGGAGAGACGTCAATGCAATCACAAAACCACGTCGGCTCATGTGTTATCTTAGTCTAATTATATATCAGGATGTTTACTCTTCCCAAATTCTCCTTTGCAGGGACATGTTTGCCTATTGTGGTAAGGTCACTCTAAGGGTACAGGATCATCCATGAAAAGCTTCACTTCTTCATACAGATATCTGTCATGAATGTGGCACATATACGGCATAAAAAAAAAGCTTTAATTTGGAGAATTTTCTGATGTTCACCCAATTGAGAAGAATTAAATTGAGTTAGATTTAAAAAGAATTGTCCTGTGTAGAAATAGAGATTAAGATAAAACCGTCTTGAAAAATGTCTGCCTTCTCATGCATGAAGCTGTTGCAATACCTGAGAACTCCTTCAGTGACAGATTGCTGCATCTGAGGTGGAGAAAGTAACTTTATTTCATATCCTGTCTCCCATCAGCATATACACTTTATAATCCTCACAGTTCCCAATAAACTCAAATTCAATAAATGTTTACATCTCTGCTGTTAGCAGTGCAATCTTTTAAAAAAGATTCTAGTAGTCTGTTGCTGCTTTAAATGCACATATATTATAACATTGCAATTTTGAAGTAATCAGTATTGTTTCTTCTTCGTTGTAAGTTTGCTAATATGAAATAACTATTTCTTACTCTTATTTTTTCTGTTGGTCGCCAAAATGTTCCCAGAGTTGGACAAAAAGATACTTATATTCCTAACTATTAAAATTTACTGCTTAAATAGGCAAATTATAAAGTAACATTTTGACATCTTATTCAAGAAAAGCTTTTATTTCAGTAAAACTATGCTACAGTTCCTCAGCTTTCTTAAAAACAAAATGGAAATGAAGTAAAAAAAAAAAAATTAAAAAACACTTCTGCATTGGTATAGCAATATATGAGTAAGAATATGAGTTGTTATATTTATTTTCTTTATCTAAAATTCTAAGCGTCGTTAAAATGCTTGTGAAATAATATTTCCTGTTTCTATTCCTCATAACTGTCTAAATAGGGGGGCAAAGCTGCAACAACTTCCACATCTCAGTGTAAATGATTAAACGAATAAAATCTGTAACTTCCTCTTTTTAAGCAACATATCTTTTCCCACTTGCACAACTGGCTTGATTGATAAAGTTGAGTTAACATCCTTTGAACCAGATGAGACGATGCTGAAGTCACAGCAAAACTGGATGATCATTTTGCTGACGAGGCAACAATTCTGGCAGACAGGTGAATGGCAATGAAACGCTCAGACCTTGCAAAAGGTTTGCATGTACATGATTGTGTTTGTGATAAAACTGCTGCTGCAAACACAAAGCGCAGCCCACACCTAGAGAGGTGATCAATTGTTTCTTTCATCCAGAACAAAACTGAACTTGATCGTGCAAATTCCATATTGCTGCATGCACATTGCATTATGACAGACCGCAGTTCAGCAACAACCGAGACGTGGGCTTGATCTGACAGGAAGCTCTGGAGGAATCGTGTTACAGACATCTACAGCAAATTACAGAACACCTCATTGGACATCTGGCCAGGTGAGAATCTAAATTATCTAAAGGGATATCAGCTAAAAGCTTATTTATTTTAAGCATTTATTGCTATTCAGCTTGATTATTACTGCTTAAAACTAATAAAATAAGTCAATATTATGGAAGAACAATTATATATATATATATATATATATATATATATATATATATATATATATATATATATATATATATATATATATATATATATATATATATATATATATATATATATATATATATATATATATATATATATATATATATATATATATATATATTTCAGACAGAAATGTTATGCTGTGGACACGGATTGCTTATTCACAATCTCCAGGTGGGCTTGCATACACAAACCCAGAGACGTATGTCAAACCCTTTCAAGACTATGGCTAAAGGTCTTTGAACAGTGCTGTGTCTAAAAACACTGATTAACAGCTCAGTGAAAGGAAAACTGAGTGAAAATGCTCCAATAAAGCTCTAAATGTCATTGGCATCTTTTTTTGTACCGGACTTTTTCCTTCCACTGAACTTTACAACAGGGAGATTGATACTGCACTCCCAACAGCCAGATAATAAAAGGTCCTTATTAATGATCTTTCATATATGGTGTCACTGACAGCTTGCTGGACAACTGCCAACTCAGCATTCAATCAGATAATTGTGAATACCAGAACATGGCCATGATCTAACATTTATGTTAAGGTTATTGCTAGATTACCTGCATTAATCAGCAAATGTAACAAAACTAAAGGTTGGAATCATATCACCTGGAGTTTCACTTTTATTAACTTTTCAGGTGATACTCTAATTTACTCCTATATAGAGCAGTGCAAAATGAGAGCGCAATCAAGAACAGAGTCTGGGGCGTAAACCAAACCCCCATCATCTCTTTTAAGTTTGTTTTGCACAGACTTACCTGTGACATCTGGGGCCTGAAATTGATCTCCTTCAGATCAACCGATCCGGGGGAGAGGTTATGCAACATCTGGCACAGGAGCACCCCGTCCCGCAGCGCCTGTGCCAAGTCGAACACGACCGCCGAGGGCCACACGACCCGGTGGTTCGGGGGCAGGACCTTGCAGTCTATCAACCACCGCCCGCATTGTCTCCACTCCTCCATCTCTGCTCCGGAGACTCTCCTGGCAAAACTGACCGAGCCCTGGAACTGCTTCACAGCCGGCGGAGAGCTGCGTTTCTCGGCGCACGAGCAGGCACTCTGGTCGGCTTCCTTTGCGCTCTGGGTGTCTTGATCATACACTGTTACTTCTATAATGATGTGATGTCACAACTTTAGGTTAACAGCAGTAAGACGCTGAGCTTGTATCACTGCATCTCAGCTCTCCTCTGGTCCCAACGTGAAGGCTAAAGAGACAAAAATTCAGGAGAATTTTCTTCTCTTCATTCTCAAAGCCAAAAAAAGTTTATTTCAGAAAATCCAGTTCCCAAACAAAAAGCGAACAGCTGGATGCAGCGGTTCGTCAGATAATCCAAACAGCAGAGAATTTGTGCAGTGTGAAGTCTCGTTTAATACTGAACAAAGCCCGGTGTCACTTACCGCATTTGCATTTTACGTTTCGTCACAACTAGGCGTGCAGGGGAAAAAACGCCAACTTTCAGTATTCTTTTAGCACAAAAATAAAATTACGCAGAGAAGTAAAGACAGAGAGAGCTGGCAGAGAACAGTAGCTCAGTCCACAGCCTACACGTCGCTCACAAGGAGCGGAAACATGTCCAGCGGGAACAAAAAACAGAGGAGCTCGTGTTTACATTCACCTCCGTTAAACGTCACGTTTCTGATACTTTGTATCTAAGCGCACGCACCAAAACACCGCGGTGAAGATTTATAGCCCCTATTCTCTTCCGCTCCTTTTCCTCACGCGCTTCTCTCCCTCTCACTGGTTTCTTTTGGCACGGAGACGTTTGTGCGGTCCCAACCAGAACCCACTGCTCACATTTGACCCGTTGGCCCCCGTTTCAGATTCGTCCCAGACTCGGGAGATAAAATGAGCTCAGAGCTTCCCGGTGGTATCTCCTGCAAACTTACAACACGGACAGTGTGTCCCGACTTTCCCAATGTGGATCCACACTCAATACAAAAAAGAAAAAAGAGAGAGACATGGGAGTTTCAGTGTTTTGGAACTCGGAAAGTGAGAGTTGTCTATCGCCCCCTGATGGATAATGTGTAAACTGCAGGAGTTCAATTAAGATTTTGTTTGTCTTCACCCTACACTGATTATGATTATAAATAAATGGAAGTGAAACATTGTGTAAGTGCAGACTTAAATAATTATTTACAAAACATTTATCTAACAGAAATAAACCAAACATATGCAGAATGAAAAAATGAAAGCAATGGTCCAGTTGCAAACCCTAACAGATTTTCAGTTGAATTTATTTCTGGACTCTGGCTCAGCCATGGCAAAACTTTATTTGTTCTTCACTGATGTCATCCTTCTAGAATGAATTCGGATGCAGAGCATGTTTGGACTCGCTATCATTCTGAAAAATAAAATCCCTCTTTATCTTCAGGTTTCTAGCAGGCATTTATTTCACAACCCAAGATACATGGAAAGTAGAGGGGACTGTTGTCACATGTAGAACAAAACTAGTCCTTGTTGGAAATTTCTGCAATTCCTATAGCATTGCTGTCAGCCTCATGGTAGCCTGCCTGGCCATTGTCATGTTGTCCTTTCAGTAAATTTGTCAAATTGTCCAGTTTTTAGAATGTCTATACCTCTTTCAGAACATATTTTTGCTGAAGCATGAGCACACACATATCAGAGGCATCACATGCACTGTGTTTCACTGTTCGACTAATCTGGGGAAACAAGCAGAATAATATGATGCAGACAGTGGACAATAACGTGTTGAAGATGCTGCAAGATAAACTTGTATTAAAAACGACTGAACATGTTCATTCAACTTACTGTTTACACCACAGCATTTATGAAAATATTGTTTGTTGCATATCCCAAAAAAAAAAAAGTGCTTATACAACAGCAGAATTGCCCTGTGGCAGACTGGAGACCTGTCCAGGGTGTACACCACCTCTCGCCTGGAATGTTAGCTGCAGAGAGGCACCAGCACCCCTCCTGACCCTTCTAAGGGACAAGGGTGTACAGAGGGAGGATGGATGGATGGAAAACAACAGCAGCATAAAAAAAACTTAAGTAGCACTGGAGACAATGCATCGCATATGCCAAGCCTGTAGGAGGCGATGTTTCATTCTGGAGCTAAACCTGTGAATTTTTGTGTGATCAAAACGCTGTCACCGTGTAAACAAGAGTTCAAAATGCAACAAAATATTTGTGTTTGTTCTGGTATTGTCATGCAAATAGCTCTTTCAATGAATTAAACTTGTGTGATGTGAAAAAACAAAGAGATCTATAATGGGGCTGTGGTTGCATATTTATTTTAAAAGTATTACCTGAAAGGAGCTACTGTCTCATATTTTCTCCACCTTTACTGGGGGACAGTATCCATATAATGGAGTTCAGTGAGGCCATTCCATCCTCTCAATGCAAAATGTGGCTAAAAGCTGCAAATGTGGACATGACACCAAAATCCAACCAGGTTTCAGGTTGAATGGCTTTAGTACCATCAACAGTAAATATGAACTCAAGGTTGATTACAACAACTGAACACACTTATATAGTTTTCTTCCCTCTTATAACAGATTTGTTTGATTTTCAGTCAAACTGTACAACATATGTCAGATTATGTCAGGGAAAGTCTTCTATCAATAGTTAACTTTTATTAATCAAAGCTGACAAAAATTGCATATGGGGAACCCCAAGGTTCCATCTTTGGGCCCTTCTTCTTTAATATCTACATGCTCCCGCCAGCTCCCATTGTAACTATTAAATAGATTAGACCATATGCAGATGATCTGCGACAGACTGGCGACCTGTCCAGGGTGACCCCGCCCCCTGCCCGGAACGTTAGCTGGAGATAGGCACCAGCAACCCATCTGGATGGATGGATGGATGGATGGATGGACAATGGATGGATGGATATGCAGATGATACACAGCTTCACATTACAATATCACCAGGTGACCATGAACCATTCAAACACTGGGCAGATGCATAGACCAGATCAGTGCCTTGATATGCCATATCTTTTTTCAGCAGAACAGAACCAAAACTGAAGCAATTATTTTTGGACCTAAAGAGGAAAAATTAAGAGTCAGCATACAGCTGAGTCAGCACACAAAAAAATGCCAGAGTTTATATTTTACCTCTGCCAGAAGGTCTAATAATATTCTGTTTGTATTATAATCCCCTCTTTTTTATATATTGGTAGACATTTTTTGCTGTTATTTAGAAAGTGCTTTTTGAAATTCTTAATCTGAACTGAGTATTTGATAGCAGACAACTGATCACTCAGTCAGATATTTCAAGCTGATGAAAGCCAATTTCTACCTCGGGCTAAATGTGAGAAAAATCCACCCAAGCTTCCATCAGTGTTGTTTTTAAACACAGAGTAAACAGATATTACAGCACAGAGTGCAACACGAAATATTTAAAGAGCCAGACTTTTTTACCCCTGTGGTATTAGTGGAGCAAAAACAAGAAGAGTTATTGGATTTTAGTTCAGGAGGCGATTGAATGCCAGTGCTGCTGGTATTTAAAACTTACACCTGCTGCCTCTAAAGTGTTCCAAATATCAACTCATGCAAGCTTAGGTTTCTCCACTTTGGTTTTCAGCTAGCAGGTCAATATGTTGTTCATGTCTGCCATACTTTACTGGGAAAATAAAGAGAAAAATCTATGCCCTCTTCTTTATTCTCTTTAAAATCCATTAAGGACACAGCCAATGCCTGCTGTGATTCAGCAGAGTCAACAGCTTTTTACTATTGCTTTTCCTTTCAAATAACTCACTCCTGCTCGGATCGTTGAGGTCGAGTTTTTTCCAGTTTCTGCCGAAATGTCATTTTTGTAAATCAAACAATCACAACTGGTCAATTAAACACTTAATTGCCACTAACATCAGTATGCCACCTGTTCATGGTTAAATGGCTTTTGTCATGTCTCATTACGCTCTCTGCTCACTCATCACTGCGCCTCCCCAGCTCCAGGATTCCCACTGGGATGGAACATTTTTAGCCAATTTATCTTCCGGCTCAAAACAAAGCTGGTTTTTCTCTGCACATATGACCAAGCATATCTGTTTTAGATTATTCATGTTCCTTAATTATTTCCTTTTTTTTTTTTTTTTTTTTACATTTGGTTAACCACAAATATTTATCTATTTGATTTATGTGATAAAGTAACACAAACTTTAGGATAAGGAAGTGAAAAGCACATCCTTCCTTTCCACAGCCATCACCATCTACAATAACTTTTTGAAGAATTTTGAGTTAATATGAGCTACATGTAATTTCTATTTGGGATGAATAAAGTATTTTGAAGTTGAAATGAATTTAATTATTTTTTCTTCCACTTCCTAATTAAGCTCTTCTTTGTGTTGGTCGGGTGGATAAAATTTTATGAAGATACATTCGTCTATCCTGACAAAACGTGAAGTCGAGGAGGCATGGAAACTTGCTTGGAGCTAAATGTGAAATGAAAGCTTTGGAAAATTTTCTTCTTTGTGGTTTCCCTGATGTTACAACCTTTTAGCGAAGGCTTCCCTGAACTTCCAACAGCCCTGACATTTAAGAGGCCCTGATATCAGCACAGAAAATGACTGTTAATGAGAGCCGAGGCTGTGTTTTAATGCACCTCATTATATCACAGCAAGACATTTAACTCTGTGAGCTTCAATATGCAGTGCTATTCTCATGAAGACGAGGGAGTTGCATAAAAGGATGGCCTTTGCACAGTGAAATCTGTGATGTATAAATACTCTTTGAGTGTGGCCACGGAGCCATGAGATCACTTAACCTTTAAGGGCTTTTTCTCGTCCTTTGAGCCTAAACATGGCTTTTAAGTCTCCATGCAGGCGGTTTGTTCACTGTGAGCTGTGCTGCTATGCTGACAAGGGATCAGTGTCAGTGGAAGAGATAGAGAATCAACTTGCAGCTATTTCCAAGAAATTTTGTGGCTTTCAGCACCACCAGACTGTGGTTCTAAAGCAATTATGGCAATATGCTGCTCTCAACAGTTTCTATTAAAAGTAAACAATCTAAATCTTCCCAAGACAGACGCACCGAGGCCAAATTATTTCAGGAAAATACGAGGGGGGTACCCATTTAAGGCTTGTTTGGTTTCATCCATGCTCCAGGGCCGCATGATCAGGAGTTTCATTACACTGTCACTGGAGGAAGTGGTCCAGAGTGAGTGATGGACCCTAACAGGTGGCATGCAGTGAAGGACTAAAGGAGTCATACATAGAATGAAGCAAAGAACAGATGCAAAGAATCAAAGAATGAAGCAAAAAAATATAAATTAATTAATTGATACTTAATTAAACGAATGAATGAATGCATAGCATAAACAAGCCAACAAACAAATAGCGATAAAATACAAGTATAAATATAAAATAAGTAACAAATGAAGATAGAATAAACTACAACAGATAAAAAAATACCTCAACAAACAAATAAATTAATTTGATTACAAAATAAAAAAAGATGGAATAAACTACTACAATAAATAAATAAATTAATTAATTAATGTACTCATGCCTGGCAAAGAGATAAGGCATGATAAGCAGTCTTCCAGATTCAGCCCAGAGCTGCAGGGTCAGTGTCATTGTTTGCTTCTTCGCTTCCTTAGCAGCTTCCTGAACTGAGCATGCTCTGTGCATGTGACACAAGTCTTTAAAAATCAACCAGTTCAGCAAAACCTCTCCAACCATAAGTAATGGCTTTAGGACAGAATAATAAGCACCATAAAGCCTCATACAAATTGAGCATATTAAGCAGAAGAGGCTCTGGCTTCCCTGAGAACAGAATCAGCTAATTTTCAATTAAGATGCCACATTAGTATGAACTGAGGACCAAAGAGAAGTGTGTTCATCTGGATTTCGCTCGGTGAATCTCGATCCAGAGCAACATTGACAGAAAGCCCACAGTAACAGTGTTTTCATTTGCTTCCCACTGGTTTTGGATGGGGTGTTAAAAGAAAAGCAGACACCAGTTAATCAAAGCGGTCAATCTTGTGCACCATATGCGGAGTTGGACGTGTGGCAGTGGGGCCAGCAACGGGAGAAGTGAGCTGTTGTCACCAGAGGTGTGGAACTGATCGATCATGACCTGAGGCCGGTGTGCGCTGCAGGATGGCATTTTCCATACGGCATGATGGGAATGAGGGTCACAGAGAGTGAATCATCCTGCAGAATGCACTCAGAAAGAAAGCAGCATAAAACTAAATTTAACAGTTGTCTTAATTATTTAAAGCTAGATTTAATATTTTATGTAAACCAAAATGTAAGAAATGCATTGGATACGTAGTCACAACCAAACTTCTGCTTATTTAAAATCTCACAAAGTGAAGCAACCTCTAAGCTGATCCATGGTAGCCCCCTCCTGGCAGAATCCTGAAATGCTCAGTCTTTTCTCAGCCAGCGCCTCACTGCCATATTTCTTCTCTACAACTCCCCGACTGCAGATATGGAGCGCTTCAAAGTACGCGCATGCTGCGATCCAGTGGAGCAGAAACTGGTGGCAGGACCAGCTGTTAGGACTGGACTGTGCCAGTTTGTGCAGAGCAGTTGGCAGGCCTGTTGGAAGCACGGATAATGTGTAATTCAGTGCAGCTTTTTGTCACAGTCTAACCATTCACAGACGGTGGAAAAAGATGGTGTTGTTAAGATTCTGCAGACATCAGCTGCCTGTTGTTAGGTTCATGCAGAACAGATTTGAAATCGAATCAATGGAACTTAGTAAATTACTGAAAATGTCATTTATTTCAGTATTTCAATTCAAAAAGGGAAACTCCTGTGTTAAGACACATTTTGAAGTCAACCCTGTTTTCATACTCCAGGAAATAACCTACTGAATTGAACTTACTCAAAGGGATCATTGTCTGGGTTGGACTCTGCCAGAGACTCTTAATTCTCAGATTTACTGTTGTGCTTTGGGTCATCCTCATTGTGTAGGATGTCCCAACAAAATAGAAATCTAAAATCTGGAGATTGGACTTTTTCCTAACACAAATTCAAATTAGTTCAGAACCGCGGATAGCGATCGAATCATTTTAACACTTTATCAATTTCAACTCAGAGCCTGAAGCCTGGTTGACTCGTTGAACCGAGCACGGAGCAGCGGGTCTCGGCAGCTTTGTTATGGCCACTCTAAAGCATTATTTCTGCTGTTTTTGCACCTGTATATCTCATCAAACAACAAGGGACTGAACATAGAGCCCTGAGTAAATCTGTAGGTGAACAGAAAAAGCTCTGCCTACGAGATGTTATAAATTAGGACAAATGCATCTTTAATTTCAGAAACAGGCTGAAATTATGATCACTTAGGATCATTTTATTATCCTAAGTGAAAGCTGTCAAAAAGCCTAATAGCACAATGGCAAAGATTATTGAATAAATGTTAAAAAGAACACCATAAAACGATTCTTGGAAACTTTAAGAATGTTAGACATTAGAAAAAAAACACTGAATAAAAAAGGTAGAAAGGTTTATTTTCAACAATTAAAATATATACAGAAACAGATAAAAAAAACAAGCGTTTAAACATGTAACAACGTTTGGTCCTCAGAGCGAGATATAAATAGAGAACAACAAAGATTATGAGTCAGAGTCTTCTGAACTGGAGTTGGTGGAGCCAGAATCTGACAAACTGCTGCTTGTGCTGACAGACTGAGAGGCACTTTTGCTGGTCTTCTCTGGAGAACGTAAAGGAAACAAAGCACCATCAAAATCTTATTATCAAATTATTCAAGAATAGCTTTGTGCCAATATGCTTTACTTACTTTGATATTTTTTGAATTTCTTGAACAGGCAGGATCTGACATATTGCTCGAGCTTCCGCAGAGTGGACGGCTTCAGTAACTCAAAGTCGATCTCAATCTCATCCAGGTTAGTGGTGCACACGGTGGGCTCCGACGCTTGAAGGATTTCGACCACACGTGCCAGCTTCATGCCAGGAAGGCGATTGATGTCGAGGCTCAGCTGATGTTTTTCCTCATATGTCATTGGCAAGGCTTTATTGTCTGAATCCCGTCTTTCCTCGTGAACAGCCGACAAAGCTTTCTCTCTCAAATCCCAATCTTTGTTTTCTTTCAATGGATTCCTGAAATTAGAGAAAGTACTTGTAAACTTGTATATAATGTATAGAAACAGCACTAATTCAATAATCATACCTAACTATAGGGTTTGAAGCACTTTTAGGTACATCCCCGCCATGTTCTTTCTGATCATTCTCCTTTCGCAGTTTTGGGGTTTGAGAAACGGATGCATGGTGTCTGTCAACCGTCTTGAGCTAGGCAGAAAAAACACCAGAACATTATTTTTATGTGGTGAAGCCTTTCTAATAAAGCTCCAAAACTATTAAAAGCACCAAGAAGCCAAAGATGTTGAAAACAGGGAAACGAAGAAAGAAATATAGTAATGTTTTCACACATGAACACGAGAGTTCTAGAGAATGTTCTGGCTGGTTTTGATTTAGACATTTTCTTTTAGGAACACTCAAGAAATGTGGAGGAATGGCAAAACACAATGCAAAAATACACTGAGAAAATCAGTGTATTTCCTCAGTGAATACACTGGGGAAATACGGTGTATACATTGAGGAAAGACACTCAGTGCTTTACTACAGCTCCTTCCTGGCAAAAAGCAAGCAAAGATCAACAAATCAGCAGAACAGAAAGGAGATTGAAGCAGCCATTTTGATCTGGAAGCACGCTGGTTAACTTGCAGTAAACACTGCAAGATCTGGCATCTCACCCGCTGATATTCCAGACATTCAACTCAAACAAAAAATGTCTTCCGGGCGTCCAAAGCGGAAATTCATTGACACATATTTCACCAATCAGGAACATCTCTAGAACATTTAAGTGCACGTGTGAAAATGGCTCTGGGGCACATCTGCAAAGGAAGGCAACACAGTTAACACATCAATATTTATGTTATGCACCTTCCGTTCATTAGCACCCCTGGAGAAGATGTGCCTTAAGAAATATATATTTTATTGCACTGATATGAAATTGCAACAAAAAATCTAACCATCGATTTAAGTGTATTTTAGTGCAGAAAATTTACTAATAAAATGTCTTTTAAACCAGTAGAACTAACAGTCACCCTTGTCTATGGGCCTATTTCTTTAAACTACTCTGCAAAATGGAAAGGAACACAACATTTTATGTCAATAAAAAAATAAATAAATAGATGACTCCTCAAAATCCATCGTCCAGGTGGGTTTTCATGAAATTGGTGAGTGGAGGGCACTCTGGGCAACTTTCTGTCTCAAACGTCTTGGCATTATAAATTCCTTCACATTGTAAATAAAACAATAGAAAATGCAGCCACAAAACAACACAGAATCGGTTTATCGGACAATAAAAGCACCGCGTCATCTCTCAAATCTACTGTAAATCTCATAGACTTGTCAGGTGAGCATCTATTGCGACATCTTTGATTTTATGAAAAACAATTATTTTTTGCTTTCAGTTGAAACCCACTTGTTTTCGTGCCTCAGCAAACCGGGTGGAGTCCTCCACTGTTGACTCAGATCTGTCCAAACTAGCCGGACTGCTGATGGTGCAGCTGGGAGCGGTGACCCCCACTTGCTCATCTGGCATCTTAGCAAACCTCTGTTCGAACACTCCCTTCAAGCATCCATAAGCAAGCATGAAATGGAGAGAATTACTAAAAAAATAATACAGTATCATAATTCGCAACACACCTGAAGCTTTCTGGCCATGCCGACCACAGTGTGATGGGAGGGGTTGTACTTGTAGCAATTGGAAAAAATGAGGCGGATATCTGCAGCAAACTGCTGCGCGTCCTGGTACTGTCCTCCATCCATCTTTTTCTGCAGATGAACAGAAATCTTTTACGTGATGTCAAGATTACACTTCAATCCAGAAAAAGGTTAAAAAAATAAATAAATAAAAAAAGTGGCTCTACTTTCACAGTGCTGAGATCCATTGGGTATTTGATGATGTCGTGGTAATCGTGAATCCCCAGAGCTTTAGCATCTACAGGCATGTAGAAAGGCCAGGCGTAGGCGGAATGTTTTTTCGACAGCATCTCCTTCAGGATGTTGCTGCAGTACTTCAGCTGTTCCCTCAGTCCTCCATATTCTGTGTTTGGGTTTGGAACATCCCTTGCTTCAAAGTCGCTCTTGGTAGGAGTGGTTGCTTGGTCCATGTCTTCAGGCCTCATCCTTTTTTCTGAAAGGAGCAGCAAAGGGTATTCACACCTCTGAAAATGTTCAGATTGTGTCAAACTACAATACAGACCGACACAAATGTAGTGCAAGTAGACAAAAGAAAAGAACAAAACAAAGAAAAAACAAAACAAAATGATATGTAACCTCCTGGAAGTGCCAGGCCTCCATTGACAGAAACCGCTTATTGAAGTGGCACAAATAATTTTTGTATTATCTTGTGTGACCCCTGACCCTTCTGCAAATATTTATTTGGAAAAAAACATGATTAAAATGACATTAATGGAAATTTTCTTTAAAATTACAAAGCTTCAGTTAGATTTGATATTTACAGTTTGAGAAAATACAATATGAGGATAGGCAGATTTTTTTTAGATGGTGAGGAAATATGCACTGGATGTAAATTCCGATTGTTTGTCCTTGTGTGTTGGACTGTTCATATGTGGAATGGATGTTTGATTAATTTTTAGAAGATTAAACAGTTGAGATCCCAGGTTTGTTTGTTTTGATTCTGGTTTTTCCTCAAAAGAAACTTGCTGTCAGTAGGAATTTTTGCTGTAACACACACATTTGAGTCGCATCTTGACTGGACGATGTTTTAGATGTATTGTGAAGGTCTTGTGAGAATGAATTATACATTCTATTTGTATTCAAAAGGGTGGAAATCTAGAAATGTTACTCTGGATTCTGTATTTTCTTATGGTTAACAATTAGGTAAAAATAGAGCAGAGTATATGATGGACATCAACAAATAGGAACAAGTTGGGAGTCATGCACTAGCTGTTGGAATGTACAGGTCATCTTGAGTGTGTGAGGAGAGAGAGGGGTGTTTTCAAGATCAACACACACTGGTGTTGGTGCCAACAAGCAGACAGAGCTCTCATTGTTATACCAAGCTTTAATAAAAACTCTCAAAGATACAATGTTTGAACCTTATCAATTATTTAACAGAAAATTCTGACATCCCCAATAAAATAAAGTGACCTTTATGATTATAATGTGACAGAATTTGAGTACGATTTTTTTCTTGCAATGCGCTGTACGTCTCACCTCACATCAGCCGCTTGCAGAAGCGACTAAGTTACCTGGAGGGATGCTTTTTCTGCCTTTCCCTTTGCCTGCATGAGGAACAATCTCCTCCTCTTTCTGAGGCATCTGGGAAACTTTTTGCAAGAAAATCTTCTCCAAGGCAAGAGCCATCAGCACGATGTCATCTGTAGGCTGCACAGGAGGATTGAGAAAAATCTGTTAGGACTTACTTACATATCCAGGACTTCACCTTCTTTAAACTAAGAAGCTCCTAACCTTGTTATATATGTAACAGTTGGTAAACATGGTGTTGAAGTCTTGCAGGCATTCGCTTGAACTCCAGTAGTAGTTGTTCTTCAGGCGTTTCTTGATGGTGCCCAAGTCCATGGGAGATGTTATGATCTTATGATAGTCCTGTTGAAATAGAGGCAAGTTTGGACGTAAGAGACAGTCTGTCCAGGTATGACTGACAATGCAGGGCAGTTCTCATCTGCTAACAATGTGAGCTAAAAAAAACAAAAAACAGATCACTCACTGGTAGACCGAGACTAACTGCATCAACAGGCTGGTAGAACGGCCAAGCAAACTGGTGACGCCACAGAGCTTTCACCACCACTTTCTCCATGTACTGCAGCTGGTTGGTCCGTCGGCCAGGCTTGTTGGGATCGGTCACCTCTGGAGGAGGAGGATTCACGGGCATTTTGAGATCTGGCTCAGCGTTGGAGGACATGATGCAGGTGAAACGGGGTTTGCCGTTATCTCGTTTTAGCCAGGTACTGTGTGCCTTTCAGCTCAGTGGAGACTCCGAGGGAACGGCAGCCTGCTTCATGCATATTTTTCATGCCACACAACCTGTTTATCAAACAGCAAACCGTTAGAACTGTGCACTTCTAACAACGTTGTGGTTTATTAAGACATCACAGCTGTCTGCCAGGGAACTGTGCAGGTTTTGTTAAGCTTTCTTCTACTCTTTTTGTTCATCTTATGTATGTTTGTTCAACAGCTTCATGCCATAATAACCTATATTAACTGAAATAAATATTTGAAATATTTCAGTCTGTCTAACAAATTTGTAAATCCTAAAACTAGCTTTCATTTAATGGAATTAACTCAATAAATTAGCTTATATATTTGTACAAAAACAAGAAAAAAAAATAGGGAAATTAAATTTCGGTGTTTTAATAGAACAGATTTAGGTAATCATTAAAATGCTAGGTCTTATTAAGCAAAAAAAAAAAAAAAAAAAACCTCAAGAAATATATTATTCCTTTTTATTTAAGCAAATTGTTTTGAAAGTGCTCTAAACTTGACAATTTGGGCCATAATGGCAAAATCACTGTTTTAAAATGTTCAGCTTTATGTGATATTTAGTGAAGGGCTGTGTCATTACAATAGCATGACAAACACCGAAAATGGTGGACGTTACAAAAAGAAACACGTTTTGAATGACTATCACTGGGATTTTTAAAATAAATCTTAGTCTAAGTTTTTTAGCTTTGTCGAGCAAATTCAAAGAAGAGTTTAACCAACAGTTACTGAGACGGTAAACTCGTTTACAGCAAACAGCACTGGATGTTGTCGAAATAATACAAAGTATCCTTTATTGAATACTGGTAACTGCTGGACATTTTTAAGCGCTTTTTTTTCCCCACCAAGAAAAAACATCAGCAGTAAGACAGTAACGTTACAGCAACACTCGCTAGCTCAACTTGGCTAACTGGTTCTTATAAAGTGCTACTAACTAGCAAATTAAAGCGAGAAAAAAATCTCAAAGCCCAGTACGTATCGGCATAAATCAGTTTCACATAAACAAAGCCAACCTGGAGTAGCCTTTCTTTGTTTTATGGTGGCCGACTTCTAGTTTAGGAAGTCTTGACGCTGAACCTTCGTGTTGTCATTTAACGAAGGAAAAGTATCCTTTACAACTGACCAGAAAAATAACGGTTGAACAAAAACTCAAGGATTTATGAGCTCTTTTTTTCTCGTGAAAGGGAGTTGAAGTGATCTTCTGAAGACTTTTTTCTGATTCAAGAAAGTTATTACTGAAGGGAAATTAAATCAAAAAACCGAATTAGATTTACTTCGGAGTGCAGGAGTGGGGTACCAACTGAAAACTAACTGACCAGTAGCTGACATGGCTGGAGCAGGAATGGAGGGAGGGGCTTTCCTCTTCACACCGCCACCTGTTGAACCGGAGTATCTAGAGCAGCGGGTCTCAAGCACGGGGTCTGTTTTCCATTGCGGGTCGTCAAAACACCAAATGGTAGCTCTAGAAATACAAATACATGAATCAAGGCTTGCCTGAAAGATTATTTGCTGTTGATGTTAGTCTATAAGGAAAAAAAATATATACAAAACAGACATAAATGTTGTGGGTAATACATAAACCATTTGTGCACAGTGACCACTTGAGTATCCATTTGGTATGATACACATGCAGTCTATTAACATTTTAAAATTGCACATAGTATAGATTAGCTACACATATTCAAATAAAACCATCTTGCATAAATAATCCTTTATCCCATTGCCTCTTCATTTATCGTTTTCTAACATTTTTTAAATGGGGGAAAGAACCACAAAATACCAATTTTTTGCTGTTTTTATGCAAAGACTTAGAGTGCATGTGTTGCGTCACTGCAAGGTATTGAACACACTTACCTTCCCAGAGGGCCTTCTTGTCAGGACTAAGCCCTCTTTGATATCCAGTTAGTCGAGATGTGGCGGAGGGTGTGATGTGTCGACGAGACTAAATGAGATGTAAGGAGGTGTGGGTGTCGACCGGTTCAATAAATTAAGCCTGTTTTCTCTCAGTTTTTGCTGTTCTTCTGTATTTTGGACATGTTTGGCAGTGGGGGTTGGAATCTTGTGCTGGTGCTGCAACAGTGACACTGTGGACAATCTGAGACCATCTGTCTCCATGTTCTTCTAAAACCTTTTTTTGCGTTATAGTCATATGCATAATGGAGAATTTTTGTTTTGTTGATCAGGCACAACATAAACAGAACATTGTCTCTGATTAGATTCAAATATCATAAATGAACTGAACACGAAACTGTATCAAAGTGTGAAACACCCATATTATTAAGTACATAAACATCAAAATAAGACATAAAAATCACAAGACGAACATAATTTTGCTTGAACGATTGTACAGAAGATAACGAATAGATTTATAACATTAAATTATAAAACTGAACTAGGGACGTCTAACTAATAATATTGGAATTCTGACTTCTGTGGGATTCGTTTTTGTTTTTTCTGCTTGCAACTAAGAAGTTCTAAGTATAAATCTGTAACAATTAAAGTATTACACACCTTTTTTACACAATTACTGAACCAAAACCCACTTATGTAATAGTTTCAAAATACATTTTTATCCTGTAACCAAATAATGGAGAATAACACAAGTTTATTAATAGAGCAAAAATAACAGTGCTAAGGCACACTTTTGATCCTTGTAAGTTCCCGTACCTTCCCCTCGTAACGCGCTTGCGCAGAATCTTAGACCACATTCCCCGCTTCTCCTTCTCCTCGCAGGTCCTCCCAGCTCAACGCAAACATTAAGAAGCGAGCTGCTTGGCTTAACCGCTCAGCAGGACCTTTTCCTTTACTGTACGGGTTTTCCTCCCCTTTTTCTTACTTTCCGATGAAATAATATCTGACTGTGCAGCAGCATCAACTCTCGTGAGTATTAGCATATAAGCAAAAGCTCATTGTTTGAATGGAAGATGGCCCCCCTTCGTGGCTGTTGCTTGTCAACAGCGCAGCACGATAAGGCCACTACTCACTTTTTTTAAAAATCGGTATTTTTGTCAGTTCCTTCGTTTTAGTAAAACTTGGTTCACATTATATGTAGCCGTCTTTGGAATACTATCTGTGTTTTTAGCGTTGAGTACCACAGAAACACAACTAAGCGATCCCGTCTTGCTCTTTGTTTAATGTTACTTTTCCACATTTTATTTTATTTCTGCGAACATGTATAAATCACATCGTGTTTAAAAGTAACGTTAAATCCAACAAGATGATTTTTAAGGTGTTTATACCTTTTCCTTTCTCAAAATATTAACATTTTAATGTAAGTTAACTGAAGCTAGCTGCGGTAGCTAACTGCAGCGTAACAGTTGAGCTGCTATAGCTATTTCTTAAGCAGTTGGCATCAGTAAGCAGCCACATTACTTTCCAATTAGATTTGTTATGACATATACTGAATACGGTAAGGACGTTTAAAGGTTAGAAATGTAGCTATGCCTGTAAAACTTTGAAGTAGCGTGTAAACGTAGCTAATCGTTGTGCTAGCAAACCGTTTAGTTGAGCACATCTTTTTAAATCAGTAGTCTGCATGTTTGTTGTCAGAAGGCCGATAGTTTAATTGCCTTTCTTTAGGAATGTCGGCAATTTCAGATGAAATCTCTTTGTTAGAACAAATTATGTCATTTGAAAGCTAACTTAAAAATGCTTCATAAACAATCACGGTCGCTGTCTAGAAATTAAACAGTTACGGTGTTTTGAATGCAAAATAAATGATTAAGCACCTGAGTGAAGACAAAAAAAATCAATTTGCTCCCCAATTTACGTTGAAACCTAAGTAACTTAAACAAAGGTCTTAACAACGGAAAAGTCCTTTATTCTGCTTAATAGTCAAATTAATTATAGTACAATATCATGTTTTCTAAAGAAGTCAGCCTAATACATAAAGAGTTTAGTTCTCAAATTAATGTTTAAGAAAATGTGCAGTTATGGTATTATAGTGTTCTATTGTACTTATGATATAAGTGGGATTTAAATCCAATATTTTCTTCTGTTCTCTTTCCTTTCCATCTAAATGAGTTTCACACTCTGAGGACAAGCACCTATGTCAAGTTATGAATTTAAGATAAAATTGGCTACTTTTTATGGGGGCATCTGTGCTCTGTCTAGGTTAGGACAGTATGACCTCAATATTTGAACTATGTAGTTTGAGTTCAATCAGGCTCATTAATACATGTTAGTTTTGTTTTAACAGCTAAACTAACATTTCCAAACATACTGTCAAGTTGAGTGGTTTGCAAACATTTTAATGGGTTTATTGCTATGTAGAGTAACAGCAATGAGAAACAATGTAGTAATTTTCCATTTCTAGAGCTCATGTATTTACAAAGTTTTGGTATATTAGTTTGTAAAACATCTTTCAACAGTTAATACCGTATATATAGAGTAGAATATTATATTGGCATTGCATTAGAATGCGTCCTTTGGAACTCTGCTTTTCATTTACATATTTGGGGATTAAAATGGACTTTCACTGTCCTTCATGAGCATAATTTACCACAGATCTTAGTGATTTCAGAAAGCCCAGGGAGAGCTAAATATGAGCCATCATCACAATATTCCATCCATCCATTTCCTGTACACCCTTGTCCCTAGTGTGGTTGGGAGGGGTGCTGGTTCCTACCTCCAGCGAACGTTTTGGGTGAGAGGCAGGATTCACCCTGGACAGGTCACCAGTCTGTTGCAGCATCACAATATTCAACATCAGAATTGCAGTGTCATTTTTTCAAAAAAAAAAATTTCTGCCCTCGTAGTTCCAGACCACAATACCTGGAGCAAATTACCTTTCATCAAGCAAGAATGTCTAATTTTGATGTATCTGCTGACAGTTGTCACACATATGTTTAGAATTCAACTTAAGGTGATTGAAATCCTGGTCCAAAAAATGTCAGATTCTGCTCAACTAGAAGTGGTCCAACTGATTGTGTCAAATCTCGGCCGTCCCATCCTGAGCAAGCATCAGGCGACAGTGGGGAGAAATTACCTCCTGATAACAGTAAAAAAAACTCCTAGCAGAACTAGAACCACCATCCATCTGGACCAGCCAGAGGGATGAGAGGAACCTAAATGATAGGATCAGGAGGACTCCACATTATTCACATCTTCTTAACCTTCTGAGTTTTATTAAGTATTTTTAAAGAACATTACATTGTCTAAGACATGCAGCATATTCATTGTTCAGGACCTTAGAGTCCATGGAAAGTTTGCAAAATTTCTTAGGTAAAATTTCAACCCTCTGAAGCCTGTTTAGTCCAATCAGGTACATAAATACTGAAAATCAAAGATAAGAGTGTGTGCTGTGTGTCAGATTATCATTTACTTTTCTAAGACTTATTAATGATAGTAAACCACTTACCTGTTTGTTTTCTATTTCAGGTTAGTGTGCAATCAATGTTAGTGTCCTCACCATGGCAACAGAAGACAAGAAACCAGAAACTGACACTAAGCCTCCAGTGGTTCCATCAGCATCTGCCAGCCAAAGCAAGGTCTGACGAATTAAAGCGGTCAATCCCGCTTCCTGTTTGTCTCGTCCCTGCAGACTGCCTGATCACTGCGGCTGTGCTGATGTTTTCTGCTGCTCTTGTTCACAGTCTGCGCCTGCGAAGCCAAACTACAGCCTGAAATTCACATTAGCAGGACACACTAAGGCCGTGTCGTCCGTCAAGTTCAGCCCGAGCGGAGAATGGCTCGCCAGCTCATGTGAGTCCATTAAATGTCATTGTGATGCTAGTCTGACTCTGATTCCAATGTGATTCTTATGCCAAGAAGGTATTGAAATGTTAATTTGTATAAAACTGCACTTTTAGAATTCCCTTTAACATAATTCTTCTACGCTCCATAGCAGACATCAACTTTTTTGACATTAACAGCAAAACTTTGAGAATTTGCAAAGTTCTCTGAGCTTCAGATCTTATCATTCCATCCTAGTTTTTTTTCCCACCCAATATGTTACCATGGGAACAAATTAAAAACTTCCTTTTGATTTAATGCTATTGTAGCGATGGTATCAAATAGCTAGACAGGCAGTCTGAGAAAACTGATTCAGTTCAAGTCAGCAAAACCTTCAAAATAAGAGTCTCAAACTCTGATGCATCGAGTTTCAAACTAAAATCACAAACTTTCATGTGTTTGATTGTGAACATGACATCTTTCACAGTCAGACAGCCTCTGATCAACACTTCATGGAGATAACTTCACTTTAATTTGAAGTTGTGTTAAAGAATTAGAATCATATTGGAGCAAGACCTGTATGGAAATACAAGTGATTTAAATTGTAATATATCAGCCATAATGGTCCACACTAATATTGGGGTAATAATAAGTAGAAAAGAAGATAAAATGAGGGAATTCTACATAAACACAAAATAATAATTCATACACATTGTCAGTGTTGTTGGAAACCAACATAATAGTGTTGTAAATGTCAGTCTTAGTTATTAGAAAACCAATAATTATTTCTGCATCATCTGTCTCCAGAGGTTTAAATGATTAAAGTGATTTCTGTTGATTTTTTTATTTTTTTTTTCATGACCTGCAGCACAAATTTATTACATAATACACATTTAAATAAGTTCCTTTTAGGGTAAAGTTGCCGACAAAAGATTTTTAAGTCTTCTGTTATAAAAATGGTTATAAATCTGTAATTTACAGACTTGTTTTTGTACTCTCAGCAGATTTGCCAACATTAGTTTTAAGGTTGTTTTCAAACAGTCCTGACTGAGTCTCTGTGTCTGCTGCAGCTGCTGATAAACTCATAAAAATCTGGGGCGCGTACGATGGAAAGTTTGAGAAAACCATCTCTGGACACAAGCTGGTGAGTAGAACTGGCCTTTCTGTCTGAGCGGGTTTATCCTTAAAGCTTTGTTTGTGACTTTTGGTCCTAAACCCGCAGGGCATCTCTGACGTGGCGTGGTCCTCGGACTCCAACCTGCTGGTGTCGGCGTCTGACGACAAAACCCTGAAAATCTGGGACGTCAACTCGGTAAGGCGGCTCAGACGGGCGGGAGGAAGCGTCAAACCCACGGTGCTGGGATTAACAGACATGAGACTCTGAATATTTTCTTTTCAATCCAGGGAAAGTGCTTAAAAACCCTGAAGGGCCACAGCAACTACGTGTTCTGCTGCAACTTCAACCCGCAGTCCAACCTCATCGTGTCGGGATCGGTGAGTGCACTCGCAGCTCCTGGCAACAACACTGCATCAGAAACACGGAGCAGATGTTGGACTGCAGCCAGAGCTCTCTCCCACTAGCAGCAAAGCTTCAGTGACTGTGACTGAAACACTCATCCAGTGTGTGTGTGTGTTTTTTTTTTCTTTCTTTTTGGCGTCTAGTTCGACGAGAGTGTGAGGATATGGGACGTGAAGACCGGGAAGTGTTTGAAAACACTGCCGGCTCACTCCGATCCCGTCTCCGCTGTGAGTTGGATTCTGTTTCTTCTTATGTATTCAGTTGGACTGAAACAGGAAAACAGGAGATCTGCTTAAATCTGCAGGTTCACTTCAACAGAGACGGCTCTCTGATCGTGTCCAGTAGCTACGACGGACTCTGGTAAACACTTCACTCTGAGATCCTGTTTTAATTTTATTTTACTTGTCTTGTCAACTAACAGTTTTGTTTATATTTCAGCCGAATCTGGGACACGGCGTCGGGGCAGTGTTTAAAAACTCTCATCGGTAAGATCAGCCACTAAAAACAAAATATGTAAACCAATGGACTTTAACATCGTCAAGAAGTTATTTTTCCAATTGATTCGATGACTGGATTCAAAAAGTGATGGTTGAGTTTTGACTTTAGAAAGTTAGGTGGAAGGAAAAAGTGAGGCAGGGAAAAGGTACACAAGCAACAAATGTAGTGTGAAGCCTTGAGAGGATTGTGAAGCAGAATACATATAGATAGATGTTTATACAAATGATAAATTTACCTACTGAAATGAACTTTTCAATGATTTCCTGATGCACAAATATAAAATATTATTCTGTTATGTGAATTATTCAACAGTAGACCTTAAAATCATTTGGAATATCATCAGGATTATAATAACTGACACATCCACCTACAGCTGCTCCCTAATGTGAACCATAAATATCTCAGAGATGAAATGAGAATCATCCAGACAGAAATCCTAACAGGTTCAGATTTGTTTGCCAACGTTGCTCCTGCTTCTAACAGACGATGACAACCCTCCTGTGTCGTTTGTGAAGTTTTCTCCCAATGGGAAGTACATCCTGGCTGCTACTCTGGATAAGTGAGTGCTGCGCATTTACAGAGCAAAGTTGTTTACAGACGCTGATCACTCGGGTTGTGTGTGATGCTCACCTGCAGAGGGCAGCACATCGCCACATGTAGCTGGACTGTGGAGTTTGTTTGACAGTTTGTGTTCATGGTTTGTCTTTGCAGCACGCTGAAGCTGTGGGACTACAGCAAAGGAAAGGTGAGAACACATCATTTTTTTTTAAAAATAGTTTTTTTTCTTTTTCTTTCTTTTTACCTGAGTCTGTCAAGTGTTTCCACCCAGTCTGTTTAAAAGAATGCCTTAGTTCTCCCTTTTTCAATCATTTGAAACAAGTGAAGCCGCCTGTTGTTCTCGTTCACAGTAGCAGTTCTGATCGTCTTCTGAATGTTTCTCCTAATTTCAGTGCTTGAAGACGTACACAGGCCATAAGAACGAGAAGTACTGCATTTTTGCCAATTTCTCTGTCACTGGAGGGAAGGTGAGTCCCCGTCTCGTCTGGTCTCAGTCCGTCGGTGTTTCTCAGAGTTTGAACGATGCCGTGTGCGGCTAAACGTGACTCTCTGGCCGCTGTCCTGCAGTGGATTGTGTCCGGCTCTGAGGACAACATGGTTTACATCTGGAACCTGCAGACGAAGGAGATCGTGCAGAAACTGCAGGGCCACACAGGTACAGCACACAAGTTGTCTATTTGATTCCCTGCTGAGTTTGAAGTCTTTAGAAAAATCTTTACAAATGAAAAACGTGACCTAATAACTCCAGATTTGTTTTATGGGTCATTAAATTAACTTTTTTGATCAGTCAGGAAAACATTTTTATCCTAAGTGGAAAAATATCCCCAAAGCATGATCTCTCCACTTTTAGTATCGCTAAATTACTTGCACATCATACCTTTAAAAAAATAATTTTTTTCTCCTGTTTCCGCTCAGACGTCGTCATTTCGACCGCCTGCCACCCGACAGAGAACATCATCGCATCTGCTGCTTTAGAAAACGACAAAACCATCAAGCTATGGAAAAGCGACTGCTAATTCAGTTTTTGGGATATTTTTGGCCTATTCACCTTTCTATATAAATATATGTGGGTTTTTTTCTACATTGTGTTGCAACACAAGAGGACCATTTTTTTTCTTTTTCTTTTTTTTTTTTTTTTAAACGGAGCTCCGGATGGATGCAGAGAACTGTACCTGAAGTTCAATAAGGAGTAGCAAACCTGTCAACCACACATCGGCTTCGCAGTGCAGATCTTCCTCACATCTGAAGTGCGTCACATTTATTCTCCTCCTTAAAGAAAACAAGTCAATCGTGTTAAACCTTCAGCTGTTTCAGTATTTTTGACTCTGCCTCTCTGCTTTCTAACAGCTACTGTAGAATAAACGTAATTGTTTCCAGGCTTGTTGTTCCTTGAATTCCTGTCTGACTGTAAATACCATTTAAATGAAGAGGGCATATTTACATTAACCTTCAGTCTTAATGGAATGGAAAAAAAAAACAAATCAATTTTGCCTTTTTATTTTCCCTAAACATCAGATATTTGTGCCACGTTTTTTGGTTCTTCAAAAATGCCTCAGAAACTGAGTTTGACTTAGTGTGGAAAGTTAATTTTAAAACTTGTTTTAATATTTTATTTTTTAGCATAATTATACGAGCAACCAGTCACAATTCTTGTGTTCTATTTGTACATATGTACTGTTTTATTATTTTTTTTTGGTTGCTTATGCTCTACTAATACACACCTGTGTGAAAACAAGCAACATCCGATTTCTGTAGTTAATCTGGATTTCAGTGGAATACTTGTTTGCAGCTCTCAGATATAATCTGCAGCCTAATAAAGTTTTGTATGTTTCATGTTGTGTAAGTTGTTTTGGTACCTAAATGTGCATCAGTTAATTCTTCGTAAAGTTTTCTGTGTGTGTGTGGTGTTGTATGGATCTTAAGGCTTACAGCCGTATTTCTTTTCCAAATGAACGGTGATGCAAACTTAACATTGGACCTAAGGCTGGACCAACAAGTTTTTCTTTCCACTCAATTTTCCATTACTCTGAAAGTACAACTTTTTTTCAGAAATTACCATTTGTGGGGAACCCTGTAACAATACAGCAGTCTTCCCTATGATTGTGCAGGCCACAGAATAATGAAAAAATTACTTTGACATCAGTCAAACCAACCAAATATCTTTATATTTGTGAATGAAAGATGTCCAGATTTTCCTCCAGAACCCGTCACAGCTGTCATTTCATCTCATAACAGATGGACAGACAATCAATTTTCATCAATTTAAAGTTTTTTTTTAATAACTTTTTGTTTCTTTTCATGAGAACATCAGAACAATCAACAAACACACACACAAAAAAAACAAAAAAACAAAAAGCAACTTTTCGTCTTCTTATAAACAGTAAAATAAAAATATAATCATCAGAGATGTTCCCATCTTTCAGTGACAGGTTGAAAATGGCAAAATAAAAGGCGACACAATTACCAAAGTGCCAAAGCGGACAATCCTTCCCTCCCACTCCCCACAAAAAATTACACTTTCAGTCTGAAGCAGAGGAAGCTTTTCCACAAAACAGCCACAGAGAAGGAACAGAACAGAGTAAATAAGCAGGGGATAAAATTACCTTTGTACAAAAATAGATCTTTTTCCCAAGTGATTTTTTTCTTCTTTTTCTTTTTATAAACTAGAACATTTAGCCGTTTATGCAACAAACAAAGCAGTGATTGTGTCACAAGCTCAGCTTTTCCTGATTACACGTTTTCAACATACATTTGCTAAGCAACATTTACATTTAGGAGAGTTGAATTTTTTATTTTTTAGTTTTGCCTCTCCTGATTTTTCGAGGTCACAGAAAACGGCTTAAGCTGGTTTCTTTTGAGTTCAGAGCTGCTGCGCTTCTGCTGGTGGATTATTGTGTTTTTTATTTTATTTTGTTTTTAATAAAAGTTACAATCCAACCCTCCCCACCCGTATTTGTGATAATAAAAACACCTTTAAACTCCCACAGTTCTGGAAAATTCAGATTTTTTTTTTTTTTTTCATTTTCAGTTTTGGAATATTCAATGAACAGATTTGCTGATATATATTTATAAATATATACAAATATACATATTAACAAAATATAGCTTTATGTTATAAAGCATCCGTTTAGGTTTTCATTCTATGTGGGGAATTATTTCCTTATCTTTTCCCACATCTATCAACTTCCTGCAGGGGGCGTGAACTTTTGCACGTCACACACTTTATATGGCTTTTACACGATTGTTCCCAATCTTCAACGAGTCAGCCAGAAATGAAGAGGATGTTCATATATATTTTTTTTTCTAATATTTGGGAAACAAGTCTTTGTTTGAACTGAGTTTTTCTTGATTCTAATCAGAAAAATCTACAAAACACAGAGCATATTCTGCATCAGGAAAACAAACATGATTTCCCAGAATATAAATACTGTAAACTGAGCCCAAGCTGGCAGGTAATACTGTCACCTGGATAGGTTGCAAAAACGCAAACCACCGTGCTTAAGTTCATTTTAGCAATAAACATCACGCTGATGGGTTAAACTGAAGTTATTGCTACTTTCTCATTGCTACTTTTCTGCTCGGCGCAGAGCATCTGCGACAATTAGAAAGCTGTGACAAAGTGCCTTCTGTTTGTCCATTTAAATACTTCTAGAAAACAATTTCAAGTAATGTTGCAGCGCTGCTTCTCTTCCACCAGAGGGAGCGCACGGCACACAAATCACCACACTTGACTTCGGCTCGAGGTAAATCCATCCAGCACATTTCATTTCTATCACATCTGACATTTCCGAGCTGGCTTTTCAACAGAAGGAATAACTGGAAACAATTTCACAAGATGGAACAACATCCAACCCGAAATAGTGAGGAAAAAATAAAAACAAAAACAGATTTAAGCACATTCTACCGTTGGTGATTTATGTATATATTCTCTGTGGAGTCTCTATGGGGCTACTGGAAAAGTATGGAAATTTCATAGTGCTTAAATATGTAATTATATGAGAAGGAAAACTAGTAAAACACAAAAGAAAGGGAGCAATGAAAGCGGTCAATATCCGACAGCTTTCAGCTCATAGAGTTCTGTTTTTTTTTTTTCTTTTCTTTTGTACTCATTTCCTCTATATTTTATTTTTCACATTATAAGTTCTGGGTAGTAAAGAGGGAACAGGGAATATTGGTGAGCTGTTCCAGCCAGCTTCTACATATGGGGCCCACGTGGGTTAGTAATGAGCTGGAAAATGGGCCCCAAATAGGATTGTCACTGGGTTACATAACAACCCCATGTCAAATGCCTGGATAGGCTTGATGTAGGGACAAAATGTGATAATCAATTCAGACCGATTTTCAAAGAATTCATGTCAGAGCCAGCTGTGAGTCACATATGGTGCCCAACTTTAGTCTCCCAAACCAAAGTCCACTTAATACCAGCAGAGGCGATGCAAAAATGTGTATGGGGCCCATATCCAGTGAGGAAGGTCCAAACTGAGAAACTATTTGATTTTTAACAAACTAAAATTTAATTTAGGCTCCATGAAGACATCAATTAGTTAACATACTATCGTTAGAACAGTTTAAAAGTTTTGAAATAGATTTAGTTAAAATTTTATTCTGCTATGAAATGACAATTTTTATTATTTTGTGCGTTGCAAAATGCTAGAAGTAGCATCCATGAGGTGAAACGTGATTGCTGTCAAGAACCCAAGACTCGTTTGCAGGCGTTGCTTTTGAACTCTCAGTCTAACGGTTGATAAAAACAGTCATTGCTTAGGTTTGTTCTGATTTACCATTTCCAGTCAGGAGTCATGGGAATATGTTTGGTGATTTTTAGTTTGCAAGGATTTCTGGTAGATCTATGGTGCATTCCATTTACCTTGAAAGGTGAAATTTTCATGGATATAAGAATTAGATCAGCTTTATCTACCCAACTGACTCTTAAAGCTTTTCAACTTCTAATCTGGAAACTTTGAATTCAGAGTAAAAACATAATATATCTTAGCTAATGTTTTTGCAAACAGTTTGAACTTGTAGATGCTACATCCACTGAGGAACTTGGAGAGTGGACACAAAAAGACATTTCTCCCAACTGATTTCCTAGTTACAAGTTTAAAAAATTAAGTGGGTTTTCATCATTTTCAGCTCAAAGACCAAACGTTCTCTAGTTTGAAAACCAAACTATCAGTCAAACATGGTATACTAGCAGAAGTTACAGAAAAAAACATTAGAAAGTACAAAATCAATTTCTAACAGGAGTTATTACTTCTCTTTACATAAACGACAACTGTATTGAATTTTTAGGTTGGGATTAGTAATAGACCTCAGTTTCTGGGGCATAATCCTGAGTTTTTCCAGCAAAAAACTCAGAAATTCTCAATTTCAAGCAGAACTAGTGTCCCATTAGCTAACATTTAAGGGAAACTGTTTGTAATTCCTAGTTTAGCTAGTCGATTTATGCTTTGCTCCATTTTCCATAGAATCCAGAACTTATTAGGCACAAATAATTATGATGTAATTTCTAACTTAACTGCTGTAGTAGAAAGTTAGAAACCAGTGGGATTTTATTGCTACTTGTACAAGACCAACCTAGCTACAAGTAGCAATAAAACCCCAAAATAATTTATTTCTGTGTCATGCATTCAAGCAGTGAAGCCAAACATTGTGCATTGTTATAAGTGATGCCATATTGTTGACAGAAAATAATTTTTATAGTGAAAAATTTTTTTTTTTAGCTAATTTCCTCCAACTTGGAAAAGTTGACTTCCAAGCACAAATGGAGCGCACCATTATCTGAAGATTTCGACTAATTTGCTGAGCCTCTAAAGGCCAAAACTCATCTTTTTCAGCTAATGGTTTCTGCTACCAACTTAGTTTATCTGAAGCTGATTAAACCAGATTAAAGTGAGTATCAATTTCTGAATAATAGAGACCCCCACCTCCCAAACATTTACTCTCATTAAGCCGCTCTGTAGACAGTCTTTGGAAATGAACACTATGCATAGTTTTGCAGCAGCTGCAGCATTTAGAGAAAAGCCGGAAAGGGCGAAAAACAATAAAAAGAACGTGGACACAAAACACGTTTACACATAAAGACTTTTAACATTTCAGTTCAACTTAAATGTCACTTGGTTGTCCAGAGAAGTGCACAGAGTGAATGTGTGTGTGTTCTTTTCAGGAGGAAAAGTACTGAGGCGTTCTTGAACGGGAGAGTGTCAAACTCCACCGCAGAGGTCGATCACATCAACATCCACTCTCCATCTAGAAACCCAATTACACTGTCATGAGGTTAAGTGCCAAGTAAACAAACAAACAATGGCTCTGCCACAACAACAAGCTCTCCTCCCCTATACTCTAAATCCTACATGAGTGAATGGAAACAGAGGTATTTGTGCATTACTGAAAATAAGGTCAATACTGCTGTAGCTTTCAGTACAGGTAGATATGAGGTGTTGGAAAGAAAGAAGTGATGCCAACTGCAACGAGCAGAGGGATTTCAGAGTGTGGCGGTGTGTCTGCCTGGCAGAAATTAGCATGAAATGTGAGGCAGAGAGAGGACTGTGGGGAGCTCAGAGTCTGACAGAACGATGACATTTCCTCTTGTGGGGGACTGTGTGGTGAGGCAAAAAAAATAAAAACTGAAGTCTGAAAAAAGTTGTCGTGTTGTCCCTGCACCGGCTGGAGGCCTCCTGGAGCATCCAATGACGCTCAAGTCTCATAAAGCTAATTTACATCAGTTTACGGGCACAGAGAGTTACAGAGATTGTACTAAACAGGATTTTCCAAGTCATTCACTTGAGGGTTGATTAGTGGACTGCTAAGACATCCATCCCTAACGCCGCACAGTGCTGGTACAGTAAGACATGGTTGGGTCTGTTGGAATTGGCCAGAGACCTGAGGTTTGTGAGAACTTGCCCTCTACGCTAGCAAGCTCACTCTTCCAAAAAATAAACACCTGGTGCAAGACCTGACATGTTCAGTCAGATTGAAGAGACAAGTTCCTTTGCGTTGATGTGTTGTTGTTGTTGTTTTTCCCCAAGCTGTCCAGTCCTGAAAATAAAAGCAGGCTCAGATCCCAGATTAAACATCTCAGAGGTTCCACAGAATGTGCGATTGTCCCGATCTCAATGCCTGTGACATCGTCGCTGTTTTGCTGAGCACTGTGGGTGTTGAAAACCTGATTGTCTGCTGTTTTCTCATCAGGGGGATCCGACAAGCAAAGACTAAAACCATGGCTCAGTATGTTTATGTCCTCGTCCTCGTTTCAGTCCTGTCTCATCACTTACGTTGATGGTGTTTGTTTTTTTTATATATATATAGATATTTTTTCTTATTTATATATTTTACAGGGTATAAAAGAGACCCATACACATGATGAATTCTTCGTTTTGAAACTTCAGAGAGATGATGAACAGAGAAGATGGATGAGGGACAAAAGCAAGAAGGGAGATGTTCGTTTTTGTTGTTTATTTTTTAAGTCTGCCCTTTTGTAGATGTTCTGGATCCAAGGCAGCTGGGGTGATGCATGTTGGGGGTTTAAGAGTGGGAGGACGGTTCGGGGGGCCATGAGGGGTCACTCCTATTATGTCATTTGATGAGGAGCTTCTAGCATCTCCATGAGGAAGGTGTCAATGGGTGTGTCGCCAATCAGCTTGAAGAAGAAAAGGTGCTCCAAACACTTGAGTCCGATGGAGCGCAGCGCTGGTAACCGCAGCAACAGCTTAGCGAACCTGTTCAGAAATTGTACAAAAAATATATACATGTTAATGGTTTGAATAAATTGTGTGAAAAAAATTAAAATGTTCAGCATAATTTCACCAGACATTACATATTTCTTTCTTTTTGACTGAGATCAGCAGCTGGTTGTCGGCTAAAGCGCACATTACATGCACCTCCATTTGGCTTTTCTATTTTAGCAATTAAATATAGAGAGCATTTTATTCTGAAACAATCAAAAGTAAATGCTATACCTAGGTGTGCTAACACACATGGCTCTTGAGGTTTAGTACTGAAAGGATGGAGTGAGTCCATCCCTGCAGGTGAGGAGAAAAATTAAAGATATTGTTTCACTTCCACCATATTTTTCTAATATTTTATCACAGGCAGAATACAAGCACAGGGCTCCATTTTAGGTCCTTTCTCCACATACATTACCATTGTGTTACATCTTAAATGGTTTTCTGAGGATATCCAGATTTATTAACCTAAAATAAAAACAATAACTTGCATTGTCTTAACTTTAGATGCAGCTGGAAGTCTTTCTTACACGTCTGATTTTGAATGGACCTCTAAACTAAAACACCAGTTTAATTTTTTGATGGGTATAGAAAGAGAAATGTTAAAGCAAATTATGTACAGCATTTTATTTTCTGAATATTACATTGTAGTAACATGTGATGTGATTCTTTCACTGCTTTTTAATCTCACCTGCCTGGCTGCTCTGGGTATTTTTGTTTGCAGTAAGCCTCTAAAGACGCGTAGACTTTCTCTCTCAGAGCTTCCACCTCACCTGGGTTGGACAAACCTTTAGAGTCTGTAAACACACAAGAAGAGATAACCTGGGTTAGATCAGACCTCACTACAGTCAAAACGTATTTCCTCATTTTCTTACGTTCTTCTGAAGGTCGTGCCAAAAGGGGAAGGTGATTAATTTAATATTTATGTAAAAAAAATAATTCAAGATACATGGAAATCCATTAAATTTATACATACAAACACAAACAAATCTAGTTCAATTACATTTTGTATTAATTTTATGATAAAACTCAAAATTGTCTCAATAATATTGTAGTCCTGTGTTTATTGTGGTAAATAATATTTATTATATAGAATATTGGTCTGCAAATATCAAACAAGACTAATATAAAATTTAATGGTGAATAATTTAGATTTTTCTTTTCATTTAACAATTTATTACATATTTTAAGTTTAAGTATTAAAAAAATAAATGTAATTTTTATTTATATCTTTATTTAAACTATTATTGAATAGAGGAATGTTTGGCTCTCAAACATTAAAGCCCTGTGGCCAAAAATGTTATTACTAAAATAAGTGGTTCAGTTTTTTACATTTTAAAGGAAATTGCAATGCAGGTTTCAAAAGAGCCTCAAAACTAAAATAACATAGAAAAGGACAATGAGTCACGTAAACAACGTTTAGCTAATTAAGCTAATAATAACTGGGTTGTATTTATTTACTTTTACAAAGCATTGTAGTTTTCCTGCATAGTTAGGATGTGACTTCCACATTAAGCTTTAACCCTCTGAGCTCCATCCAAACCCGCTCGGCCCAGTCCGGGTTAGTCCAATTAAGGCTGCGCTAATTTAGGCTCAACAGAGAGACACTGGAAAACAAACACGTCATTGATGGAACATTTCTGCTTGACAAAACACTGCACTTTTAATAATGGCTGGACTGGTTTGCATGGTGTGGGAAAGGAATGACTGAGGGCCCCTTTTAGCATCATCCCCCCTCCAAGCCCACAACCCTTTGCGCCCTCAGATAGTCCGAATCTCGCAAACCGCTAATTAACAGGAATCAGGCAGCAAAGCAAACCGAGGCCAGTGAACCTGGATGCGGCTGGAACAAAATGTTGAACATAAGGGGATCAGCGCGTCTGGGGTTAGCAGATACACTGTGGCCCCTGGAGGGATCAGGCAGGCTCCCGTATTGAGACATTTCACACCCTGACTCACATTAACAGGAAGCTTTGGTAAACATGGACGACATTTGGCCTGATAAGGTTTTGTGATGCATGCCTCTGTAAGAGGCTGAACCTCAAATCAGGACTTTTCTTTTTCTATCTTTGACACAAGCTTTACAGGAAAATACAAAAAGTAAACAATATAGGAGCTCCCACATGGGTTAAAATGAAGAAAAAGATCTCCAGGGTCTAGAATTGTTAAACAACGCAATACTTGGATGAATGGATGGACAGAATATATAGATCCATATATTTTGGCAGTTTTCTTTATGAACAATTGGCTTCTTTCAGTATTTATAGGTGACTAGAAATCAACTCTGACCTCCGAACCTACACATTCATCCATAAGAAATGACACCAAGCTCTAGAGATGAACTGGTGTTGTGTCTGCATACAGGAGGACTTGGAAAAAAAAGAAAATCAGAAATCTTATCTCCAGGCTGTCCTAGCGGAGACTATTATTTATTTTTATCCATCAAGGTAAGTCCTGAAGAACTCAATGGAGCAACATTGTGTCCTAAAAGTTTAAAGAAAACTTGACAAGTGGAGGGTGAAATGAAAATAATGTTTGCTTGCACGGAAAACGAGCAGTGCACTTTCTGGGAAATAATAAAGAGAGATGTTCTTTTGAAGGTACACAGTCTGAACTGAAACAAAAAAATTGAAAAAGTGCTTCGATAAACCTTCAGAAAGTTGGGAAAACACTTCAAGAGCCTGTTCAAATATCATAAAAATAGCCTGGCGTTTGGAAGCAAAATACAAAGAAATAATGGCTAACTCAAGACTTTTGGACAGCACTCAATATATGAATAAATACAGGGCTCCTGCGCCCTGTTATTACCCTCTTTAGAAGCATAACTGGGTTTTTTATGCTCCTCCTTTATAACCCTCACTTTGCAGACCTTTTTCAAAGCCCCTGCTGAAAGTGAAAGCTTGCTTTTGATTGTTACCTGGGTTGAAAAGGACGATGGCTCGGAGGCAGCCCAGCTCAGTCTTATCCATCTGCATGTCTCTCATCTTTGACACCAGCTCTGTGAGCACCCTGAACACAAGAAAGGACAGGAGCAAGATGAGAATATATATAAAAATAAAGGCAGATCAGTGGTTTTTTAAAGACCAGAACTCCAGTTCAGTTTTTTTTTTTTCTTGGCTACTGTTTTATGTCAAACAACCAAACAAGAACCAGAAAAGTTCATATCACAGAAAACCGCTCGACTGTAATTGGTACATTTTTTTTTTTTTTTTTTTTTGCTGCTAACTGCTCTTCATGTTAATTATCCAGACTGGTATATTAAAATATGTTCTCAACCGCTAACCAGCTCACATCTGTTTAAAAATAAACGCACACGAACACACTGCGAGGCACCGTTAGATCAGTGGAAAAGTTTACAACCCTACAGAGCAATTATATTTAGTTTGTGGTTTTCATGCAGAAAGAGCCGCAGAGTAAACACAAGCTATAATCCAACACCAGCACACCCACTGTCTGTGTGTGACATCACAGGGTACCGTAGGTTTGCCCGAACTCTTCACCCCTCTCTGACTGGGTCACACCCTCGCCGTGCCGCCTGTTCTTATTTTCTTCTTTTCTTTCAGGCCCTCAGGATTGTTAAGTCAATTGTGACTCAGTGCTAATTTAATTTGCTCCGAGGAGGAACGACAAAGCCAAAAGAGAGAGAGAGAAAAAGAGACTAAAGTGTGTAAGTTAATCAGTCTCTTCATTTGTATGGGGGAAGAGAGAGAAAGGAGTTGATAAGGAAGCATAATCTGTGCTCTGGATCTTAATACTTGCCACAGTCAATGCAGAGATGGGAAATGTCCTGTGGCTCAACAACTGGCCTGTTGACAGCAGCTGTCTGTCCTCTGCTGGCTCCAGCTCACTGCTCATTTTCCTGATAAATAATCCCTAATGAATTATATGGATCAATAAAAAAAAGCTAAACGTCTGAACAACTCAGCAGATTAAATGCCGCCTTTCTGCAGCAAAGCATTGTCTTTTTGCAGAAGCTGACCACGTCCAGGTTTCAACTGTCTGATCCAAACGTGACATAAAATCGTTTTGGATGTTCAAGAACAACCCAGGAACCAACAGGCTGCATTTTCAATGCAGTCATTTATTACATCAACAAAAGAAACCAATCTGTCCTGCATAGAAATAATAATCTCCCTCATGAATTAACTGTGTTAAACCAAGTCTTTTGGACAGTTGAACTGAATTTGACCAGTCAAACCATGGATTGATTACAGCCAGACCTGTTGAATCAAGAAATCAGAATAATATAACCAGTCTGACAACATGAAGTGGGTTAAATGATCTCACCATTTGCTAGACAGTTCTGTACAACTAAATGTTTTGCAAGACAGTGATGTTTAAAAGTGCTAAAAAACTCAATGTTTTCATCATCAATCCTAAAATCAGTGAGTCAAATAACTCACAATAAATTAGGGCTGACAACACGACCTTGTGGAACACCACAGGTTTTAAATCAGTCTAGGTGGTGATTTGAAGTTCAATTTTGCAAAATAAATCCAACTCAACCAGATATACCCACCTAATATTTTAATATTCAGATGAATTATCTGTAGAGTCAAACGCTGAACATATGGTCATTCTGGCTGTAGATTTCTTTGCATCCCTACATATTTTAAAGACAGAGGAGCACTGACTCAGTAGAGTGGCTTTTCCAAAAAGTAGACCAAAATTTCTCCAAGATATTAACGTCATCCTCTAAATCTGTTGTGCTACAACTTAGGAGTTTTAGTAATACAAAGGAGTTTAGACATGAGGCTATTTTTCCTATGTGCTGGTGAATCAAAAATGTTTTAAAAAGGCCAAAAATCTATCAATTATTTATAAATTAGAAGAATGATATATGTGTTGAAGTGGTTTCTGGGTTACTTGCGTTTCCATGGTAAAGTCATGAAAACTAGTAAATTTTGACATATTTTGGAATACAAGCTTCCCTCGGGGACTCAAACAGAATGTAACGAACCACCAGGCCTTTTAAAGACAACAACAGTCCACCAACAGATGTGCTCCATCTGAATTAGATCATCCATCAACAAGACTCCACCCCTAAAAACCTAACACACGAGTGTCTCATTAAAAAGAACAGCAGTAGGAATCAACAGTGGTTTAGAGTTGAAGGCAAACCTTGATACAACAACTTGATAAAAACAAAACTGCAGAAAAAGAAACTTATAAAAACGTAACGCACACAAGCTTTATTTAGTCACTCATGGGAATGGGACAAACTTAAAATTGTGCACACAGTTCTGAACAAAACTGTGTTTTCCACAAAAAGATATGTTTTATCTAAACAGCTCAATTTTTACTCCACTGCAGTCGGCAGGTTTTGACGGCGACTGAAAGCTCGAGTCGTCTTAGCGATGATCTTACACGCTTAGCCCGGCTCTCCTTTGTACACTTCTCTAAATTCTTCTCGGCAGAAATGTTTGAAATAACTCAAACTGCGTGAATGATGTCTGTCAACAGCCTGGTATGTTTTTTTCTTTTGCTGTGTCACTCAATGATATTTAGAAGGTGTTCTAAAAGCTCAGTTTCTTTTTCAGTTTAAAATGTGAACTCTTGTATTACATCGACCTACAGAACATGTGGGTAAAGATCTTCACTTGGGCTAGGTTTTTATTTTTCTGGAGCTCTCTTTTGCTCGATCATGTGACCATTTGTTGTTGAGGAAGAGTTTTAGTTCCATCGTAGCTGGATTTGTTGTCTTCCTGATCAGTTTTCACTTCCAATTATTGATTACTATTCAAAGAGTTGATTATCGGTAGAAGGAATGTGTTTTATTCAAGATAATTCTTCCTTCCCGTTTGGATAAGACAGCTATGGACGTTGATTCTGCAGTCAGGAATGTATATATTTGAAACTTTTCCACTTCTATTACTTCTGCTCAAGTTGTGATGCAGCAGAACACATGCCATGGTCTCATGCGATATCTGAGACAGCCAGTCAGTTTTCTGCCGAACCATGTCAATAACAACCACCAGGGTGGCTCCTGCTATGCTCCAAACTTGGCTGTGACTGAACTTTGCATGGATTTTTTGACATTTTCTGAAGCAACTCAGGGTTCTCTCTGAGAGCCCTGATGCACCCAGGTGTAAATATTTAATACAGTGGAGTTAATCAATAATTTCTGTGCTGCTTCACCCTCAACGAAACAACCCTGTGGTTTGCAGTCAATGTAATGTTTTCATTGAAGAACCAGAAATGTCACATGCTGTCAAAAAGATGAAATTACTTTACTCAAATGTACTTATTAAAGGCTAAAAACTTCACTTGGTTTTCAAAGCTAGAAAGCTGCACCGAAAGAGAAAAATTTCACCTTAAGTGAACTTTGTCGAAGAATTATTGCTACCAACAAACTTTAGTCATCACAAAGATGCATCTCAAAAATTTAAATCTCATTGAAAAGTTAATTTATTCTAGTAATTCATTTCAAAAAGTGAGACACTTATTTTATTTTTAAACATTATCCAGAGTGACACAATTCAAGTATTTTAAGATACTTTTGGTGATCCTGCCTGTGGAAACTTCTGATTGGACCTCAAGCTATCCTCTCCTCTTTCCCCCCAGGCTCTGTGTGCAAATGAATTGCAAGCTTTGCTTCCATCAGAAAGATGACTTTGAACCATATATATTATTATATTAAAAATATATTGTATTTTCTGAAATACTAAGATTTTGGATTTCACAAATTTTAGACAACATCCCTTTGTGCATAACGTGCCTTGCTTGACCCATTATGCAATTTCTCTAGATTTATAAACCAGAAAAGTAACTCCAACTAACAGACTTTTTAGGAAAAGAAAAATAGTAACATTGACCTGTCAAAGATGGCTCCCACTCCGGCACTATGGGCGCTGTTGCGATGCACGTGCAGCCCCGTCGCCAACAGAATCCCGTCCTTTACTGCGATGGAACGGTGCGAAAATGATGCAATGAGGAGTTCATTCCAACCTGAGATGAGGAGAGGGATCAAGGCAAAGGATAGTTAAAAAAATACAAAGAAAAGGTAAAACCAAGTACAAAAGTTCACACAGCGTTCAAGCAAAATTAAAACGACAACAAAGGCAGAATTCCAATGAATCAATTAAAGCCAAGCCGCAAAAACCCTGCAGCTCCCTCAAGCACAAGCATCAGGTTATCACTGAGACATTGGAATCATGCTTTCTAAGGAGACAAGCGTGTAAAAGGGATGAACTGCGCCTGCCATCGCAATAAAGACAACAAGCTTGACGTGCCAACGCAGGGGGCCTGACACGGGGGAACGGCACAGACGAAAGACGCCGGCGGATGAGCGACAGGGTTCCTTTAACTGTTCTGCCTGGCAACAACTCGCCTCTTCTCCCTACAGTTGAGTTTGGCCATGAGAGGAGCCGTGATGCTTTTATCTGTGATACAGCAGAACTAAAGTGGTTATTTATAGAAAACCTGGGAGACGAGAAGAGACGAGCTCTGCAGAATAATATCTCACTCCAGTTTGGTGAAGTCTCTGCATCGTTATATGTGTGAAGGCTTGAGGAACAATCATGGGAGGAGGGGACTCCCCCCCCCTCTCGTTTTCATAGGAATGGACAGATAACATAATGGTGTAATTTGGAGTGACAGGCAAAGAATGAAGGCAATGTGTTGCCATCCTACTTGTGACGTTGGCGAATGTAGCTGAAGTGACAGATGATTCACTCTGTACTCCATGTAGCTGCATCACTAATACTTAGCAACTAGCTTAAGTCATTTTCCACAAGATGCAAATGGCAACTGGAGGCCTGTCTCTTGATTTAGGTCACACAATCTGGGTTGGTAGAAACAGCTTTTAGCCCGCTTGAATAGGGATGCACTGAGTTAGCGCTATTGTCTTCTGTATCTATTTGTTAGGTTTTCTTAAAATCACACCAACTGAATAACAATAACTTTCAACCCAAAAAAAAACCACACAAACTCCAACCCAAACAGCATTTCAAGATTTCCCAGTTGAGAACCATGATCTCACACTTGAATCTAATCTTGGATCCTTTGCACTTGGTTGTAATGTGCTCCAGTGATTGATGAAGATTACGGCTTGAAGATACAAACTGAAACCCCGTCATGTGTGACTAGTAAGTCCAAGGTTCCTGAACCAGAGACGCTCCTCTCCAAGAATATGCCATGTGATTCTGTCCCTGAACACCACAACAAGATAGATGAGAACTGAGAGTTTGGACAGAGTCCAACTCACAGCGAAGACAAGTTCTAGTTTGCTGAGAATGTGGGAACAGCTTCTGATTTAATAATATTAGGACCAAATAGCCCTTAAAACATACTGCATACCGTTCACAGATCAGTAAAGATCACACCACTCCTCCTGTCAGTTGTGAATTTCCCTGAATCAGCTTCCAGGCAAAATACAGATTGGAATTATTTTGTGCAGCTCGATGCATATTCCACATCTATTAAAGATCATTGTGGCAAAAATTGTAATATTTATAGGGAATACAATTCACCACAGTCTGTTGTTTTTTTTTTTTTTTTGAATTCCTGAACTCGTGCTAACATACCTGCTCGTAGCAGGATGACCTGGTCGTCCAGTGGCAGCTCCGAGAAGTGGGGAATCCTCTTGGCCCACTCCACCAGAGTAAAAAGCTGCTTGTCTGCTGCCTGACAGATATTTGTCACTGGGTCGTTGGGCTGCAGGAAAGCACACACACACAAAGAAGCACAGGCACAATGAATAGGTGTCATTTTTTGTGTGTGTGAGTTTTTGTTACGTTAGTGTGTTTTGGCCCAGAGCCTGATCTCGGGATACCTGTGAGCTACCAATCACTGTGCTTTCACACACATAATGACGGCAACATGAGTGCTACGCTGGGAGTGATAGCCTGTCAAAAGGAAGGCAAGCAGGAAGACAAAACAAACAGTGATTCTGTCCCAGCTTGTGGAGGAAATACCTGCAGAGAGCTGCCAGTGAAAAAACAACCTTTGCTGTGCGCGCTCTATCTTCAGGGAGCTTTTAGCTGAAATACTATTGGAAAAGTAGAAGAGCTCAAGAGGGCCTTCGAGAGGCTCAACTGACACTTTACTACTAAACAACTCAGAGGGAGCTTTATTGCCAACCAGAAGGGGACTGTAAAATGTGCAAACTACATTATGTGCATAACTCATATCTACCCATAGTTATTCAGCTAAAAGAGTTTTCCAAGATCTCTTGTTTTACCCTATATAAAAAATAAATAAATTCAGGAGTGGTGCCTATTTTTGTTTTTCCAGTGATTTAGGAGCTCAGAAGATTAACTGGAGTGTAATCATTAATGTGTGTTAAATGATAAAACTAAGCTCCCAGGATTGTGTTGTCTGTTACTGGATTGAGCTTTCATTGCCAAGATTAGTTTCTCTTTCTGATAAATAGTGCAGATGAACCAGAATAAATTACTGATTTGACTTTATGGGACTCCACAGGCCTTTAGGAGATGCGATCATAAAAGCAGAAAAACAGAAAGATCTTTCAGCTCTTAGAAAATGGGTTTTAAAGCTTTTCATCTCTTTCAGTCCCAAACTGTAATATTTTCAGTAAAGCTGCTTAATCAAATGTTGCAGTGCACAGAATTGTGTGGCAATTTTCTAATTATGTCTAAAAATTTGTTCCTCTTTTTTTATGTCTACAATGAGTTCATGTTAGTAATTTACATTTACTAACTATATGAATAAAAGTCATGTCAATGGCATACTAAGTATAGAAATGATAGAATATTAAACTTTCAGAAGTTTTAAACACAAGATAAATTTTCCTGTAAGTAAAAAATGCAGAATTAAACAGCTGTACATGTCAGCATTTTGTCAAGGAGATCTAAACTTCCAACCTCAAATGAAAGGAAATTTCTAACTTCATCTCAAGTCAGTAACTAAATGTTTGAAACTCAAACACTGGTAGTTCCAACAGGCCTATGAACCTAAACATGCATAGGTCTTATAAACATGTCTGACAGAATTGCCAATAACATTTTATTTGACGAGGTGTGCATAAGACTGACATGACACTGTCATAGACATGAAGGAGTCTTTATGAATATCTATGACTGTTATCAGGAAGCATCATTTGGTAAATAATGACACTTTTAATGCAAAGTTGCTCTAAAAGTTGCATTGAAAATCCATTAAAACTGCCAACTTTGCATTAAAGTGTCATTATTTACAAAATAATAACACTACTGGTTTCAAAATATAATTCATGCCCATAGTGATTAAATACAACCACATACTGCCATTTTTAAACACATTTTATGTTCGATGACACTTGGAAACTTTTTTAACCAGAAAGTACTCAACATCCTAGAATTCTTTGAGAACATTTCAGCTACCTAAGGTCATGGAAACATTTCTTTCTGAAGAAGAAAAAAAGAAAATTGTTCTTGTTTGCGCCAAACCAACATCAAATACAGCTTCTCATACGGTGTTCCTGTGCTTTAGATTCACGGCCCAATGGGAATCGCTGCAGAATACTAATGCAACACATGCATACTGTATGACTACTTTGCTAAGATGAAACTCCTTTTGGACATCCTGAACAATACTGTCGGTCTTTGACAAGAAGTTTGCCATCATCCCAGGAGTCCAAACCACTGATATGCATATGTATAACAGGCACACTTTTCTCTTTTTTTGCATAAAATTAAGTCTAGTAAATATTCTTAAATGGCGTGTCCCCATGTGAACTCGCAGTCTGCTAAAGAGAGTCAGTAACTTCTCCCCGACTTCCTAAACCAAATCCCACAGATCGATGCTAAAAGCTGGGAAGATCCCGACATCAACTGCTGCTCTCTAGAGAAGATTAGTTCAAGATGAAGGGGAAAACTCAAATCTTCTGTTCTTAATGTGCAGGCCAAAGGCGACCCAATCCTCTTTTCCCCGTTCCATCCCAAACAGTCTTAGATTTGTGATGCCTGCAGAGCAATGCAGATGTCTATCTGAGAAGAATTTGTATATATATAGAATTTAAACCAGAAACAAAGCTTGAACTGTTCTTGAAACTAAAAGTTGTCTTATTTTCCCAGTGGGGCCACAGAGACAACTGGCGTCTTATGATTATTTCAGCATCTGATCTCCGTGGGAAACGATGGACGGCGCAGCTCTGAGCGACAGTTTTTGAGAGCTGCGTTTCCTCTCAGAAACACAAACAGATTGAGCTAATTCCTTCCAAAGTGCAGGCTGGGTGAAAAACAAAGAAAAAAAAAAAAAAAAAAAAAGAGTAAAAAGGGGGCTCTGATGTGTGCCACCGTCAGGCCACCAACCCCCAGTCTCCTCCTCTTCTTCATTAGAATAAGAGTCCCGGGATTCTTGTTAGACACTACGGGTCTCATGAATGTTGTATGGATATCTTAGCCGTGTTTACACTGACCTTGTTTCTTTGCCTCCGTCGGAGGAGATGACAGGGGAGAGGAGCTTACACTTTCCTGAGACAATTTACGAGCATCACGTTACTGTACTTACTGCTCGGGTCATGGAACAGTATTTGGGATGTTATCAGTCTGCAGGAAAAGAATCTGCACTGAGCTGTGCCACTGTAACTGTAACTGTAACCTCACTGTATGGAAACACTTGACTGGAACTGCAGCCTGGCAAAAGTCCGAAGTGAAGGAGGAATTTTTGCGAAAGATATGTTCCCTGTGATCATAAACAGGCTGTTTGTTCCAGGCAAATCGAAGGATTTCCAGCACACATGCGCTTCATCACCATCATCCCCACTACTTAAGAGAATTGCCAGGCTTGCATACTGTCCTATGAAATTTTCATCACTTGTGGAAGGGTGGAGAAAGATTTCCCTCTCAATTTTTCATTATTCCACTTGAACCAGACTACACCAGTGTGACAAGCGAGGGAAAGCTGAGCTGCAATGAAGATTGGTATGAAAAAAAAAAATAGCTCATGTCCCATTTTTGTTTTTATATAAGGGCCATTGTTCTGTTGAAGGACGAAATCTTTTAAACTGTCTAACATATTTTGTTAGATAATTTTTCTATAGAGGTCCATTTATCTCTGACCAGCTTCTCTCCCTTTTCTGAGGAAAAGCCTGGAAAAAGCATAATGCTGCCAACACCATTTTTGTCATGATTTTATTGATATTCACAAGTGGATGAATGTAACAACATTCAGAAACTATGTGTTAATCTACTACATATAATCCTGAAGAAAAGACATGCTTTGGGTTGTTTTATGACAAAATGTGAAAGATTGCTAAGGGAATGAATGTTTTTGAGAGGTGCTTTTAAAAAAACCCAAACTTGTGTATAATCATTTAAATAAATGTGTGTACTGTAAGTATTGCAAAGTAGCAGCCTTGAAATATCAAAAATGTAAAAATAAGACCCTCAGGTAGGACAGTAGCTTTGTCTCCGTCTCCTGAAGAAGAGATCTCTCCTCTCCTCTCCTAGTGAAGGCATATTACTAACGCCTCTTTAACTCCTGTTCTAGGTCACCATGAGATAAACACACTTTCATTCAGCCAGACCAGACCCCAGCCATTAGACAGTGGCAGCGGCCTATTCACGGTGTACACCCATGACCCAGGCCCTGTGATTAATTATAGCACGGGGCAGCGACTCTCAATGGACACCAGCAGGGGCGGTTGGTTGCGGACGTTATTCAGAAAGAAAGGGAAGCCCTGCTGGTCGGGCCGCCTGAATGCTGAAACTGCGCCAAAATTGTCGGCTCTACTTTAGTGAAAGGGTCAGCGCCCCCAAATCAGAGAAACAAAAATCAGGCTGTTTTTCTTGCCACTGTTACTTCCCTGTTGTTAGCAGCGACGTTGCATAACACACTCTGACAGGAGGATAACCTTGAACTAATGCAAAACGCTATGGTTTCATGCTGTTAACCAATGCAATACACAATATTATTTATGTTGTTTTTATTAAAATACAAAAACGCAACTACTTTTGCAGCTACAATGTCACATAATACTCAGAATTATGTTATTGATTTATATGAATTTCCAGAACAGATACACACAAACAGTGAGTGAAACACAGAAACTAACAATGTGTGTAACGCAGAGTTAGCTATATTTAAAACCAAGGCTGAAGTCCTAATCCAGCCTCAAGTGCTGAGATGAAACTAAACACCAGAGTAAGCAGGCTATTTTTAAAGACATTAAGATTTCTGAAATGTACACAATGATGGAGGGGAAAAAATATAAATACCAACTAAATTTGGTTAGAGTGTGGTGCTCCAGTATTCATGGGGGTTAAGTAGCACAATAGCTAAAAACTGAACATGCCAGCCAGTAGAGTGCTAGGTAGCATTGCACCTTTAGATTTAATGCTTTATGGACAAATCTGGGTTTTTTATGAAAATGTTTCCTCAGAAAAACTGGTGGAAAGGTGAATCTGTGAATGTGGAACTTCTTACGTACGCAGCCTAAAAAGAATATTGTACAGAGATTAATATACTCTGCTTTTATAAAAAATGTGACATTAGGAGTCTAAGTGGACATGATTAATAATAGGGGGAGCATTATAGTGAAAACTAGAACAAAAGTAGAACGGTTAGGCTTCTCTCTTGTAATTCTAATTGCTAGACTGCTGGACAGGACACGTAAAAAATAGAATAGAAGTTTTTTTGCAGGAAGGATTTGGGAGCAATTTATTTGCTTCTCTATAATGTTTCCGTAGTTTGCTCATAGGACCATTCTTGCTATTTCTTATTAAACTGTAATATCAAATAATCTCATAGGAGTTTGCTTAAACCTAAAAAGTACATATAACTTCTAGTTCTGGACAGCTTGCAAAAGTTTCTTTTATCCGTTCAGAAGTCCTCTTGTGTTGGCGCTGGGCAGGCAACAAACGCCGAGGGAGCCAGCATGACTGAGCGCAGACACACTCAGTGCATTACTGAGTCTTCACTGCCAGGCTCCCTCCTGAATCCTAACTCCTCCTCTTTCTCCCTTATGTCAACACTCATCTCCTACATTTCCATCTCCCCCCCAAAATAGTTCCCATTTACTCTCATAACATCCCTCACATTTCTACCTTTACTTCACAGGACATTTCCCTCCCTTCTGAAGCAGATAATTCCCAGAAGCCCTCCCTGCCTCCCTCCTGCCTTCGGGTCCTTTGGTAAGCTGCAGCGCAGCTCCTCTGCTTCCCATGTTGCAACAGAATTCCAGAAAAAGCAGCGGCTTTTGTGGGATGCTTTCAGGAACAGTCTGTCTGTTGCAATATTCATCACTCTTTAGTCTCCTCTGTGTCAAAGACGGCCCAACTGATACTGGGAGCAGGAAGAAGGAAACTTGGAGCTGAATAAAGAAAGTGAACAGCTAAACCTGCATTCTTCAGCAACCACATCCAACACCAGATAAAAAAAACTAAAACAAATACAAACACTTTCGGAGCATATGAAATATTAACTATATGCAAGTAACATTGGCAAAAAAGCTATTTTCTCTCCTAAGTTTACTCATTTTGCACTTGGTACAAGGCTAAACTAAAAAAGATGAGAACTATAAAAAGAAGAAATATTTTTTGAACATTTTGCCACAGATGGAAAAGTTCTCAATGATTCTAAAATATAAATTACATCTTCAAGTTCATGGAAAATAGGATAAAATTATGATATTGTATAGAATCTATCATTATTTTTTACAGGCATGTGGGCTTAGAAATGCTTTAGTTTAAAGACTTTCACAAATATCCCTTATACTGTTTGCGTGGTTAAAAGAACTTAATAAAATATCAGACAATGTGGTAGGACAGCATTATTATTCCAGAGTATAATGTTGTAGTGTTGTCCCTCCCCCACTTGTTGCTCTGCACTGTTGGTCATCTGGTTGAAAGAAGGACAGTCCACCATTTCTGTGCTTCATCAGAAAGACAAATCCACCAAGATACATTTAGGGCCACCACCCATAATGTGGCTTTGAAACCACAGTCTGGGTCCCCGAAACTCACTGAATTAAAAAGAAAAGCAGAAATATCTAAATGGTCCAATAACAGCGGACATAATTCATCAAATGGGTTAAAATTTGTAGAAACTCTTTACATTGATCCTGAAGTTGTGGCATAAATAACCTAACCCTAACCCCAGGCTAACTTGAGTGGTACTCATTTAATATGTTGTGCCTCAACGATTCCCCAGATGAATACACAGAAAACCTGCTAATGTAAAGAAAACAAGCTCAACGGCCAAAAAGACGAGTAATTTGGCTTTTTTGATAATTGCTTCAAAAACAAACTCCTCAAAAAGGAAATGAAGAGAGGACAATTTTAAGAATCCCTGCCATAAGAAACTAAAATAGACATACAGAGAACCAGGAAGTGTCACTGACAACTTATTCTGTGTCACATTTATTCCTGAAGTCAGAAACTAGATGTTGAAATAAAACCTAATCTAAATGAAGCAAGCAGGATCAAAAGGAAAAACATTAGAACATTTTATTCAGTGACCAGGCTGCTTACTTTTAAATAATGCAAGCTGATAGCAACACATCTCTTTACATTTTATACATGTTCACAAACAGAGGCTGCTACATGTATTTATGTGTGGGGATGATTTATTCTAATACAAACTTCCAGAAATGCAAATAAACCGTTTCTTACTGCAGATGGCAGCCTCTCTAAGGTCAGGATTAGTGACAAATATTCATCATTAACTTGTTTTATTTCTTTTCAACTTGGAAGTTGGACATTTTGACACAAATATTATGATATTTATGTCAATATTTATGATAAAACAATATCTGATAATTGCTCTTGGAGGAAACTGCAGAGAGAAGACAGAACAAGAATGCAGAATCTGATACCCGTACCTCAGACAAGCAGCTTCATGATGGCTAAAACTTTCCATAGGAATAAACTCCATGCAGGAGTCTCTGCAGAAGTACAGGAACGAGTTGCTCCTTTCTTAATTCTTCACCTCTTAGACACAGCCAGAGTTTCTACTTCAGCTACTGTATTTCTCTCTGCTTTATTGAGTGACTTCTCAGTGCAGACAGAAAAGGCCTAGAGGAGACATTGAAATGCAGCTTTTACCTCCTGCACTGCAAAGTCTGCAGAAGCTGCACACATTACAATTTATTTCACTAAAATTGTAGAAAAAATATGGTAATAAAACAGCACACAACTAATATGGTTCTGGATTAAACTAATTTTGGTTCTGGCTCAAGAATGCAGAACAATACTGCAGAATATTCTGCACAATAAAAACCAATATGAGCCTTAGCGAGTGTTTATTCTATATTCTGAAACAAAACAACAAGCTAGTATTGAATATAACTTTACTCTAACCGATTATATGCTGTTGTAGCTTTGTGAAAACATGCTACTTTCTGATTTTAGTTGAAAATAAATAAATTGCACTTTTGCTTTAAAGTTTTGTGAAAATATAATAACATTGTGCCATTTTTAAATCAAGTTGATCATTCTGTGAGAATCTCATTATGTGAAAACAGAGAAAAATAAAACGGAAGAAGCTTAAACGTTAACAGTTGTTTAGTTGTTCGATCATTAAAGATTTGTCTTATTTCACATATTTAGTTTTACTAATAAGCTGGAACCTTTTTTCATTTTACCAGTACCATATTAGTGACAAAAACACACAATCTGAGATCTAAATTTAGGGCGATTAAACAAGCAGAAGTAGAGAATAGTGGCCATTTTCAGCAGTAGGCCTGACGTGTTGGAAAAAAACACAGTTTGTTATTAGAGTAGAGTCTGCGCTCACCGAGTTGGACGGCATGCCCAGGTTGGTCTCGATGTAGGTCTCGGTTTTGGGCTCCACCGCCTCCTCGGCCTCCAGGATCTTCTCCACGGGCATGTCCTCGTTCACGCAGCTGGTGGACTCCACCTCGTTCTCGTTCTTGTCCTTGGCTCGCTGGCGCTCCTCCTGGACGGCTGCATGTAACAAAACTGATTCCGTTCACTACTGCTGTTTACTGCTGACGTCAGCACCCACCCAACATGCTTTCAGTTATCGTAGCTGAGCACCGTTTAGCTCCCGCATGAAACAGCTGACGGGTATTTGCAAAGCCAAACTTTGGATTAAAGCTGAAAGTTTTTGTCAAGTTCAACCAACAGTCATTTTTTTAAAGTGTGCATTGACTTTAAAGGAGACCTTGGACCTATAAAAGGATCAACAAAGCAGCGAAGAAACGTTCAGGGACTCCTTCCAGTTTCCACATCAAAGCAACCTGTTTTCCTCTGTTGTGCTCAATGACAAACAGCTATAGCCTTCTATATACAAATCCTTCATTCACACATAAATAATGCAAAGACTTTCACTTCTCACTTACACCACAAATACAGTGCCTTTCAGCAGTATTCATATCACTTAACTGCGTCTCTGTTAAGTGATATGTTTCTGCACCGACTAACAAAAAGTAACTGATTCACAGTTTTCACATTATTTGAAAAATGACAATCTGAAAAGTGTGGCATACACTTGTTTTTAGATAGAGTCAATACCCTGCAGGACAACCCTTTGCTTTTGTTACCGCTGTACAGATTCCTAATTAGCTTTAGGTCTAGACTTAGACTGGGCCCTTCTAACACATGAATATGTTTTGATTAGATATTCCACTGAAACTCTAGCTGCATGTTTATGTTTTTATTGCTGCCTAAAACATGTTTTCTTCAAGGATTGTTTTATATTTAGCTCCTCCTCCCATCTTCAAATCAACTTTAACTCTTGCACAGTATGATGCTGCCATTCCCATGTATCAGCATAGTGATGTTTTTTTATTTTAAAGAATGATCAGTTGTTTTAGTTTGCTGTTCATTTCATTTTTTGTTTGTCTGATAAAATAGCATTTTGAAGTTTTTGGCTGCAAAGTGATCAAATGCAACAAAGTTCAGAAAGTTTTAGGAATATAAATATTTTTCCTTTCCTTTTTCTTTAACCGCATCAAATGAATAAAAAGCTGGAGTAGAAATCAGTGAGGACTTTGTCATGCATTAAAAAAAGAGAGATATAAACACAACTGTGTTGATTTTGTCATCTGATTGACTCGGAGACGGGAAATGATTTTGTTGCTGGGCAGACAGACAGACTCATAGCTGAGGCGGGAGAAACCACATGTCCACCCTCGAGTGAAAAAAGAAAAGCAGCACGACTATGTTTTTGTCTTTTCAGAAGGCTGTAATTTATTTAATCCGAGGCACCGCATATAAACGTTTAAACGCATTGTGGCTTTTTATTGCAACTGCGAATTAATAGAGCTTTTTTTTTGTTAAGTGTTAAATGAAGGGAGAGTTTTAGAAAGCTAATGTGAGCATCCAGGTCTGCACACATCCTTAAGACACACACATTACACACTGGGTGTGCAGGACTGCCTGTCTTCTTAAGTTTTCCCTGCTCTGGTTTCCATTTCAGGTTGAGAACTGGAGAGGCCTCGGCCTTGTTGTGAGGGAAAGGGAAGCAGAGGTTGTCAGAGGAGAAGGAGAAAGGGGCCCCAGTTTTGGAGAAACGGCTGTCTGGCAGTGGAGGTCAGCCCAAGGGTAGAATACTTGTGTTGGAGTCACACAGAGGTGAGGAGGGCTGAAATCATGTTAGCTTTATTCTCCCCTCTTCCCTCCTCCTCTGCTGTCCTGACTGGGAGCGCATAAATTCATTTAATCCTGTTTTTCTGTGGATTCGCTTAGCCTTTTGGGCTACTGCTGCTGCCTTGTTCGCTAACCACAGCCCTCGGGGTGCAGGGAAAAGGCGGCGGGGTGGGGGGAGGAGTGGCGGTGAGCTGGCAGTGAGGCAAGAGGTAGTAAACGATAATATCCTTGAAAGAAGTACGGAGCCCAACAATGACATAAACAAAAGCGTGCGGGAGGGGACAGGAGGCCAGGATAAGGTCAAGAAAAATGGAGAGAAATCTAAAATACTTTCTTTGAGCTAAACAAGCCCTAAATAAAGCTGCAATGATACAACACAATCATCGGTTTTTCTGCTTAGTGTCACAGATCCCTTTAAAATAGGCCTTATTTTTAACAAATGTGTAAATATGTTTGTCTAGTTTTTAGTACTAAAAACTAGACAAAGTATGAGACAGTATGATGCTGCCATTCCCATGTATCAGCATTTCGAGTGTACAAATATCTTTGTACACTTGAAATGAAACTAACTTACAAGTAACTTTTCAGAAAGATATTTTATATTTTAAGTTAATAATCCCATAATATAGATTGAAAAAGTACTAGCTCCAATGGTGGATTAGTTCACTTATAAAAAGACACTTTTCCCATAGTATATGTGAAATAATCTACTAGTGGAACTAGTAATTTTTCATCAAAATTAACAAATTATTGACTTAAAGCAAGATCCTATGTCCTGCAGAAAAAATGACTTGCAAGTTTGTACACTTAAAATGAGATGAAACTAAGAAATCTTCACTAGAAGTTAGACAAAATACCAGGTGAGACTTTGTGCTTTTTCAGTGCACAGGTTGGAGGTCTGGCTAATCTGACAGGCCTTGAAAGGAGAACATCAGTTAGTAAAGGAGTTAAGGTGTAACTCTGGAAGAGCTGCAAGGATCAACAACTCAGGTGGGATAATCTGTAGAAGTATTTATGGCAGAACTGAAAGAATAAAATAATTCTTGATGCAAATCCAAAGTAAGTCCTGTTTGCTTGCAGAAGAAGACACTCTTTTCAGACCGTCCCAGCCCTCACACAACAAATGTGTTTGTGGGCCCCATATATTATGTTGGCATATAATGGTCTTTTTGTACAGAACCCACTTTAGTTACTAAAGACAACAAAAATGAATGCACCCGGTGCACTTCTTAGTTGTGTCTCAAATGATCTGTTTTTTTAGAAAAAACTATTGGAATTGTAAAACAATTGTAACACCTGCATATATCCCAATTTTTATCCAGCCTGCTGTGGATCAAATTCATATGGAGCCAATATGAAAACTGTGGACAATTCCATCTGGGGGCTATTTGTCAGAGAAACTCTTACCCACATGGATCCAACACGTAAATCTTGGGAAGGCAGCTGGAAAATTGCAGCAAAAAGAGAGTTCTTTTTATTTTCATATTTTACTTTTGATAACCATGTCTTATTTTCCTTCCACAGCTATCTTTGTGTTGGTCTATCACATAAAAATCACAATAAAATACAGTGCAGTTTATGGTTTTAATGTGGCAAAATGCAAAAATGCCTCAAGGGGTGTGAATACATTTGCAAGGCACTGTAATCTGCACTCTCCATTTAAAAACCTCTTTACCACAATGGAGAGATGCATTGATTTATTTGCTCGATGTGAGAAGGAGAGCTTAACAGCACTGCCGAGAGCACAAATATTTTTAACACCTTCATGGAGTGTTAAAATTCACACCTCGCTGCCTGTTTTTCTTTCCCTCACATAACAAAACTCTCCTGGTTCCAAGGCCCACTATGGCCCGATCTCTGCCGTCTCCACAGTGAGGCTCAAATCTCATCGACCACCTCTGGGTTTAATCAAAGCTGTTCGCTGGGCAAGAGGGACAGGAGAGAGCAAAACGTCACCATCAAATTCCAGGGAGTTTTCTTTGTTCAGAAGACGCAACAGTGACTTGCAAAAGTTACCATGGCGACAAATTTTGTTTTTACATGAGCAAGGTCTCGTTCAAGGATAAATGTTTGCAGTTTTACATTGATTTTCTTGTTCAGTTGTGGTACGAGCATGGATCAATGGGCCAAATTTATATCCACACAAACTGATGGATTTTATGTCAGAAATGAGGGAAAAAGTGTTAACTGCTAGTTGATTCATAAAAACTAACATCAATTATAAATCTGCTGAACAATTGACAAAATTAACCTGCACACGAGCTTATGTTTTTAGAAGTAGATATAATTAATTAAATAAAGACTCTTTATCATGTGTGACTAAATCACTAACTCGTTTTGAAAAACAGGAAAAAGCTTTTGCATGGCATCTGTATTATTGCTAGTACCCCTAACAATACATTTAAAATAAATGTAGCTATATATATATTTTTTTTATATTGATTCATTCCTTTTTAATTTTTGATCAAGGTTTCTAGGAAGCTCAGCATTTCTTTTAGCCGTTGGACTCAGAGCTGGGTGAGGATACATAAAGGTCAAACATCTTTTCTGTTCAACTAATAAGTAGTTTTCTCTTGGCACAAAGTGGATGATCTTTTCAAGCTTTTTTTTTTTTTTTTTTAGGTATTTTTAAAATTCATGCTACTACAATAATAAAAGAAGAAGTTTGTTGAATAAATATTCTGCTTCAGATTTTTTTTTTTTTCAAACAAATTAAACATTCAACTTAGAAGAAAAACTATGATCTCTTTCTGCTCCTGGAGGTGAAACCTAAATTAAATTAAAGAGTGATTCCTGGAAAGAAAACACTGATTGAAGCAGGTTTGTACAGGATGGAGGTTTTGTTTAAGCAGGACTTTATCCTCAACGGTATGTGCTGTACCTTCTCTCTTCATGCCCATGGCCAAGCACTTCTGGTAGCGGCAGTATTGACAGCGGTTCCTCTGGCGCTTATCGATAACACAGTCCTTGTTGTCACGGCAGGTGTAGGTCAAGTCCTTGCGAACGGTTCGTTTGAAGAAACCCTTGCAGCCTTCACAACTGTAGACACCATAGTGTTTTCCTGGAAACGGGAGAAGACGGAGGATGTTTGCTTTGGGCTTTAACAGGATGTCTCCTGGATTATGCTACACTGAGTCTCACATCAGATAAAATACAGTAGAAACAGCAATAAATTTAGGGCATGCATGAGATTATTATTCACTAAGTGAAGCAATATAGCAAAAAAAGTTAAGAAAATCAATATCCAGATATAGCTCCCTTTTGTTTGATACTCCTAAATAGAAATCCAGTGCCACCAATTTATTTTTCCACTTTAAACTGGAAACTAACACTGACTGAATGCACCATTCTTAAGCTGAAATATGATGGTGGCAGCATCATGCTGTGGTGAATGCTTTTCTCTGCAGGGACATGAGAGCTAGAAAGAGATGGACAAAGGACCATTCTGAGTAGAGCAGAACAAAAACACTAAACATGCAGACATGCAGACAATAAACTAAATTTGAGTCTGAAGATGTAAAAAGCTGCTAGACTTATAGTAACTGAGGAACTGAATATACATGCCACACTTTTCAGATTTTTTTCCAAAACTAAACAAATAAATAAAATAAAACAAAAAAAAACAAACAAAACATACACAGTCGATCCTCACCTATTCACAATTCATTATTTGTGCATTCAGCCCTGAGTAAAGAACATCGGCACAATGCTGCATGACACGCTATTGACCGGCGTGTGCAAACCAACCAATCCAGAAGCTCCACTCTCTTTTTTCAGTTTTCTCTGTGTGTATTAATGAATATTAACGTATACTTAGTGTTTGAACTATTAAAACAGGCAGCGTTGTTTGAAGGGATCTGAAGTACTTGTGGATTAAAGATATCTGCAGATGGTTGTGGTTCCTAACTACCAAATTACATGTTGGACTGAGACATTAGTTCTCTCCAAAGTAAAGTAAAGGTTTGTGTCTGTAACATAAAAATAGATGAAGATTACATCTGTTTTTCACCTTGGGTCAAAGCAGGCATCCTAATGCTCTCCACAGGTGCTTATTTATGTGACACACAGCTCTGAATAAATAACTAAGATGAACTGCAGCACTCAAGTTGTGCTCAAAACACAAAAACAGCTGCTACCTAACAACCTGCTACTTACACTGAAGACATGGTGCTAATGCGGAGTTAGCAGCATATGGAAACTGTAGCTTGACAAGCATCTGATCATAATTATTTCTTTGTTCTATCAAAGTGAACAGACTCTTGAGTTTGTGGTTTACCGTATGTTGTGGTTGTGAAAGGAAACAAAGACTCACTGAGGACAGATTCCACCAGGACTCTGTTCTCATGTCGGCCTCTTGTTCCTAACAGCTACAGCTTTTGTTTTTTATGAGGGATGGAACCCATTTTCCGCCTTCAGTGTTGTTTAAACTGTTTCTTTGTTCAATATCTGCTGCTTAGACCACCAGAGAAGATAAATAAAGCCCTTGAGCAACACCAAATGAAGCATGACTTGCTATTTAACACAGTTTTGATTCTCCCTCCTCCCCTTTCGGGCAGAAGCAACTCCGGTGACGCAAAATGACAACAAAATTCACCAAACCCCTACAGGTTCAAAGCTTTTAACAGTCATCCCTGGAAAAATGATTCAACAGACATCTATTTGTTTATGCTGGAAAAGGAAAAATAAGAAACTGATAACATTTTTGACTGCAAAAATCTTTAGTTACTCATAAAAGTTAAAAGTTCCTCTGGTTGAAGCAGCTGAGTTAATTCTAGGTCAAATGATAACTCATGATTATCATAACTTTGTTTTTGACACTGAACAATAATATATTTATATTCGGTCCAATCTGTTTGTTTTCACCTCCAGCTGCACTTATGTTAGTTTTTTTCCCCCCACTAATATCAAAGTTGTGCAGTTTCCCGCACATACAGTATTTCTCCATTTCAGTGGAAGTTGATGTGAGGTTTGGTTGCCTCATGATTTATGTTTGTTCTGAAGCGCCTCCTTGCTGCAGCCTTCATGTGCTTTTCCCCCCAAAGTGTGGCCTGACTCTGGCTTCCCTACCACATAGCCGAGATTTCTGAAGAATTACGCTGACTGTTGTCCTTCCAGGAGGAGTCCCACTGCAAGAAGCTGCAGTCTGTAGTTGTGCCAGAGTGGTCAGCGGGGTTGCTCTCTGCCGACGATCATGTTTAGATCTCCTTTGGAGGTTTTTTAGTGCGGCTCCAGAAGGATTAAGCAAGATTTGGGGTAGTCCGACTTCCTTTTAATTAGGTAATAATGAGAGACGGTGTCATCCGAGCTGTTTACAGATTATTTCAAACCTTCCAGGGATGAACAGCTCATGATGATATAATCAAGGAGAGAGTGGGGTAGAGTTTCTTTTCTGGTGAGTTTGATGAGCTCATAAAAACCCCAACAGGAGACCAATAAAAACAGATTTCAGGAGAGATATTATTGGTGCTTTATGGGGATGTTTTGACCTTCACAAACATAGACTTTTCAAATGCCAATATAGAGAACTGAGCATACAGTGCTATGAGCAAGCATATGAATGAAGTTCAGTGAAAGAAAAAAGTCTCTATGCCTTTTGAATCTACTCTTACTGCTTGATTGGACTTTGTTTAACAATCCTCTCCAGGGCTTGGTTATGCTTGTTGCTTGTGCAAGTTTCTACTGTATTTTTTTTCCCTTTCACTCAATTTCTCACTAATGTGCATGGATACTCTGTGACTTGCCCTTGCTTTCTAGCTTACCGTTAAAAGTCAACGTCGGTTAGTTTCCATAAGAAAAACCTGTTTTTCTAAAGTGACCATTTTGAAGATTTTGCTATGAATGCTTAGAATATAGCATTCTGTGTATAATAAACATACAGAATATATTAAGAAATGTTTATTTTTTTGGGAATAGTGGCCTTTATTTATGAGTAGCAGGACAGGAAGTAGGGTAGTGAAAAAACCTAGGGAATCAAACCCAGTGGCGTTCGATTCCCTGGGAAACCAACCCAGTGGCGTTCGATTCCCTGGGAAACCAACCCAGTGGCGTTCGATTCCCAGGGAATCAAACCCAGTGGCGTTCGATTCCCTGGGAATCAAACCCAGTGGCGTTCGATTCCCTGGGAAACCAACCCAGTGGCGTTCGATTCCCTGGGAATCCAACCCGGTGGCGTTCGATTCCCTGGGAATCCAACCCAGTGGCGTTCGATTCCCTGGGAATCCAACCCAGTGGCGTTCGATTCCCTGGGAAACCAACCCAGTGGCGTTCGATTCCCTGGGAATCCAACCCAGTGGCGTTCGATTCCCTGGGAATCAAACGTTTCACTTGGCTCCACCACCGAGCCAAGCGAAATGCCAAAACTCACTTCTTGAATGAAATGACTAATTGAACTTGTCAATAACATTCCAATTGACATTCCAACACACCTGTGCTGTATTGATGGTCGGCCTGGTGTCGGTGCACTCACCTGAGGAGCGGTCGCCGCAGATGGCGCAGATGTGTTTGGTGAGTGACAGAGCCGTGCCTGAGGGCTGAGCGGGCACCTTCATCACGCCATTGAGGCCCAGCGGGGGCTTAATGTCCTCTGTGCTGCTGACCGAGTTCATTGGAGAGTTCAACTGAAACATCAACACACACAAACACACACGCCGACGGGTCACAAAAGCAGACCCTCTGAACTCAAAACAGGCAATATTACACACTTCACTGCACAGCGGCTGCTAGATAGTTTCTGTGGAGTTAAATACATGTTACTTAAAGCAGACATTAGAATGAAGTTTGTCGTGTAGAGTTTTAACCAATTGACCGAACTTAAGAAGAAAAAAAAGGATATTATGTGAAGTGAATCATTAGCAGTCCCAGAAGTTTTCTTCACTCCTCTTCGCTCCTGTTTTAGATCTAAATCTGGTGCGGCGGGGATGCTGCACCACTCAACCTCAGAAACTCTTTTATTCATGCCCTCTACAAGCCCCGCTGGCTCCAAAATGCTCAGTGCTAGCATAACTACCCTGCAAAATTTAACAGCACAGCGGAATAAAGAGGCAGAATTTGTTGCAGCAGCAGTGCAAACTGCAGCTTTTAAACAAAACTTCAGCTGCTGCCTGATACCTTCTGTTTGAGAGATCTTCTCCCAAAGAGGCCTCTCTTTGCCTTCTGTTGAAACCGAAAAGCCAGGAGGGTCAAATTATTTCAACTGCCTAAACGTTGCTTCCAGAGAGGATAAATGTTGCATGGTCAGATGCATGTACTTCACAATGACTAAATGCAGTTCATTAAACAAGCTAGCCAAAAGAACTACCTCATAACAAAATGAGAAATGTAAATGTCTGCTGGTTCAGCACAAGTTGGCAAAACAAATGGAAGCTATTTTATTACATATATACATGTGGACAACGACTTTCTCAGCTTGAGAATGTGCTCTGGGTGTAGGACAGAAAATCACAAGGGGAACCTCAAGAAACAAAGATTTCCTTCAAGTGAAACATGTTTTGGTTTCATACAAAATTTCTTCAGCCATGTTTGCAGTTATCTGACAGAGTATGGCAGCTACTAAATAAAATATTTTTTATCCCTGTTACTTAGATATATTGTAAAAAAGAAAAGAACATTTCTAGGATAAACAGAGTTAACATAGGTTGAAGAATTATTTGTCAATTGTTTAGCTCCACATCTCACTTTTATATCCAGATTTGATTCTGCACTTCACTTTACACCTCTATATTTATTTGTACAAGTTCTATGATTGACCTTTAGTCCATCCCGAGACTGAAATAAGTCTGGATGAGATTAGCTTAATGTTTCTTTGTTTTTACAAAGAAATGTTTTAAGAGCAATTTGTGAATATAAATTTATTTTTGAGAACTCAAGAAATGTTTCCAAAGTAATCAAAAGCCCAAAATGTCCTTCATACAGGGCTATGAGATGAGCTGGAAATTTGTCATTTACTTTCTCATCTTATTAGGATAAATTGTGAAGGACCAGTATTGTGAAGTAAAAGAACAAGCTAAATGTTACTCAATATCATCTAAATGAGTCTTTGAAGGAGTTTTACAATCTCTAAGTGATCCCAAAGTATTAAATTTGCAGTGAAGAGCATTTTATGACCAAGGTTCAAGAATGCAGTTCTACAGAGTTCAGAACAAAGTCTGGTAGAGAAAAGCTAAGCCAACTCATTCCTCACAAACCATAGCAGGAGTTTGAAGGCGTGATCCAGAAAAGCTTTGAACTTAAAAAATAGATATTGTCTTAAACTAATCAAGTGCCAATAAACCAAATTATCAAGTACAAGCTGTTAATCTATTAATCTAGTCAATCTAGAAAAATATGTCAGGCGAGTTGTCAAACAAAACAGAAAATTTTATGCATTGGTTCCATTTTGGGTGTTTTTTAGCACTAGTGTATCTAGCGCCATAATGCAATTCAGCAATTTTCATTAGACCTTCCAGCTACGGGTCAGAAAACTCCCTTACAGTAATACAGAATATTATGCTGCTGTTCTCACAGGGCTCCATGAGCTGCTGTGGCTCCAGGCCTCTTTTTTCATCTTTTTTTTTAAACTCCAACAGCCCAGAGTATGAGTCCTGTTTAACAGCATCGCTACACAAAACGCAGCATATGCAGTCCATCCATGAACAGAAATACTCCTGACCACAGTGCTCACCATCAGCTAAAATAGAAAAATTCAGAAATACAGATTTCTTTGCTTCCTTTCATCCATGTTTCTGTACGATTCAGCATGACATATGGAATCTTACAGCAACTCTGGGAATATGAGCAGAATTTCAGACTGAAAGGGTTTGAATTACTCACAGATATTTCCCAGATGCATCCACAAAAATGGATGATTTTACTGCAACACTGGAATGTCTGTGTGATCTTCATGATTTATTTTTTCATAAGAACACAGAAAATGTTATACACAATCAAATATTAATGCTTTGAAAGAGATTTCATCTGAAAGAAAACGTCAATTATTAAAAAAAGGGAAACTTTTTTATGGTTTACTTATATTTTGTGGTATACTTGGAAAGATCCCAAATCCCAAAATTGAATAATAAAAAAAAAAATCAAACATAAAAGACCTACAAAATCTGACTTGGCAGATGTTGAACAGTCAGTGGCACTATTCACGAGGAGGGTAAGTTACGTTAATGGCAATAGATATAATAATATCAATGGAAAGTTCAGTGGAAGGAAAAAGTGGAGAAATATGTCGTCTGCTGCAGTTGGTCCAGAGTGTTTTACCAAAGTCTGCACAGGTAAATGCAAACCTGGTTCTTCCTCAAAACATCAGCAAAGTTACAGGTGTGTGCAATGATTCATGAGAAAGTTGCCCTAATCAAGTGCTGTACAGTATACATTTCAGTGAGCGGATATTTCAGTATTAAGTCATTTTTTATTCACCTCCTTTAATATTATAATTATAAATATGCTTCTGTCATGTGTTGAAAAAACACTTTTTGTTCAGAAAACCAAAGAAAATCAAGAAAAAAAGGGGGAAAAAAGACCTTATCTGAGCTGTAAAAGCTGAAAACATGACATGACTGCACGTTCATTTACAGGATTACAAACACACACACACACACTCACAGTATGAGGTCTTACCTCCCTCAAATGCCTGACTCTAGTTTTTTTTTCCCCCCGTAGCGCAGCACTCGCAGAGCTGTCTCCTCGGCTGGGATTGTCTCTATCAAACCCTCTGTCTGCCTGACAGAAAAGATTCTGCCTCTCACAGGCTATTTTCAGTAAACTTGCAACTCAATCCCAGCAAGACAGAGGCAGAAAGCCTGGAGGGTGAGGGGAGGCAGACTGGGGGTCAGGGGTAGAGGTTTTTTTTTTTTCTATCGCCAATGGCAATAGAGAAAAGGCAAGGGGATTAAAGTAGCTCAGGACCAGTACTGGAAATAGAATACACGAGCTCTCCCTTACAACACACACCAACACACACACACACCCACGCACACGTGATGCTTCATAGGGAGGTATATCAGCTGTAGGTGGAACTACACTGCTGGGGGAAACCCCAGCTACAGTACTTTCCTCAGCACACAGGGTCAAAGGCTAATAGGAAGCCTTAGACTTAAACTTAATCAGAATATGGAAGAGGAACGATTCATTTCAAGGACTGAAATGTAGGACAGAAGATTTCCTGAGGAACAATGTACAGTGTGAGCGGCTGGGACGCTCCGTGTGCTGCAGGTGTTATGTAATGTGCCGTGAAGGACGTCTAACTGGTGCAGTTTCTGCCAGTGGGTGTCAAATTCGTCGCAGAACTGTTGCATTTGATTATATGTTCTGTGCTGGAACACGCAACGTCACATTAAACAAGATACATTACGAGTTTCCTGGGGGAAAAGCGGGTCCGTTCAACGGTTAGCATGCTAAGACACAGAGTGGAGGAGTCGTCCTTTGAGGCAACAGAGGACGAAAAAGAAAGAAGAGCCGAAACAGAAGAAGCCTCAGCCTAAGACAGGCTTAGCGTGATTCAGAGTCAGAGCGCCACAATGGCACTTCAAATGGAGAAATCAACTCCTCACGTGGATCTTCACCTGTTTTTTTATTCAAGGGCACCTTGGTTAATATAGAGGAACTTATCTGTAACTGTTTTCTTCTAAATAGCTGTAATGGAACTCCTTCAAAAGGTCTTACATTATGCAGCAGGAGCAGCATATCCAGGAATAGAGAGCTCCAGTTTACAATCCGCTGTTACAGATCTCACTGCCCGCCACTGTATCACCAACTGCAAGCTGCTTATCTTAAGTATGATTAATTTTTTGTAGCTTTAATTTACTTTTGCCTCGAGGCGTGAAGCTTTAAAAAAAATAAAAATCATCCAAAAATAGAACGTGAAGTGTCAGGAAGTCAGCAGGCAGTGTTCAAATCCCCTGTTGAAAGACGGGAGAGGCCTAAATGGCAAACTCAGGAGAGGTGAGGACAGGGATCAGGTCGAGATCTCACCTCCAGATAACCCCAGCTGCCCTTTCACCTCTGACACCTTGTGACGATCACTTCCTCCTAAAAGCAAACTTATCTGGACAGCTCCGCAAAGGACGGGAGGAGCGAGGAGGAACTTTCTTCTGCTAGCAGCGGTGTGTGTGTGTGTGTGTTTGTGAGAGTCTTATCTGGACACACATCAGCAGAGATAGTGGATCAGGTTTCACACAGGGAGGCCTGTTAATGGACCCTGGCTAGCCTGTGTGCCTTCAGGGGAGCGCAGTGAGACAAGCCCCTCTCTCCTGGGACCGTTTGAATATCAGACGCCGGTTTGAACGCAAACAGCTCACAAACAAACACGCAAAGGTTTGATTATCTGTGGAAACATTTATCCTGCATCTCTTTGTGGATGAACTTGCAGAATCAGAAAGCAGGGAAGCTGAGTTTTAAACCTGCACTGACTTGGACATCAACACGTTTGAAAACTGATTGCTTAGACAGTCTCTAGCTGCGTTTCCATTAACCATCAAATTGTGCAAATTAAACAAAAATAAATAAATTTGCTTAAAGGAAACATGAATATTTAGAGAAAAATATGTTTTTCGATAAAAAGTTTTTGTACTAAGACAAGGTGGCTTTTCAGTTGTAGCAAAATAAAGGGTTTTTTGCAAAATTTAATTGGAAGCCCCGTTTTTTGCATCACAGGAGAATCAACACTGAATCAATACTGAATATATATTATCTAACTGTTAACATATGTCGTTGCCATGATTTCTATCAAGCTGGACAACTTGATTCACATTTGATTTTAATTTAATTTCTTATTTAACAGAAATAGCGCAATTGCGAAATTGCCTTTTTTCCATTTTAGCAGAAAAAGATTTACACACATTTGTAATGGAAACAAAACTACTTACTTCACTCGACAAAATATGCAAACAAGGGAGTGAAGTTTTTCAGCAACTTCTATGATAATCAATAGCTACTTTTCCCACTGACGAGTTGGCACTGCATCAAGCTCAAAGTCAGTGGCAGGCTGCAGATTTTCTCAAAAGATCTGTAGCTTAGGTTTTCTTGGACACTGTGTATTATTTTCTCACAGCCATATTACATTTCCAAAATCAAATTTGATGGAAAGTGGAATAGAGTCTGGCCAAAACAAGCAGATAAGAAAACTATTCCTGGATATGCAGTCAAAATGGCCGCATCACAAATCCACCTTTTAGGAATCTCAATTTTGGAGGCCAAAAACTTGGTTTCCACAAAGGTGGACGGTGCAAACGCAGCAGAAAACCTCTTCTCTGGGAAATTATCTGCATTAGTGAGGACTAAGTGAGCAAGTAAGTATTTATCAAAATCCTTCTGTGGTTACATAAAAATTCTGTTAAAGCAATCCATTCTGTAAAACAACTTTATGATTATTGTCGCAGGCTCTAATAAAACAGTCTCGGCTCTCTTCTAGTGGCTTAGTAGTAGCAGACAGGATTCCAGACAGCTCGGAGGTTTACAACTCACCTCATGCTGTGCCACAACAGATAAAACGAAGCTCTACTGGCTCAGATATATATATATGTGTGTGTGTGAGAGAGAGTTGGCGTGGAGTTCTCTTGCTGGGGGAAAAAGGCGATTTTAGTGAGACTATCAGTGGCATAAAACAGCTGAACCTTATGGGGCAAAGTGGAAATATGCAGTGACTTTCAGCTGTTGCCTCACCTCAGCGTGGCAGCGTCAGAGCATGCATTTTCTTGGCTGTTTTTAGCATTTGTGAGAGCGCACGCAGAGCTCGGGTGCATTTCAAACATGTGTTTGTATGTTTTTGTTGCGTGTGCACTCCAGCGAGAGATTTTATGAGTGCAAGTAGACATAACACACACTCCTCCATGCGTGCGGTTGACTCTGTACTTTCAGGCTTCTGTGAGATGTGAAGAGAATATAATGTTTTATGTGGAACAAATCCTCACATGTGGGCAAATATCACACTGCCCATTACAGAAAAACTTCACTGTGGCAACCTTATTCTGTTGCAAGTTAATATGTGTGATATCTTGCATCTTTCCCCCTAAACATATTGCATTGTACTGTGACCAAACATCTCTACATTGATCAAGGATCATTGTTTGACTCGTCTTATGGATTAGTAAGATGTAACTTGGTTCAAGTCATGCTTCAATTTTATTTTAAGACAGAAGAAGCGTTCTCCTTCAACCTTTCTTTTGTTTTTTCTAATCAGCCGGTTGAGTCTGAGGTGGAGTTCTTTCTTTCTTTCTTGTAGTTTCTCTGAACATTGTCTGACTTTTTGGTGAATTTGCTAGTACGTCCAGCCTGAGTTAATTAGTAGCTGTTTTAAATGTTTCTACTTAACACCGTAACGTGACTATAAATTGTCTTTCATGGCTGTATAACCCTTCCCAGACTGATGTGAGGCAGACTCTGCTTCTTTAACATGATTACAGATGTCTTTCCTCTTTGACATTGTGCTGACACACACCTGCATGCATCAGTCCTGATTATGTAAAATCACCTTGGTGATCATCAACTATTCAGTTTCTTGAATAAACTGTACCTGACTATTAGACATAGCTGTTTATAGCTAGTTATATTGGCAATTATTAAAACTAGCTTTCCATTACTGTAAATAGAATTGAAATATTATTCAACAATGTTTGCTGTCTCCGAAATAATGCATGCATACATAAACATTTTAATTTATTCTGTCCAATTGTGCAAGAACTACATCCAAGTGATCCCTAAGGTGTTTTCCCAAATGTTGGTTTGTCTCCGTTTGCCAATATTTCCCATCCATCTGGCTGCGTGTGTGTGTGTGTGTGTGTGTGTGTGTGTGTGTGTGTTGAGAAAACAGTTCAAAAGTTCAAACAAAGTCAGATTCTGGCAGTATCTCTACGTGTTTACATTTATTGTGAAACTATTTAGGACATGAATGTCATCTTTTATTAAAAACTTGAGATCAAGTAGATTGTTTGTGGATCTAAAAGCCTTTTCAGCATGAAGATGAGATCCAGTCCAGGCATACATTTTCTGTATCATCTGGTGATAGATCATATCTTTCTAAGTGTGCTCTGCTGTGCTACATGAGAATGAGCAGAGGCAATTTCTTTTGTCAAACTACACATAATCCAGTAATAATTCAAGGGGTATTTTTGTGTCAAACCACAACGCCGTTTAGGATTTCTTTGATTAATTCCTTCCTGTCTGTCCCTGAGTAGATAATGGGGTGGGTAAATCCCTGTGCGAGTGATCCAGCTTTTAAAAGACTTCTTTACTTCAGTATTAAGGTGTCACATAGCCGCTGTGTTCAGTATTCTTTAATGACTATTTCCACCTTGAAACTGAGAAGCAAACAGTTTTTTTTCTGCCTTATTAGGCACTTAAACAAGCATGAAATGGGATGAAAACAGACGGACAGAACAGCAATCACACAGTCTGCTCTTTGCTGTGTGCTTATTGAGGTCTAAGTTAAATGTCTTTCAAAGAATTAATTAACACTAGTTGCAAAATCTAGTGCTGAGAGGGATTTGGTTCCTTTTTTTTTTTTTTTTTTAAAGGACAGAGGTCCAGAATTAAAACACCCACTGCCAATTCACCAACACCTCCCACAGAATGTACTTTGAACGTTAAGCTTTTTCTACTAAGCTTTTTCCTTCCACTCAATTTTCCACCTTTGTGCATCTATACAGATTACAGGAAATGTCTTTTTGTGGCAAACTCTCTCTGTAGATGGTGTCAGTGAGTCTCTGTTAGGACATCTGCCAGAATAGCAATCTTCTCTACCTGTTTGTAAGAAACAGCATAATATTTCTCCACTGCAAATAATGATTTTAACACTACTAAAATGTACCTGTTCATCTCAATAATTCACACTTAGGATTGTTTTTTTACAATTGCGTCATTCTGTTTCTGATTGTTATTCTACTGTGTGCATATTTATGAGTCAGAAATGCTTTGGGGATGGTGTTTGTGCTGGATACCAAATTAATTGGCAAAATGAGGCCATCTGATTCTTAAAAATGTAAACTGTGTTTCCAGTTCATATTTGCCTCTCTTCCCCAATTACTGTTTAAAGTCATCACAAAAAGCAAATAATGACAGAGATAAGCAAGACATTAAAATAAAAGAAAGACAGAAAAAATCCACTTACTAACTTCACCTTTCAAATGTGGGAGAGTCGGTATTGTACTTCATAGACATGCCACGGTGTACATGTCAGCCCACAGACAGTATTGTGTTGCAGTAAGATCACACCAATAGTTGCAATTAGCTCCAAAAGAGATCCAAGCTCAAAATAAATGTGTTTTCCTGAGGCACTTCAACCGCAGAGCCATGCGCCTGCTTTCGTAGAACATTGTTTGAAACTTAAGCCTGATGTCACTGTTTCTGTTGATATGCACATGTTGGCATCTACTTTGAGTTTCCAACACAAGTCAGAGCAAAACAAGTCCTGGAGTTCTGATATTAACATTTTAGAGGTCATTTTAGAGGACCTCGTTTCAGAGTAATATGAATTGACTAACTTGTGATCCTTTTCTCACATTGCAGCTGCATGTGGGACTCTATGCAAGCTCAACATTTTATAAAAATATTTTCACAAGCTTCTTAATCACATTAATTTCTCTGGCCAATTTCCACTCCCTATTTTTGTCTAAAATCTCTAAAAAGCATTTCTGAAACAAAAGTGAACCCGCCTGGTGCTTCAAAGTGTATTAGAGTATTAATGCCGTTTGGTTCAAAAATACCTCACATTGTCACACAGTCTTGAGTGTATCATCAGGATCAGTCATATCTATGTCACATTGCATTTTGTAAATGTGAATGATGGATCTGTTAACAGCGTGAAATATGGTGTTATGAAGGACTCAGTTCTAGGTCCAGTTCTGTTTTTTTCTACACATTCTTCATTTTGGCAGTATAAAATAAAAATATGAGATCCATTGCGAACAGGATTAAATAAAACCTTTAAAGAATAAAGAACATCATCATTTACAGGTGTGCTTTAAAGACAAACCATGGGATTTCTAGAAAACCAAAGTAATCAGTCTTTGGATGGCTTCTTCCCGTATCTTAATCCACCATGTTAAAATGCTTAATCATCCCAAACTCCCTTCTTTAATATATGATGGTAGGTTCTCTGTCTCCAGAGACATCCAGTGAATGCACAAGTCAATTCAGCAGAGCGCATTAGGGATGAGTTGGAACGGGAGATTTAGATCATAAATTTACAGTTGGTAAATCTGCAGCAACTGTATGATGTTATCACCTAAATCAGGGCCAAAATCACTAAGATTGTTTGAAAAACTGAAGAATTAGGACTGTTCTGAAGGTGAAAGAAGGTCCAACACGTTTTGGTTTTTATTTTATTATTGCCAGCTTTATGTTTTATACATCAATCTTATTCTTTGTGTAAAGCACCAAGGATTACAATTATGCTTGGAAAGGGTAATTAAAATAAAGTTTTGTCAGGTTTCATTTCCAAATCAGAACCTACATTTTGTCAAAACAAATAATCGAAAGCCAAAATAAAGCACTGGAAATGTGCTGTACTGTTTTACTTTTTCACAAAGAAACCTATGTTTTGAGTCAAGGCCTTTGCTTTCCATGCGTTCATGCCACTTCAATGTCTTTACAACAACAATTCCTACCTATATTTCAGACTAAAAGCCCTCTCTGGCAGGAACTAGAATTTTGTCCCTACTATGGGTGGAACGATTATAATATGGAACAGATGCAGCAGAGTCTACTTGTACTTCTCAAAATAAGGATTTGCGTCAAAGAGGAGTAAGGCTTCCCTAAACAATGACTTAAGTGCTGTGTGCTAAGTGCATGTAAACTGAACCATTACATTAGCTGCAGAAAGGAGTATTGGGGAAAAAAACAATATTTTCGTCTGATTATATTTGATACCTGCAAAGAGGTTTGCAAAAAAAAAAAAAGATTTTCCAATATAAGGTTAATTGACATGAGAGACCTTTAATGGTTACTTCAGGAGCCTAAACAGAGTCCCTTTATGCGACATGACGACCATGACATCATGCAGAGTGACCGCAATAGCCATCAAAACCTTAAGTAGTGGAATGGACTTCATGACTCCCATGCAGGAATACACTGAGCTCCACTGATTTCATTCTTTTGAATATTTTCTGTTTTTGTCTCCTAGCGACTCCCGTCTGAACACGTCGGCCCTTGGAGCTGGAACATGACATCACCGCCGCCACTCATTTATAACTTATTAAGCGCACGTTCCGTTTTCTTGTAAAACATTTACTCCTTTTTTCTGCATCAGTGTTTATGTTGCCTCCAAATCCAGAAACAGTCATGCTTTGTATGTATTTTTCTTTTTTTTTTTTTTAAGGCAAACTGGGAAACTGAGAAACAACAGGGGCCCGTTGTTGGTTTAGGATCCTCGGGGAGATTTCAAAACCAAAGCGCAGAAGCCAAAGGGGTACTGGTTTAAGCCGCAAAATGGAAAGTTGGACCCTGCAGTGGCCTGATAATAAAGGACCCCTTTTTCAGCAAAAGACAACAGCCAGACAACTCCTGCTTTTGTAAGTGGAAGTGTGAAATGTGTTCCAACCCCAACACATAATCCCTTCCAGCTGCACAAAAAAGTTGTGGCGTCTCTGATAGAGAAGGATGGTCTGTACTGTCGGTGTGTTGAACCCTAAGGACTAAACCGCTGAAGAGTCTGATCAGAAAGAGCCCTGTTGTGGCCTGCGAAGCCTTAAAACCATATGCTAAAGCTTGAATCCTGCAGATCTCCTCATCCTTTACCTCCACAAACAAAGACCAGCCTTCTGAAAGCAAACCCACAGACCCTCCATGCATTTTGAGTGACAGTAAAACTCAGTCAATATGTGGCCTCTTTGCAAAAATATGTAGTTTCCTTTCTGATCTCCATCAAAACCAAGGAGGCAACCAGAACTCAGTCATTAGCCATGAGAAACCTTCAAGGTTCTTCCTGAAAAGTTAAAAGGACACAGCTCAGGACAGATGAGAAGCATGGCTGTTTTAGATGTAAGAACTGACTGGCGAAAAAGGCTTCAGATGTGGTTTGGTTTTTGAAACATGTAAAACTACTGAAAGAACAGAACATTTAGTCATCTTGTCCCCGCTTTCATCAAGCAGTCTTGTGGATATTTGATGTTATGCGTCACTTATTTTTATTATTATCGTATTTAGGAAAAAATGAAGCAGGTTCCAGTAAGAAGCGGAGTGTTTTACGGTGAATTTAAACCCTATTACATGTTTTTGTAATTGAAAAAAGCACTTGATTGCAGTTCTTGCTGAGAAGAAGCTTCTTGAGGGCAGCAAGAAGTAAAGGAGAGACAGTGCACAGCACGATATATGCCTGGTAAATCATCAAAATTAAAGTATATGCCTGTAAAATGTGTGTGGTTAGCAAAGGCAGGGCGGTTAAATACAGTAGAGGCTGAGCTGGGCAGTGACCTCGTTCCAGTTAAGTGCTCTCGAAAAAGGCTAGTCAGCCAAGTGTTAAGAGCAAGCGGCATACGCCGTCTGACTCAAATCACGTCTCATCAGAGGTGCCGCGCCTCACGACCACAGGGCAACACCACCGTTTTTAACCTCTGAGCCCATCCAACTGCTGATCTCCACCCTCCTGCAGCAACAGTCAGAAGCTTACAGGGTCTCAGCAAAGCAAACAGGGACTGTTGAGCACCTGTAAGGCAAGGGGTCACGCATCACTTGAAGGGGCTCAAAACAAGCACTTGATGTGATACTTTTGGAAGAACAACTGATGTAGCTGTAGGATATTTTCAGTATTTAACTATCTTTTTAGTCATGTTTATTCAATTAAGGAAATTTGTCAAATGTTAAAATTAAGACCAGTGACAGATGAAGCAAACAACCCCGGTTACCTCAAGACATTGACATCGGATTGTGGGTGGGATATATGGGGTAGGAAGGAATTTTTTTCTCAAAGTGAATGAGTTAAAAGCAGGAAAAAGTGTAAAGGTTTGAGTGAATCTCCCAAGGACCAAGTTGTGTTCTGTGGGGTGCTGCATGTCTGCAGTGGTCAGCATCTATAAAAAGGTTTGGTCTGTCAAAGGAACAACAACCAGAAGGAGTTTCCCAAATTCCTGAAGAGGTTAATGCTGCTTCTGGTAGCAGTGGACTGTCTGTCAGGTCAATCTACCATAAAGGACTGATTGATGAAGTGTGTTGGCACTGGTTGACCTTGTGGCTAGTTCCTCTAGATTCCCCAGAGAACACCAGATTCTTGATCACTCAGATCAAGGCCCTTCTTCTTTGATTACTTAGACTAGTCAGGTCCTCGGTTCTAGGGACGATCTGGGTTATCGCAGCTAAATGTCCAAAGTTCCTGTTACAGAAGCTGAAAATAATAAAACCATTTAAAAACAAATAATATTTTTTTCAACTAAAGATTAGGAATGACATACCATTTAAGTCTCGCTTTATTCCACACAGCAAGGCGTTTTCTGTGTCGGTCCAACATGAGCGAAAAAAAACCTTTCACCAGTGTCATCAACAAACTAAAGCTCTCCCCTACCATAAAGTTTCAAACTGGTGACAAAGTACACAACCTCCCTAAAGAGTCCCTGAAGTGCATACAGTACAGTTGGCAACCTTTAACTTTAAATAAAGAGATTTGCAAAATATATTTTCAACATTAACCATGCTTTTCTTATCTTGTTTTAAGGGAATATCTTAAATATTCTAAAGAAAATAAAGCTTGAGAGGTTGAAATCCCTAAGTGCAATGATGCTTGACATGCTACTGGCTGGAGTTTGCAAACTAGCCAATCCAAAAACGCCCTTCATTTTCCTTGGTGATGATTGGATTAGCTTCTGTTTTAATGCTAGTACAGTTTCCACTGCACATGTTTATGCATGTTAAGGTACATTTGGTGTTTAAACTGTTAAAAATAATTAGCTATTAGAGTTTTTAGAGAGAATCAGGTATTTGTGTACTTTAGCTATTCATGGGTGGTAGCGACCTCTAACCCCACACATAGCGGTGGTCCACTGCACATACATTTTACATCTGAGCCTCAGGCAAACATCATTAGGAAGCCTTAATCCGATCCCCAAAAATTGTAGATTGGATGTTTGAATTTTCTTTTGCGTACCAGTGAAGGAACATCGCATACGCCTCCATCAGGGATTCAAATGAGACCGATAAACCCAAATTCACCCCTTTCCAAAACACTTCTAACCTGAAAGCCTAAAGTGTGCTACTACAGTACATGAAGAGGAGCCCAAACAAAAGTTCTGGGAATAAAAAGAAAAGAAGAATCAGAACGAGGAGGATGGGGAGAAGGACGAGAGCTTTCTAGCTATGAAAAATATCCTCCGTTTCATAAAGTGGCCCTAATCCCCTCCTAACTCTATTACATGTGGGACGCGTTCCTTATAAAGGTGCAGATGAGCTTAACAACAGAAAGAGAGGGAGGGAGGGAGGGAGCCCATCCCTAAATAGCAGCGTATTGTCAGGATTCTTTAACTCAATTATCAATAAACACAAAAAAGGTCTAGCAAATGCATTTTGTGGGGAGAAACAATTTTAATTTCAGATATGGGTCCAGACTGAAACTGGGACACTGGAAGCTTTGATGTCTTAATTGTGCATGTGTGCGCGTGCGTGTGTGTGTGTGTCTGTCTGTCGGCGCGTGTGTGTGTGTGTTGTTGATGCCAAGGAGCCTTTTCGATAGAAGACAAGAGACGGAGCAGGAAAAAATGGGAAAATTGAAATGATGTGACAAAAAAAAAAAGAAATAACGAAAAAGGCAAACAGTAGAAAAGAGCCCAGACAAAAAGAAAAAGAAAGAGAACCAGTGGGAGAAAGTGACATGGATGCTTTAGTAATAAAAGCACAGAGCTGAAGCTGGTGTTTTTGAATGGGCCTTGATTGACTATGCCACGGGGTCAAAGCGAGGCCTCTGTGGAAAACTGTATAATGGTGTACTCGTCTGAGTGTGCAAGTCTTAAGGGCCTCTGATTTGCACTTATGGGATGTTTGAGTGCAGTTTGTAAGACATGAAACATGACCAGTTTGTCTGCTTGGTTTACAGGGCAGCTGTGTTGGCCTGTGATTTAGGAAAACCATAGTGGTGGCTGCTAAACATTGATCTTTCTGGTTTCGCAAGGTGTAATTAAACTCGAAACAAGCTAAAGGCAAGTATTTTAAGAAAACATGCTTATTTGATGTGCTGCTGAAAGCTAACCCTGAAAGAAATATGGGTATTTTCCCCTGATCTTGACTTCTAACAAATTTTCCATTTTGAAAAACCACAATTTATCAGAAATATATAATTTAGAAAAAAAAAGCACTGAAATTAAAATGCGTTTTTGCCACTTTGTACAAGTATTTTAGTGTTTGAAATGGGCTTATCTAAATCTGCTTTGAAAGAGTACTGCAGTGTTTGAAGAATTTAGAAACTAAAAGTAAAATATTTACCTGTACAAAACAACATTTCACTGTATTTTTCAGATATCTAAGCTACATTTGATCGCTTGTAACTCACAATACTCACTATCTAGAGTAGTTCAACCTACACACTGAGTACATGTTTTATTGAAACACAGGTTGAAATATTTGTCATATTTGTGAAAACACACAAAAAAGGATATTTTCAGACGTTTTGGCATTGGGGCAATTTACACCAAGAGACCTGTAAAAGATGGAATAGTTAATACATTTTTATTTTCTCAATTTGTAACTGGAACAACTTCACATGATTCTTCCATTATTCTCTTTCTCTCCTGTCCTCTTTCTTCTTTTTAGCATGTTTTAACAACTTTATCCAGTGTTCGGCAAACTAAACATATTAAATATCATAAATCTTTCCATGTCAATATGTGTTCTAACGTAAGTTAAAAGTTATTAAAAATTGTTGAAAACTGTAGAAATGTTACTCTTGGCTTGGCTGGACCTGAACCATGAAGAGTCATTGTTCCAAAAATGTCTCAGTCACACTTATATCATACACAAATTTAAAGACAACCAATTGTTTTGAAGGAAAGCATGGTTTACATAAGAAAATAACTAAATGAGCTGTTTTTGATTGGGTGGTTTTGGATCACTTGTACGGTCACCGTCAGAGACTCCAGAAGCACTAAATAAAAACGTCTCATAAACAGACTGGCTAAAACCAAACAAGCAATCCTGCTGCAATTTCCTAACCCGGCCTCATCCAACAGAGCTGTTCTGGTTCAAAACTTGTGCCGAAATTAGATTCGATGATTTTAGTTTCCAAAAAGTACAGTCCAAAGCAAAGGCCTGTTGTATGAAAGGCCGATGTGTGGTTGTATTTAAAGAAAACCTTGTTCATAATAGTGTTCACATGAAGACAAACTAAAATGAGCCAAATTACAAACAACATTAATTAGTGTTTATAGTAATAAAGCAAAATACAATTAGAGAGTAATGTTCTCCATTTACTGTAAATGATCATTTTCTAGTGCTAATCCTGCACTTGCTATTATGATAAAGCAGCTTCCATCATTCTCATCAGCATCTAGAGCGCTATTGCTTGTATGAAATGCGGGCATCCACTGCAGTGAGACTCTAAGATGCCTAATTTACAAAATGTGTTAGAGGTATGCAAAGTGGAAATTCATGACACAGCCAAAAAATACTGCAGTTGTAGTCGATATCTATCCCAACAATGAGCACAATGCCCCCAAATTCCTCTATCACTGAACAAAAACAATATTTTTTAAACATTATTGGTCTGGTTTGTTCTCAAAAAAGATGTCAAATATGTGCCAAATACAAACACGATAAAGATGAAGTAGGTGTGGATAGACGCGGTTAAATTTATTCACCAAAAGGTATTCTTAGAGTTTTGAGTTTAAAGTCCCTCATAGATCGGGTAAGAAGTCTCCATCACATTTACATACAAACGTCTTAACAGTATGCAGCACTTCTATTATATAATGTAATAGTAATCCTTTTAGTATTTGATGTTTAATCACAACAAAACAAAACCAAACATTTATGTGACAGACCAACGCAAAGTAGAGAAGAACTTGGAAAGTGGAAGACAATGACTTGTAGAGCTACGGCTGCCAATGTCTTGTGATATGTTTCTAGTATTATCACAGATTATCAATGAATTGTTGAATTAATTCAACAATTCATGTTGTGTCAGAAGACAACTATGTCAAAAATGATGGCAAACTGTTTGAAATAAATGCCAAATATTAGCAGAATTTGATTTGTGTTGATGCATCAAATTAAAGCTGGATAAAATCATATACACACACCACATTTTTTAGATCTTATCACAAAGTCCCACTTATACTACACTGAAATTCGTGGTTACAATATTGCATAATGTGGGAAAAGTTTGAAGTTCGCAAAACACAGATTGTTTATGTCTACCTGAGGCCTCACCTGTGGGCTGATGCTGGGGCCGTAGCCCATGCCAGGTGAGTTCATGGAGTGCGGCCCCATGGGTGAGCTAATGACTGAGAAGGGCGAGGTGAGGCCGTTCATTGGTGAACTCAGGGTGCTGATGGGAGAATGGAGAGAGCCAGAGGGTCCCATGGAGGTGGGGCTCAGCAAAGAGGGATGCATTCCACGATGGGAAGTAGGAGAGCCTAAAGGTGAGGAGGTCACCTGTCCTGAAGAATCTGGTTGGAAAAAAAAGAGAGAAGGATTATTAATGAACATCAAAGAATCAACAGGCTTTTCGTTTTGAGGTTTTAAAAGCCCCACAGCTACATAAATGTATATTTTCCCATGAAACCTTAATGATCTGTTTTCAAGAGCACCCTCAAAAGATAATTACAGCTTTTCTTGACCACAGCTGTTAGCACCAAAAGTCTAGCACATCTGCTAAAGTGTGAAAGCAGGTGTCAAATCTGGTCACTGTCCAGGAAAAAACGGAAAATTTAGCAAAAAAGAAAAAAACACCTCAAACTATTTCAACAGGAATAGTTCAGAGAGGAAAAAAAAGAGCTCAAGCTAACACGAGGGCCAAATGGGAATTGGCGATGTCAACACAGTCGCTCTGCTGCTCTCTCTGGTTCTGTCCCTCAAACTTCAAAAGTGCTTCCCTCAGGAATGCAGGAGGTCAGCATGCAGAATAAACCTACTGTATAATGCATGCGGCCGATGAGTGGGGTAGTAAACCTGAGAGAACAAAAAAAAAACATGACCTTGCAGCACAGCCCAGGAGAAAACCTGCAGCGGGGTTGTAAGTCACAAACGGCAATGAAGCTAAGGTCGTGTATGCAAGAACTCATCTGACTTCAAAAACGAGTCTTTTCTTTGACTTAGGCTTTACTGAGCTGTCATCACAGAGATCTAAGACAGACAGAAACATGAGCAAAGACAGAGTGATAATGAGAGTTTTGGAACAGGGTTTGAATACATGTTGATAGAAACGTTTTTCTCTTTTGCCTTTTTCGGTGCTGCGGTTTCCTGAACTGCAATCTTTACTTCCATCCTCCATAAACTTTCTTAAAGCAATTTACTTGTAATGTTAATCTTGCAGAAAAATAAATATTTAATTTATTGATGTTTGTTTAGATTTTGAGGTGTAATAACAAAAATTTTATTTTATTTGAGACATCCAGTGACAGTGAGAAAACTAATCATTATCTGAAAAAGCTGCTCACATGTGAAGCATTTTATTCAATTAGACGATAAAAAAAGAAACGTTAATTTAAATGACACCGCTTTTAAAGTTTATATTATTACACATGAGCCTTTTGATATGCATTTGACACTAGCATACACTATTTGATCCCTAAATGATCAGGGCTGCCAGATTCTGTACATGAGTGCCACTGAAACAGAAACACATTTCCTCCAAAATGGCTCCAATGATCCAAAAATAACAATGCTTAATCTCCTGCTGCATTTGTCTGCACTGATGAGGTTAAACTCACCTTTTAGAAGACTTAAACTGAAAGTGAAACTGATAGCATGACCTATTTTCTGATTAATTTGATACCCAATCATCTGCCCACTTTGAGTTTATAATAGAGAACAATTTATTCTTCAAATGGTCAATAAAATCTTATATATTAACCCAAAAGTGATATACCCCATCCAGATGCAGCAGAACACTGTGAATTCCACCCCTTTGACACAACACTAAAGCCACATTCAGGACAAAAGCACAGGAAAAGTGACCCATGTACTTCAGAGTTGTTGCAGGACATAAGGTTTCAACGACTCCTCATGTTCAGAACTACGTTAACATGCTTTTTCAATATGCAGGCAGATGTGGAAAGACAGGAAACAGCTACTCGCATAAAAATCTGAGTAATCTAAAACTGATAGTAGGAGATTTATAATAACCACTGAATATAACCGGCCAAGAAAGCTGCAGCTGTTGCATGTGTGTCATAAACATATGGGTAGCATTTCTATCATACTCACATGTGTAATAATTTAGTGGCTTCTTGAGCTTCACTCACCAGAAAAAAAGAAAAAAAAAACCAGTGGAAAAACCTATGTCTCCTGCCTGATCCATGTGTCGTATGAAGACATAGACACAATCACAATAAGTGGAAGAGAAAAAAAAACACATTCCTTAATTAGTTCGGTCTGTAATCTCCAGACTGATACATCATGAATGTCTATCTGATTGCTTTTTCTACTGTTTCTAGAATGTGCCCACCCACATAATTCCTGAAAAACATTAAATAAATAAATAAATTTAAAAAAAAGGCTCTTCCTGAACCAGCAATTCCCACAGCTGTTCCTCCAATTGGGTTTTAATTCAGGCAGATAAAGTGAGCTGTGGTATTAGGGTTGCCAATCCACCATTGTACGGCTCAGCAGGAGATTGTATGCGGGCATGTGTGCGTGCGTGTGTGTGTGTGTGATGATCTGGGGAGTGGGAGGGCTTAACTGACAGCAAGGCTCCACCTGAAGGGGGGATAACAGAGATGAGCTGGGAGGTAAAGCCGGCTGCTTATGTCTCTTTCTCTTCCATTCATCCTTTTTGTTTTTCTTTTCTGTTTATTTCATTGATTAAAGAACTTTTCTGGGTGACATTATGTTACAATGTGATACAGTTTGGTGTGGATTATCTAGTTTGGTAAAACCTCCCAGTTCAGAAAGCTTTCTCAAAGCAAAATATGCTTGCATGCTGGTGTGTGTGCGCGTGCATTTCTGTGCTTTTGTCTTGTTAGAGATGGATAAACGGTGTCGGATTACAGCTGGATATAAAGGACTCTGTCCTAATCCTTGAAAAACTACACATTTTTTCTCATCTCCAAATTCCCCATTTATTCTAAATATCCAGAGTTGTCCAGATATTTTTACAAAGTTTATTCTGGATTAATGGCATATATTACAAAGGAAGGTTTTAAATATAGAACAGACATAAAAATAAGGACAGGATGGCTGGAATAATGGTGCAAAAATATACAAAATGAACAAATAAATAAATAGATGGAAGAAAAACTTTCTTTGTACTACACTGGAATGCCCTCGCAAATATTTTAAGGAATTTTCATAGATTTCCGAACGGCAAAGAGACCTTGAAGTATACATGATAATAAGCAAAAGAAAGGCTGAAAAGAAATTAAACTAGAACAGTATGTAGAAAATAACCAAATACACAAGGGAAGTAAAGAAGTAAAGAATTCAGAAAGGGGCAGAATGTTATAGGACTGACAAACTGTTCGTTCCTGCGTTGTTATCACATCTCACAGAGCTGACGACAGTCTTGAGAACTCAACACTTCTGGCATCAATTTGCTTCATTTCACAAGCAGCATTAAAAATAAACAAACTTTCAAAGATTAGATAAAAGCTTAAGCAAATTAGTGAACATCGGCAGGGCAGATAAGACTGCAGTAAAAGCATCTATAAATATGAGCAACATCTGCCCAAGTCCTACAAGTGTCAGATAAAAAAAAAGCTGACTCAGGGTTAAATAGGAGCAGAAAAAGTCTTTGTCGCCTCTAGCTGCTGCCTGTCAATTGCTCCAAATTGCTTGGCACATTAAAGCAAAAGTGACAGCTACAAATAAGCAAATTAGGGCCCAATCTTCCTGGCAGGCAGAGACAAGAGCTCCCCTACTTATCGGCTCTCCTCTTCATTCAAGCATCTCCCATTTCTAAACAATAGCTCCCTCCCTCTTGCCTTCCTTGGTCTTTTGTTCTGTTTTTTGGATGTGATTACATGGAGGGAAACTGCCAGTTCAAGCGCTGGCTCTCGCAGGCTTACGTGTTTAGAATGTGATAAATGGATGATGCAGATGAGAGCAGTTAGTGAGATGAAACAGAGATAGCGTTCCATGTACAAACAGAACCGCGTGGCATTTCTTCCTACGCTGGAAGCAACTTGTTTGCATTCTTCAGCTGGAGTGAAACTGATGTGATAGAGATTGATGACAACTTTCCAGAAAAATGACACTTGCACAAAGCTCTTCAGGTTTGTGTGGAATGAAAAGGAAGGGACTGTCATGACACGACACAAGTTTTACTGTAGAAACAAAAGAATGGCTGCAGATCATGAGTCTAGCATAAATTCTCCTTTCTAGAAATATTTTGAGCTTTGCTTGTCTAAACATAGCCGATAGCTTTGATATGTTGGTGGTGGATGTTGCAGTGTTATTTATGGTGTAAAATGCACACAGCATGTGCTTTGCAAACTAGCTTTTGTGGCCACATGTGTGCTAAATAGTTGGACCACAATAGTTGTGGTGGTTAGCTGTAAACAGCTAAGATCCACCACACACAAAAAAGCTTATAACTGCATATTTTAATTGTTCAAACACCAACTATGTCTTAATATGCATAAATACACACAGTGGAAACTATTTTACCGCTATCACAGAAGCTAATATCTACAATTTTCCTTATCTACAGACAGTCAGGAAAAAAATGTCAGGCCAGGAGCTACATTCCACAGGAACAATTATTATTGGCCATTACAGAAAAAGTAAGAAAAAGTCTCATGTACATTTTGGCACAAGCTATGATGGCTAAACAACAAACACATGGAACAAGATGCTCTAATGAGATAAGACAAAACTGTTGCAAGACTTCAAATGATCATTTCTGACTGAAATATGCAAAGAAAAATGAGTAACAACAGCAGTCTGTCGGTATATTGCAGTGATTGATCCTAAAAGGGTTGCATCTCTATGCAGATCACACTTTTAAGATTTGTATTTGCAAAAAAAAAAAAAAAAACTGTTTTAAAAATCCTTTTTAAAAACAGGATTTTTAAAAATCATTTTGTTAGGTAGTACCCAACAAAAGGCAGTTAGGTAATACCTTTTGTTGGTCTATTTCTCAAAATCCCAATGAAATACATAAAAAATCAACATAAATAGTGAATATTTGCACAGTTCTGTAATAAAGATAATTAGTTAAGTTTGATTTTCCTGCTAAAATATTTGCTCAGTTGACCTCATCCGCACTAGAAAAAGAAAATAAATAATTGTTGTTCACAATAAAAGACACAAACAAATTCTGCAGAACTCTGAAGAACCAAGGCTGAATTTTTTAATCGAGCTCATAAGCTGAAGTTATCTTTGCCATCAGCAAGGGAAAATGCATTATGAAAACAAAGAATGCAAAAACCTTCATATGATAGTTTGAACTACCCTAAAAGCAGCAGAAAAAAAGAGTGCGTATCTTTAGCCTGCTTTTACAAATGACAAATGTAGCTCATAACAGCTAAATCTTCACTTTGCTTCTGGTGACTCTGAGTTTCTTTTCTTAATAAAATAAACATTTATAACCTTGAGCAGATACAATTGTTTCTTGCTCGAAGGCCAACTTCTCTTCCTCTGTTATCCAACTACTTGTGGAACAGCAGCGATTAGGTGGAGCATATGTGGGACGCAGCAAAGAGAGAGAAAAAGAAAACAAAGGGAGCAAGCTCGCAAATCCCTGCAAATCACACACTTTGTGTCCAGCTGCCATTCTGAAACTGAGGCGCTTAAATCTTGATCAGTGGAATTGACCCTCTATAGGCAGCGATCATAATGCTTTGCATTTGATTGAGCCTGATGCATACAGATTTAGGTTAATACCTCCCTGTCCAATCATCACATTCCTCTGAGACTCCGAGATTTTCAACGAAACGACGCACATGCATAAAAACATCCAGATGGGCTATATGAGGGTCCTCATACAGACAATTTGTTTTCTATACCTCATGCACAGTGGGTTTCAGAGCACAGTGAGATAGTGAGATATCAACCAAAACAACCTTGTATGCATTGAGTTTGCTGTGCATCCATACAGTACTGTAACAGCAAAACTTCAGCTCTAACAGGAAGAAAACTTGATGAAAACCACAATCTTTGTTTCTGTTAATATTCACAGGGACATTTTAGGCGAGGCAGGTGAGTCACTTTTAGAAGCTTGCAGAGCAGAACAGCGCAACGCAGCACAGCCAGGATGAAACGTTAGTCATTAGCATTTCTCCGGATGTGTTCAGAGGAAGAGGAGAGAAGAAGGGAGGAGGAGACGGGGGAAAGACGCGGCTAAAAAACCCAAGAGATTCAGTTCGTTGCATAAAAAAAAAAAACGCTCAAAATAACACAATAGTCTGTGTAATAGCTTTATTTTCCAGAGTTTTTACTTCTGACGTCTGTATCACCATGACGACAACAGGCTGATGTTTCAATCTACCCACTCGGTTGGTGCTTGCTTAAAAAATTAGACCAATATTCATCACCTTGCCATCGTCAGCATCCAACTATGTGCAGAGTCAACATGTTGTGTGTGCATATCCATGTGTGCTCATTACTGGTAACCGTCCGTCTACTGTTTTGCACAGCATAAACAGACTAATCTGGTCCTTTCAGTGGAGATAGAAAGTGTAAATATCTGAGTCTGAAGTGTTTACTCTGTGGACAGTGGGAGTGCGGAGGGAGTAATGACAGGAAAAAGGCGAGCGAAAGGCAACAGGTGACGTGGGCCGTATTAATAAAGTGGAAGTGTGGAAAAAACAGGGTGAATATCTCATTTAAAAGATTGTGCAATCGCTTCACAAATGAATCAGGCCCACCTGCCTACCAGTGTTTTGGCCCTTCTTCTTGCTGCCAAAACAGGCCTGACCTATTGAAGCATGAACTCTACTAGATCCCGCAAGTTGTGTTATTGTATATGCCAACAAGCTGCAAGGTTAGAAAAGAAAACATCTTTTTTTTTTTTTTGAAACTTAGATGTTGTAGTAATTAAGGGAAACAAAAATCCGATGTAAGCAGCATCAGTAAGTGAGAACTTAACTGAATTAGATATCATGTGATTACTGCATTTGTAAATGGACATATTTGTGATTTTCTCAAGTAATGTTAGGTAGAAAAAGCTTCTGGAGATATGTTGAGCAGTGTCGTTTTTATTTTTTTATTTAGATTGATCAATAATCATTCATTTGAATTATTCCTTTTCAAACATATAATTTTAACCATCTACAAAAGGCTCCTTGGAGGTAAAAAACATTATTGCACTTTAAATAATGTCAATAAAAACGCTTCCATACATATCTACGTTTTAGCGCAGATTTGTTTGATAAATAAAAGAATAATATTAGATCAAAAAAATTACATGCGCGTTATTTTTTCTGCTCAGTGTCGGCCCACATTTATGCACAATGAGTTTTGTGACGATTCAGTAAGCAGAGGGGAAATGAAAAGGGTCATTCAATAAATAATAATGACAGTTTTACTTTCTGTTTACACAAGTAAATGGCAATTTGAATCAATGGAACGTGGAATTAACTCTGTTTCAGAAAGAGTTTGATACAAATCGTACTTCTCCCCACACATCCTGCTTTTTGTAAACATTTCATTTCTAAATAACAATAAAAGACAATACAGAACATGTAAAACCTGAACAAATGGAGAGAAATTATTATGCAAATCGATGCATAAAGGAACCTTAGTGGAATAAGGAGATAATAAAGAGGTTTAAAAGAATTCACATGTAAGTCTTGGTGGAAACAAGGCCTTATGTTGTTATCTCTGCTTTAACCCTCCATGAAAGAAAGAAAAAACAGCCTTCAAGTACAGGTTTTCCTATTTACATCAAATCCTCAATACAGTCAGAGAGGATTAAGAAAAGTGCACAAAGCCAGGTGATGAAGGTTGTAGGCGTTACTGTAATTCTTCCCATGATGAGATTTGATCAGGCATATCTTCCTGACAGCTCTAATCAACCAAAGCCCCTTCAGGGTATCTGTCGCCGCCTCTATCTGCTGCCACTGTGAACCAACTTGTAGACTAATAGAAAGAATGTGTGAGCAAAAACATACAAAAGCCTTAATGTTGGATAAAAGACGGAAAAGAACCCAAACAGGCCACCCATCATTTCACAGTAGGTGGGCCACTAACAGCCATCATTTGATACACTGTGTTGATATAACCCGACTCTTTTTGCCTGCTGAAACAACTGCCCTCATTAAAGACTTAATTCTTTCTCTCCCACTGCTTTTTTTTTCCATTTTTCTGTCTCTTGTGGGCTTCCCCTTCTATCTCTCTCTCTCTGTTTCATTTCCCTGCTTGCAAGCAGATGAAAGTGCCAGCCCCTGAGCCATGCCTATGCCCTCCGTGACTCTTAAGTGTCTGAACAGGCCATGGAGCCACGGCTCGCCTTGGCACAGCGCCAGCTAAGCCAAAGATTACTGGCACTATTGCTAACTGTGAACTCGGCTGCCAACACTCTGATCTGTTGATATGGCCTAATTGTTCTCTTTAGCTCAGAGGTGACACAAACTCTCCCTGGGTGCTCTGAGTCTCAGTCTGCACTGGATTATGGATAAAGTAACAAAAGATCTGGCTGAGCAAATTTTGCTTAGCCAGAAAGACAAACATTACGAGGATGATCATTTATGCATGTAGTCAAGCTATGTTTGAATTTTCTTTTGTAATTTCCTTCAAAAATGAAACATATTATGGGTTACATCTTGATTCATCAGGTTCCTCCCATAACTTTGTCTGAAATACAGTCATGGGAAAACTAAAGCACATATTTGTTGCTTTTCATAGGATTTAAGAGCAAAAGCAGCAGGTTTCATAATGAAATGTAACTAAAAGTGTCTTTAAAAGAAAGTGTTGAGGCAGTTTGTTGGTCTGGAGGATACAGGTGTGCAGAAACACAATGCCAGGATGGTGAGAAATCAACAGAAACCCAGGAGAAGCGACTCCTGCTGAAGCCATTAATCTGGAAAGGGTAATAAGGTCATTCTGTGTAAGTCCAAAGACTCTCATTGTGAAAAACCTAATTCAAGTGACGCAATTTTAAAAATATTCCTCCCAAAGAACGGACATCCCCCAAATCTCCAGCTCTGAGTTTTAATTTCGGAGGAAAATTCAATGCATTTTTTTTTTTATATAGCTACAGGATCAGGGCACTTTACAGTCATGGACTTGTATACTAAAATATTGTATTCATGGATAAAGCTTAAACTTAGCCATGAAGCCTCACCTTAAATAGCCTTAGGAATATGTCATATTCTCTTCAAAGCACACCAATGACAATAGAGTGATTTATTAGCACAGAAAACATGCACCCTTTTCAGGCCAGAAAGTTAGATGGTACGTCATGTGGTCAACCTACAATAGCTGAGAGACCAACCTACAAGTAGACAAAAAGAAATTTAAATGCAGGACATGGATGAAAGACAGCCAACATGGTCAAATTATTACACTAGCTGTGCTTTGGTCAGCAGCTAATGTCCTGTGCAGTAACACACAATGCAATGTGATCAAAGAGGTGGCGTGAAGCCATAATTACCAGTCCAACCCATGGAGCAGCTGTCAGCACAAGAAGATTATGTTGCAATTCTTTTAAAAAAACCAGTGAGAAGACGGCATAGATTAGGGAGAGAGGGAACATTTTGTTCTGAAAACTGATCAGTCAGAAGCAGGGGATATGAGACGTGGAAATGGGATCAAAGGATCTGACAGGGGCTAAATTGTGATGGCAATTGGGGTTGCATTCATGCATCCTGGGAATGAGAGCTCCTACAATGTCTTTTTGCATCCGGAAGGACAAAGAGCATCATAACTCTGGAGCAAAACTGGAGCAAAACTGAAAAAGGTCGCCTAAACAAAGGAATAACATTTTGTGTGCAACAGAACAGAATCATTCAGAGTGACGCGTTTGGGAATGTTGTATGAAATCTTGGGTCTTACAGATTCTGTACTACCTAACTAAGAATTATTATAGATCATGTACAATCTCCTGTCCCACACACTGTACACCCTGGTTAGTGTGGCCTCTGTCAACGTCAACATTTACAAGAATGGTTCCAAATTTCCCAGATCTTAATCCAATCTAACATCTGAGGAATGTAACGGCTGAACAAATGCAATTGATAGAGGTCCACCCCTTTCAATTTTAAAGGAATTCGTTCTAACATCTTAGTGTCTGATACCACATCTCGGCTTCAGGGATCCAACAATGTCCATGTATTTTTTGACAGCTAAAAGGGCAGCAGAGGATCACAATGATCCCAATGTTACATCCAATTTGTATATGGTCTTAAAATAATAATAATAATAATAATAATAATAATAATAATAATAATAATAATAATAATAATAATAATAATAATAATAATAATAATAATAACAAACAATTGCATATATACATTTTGGAAGGAAGAGCTGCTACTTTGTCAAGTTCTGATTTGCTTGAGCTCAGAGACGGAAATAAAAACACAGGTTCTTATCTGCTGTGTTCATTGCCAAAACACACTTGAAAGCACACAGCCGAGCCTAAACATAAAGAGATAATAACACGAGCAAAAAACACAACCTTGAGTCCTTTCAGCAAGAGCGAGAAGCAATCTCATTTCTACTTTGGATTACTTTCACACTCTAATGCTGCCAGATAGCTTAAGTTTGCCAGAATAATATTTCAATAGGAGACAGGGATGCACTCCCTGTTTTGAGCACACATTAAATTAATTAGCAAAAAACAACTTTGTGAAGGACAAATATTATCACAAAAAACATGTGACCTCTTATGACGATGTGTTTTCAGAGATAGGATTCTTTTAGAGACTAACGATGTCAATTATTGAAATGAAAACTAAATCATTGCTGCCCTCTGGTAACAATACAATGAGGCATCTACCACTTAACCCACAGTTAAGAGACTGGGGGTTAAGTTATGTTTGTACAAGAAGTGAAAAACGTTAAAATGTCTAAGGCCATAAACAGCCTTAAAATCTCCAAATACCACAGCGTAGTAAGGGCACATTGTCCACGGGCAGCTTAGTTGATGCCTAAAATTTTGAGTTTAGAACTAACCACAGAATAAAGACACCTCTAAATCTCAAAATCAGATCCTACTCAGTGCAACCTATCAAAAATTGATTAATGTTTTTACTGCACACTGGATTTTTATATGCAACCCCACTTGTATTTTTAATCTATATACACTGTTTTTATTTTGTATTATCAATACTATCAATTTAAAAAATTATGATTGTTGTTTGAAATGTTTTCGATAAATGAAGTAGATCTGTATATTTGATCGTGTGAAACTCTTAGAATGAGCGCAAAGCAGATGTCGGGCCTCTTCCACTGAAATCTAGGAACACAGTCAGAAGCACACACTGTATATTTAGATAGTCGTTACTGTCTAGTACAAACTTTCACAGATTTTCTTGTGATGTAGAACATCCATATTAGTTTCTGTCAGTTGAGACAAAAGGAGCTGCATGGATCACATTTAACTTTTGAAGAATCATCAGAACCTTTCATCTTAAAAGGTTTCAACATATAATCTTCTTTCTTCTATTTTATCCCATTTTTTTACCATTAATTTTCAGAGATAAACTGTGAGTTGGTGGCTAGAAGGACCCGGCTGTTATCTCAGAACTTTCAACAAAATACCCCCTCTTGTCTTCCCAACAGTGAACAGCCCAGAGATAAGGGCAAATGGGAGGATAAACACAGACTGATCAATGGACGGGCACACTGGAGAAAAGACGGAGAGGTTCCTAGATGGCACGAGAAATGAGGAATGGAGGAAACAAGAGCAGAGCGGGGAGGAGAAAGCTGGAGATCCTGGGGGGTTTCGGGAAGGGGATGAGACGAGAATGGGAAAGTATGTGTGTACGTGCCGCAGGAAGAGGCCTGCAGAAGCCGGGTGGAAATGCACGCGCCTCCATCAGAGCAGGGGGCTTACACATCCCACGGAGTGTGCGTATGCACAAGTGTGGTTGTCACTGGTGTAGTGTATTTTGGATCAGTGCACCAACTTGCAACAATAATAAAAAAGAAATCCTCCCAGGGAGAGGCACAGGATCGGAGGCATGCCGAATCCAAGATAAGTAAACAAAATCAGGAAAATATAGTTGATATGACTGATGAGGCCAGACCTTAGAGCTCCCACGCCTCCATCCTTTCCTTCAGTTAGTCGACTCAACATGCCGCATTTTGCACATCTAGCTATTTTTCACATTTAAAAAAATTCACAATCAAAAACTTTGTTCTATTTCCACTTAGTTTATAATTATGATACAAACATACGCTAGTGTTGTTTTGAAATTACAAATAAAATTCTGAAAAATGTCAGATCAATCTAGTTAGTCAAGTAGACTGGATTACTAGTAGATGTCTCATCAGATTCCTCCACCTGGACCTCAGCAGCTCCTCCAGACTTACACACATGATCCTTTTCAGATATCCATATGGGAAAACAAATTAAAAAAACACAATTTTGTATTCAGTTCATAGCTATGTACAACTCTGAGTTGTTGCATCAAATACAATCTTGATAAATTCGGTGCCGTCTTTGGCTGTGCTATGCCACCATCTTTAGGAAGGGACTTTTTGGGGACATATATTTTGAATCTTCTTGTGTATTTTCTGAGGGAAGTAATTCTGTTTGATTTAAAATGTCAGATGATTTTCAGGGTGTATTTACAGTAGATCAAACTGCTGCAATGCTAGCAGGATACACTCTTTAGTGGGCTGGAGAGAGAAAAGAAAGCACAAAGGTGGTTAACTGAGGCATTGTTTGGATCAGTGGGATCTTAAGTGGAGCTGGCATTAATGTGGAAGAGAGCCTGCAGATTTATTCGTCCTCATCTCTCCCTGGCACTCGTGCTCTCACATTTAATTTTCCCTCACTCTTCCTCTCTTCCGCTCCTGTTTCCTTCAATTTCTTTCCACATATCTCCCCTTGCCTTCCCTGTTCATCGAAGGGACTCCCCAGAGGTGGAGGATAATCCCAGTTCGGGTGCAGCGAGTCTTTCATGTTGGAGTAAGACACGCTGGCGTGAGCGCTGCCAGCTATCTCCCTCCACTCTACCGATACCTGCGGGTTCCGAAGCCTCGCAGTCTCCCTGCGCGCGCTCCTTCTTACTCTGTTTGTGTTTTTCACACAGCTGTGTTTTCTTTAATTATGAAGACCCGTTGCTTTGCTTCGGTAAATGTGGCTGACAGCACCTACAACAGAAAACACTGAGGGAGCCGGATACATCTCTGTTAAACAGAACCACTGACTGATACTCTGCTCTTCTGTATCCTCCTGATACTTTACAAGAACCCCAAAATTTCGTTTTTTGGGAGTTTGAGGCAGATCCTTGGGATGAAATAAAGACTGTTCTTACGCGTTTGTTATTCTTGAGCACACAAGTGTAAATAAACATTTAAGGACGTTGACATTTAAGGACATCAGCCATAGAATGCCCAAGACATGTAAGTTTAGTATGACTGTTACAACATCTCATACTTTCAATCACAGTTGGGTATTCTAAAGTTCTCCATAGGTTGATTCACAACATAAAACTAAAGTTTGAAAACACTGAAACATATTTGTCAAACTGGCTGAAAAAAAGAAAATATAAAAAATAAATATGCTATAACTTCAAACAAGATGTTACACTCACCTCTAAATGCTGGAAACTTGAAACTGATGTGGAATTGATGCAAAACCTACTTTCAAATTAAATAAGTGAATAATTTTCTGATTTAAAATGTATTTTCCAGATGGTCTCTTGCGTTTAAATAGCAAAAGACTAGCTCTTTACTAGCTCCCTCGATCCCAATACGCACAAGCTATTCAGAAGAAGTTAACGATAAGTGATACACACTTTTCAAGATGTGGCAGAACTTGATATTCTACAAACTCTCCAAAGGTTCTTGACAATTACAAATTTTAAAATGATATCAGGTTTGCTAAACCTTTATTTCAGTTAAAAAACTAAAACGGGAAACATTTTCACAGGAAAAATCTGTTGTTCAACGCAAATAATATCCATCATTATTATTTGTTCATGCAGTCACGTGGAATAGTTTCACTCTATTGAAAGGCAGAAAAGTTACTCATTTTTCCATAGTCTCAGAAGTGAACAATGATCTCTCAGTACTATCAAAGGGTGCATTGCTGCAGAAAGTGTTTTTTCCAGTGATGCAATGCTGTAAGACACTTGTAGAGAGATCTGTGCTGGGAAAGTAATATTTTGGTAGCATTTTGTGTTCTCACTGGCATGGAAATACATATTTCTTTTGCTTGTATAGCTTGCTGGTCATGGATGGACACACGTATGTGTTGGGCTTGGCTGCAAGACAGAGCTCAAATAAAGTTGTGGTCATTATTGGCATTGACGGCCCCCTCTGCAGAAGAAGCAGGTGTTGTTCATTGGCTTACACCGATGTGACCATAGCTGCGGGGCTTTGCAATTGGCGGAGGGCAGACACCATCGCTCTGAGGAGGAAGCCACTGATGCCAGGCGTGTTTGTGGACTGGGGTGAAAGGAAGGGAGAGTGAGGCTATGGGGGAGGGACACTGCGGAGAACAGACCACCTGGAACCCAGGCCTCAAAGCCCTGGCCTGACAGAGTCAATCTGACCAACAGTGAACAGAAGACAGCCAGTCTGCTGACTTCCCCTCTCTTGCATTTTCACTGGCAGCTCTCCAAAAAACACATGCTGTCCAGCAAGACGTTCAAATAGGAACTTCAGCTCGGGATTTTCCACTAAGTCAAGGGGGATTTTTTTTGTCTTTGCAAAGCTATAAAGAGAAAGTACACTAAAATGCTTGAAAAAGAGCAAGAATAGAATGTGCATATCCATATCCGGTTGTTGAAACACAAGCTGCTGTTAACTAGCCTAAAATGTGGATATTTTGTATCCACCACGTCTGACAATGCCACAGCATCTAAAAAAATAATAAGCACAACATGTTGTATCCTTAGCAAACCCAGAACATGACGTTAACACCAGAATTTGAAAAGAGAGACCATATAGCATAATTGTATTAGTTTTTAAAGAACCTTTGCAATGTGACAGGAAACAACCCTGCTGTTGGAAGTCAACATGGATGATCATCCATTAATCAACCCCCAGCTTCCAACTAAGCCCTCTACACACTGAGGTCGGCCTGAGATGACCTGGGCAATCTGTCTCAGTCAAGTCTAGAAAAGATATGGAGAAACAGGAGTTGTTCTTCACTTTAATCTTCTTTTCACTTCTAATCCCTTCCTTGTTTTTCTTGACTCTTCTGTCTCTTCTTTGCTTGACAAAAGTTGTATTTCCTGCCCCTATGACCTGGAGTCCTCCCGTTCAGGATCCCTCTGCCATGACTAACAGAGTTTCTCGCGGGTAAGGAGGGTGTGGAATTTACTTTTTTTTTTTCCCCAAGCTGCCTCCTACAATACTGTAACCAGAAAGGGTGGCGGAGATGAGAAAACATCCAAATTCAAGAGAAGGACTCTGCCAAGTCAGCAAATTAATGGAAGGAGGTCACTAACGAATAACTCTCACACACAAGCTCAACTCCTTTTTACCACACACATGCTCAAGTGTTTTTCCTGAACCTTCATCCAAATGATAGGTAGAGCTCAGTAGCCTGGTTTTCCTCAGAAAACCTGCTGAGAGCAGGCCTCCCTTTGCCACTGGGGGTGTGAGACCAGGACAAGACTCCAGCGGTCATTTGTTAGAAACCATAGATCATTCATAAACACACAGTGTGATCCCACATATGCAGGCATAATTAACTCACCAATTACACCAAGTGGTTCAGCTGATGCTTAGAAGCATCATTTTTGAAACGGATAGATATAAAAACCGATGTATATTTGAAATAGGAATAAGCATAAAAAAAGCTAATTTCAATCGAAGTTCTCCATTTCAATCAACTCAGAGAAAACAATATTGTGCATAATCATGGTCAAATGAGTGCAAAAATGTGCTGCCCTAATATATACTGAATTATGTTTTTAACTGACAAACTGAGAATAGTTCTCAAAAATAAAATTTGCAACAAATCCTAGTTATTTAAAAAAAAAAAAATCATATTTTTTATTCAAGGGTGCAATATTGTTGTCTGCTGGGGTTGAGCTGTATAGTGTATATGTACCTGAGCTTTAGTTTGCCTTACATATACAAACTAAAATGTTCTGACGTAAGAGTTCTGACATCAGATCTTGGTGTACACTGCCTCTGGGCACTCGTGTGGTTTAATTATGTAAGTGTGTTAAGTAGACTGCACTGGAACCAACAGTGATTACAGCCATCTTAAAATCTTGGGTTTCAGTCACAGATGTAAGACATTTTGCTTTCTAACAACAAAAACTGAAAATTAACTTTTCATCAAAGAAAGTAAACATTATCTTTGAGAACATAGGTATTGGGAAACATCACAATGCTGCTACATCTCAGTCCAAAAATTCGATTTGGACATGTTTAAAATGCTAAAATAATCATAAATTCATCTGCAGGATTCATCAACTCGTTAAAGCTTTTATGAAATGTAACATTTTAAGATTATTCTGTAGGTTTTGAACTGCCTTTATTTTAATTTATTTTAGGGTTCAAATGTTTCTCTTTTCTGTACAAAGTCAATAAATTGAGCTATTACTCCATTTTCTTATATTTGAAAACAACAACAAAAAAAATATTCTATTTTTCCCCCCAACAAAAGTGTCCCTTGCTCAGTGTCTCTTTCCTGGATACTCTTCCTGGAAGTCACTCCTAGCTCAGCTACTTCCTGGGTGGATTTACTAAAGGAAAAACTGGTGCTATTGATTTTGATTTTTCTTTCCCATAGAAAGTACACCTAGCCTCGTGTTTCTGTGTTCCACTCCATCTCTATCCTGGATGGATGCATTAAACTATTACTGTCACTAACTTTGAGAACCATTTTTGTTTGTGTACTGCTTTTGTCTTGTTTTTATGTAAAGTACTCATGATCCAAAGACATGCACCATATATTATTAGACTAAGCATACTCTGACTCATTCTTTCCACCTGCAAGTATGTGGAATTAAAATGGAAAACAATAAATAATTATTAATGCAATCGACGTAAACTCCAGAATCAAATCCAAATCCACAATTTCCTTCTGATTCTAAACGTAGTTTAGAGGTTGTATCGCCACCTGGCACCGAGCGCCATCCTGACACACACTCGAGTGAAGCAGTCTGTGTGCTGCGCGACACGGCCTGACGCTGACTGATAGCTGGCTGGGGATCCTGAGGGGCATCGAGAGTTTAATCACCCATAACCGCAATTACAGACATACACGTCCGCCTCATAAAGCACTGAAACAAGATGAGCGCCTCCCTCCTCTCCTCCCTGCAGCGCGCATCAGCCAAATTCCACTAAAGCTCAAGGAGGAACGAGGGAGCCAAAGGCATAACCTCAGAGAGTGAGGGTGTGCGTGAGGGCGGGGAGGGGGGGAGAAACCCCTACCTTGTGTGCTAATTTAGAGGGAGAATTGTGGCATATTAATTAGTGCTTTTAATACACTTATTAGCTTTCAAACAAGCCATTATGCACTCACAGTGTGAAGGAGTGCTGCAAGAGTGAACAGGTGTGTCGTGTTTCTGCAGGAGATATCTGAGGATCTTAACGAGCCTTGAAATAAGAGATTCAAACGAACCGAGCTGCTGCATCAGTGAATGCACAAAAAGACAACATTAACATATCAAATACGTAAAGTCGCATACACACTCGTGCCTGAAGCGCATGCGTGGACGTGCATACGAGCACACAGTCCTAATGATCACATAAAAGCTCACAGTACACCGTAAGACAGGCCTTAGGATGGATTAAGATGCAAGCCTTTATCAGTAGGTTCCCACAATCCCCTGTAGAATATCTCATCTCTCTCTTGCTGTATCTTTTTTCTTACTTCAACTCTTTCGATTCCCCCCCCCCCACCATACCTCAGGGATAGTGCCGGGAGAGGGAAAGTAAAGAAGAAGAAGGAGGGAAGAGAAAGTAGGAGGGCAGCAGAAAATCAAAAAATAATAATAATAATAAAAAAATATTTCGGAACAAGTTTGCTAATGGACTTGCTGTGGGCAGCAGATCACAACTCAGCTGTTAGACACCAAGGCAGCAAACAAGATCCAAAGCCACCCCTGGTCATGAGTCAAGCACAAAAGTGGCTTTCTGACAGGGAGATTAGCAACAGCAGGTGAGAGAGAAAGGGCTCCAGGGGTTAGCAGGTTAAATACAGAGGGCAGGCGGGATTATGAGGAAGGAATCACATGATTGAATTTTAAAACAATAACATTGACTCTCCAGAGAAAAAAGTGTGTTTCTGTGCTGTCAGTTATCAAGTCATAAAGTCTCACCGATTACTTGCTTTGAAAGGAAACCAACACTTCAAAAATCAAAACTGCTCCTCTTAAAACACAACTAAGCATTTCAGAATCACAATGAAACAACAGAACTGCAAAGTTCATAGACCTTAAACACCAACCTAAACTTAATAACCAAATTAAATCTATTTACCTTTTTAAATTTAAGTACATGATTGGGAATAGGATGGAAGATGATCACATTTTTAATTTTGTCACTAAAGCATTTATATTTAAATCTCCTCTTCTATTTTAGAGAACCATATTTCACAATTGAAACGGTTCAATTGTCTCCTTCATAGAGACTGAAATGAACATTATTAACATTCTTATTTATATGAATTTTCAAATCTTGTCATAAATTCCCAGTAGATTGAGGGCTTGACTTTGACTAGACCATGTGAACTCAGGAATATGCTTTGATCTGTATCTCTTGCTACTTGTTTGGGCTTAAATCCATCTATCTTCTATTTAACATATCAGATTCCCTATCCCTGCTGCTGAAGAGCATCTACACAGCAGCATCCTGCCACCAACATATTTCACATTATATCCAATATGTTCAGAGTAATGTGCAGTGTCAGAAAACATGTTGGTTACTCTTTGCATGTAAGATAAAAAGCTCCAATTGGATCTCACCTGATTAGAAAATCTTGTTCTTCAGTTTTTGGCATTCATACACCAGTGTCTTTCTTTAAGCACTCTTTCATAAAGGCCAAACATGTGGAGCTTAAAGTTATGCCAACATATTCTCCCACATGAGTCACCATGGATATAGGAGCCTGGTCTGTTAGATCAGGTTGTCATATTTTGGTAGGCTTAAAGTTGTGCTATATCTTTTTATTCCCAGATGATTAATGAAACAATAGTTTATGGACTATCACAATGAATTCACAAAAAACACATCAACATTTCTAGTTGTAAAGTAACAAAATGTGAGGACGTTCTAGTGTTGTAAATACACACCCAGCATCCTGACACAGTTGTTCAAAAACAACACTGGAAAACGCATCCAACTCAATATTCCTAGAAGGCACATTTGCATCTTTCTGAGAGGGAGGCTTGAGTTCAGACGAGAAAGAAGCTTAACAGACAACCTTTGAACCCTAGAGGTGACAGAGGGCAAGAGTATGGTCACAAGATTGATGCTGTAGGTGATTCATGACGCTGCGGCTGCACTACAATGCCGCACACATAAATCTGCCCTTTCGCCAGAGGCCGAAAAAGTGCAACAAACAGGAGCTACAGAGGAAAATGTGTCTTTTTTTTAAACTATATCTCCACTTTCTCTCTGAAAACTTCAAAGATAAATGGCTCATCAACAGCATAGTTGCACACAATGAAGGGTAATAACTGGCCTTCAAATGAAAGCAATTTTTTTTAGTTCAGCTTGTTAGCTTGGTAGAAATGATATCTACAGGAATATGATGAACTAATTACATATTACATGTATAAAAGCGGAAATGAGGACAGGAATTAAAATAAAGTTTCATTTTAATTTTAATGCAATTTAACTATGCATTAAAAAATGCATAGTTTCTGATACCTTAATGCTACACCAAAAAATGACATCATGGACTGATACCAATGTTTATGACAATGTATCTTGCATCCCTAATAAAACACCCTCATACTCTCAGTCAGACAGCAGCATGCTTTTTCTACAAACAAATTATCATCCCATTAATTAATCAGGAAGGGCTGAACTCACCCACATGTTCCTTCTCTTCAGATGGAGATCGAAGGAGAGAAGCTGCCTGCATCATTCAGACTGTTAAGTGCAGCTCAGTGTACAATAAAAACTACAAGACAAAACATAATAGATGCTGCACATCTATGTTGTCTTTTCATCAAACTGCATTTTATTGCATTGTGGGAGAACACTTTGACTAACATCCCATGCTTAGAAAAAGCCTCGTCTTCTGCTTCACCACGTGGCCTTTAAAAACTTCAATTTTGTTTGTTGGATTTCCCTTCATTTATTCAGTAAAATCTGTTTCTGATGATGCACCACCAGTTATCTCACAGTATTTGATCCAACATAGTCAGTAAACACTCCCCTTCTGGTCTTATTTTTCTTGCATGTCAGTTGATGTCTATTGGAGGGTGTGTATGCTCCTGTTTCTACTACTTTAATGTCACTCTGATTAGTCACACAGTATCTCCAGGGGACAGACAGATGGCCATGTAGACACTTCAAAGCTACATTTGTCCAGATCTGCGAGACACCTTGAGGCCTCCACTTAAATTCTCTTTTTAAGTGTTTGCCAGAAGACAACAGCTAAGCTTTGTCTGATGAAGTTTGAAAGGGACTAAAAACTCAGCCCAGGACACACCCTGAACACAAACCTAAAGCACAACCATTACAATCAGGATATTATATTATAAAAACTAGCATATACACACTATTTACACACCTTATGTCAAAAGCACGGCTACTTTTCTTATAAATTCATTTGATTTTCGCAATATCAAGTAGTGGAACAACAATAAACAGGACTTGTTTAAAACATGAAGACAAATTTCAACAGTTTAAAAGAATTTTTGAAATTAATTGAAAAAATTTTAGTTGAACCCATGGTCACATAAAGATATTAAGAAATATAATTAGGCTTTCCAGCTCTAGTAAAGACTGGAGAAAGCAGAAAAACTTTTAGCTGCTTTGAAAACATCATACCCAAATTTCTTTGATATCTAATAATAGACAATATTAAAAAAGCCAGTCCTATAACTTATCAAGTCAAGTAAGGTTTTGTGGAAATTTCTTGCTTGTGCAAAGGTACATGTATACATTTGGAGATTAACATTTGGATTTGCCAAAGCTTCCAAACGTCTAACCTTTTAACTTTCAAAGCATCCATCAGCAAATCAGCATCCCAAAGTAATCAGCTTGGACTTCTTTTTAAACAGCCGCTAAACATGACAATAACTCCACGTAATATTATTAATATCTTAAAAAATGTGAACTTTTGTTACGTTTTGAAAGGAGAACTTCATAGAAAATCACAATTTTTTCAAACAAAATGTAGAGAGATTATATTTAGTTTAATCAAAGTATTCTTTTTCTAACAGCTTAATCTTTGAATGATCAAACTTCCTTCATTAATAAAGACCTGATTGTTCAAAATTTTACCATAAGAGCAATTTACACTTTAATGATTATTTCTAGAGTTAAAAAAAAAGAAAAAAGAATTGGGGATTTAGCTTGCAGTTTTTGTGTTTGAGGCAGGGCCCAAATTCATTTTTAGGGCTAAGCTTAACTCATTCTTTTTGATAAAGCTCAGTCTGTTTTACTGTCTGTTTTGTCTTTCCATTTAAGGTCCATCTGGTCAGATGACTATGTTCAGTTTCATCCTCTTCCTGGAGAAAGCCACTTTAATAGCATTTACTGCCATAATCTGAGTATCATTATCTGAGTACTATCTACTGTCTGCTATACTTTGCTTCTTATGTGTCATATGAAATCTTCTCAACCAGTAGCCACTGATATATCAACTGTTGTTATTAACTCCATGTACAATCTTTGTTATTTTAACCCATAAAATATTCCTAGACTGGTACTCCTTTGTTTAACTCTCTCTAATCTCTATTTTCTGGACAAAAACCACTGAACTACTACTACTGCCATTGACAAAGCCATCAAAGGAGCTTTTGGTGCTGTTGACTGAGTACTCTCATTGTTTTTAAACTAATCCTGAATTCGGCCTTTCTCTGTTTAACAATTTCTCTCACCTGACTCCCATTAATCCAACATGATTTTGTTCCCCATAAAAATGCAAACCAGGTTCAGTATTTGTGGTTTTTACTTTTTAGAGTCATTCTAACCTTCAGGTAGTAAAGGCAGATGGTTGTTTGTTCTAATACTCACTATTGCCTGAGTTATTTATTTATTTATCTATTTTAAAAGATTGGTCTGTTTTCACTCTTGCCACATTCTTACTCCGTTTAAAGGCTGGCTGCAAAGTCATAGGTTCAATGCAGTTAGCCAGCTTTTTCCATTTCATGATGAACAGAATTGGAATGTGTTGTATTATGCATTGCATTGAATAAAATACACTTTAGGTTGAACTGGATTCTTTATAGTTAGGTATGAATTAGGCCAACTGATCGTGAAAAGAGCCGGGAGGTGATATTTGTTTTCCGGAGCATTGGAACTAACATAAATGAACTCAGATGAACTGATATGAAAAGTAAAACTGTCTCAAGCTAATGCAATCAAAATGTTTTAAACTTGTGTTACACTTCGTACTCATTGCAACCCAAAGGTTGGGTATAAAGAACAATCTTATAGTTTACATTTCCAACACGAACAGCTAGATAATAGTGGAAATATCAAAGTGCAGGAGAGGCCAAATGAAAGACATGAATTTGTTATGCTTTCAGACAAGCTCCTGCTTTCTCTGCAACACTTGTATCAATATGAGGACACACGAGGAGGTAAATGTGTGAACACCAACAGCTGTGTCATCAAGCTCGACTCCCCTCATATATATTTTATCAGCACACAGATTTTTAGCTTTTTTTATTATTAAACTCCTCATCATATTTTCATCCAGATGAATCTTTTAAGGCCAGAGATCCATTTTACATGTCTCCCTTCTGACACATCAGCCTCTCAACTTGCTGTAGAAAGCTACTCGACATTATGCCAAAGCCACATTTACAAAGATGCAGAAAATATTTCACTATTAGCCGTATAAAAAAAGGCAGAGTGCACACATCCACAGGTTGCATAAGGTCTCATGCATATCTATCTATCTGTCATCTTTGGGTTCTGCTGACTCAAAAGCAGAATGAGTGAAGATAAAAGATCAATCAGGTGTTTTTACAACCATTAAATCAGAGCAAAGTCAACTTCACATCTCTCTTTTCCGATAGCGTCTAAGCCACGATTACTCATGCAGAACAAAGAGTCGTAAACTGTGCTATAAACACTGTTTAAGCATGCTACTCAGCGAACAGGGTTATGATCATTATGTAACCTTCAGAGCTGCTGTGCTTAGGCTTTATTTTCTCCCTCCCACACAATAAATGTGTCGAGTTCCCAAATAACGATTATGTGAACAGGTAAAGGAAAAAAAAATAAATAAAATCAGCAAATGGTTAATTACCACACCCACCATGGCACCATCAGTGATAATACATCTGTTTGTTCTAGATTCTCCTTTAACCTCTGCAAGCAGATGGAGGCAGATAAACACAAAGAGCTCCAGTTGCATTGAACAAAACATCAAAACACACCCTCCCATCCTCTGAGTGTTCTTTGGCTCTGGTTAATTACATCTCCTTAAGGTGTCGTGTGCCCAGTCATCACAGTTAGAATGTGAGCACAAATGGACACTTCGTGTATGCATATATCACTCTCTCTCTCTGTTCCATGTGTATTTGACACTTGATAATGTATGTCTGCTTGTCTTGCTTCATTTCAGACATTGTGCCGTCCAGTAAAGTCTGAATAATGTAGCTGGCAGAAAGCTGGTATACGAGAAGTCGACACCGCCAAGCCGGCCCCGACCCATGTTGCGTAATCATCAGGCACCAAGGCACATGTGCCTGGTCCATGTATCACAGTACACAAAACAGATGGCAAGTGTGGGGTGTTAAATAAACACAAATACATGCTCATTATCAGCTTGGGTTACTGGCAGCTGTTGCTGTAGATGTTCAATCACATCCCAATAACCACATAGGAGGGAGGAAACTAAATCATGGAAAAGAAGCCAAAACAAGAGTCGCTTTGGATGGGGCAGTGTGATTACGACTGCTGCTTCTTTTACTCACTCAGCTGGGTTGTTAATGAATACAGCTGGCAAAGGGACAAAAAACACACAGTCTTTCAAATACAGAACAGGAAAAGGGGGAAGGAGCAAAGATAGCCCTTTACAGACTGGGCATGAGTTATTTTCCTTTTGACATTAAGCTCTTGTCCTGGTGTACAGATCCAAACCCGATGAGCATATCTAGATCAGTAGACCCATCCATCCATCCATCCATCTGGAGGCAACAGATTCATGAGGGAACCATAGATATTCCTCTTCCCAACAACATTCTGGGGTATAAAGGCTGGACAGGATAAATGTTCCCTTTATACCCCATCAAGTTCTGGGCCTTCCCAATAGGATGTGCCTTGAAAACCTCCAAATGGAGGCGCCAATGGGGGTGTCATGATTAGATACCCAAACCACTTCGACCAACTCCTTTCTAGACAGAGCTCGTCATCCTTTCTCCAAGGCTGAGTCCAGCCACCCTACTGAGGAACCTCATTTTAGCCCATCTTACTCTTGGTCATGATCCATGTCTCACGACCATGGGTTGGAATCAGAACGTATGTGGACCGGTAAATTGTGAGCTTTGCTTTTTGGCTCAACTTATTTTTTCAGTATAGGCAGATAAACACTCTAAATGTTTTGGGTCTTTCAAAGTGCTTTTGTGATGTTAAGTGCAAAACTGTCACATAAATGATTAACTCCCGGAGACTCAAGGGGATGGGGGACAAACAGGAACGGTGAGATGAAGAGAGAGGAAGAGTGTCCCATGGTACATTAAAGGTGTCAGAAAAGAGAGAAGAAAGTCTGTTACTGCTACTAAAGCAGGTGATCTCATTGACATCACTCTGGTTTATGACCTCCAAAAATATTCCTAAAGAAGTGTTTCACTTTTTGTCACGCAACACATGCTTAGTTATTCTTTTGCAGTTTTATGTGATAGAGTATATTTGTAAAGTAGAAGGAAAGAGATGCACAATTTACTGGAAAAAGAAATCTTGCCACAGTGTGATGTGAAGAAAATCATCCACACAGCATGATTCTGTTACTGTCAGGTTTCATGGACACACAACCTCAGTGTAATGTGAAGCCTTAATTTTATGTTGCATGTCATGTTAAAGTCGCATGACTCATCTTACGAGAGCACCTTCCTCCGACTGCATCCAGATTCATCACAGAATCCACATGCTGTGACTTGAACCATGAACTCTGTGTTCATCCACAAAAGTGCCTTCACCTTGACATTGAAAATGTGAAAACATTTTATGGGTCTGAATACCTTTGCAAGGTACTGTACTTATTACGTAAGCAGGTTATCATATTTAAAGAGAGCACGTATTCTTTCATTGTTCACTCTTGCTCAGTGGGAGCATTGAAAGGCGTAACATTCCTAAGGAGATCTTTTCATGCCGTGTCATATATTCTGAAATATATTTGAGCATGAAATCTTGAGTCATAAAGTTCTTGCTAAGTGAATCACTAAGCCATCCGCCAAATACTCATGAAAATGATGGTGTTTTGAACATTGACTCTGCAGTCTAATGTTATCATTAACCCCCCCATTACACATTTCAAAATCTGTGATGCACAACCATGCTATCAATTAGCTCAATATCAGTGACTGTAATGGACTTTTGGACACTATCCCCCTGTGGCATTTGTTGTGCTTTCCCTCCTCCCCTGACAGTCTCTACTCCATCATAGTCATATTGACTGAGGTGGCAGCTCAGAAGCAAAAGGTCAGTTTTCTGCAATAGCTGCCCCACAATGCCCCTGGTCTCACTGTGCCCAGAGTGATGGTGGGCCGAAGTATGATCAAGTTGATCAAATATTTCTAATTTATTACAGGTACTATTACACTATTACACCTGGTAAGCTGGGACTTACCAGGTGGGGACAACACAGAAGCTACAGTTTATGAGTACTTCACAACTCTTGTAAAAGTGCTATCCAATTTTGAATTAGCAGCAGTTCTATTTAAAATGTCTCAGGAAGTTGTGACCGATTGATGACATTTACTAAATTTGCTTCATTTCTGTCAGTTTTGAGAAGTAGTGGTTCAAGACAGAATAGGACTCCTCTTCAGTGGCTGACAGTATAGTGTCAAATTGTAGCTGAGTGATTTTTTTTCAGAACAGAAAGCAGTGTGAACCTATGACATGATACTTCCATCCATCCATCCATCTTCTTCCGCTTATCCGGGGTCGGGTCGCAGGGGTAGCAGCTTCAGAAGGGAGACCCAGACTTCCCTCTCCCCAGCCACTTCCACCAGCTCCTCCGGAGGAATCCCAAGGCGTTTCCAGGCCAGCCGAGAGACATAGTCCCTCCAGCGTGTCCTGGGTTTTCCCCGGGGCCTCCTCCCGGTGGGACGTGCCTGGAACACCTCACCAGGGAGGCGTCCAGGAGGCATCCTGACCATATGCCCGAGCCACCTCAACTGGCCTCTCTCAACGTGAAGGAGCATCGGCTCTACTCTGAGTCCCTCCCAGATGACTGAGCTTCTCACCCTATCTCTAAGGGAGAGCCCAGCCACCCTAAGGAGAAAACATGACACTTCTTAAAAGCAATTGAACATATCACCAAATTAAGCATATTGTAAAACACTGAATACAGATAAAGGACAGTACAGTGGACCCAGTTATTCACACAGGCCAGGGACCAGAGTTAAAATTTGCAATTACTTGAGAACCCTTTTAAAAATGCTATCAGCTACCTATTGGAATAGTACAAACACCAATAGCACCTTAATGGGAATTAATACGCACAGGGAAAACCATCCTAGCAGTCTTCTTGCTTTGCAAACACCAGCCAGTAGCATACTAAGGAGCATTGTGCCCCGGTGTTTGAGTTTATTTTTGAATACGTACATATGCACTCTGAAAAAAATTTACAAAGAGGCAAATGGAAAATGGAAAATTTTAAATTACATTCCACAGAAAAATCTGCGAGTAGGCAAATGCACAAAAATTTAAATGCGAATAGGCAGGGTCCCACAGAATAAGTCTTAAAAATCACCCTGCACCTTAAGGGTGATTCACAGCTGTGGTGACTGTTTCCATTGCCAATAATTTTTTCTAACTGAATTGAAACACATTGGCAACATCTTCCAGGTTGGTGGGCAGCAACAGAAGTTGCTCTTCTAAAGTCATTGCTCTTCTAATGTATTTTCCACTGTGGCACTGAGTTAGCCCAAAGTATAGTACTGACCAAAACCTGGCAAAACTTCTTTCAAAGGAGAAGTTCTCACTTGCTAATGAGCAGGGTTTGGTAGACAGAGGAGTCCATGTTCTGCTCCTTGACTCCAAGCTGTCTAGGTTTTGTGGCTACTGAACAAGCCCAAATGATTACCCTTTCATTAATGTGTTTGACAGCTGGTACTTTCTGAATCAAATTATTGATATACATCTTTTTGATGATATTTGATGTTTTGAGATACCCCTCAAAACATCAGGGGTTTTGAGGGGTATCTCAAAACCCCTGATGCTTAACAGGGCATCTACCGAGCAGTGTTGATGTCTTGTTTTTTTTTTTACCAATACTACTGTAGATAATGTGGCCTAACTTGTTTTTCAACATGTGCGATGTAATACTATACTGCAGTAGATGTTTTCTTTGTTATCTGTAAGAAATGACTGTAATTAAATAATGTAATAAAACCTTTTCACTGGCAGACAGGATGACTAAACATGAGTGAAGCTGAAAGAACCTGGTTCCGGGCATCCTTCCAACAGATGTAAAATTTCACTCCGGTCCTAAACAATTGTGTTCCTCACTTTTGAGCTCTGGAAGCCTCCTGCATCTGAGCTGTTGTTATGTTTGCTTGGTAAAACAGGGCCTACAGCATAAATGTTGTCACTGGGGCCATGGTGCACATTCATCGAAGGGCGGTCGGCTTTGCAGTACAACGTTGAGTCCTGACAAGACATTTCCATTAGCCTCTGCATTACCATCACTCCCACCCTCGTTTCCTCTGCGCACCTCAAGGAGTGCCTCTCTGAGGAGGAAGCATGTGGGAGTTGCAAACACTTCCAGCTCTCACATCCCAGCATGTACTGGCCTGCATTAGCACACTCTGGTGGGCCTGTTGCTGTGCAGCTGAGGCATGTGATATTGGGAGGTTAGGAGTCCGCCACCCTGCGTCCACTCACCACGCTCATGAGCACAAGGATCTTTGGCCCTTCGTCCTTTGCAATGTGCCTCTCAATTTCTAGGTTTGCCCTTTTTGGCCCGAGCACAAGGGCAGACCCCTTTTGAGCAGGGGTGGCAGGTGCTTTTCTTTGACCTTCCACTTCATGAGATCGGCAATGGTGACATTCGGATCAAGCGCTCTGCTGCACAGTTTCTCCCTCCCCCCACCACCAAGCCTGCTATAATGCCAAGCGTGTCAAATCACTTTAGCATCAAAATACCAACAGCCGACCCTCTGCACTCACCACCCTTCCTCTATGCCTTACCATCCCTGACTGCCTGTGTTTTTCTCTCACCCTGCATCTCCCCCCTTTGAAGCTGAAGGGACGCATAAAATCCTATGATGTGTAGCTGCCGTTCCCTTTCAGATTCCAACTGACGTGGAGAGAAACATCTAATGTTTGTGAGCAAAAGGATGAACTGGATCTACAGGCAGCAAGACAGAGTATTGAGTTGGCTTTAACGGACAGTTGTGGAAAAGTTTAAACCAGGGCTAAATTATAAAATACCAAAGTTTTGAACATCACACAGAGGTTTGTTCAGTCAAGCATCCAGAAATTTAAATAGCATGGTACAATGAAACCCGCTGATCTGACAAGTAAGGAGGCCAAAACAACTATTAATCATGTACTCCACAACTTTGGCCTTCACGGAAAATAGGTGAGAAGAAAGGCATTGTTGAAAGAAACCCACAAGAAGTCCATTGCAGCTTACTAGAAGCCATATAGGGAACCTAGCTAATATGTGAATCATGTAAAGCACTTTGAACTTGAAATGTAATATGTGAATAAACTTGACTTGAATGAATGAAAGGTGCTCTGGTCAGATTTTTTTGTATACTTGCAAAATGACATGCATGCATAAGAACTAATCCACAATCCTTCTGTTATCTTTCTGGCTATACAAGGTTCAGAGTTTGTAATTTTATACAAAAGCTTTAATCTTTGATCATGGTTTAAATTGAAATAAAGTTTCAATCAGTAGGACAATCACACCAACCATCAATGTCTACCTCCCAACCAAATACCAGCTTTAGAAAATATCAAGCCATCTCCATTTTAACACCCACTGTCTCATTTCTTAATCTTTTAAGGATGAACATTTACACCCATTACTTGCTGTCCAAATCTTGGTATAATTGATATTTCTGTCTGACCTTGAGGATACCTAAATACATCCAAGCAATATATCCTAGTCTCATTAAATGAAGCATTGTGTCAGTCTATCATATAAAGTACTAAAGTTGTGTAAAAAAACAGGGGAAGGGAGAAATAGTCTTGTATTCTTGTCTTGTTTTTCTTGCTTTTTTTTTTTTTTTTTACAGCTAACAGAGGCTGGATATTTTGAGCAGAACAGCAGGAAATGCTTGTTTTATAAAAAAAAAAAGATTAATTGGACAAATAAAATATGAAAAATAATCTCTTCCTTTGGTTTGACCTTGTCTAAATATGTAGCCCTGCTGTTGTTTTTACACCAGATTCACAGTCCAATGTTTTCTTTCAAGCATCTTAGCAAACAAAGAAGACACAGAAGAGAAACCATAATGAATTGGAAGTTCTCAGAATCTGGACATGCTTCGCATTATTTCATTTTGAGAAAACATTTTAGTGAAATGCATTTCCAATATTTATCCCAACCTTCAGCAAATTAATATGCACAGAGTGAGTTCAAGTCGCTTGCACAGAGCTATGCTTTCAACTCTTCCGCTTATCTGACTCCCATGTAGTCCTTTCACATCCTCCTGCTCCAGTGTTTATCAGTGTTTAGATGAGGCCAGAGTCCTTCAACACTTAGTCAGCTCCAGTGATGTAAACATGGTGCTTAGCATCAGGTCCAAGTAGCCCGAAAGGGTGCAGTGACACAGCAGGCTGTTTCTGGCTGAAGAAGAGTCAGAGCCAGGAGTGAGATATCTGGGTTGAGATCTACGTCTTCGTTTATATTCATGCCTTCAGTTAATTCCCCAGTACAGTCCAGCGGAACCCAGCCAGCTTCCGTGTGATTTACATGCCGTTCTGTGTTAGGCAACACAAGGCCTGCAGAATGAAAACTTGCTTATTCATGTTTAATTAATGTTTATTAAAAATGCAGAATTTCTTTCTTTCCCCCATATTTTTCTCCACAAGTCTCACGCAGTGTGTCGTTTATCTCACTCAAGGGGTCGGGATAACCTGAAAACTCAGAGGACCACTGGAATCTGCAACAATGGCAACTCATCTCATCTGTGCAAGCTGCCTGTGAGAGAATATATTACAGCCTAAAAATAACTGAAAATACAACAGCAACAGTATTTAACATCAAGCTCTATCTGAGTAAAGGAAAACTGAACAATAAATATGTTTCATTCCTCCTCATAGTTCATTAGATGTTAAATTATGCTTTTCTCATGATGGTTTAAATTTAAAAGCTGCTGACTTTGCACTACTGAGGTTTACTTGTGCCAATATCCTCTGAAGAGCTTCGATCAAATACCAGCCCTTGTTTCTACCACCCTCAGTTGCATAGAGAAGATGATGATGACTGAGGCAGCAGACATGTGACTGCTTCCTGTGAGACTCTACTTCCCGCTCTCTGTCCCTGGTTGCCTGCTCTTCTGCCTCTCCGCTGGGACTGAGCTGCAACAATGAGGTAGCATTTCACTGTGATGCCGCTGCTGGGGGATTAAAGGCTCAGAGAGTTATCAAAGGCTTAGTCGCTCTGATTTCCAGTGACCCGCCGTGGATGGCTGCCATAAGAGTGTACCAGTGCAGAGACCTCCACCTCTGCTGATGCGTCCCGGCTGCTGCGGTGGCAGCTGGCCTCCAGGGACCGTGTCACTTAGGGATATTCCACGGATGGGACAATTTATATAAGTTTTCCTACATCTTTGACAGAAGGCTCAAATGGAAAAATACAAGAGAGAAAACCAAAAGTAGAGTAAAGATTTAACAAATACATCTTGACTTTTTTGAGACAACTCCATAGCATTGTGGGTGTTTAGCCTGTGTAAGGAAAGTTTCTTTCCATGTTTTGTGCAGAAATGCACTAAGATAGCAGTGTGGATATTTTGCTTCCACTGATTTTTGTATTCACAGCAGACACGTTTATCACATGGTCAGGAATCATGATCATATGTACGCTTCTTCACCAAATAACTACATAGACAGCAGCAAAGACTCAGCTGCTCCACCACTGTGTTCTTTTGGGATGACTTGACATACCAAATGGACAACTTAGAACAACATGAAACAAAATAAATGTAGGACCTGTGGCTGCCAAGCAAACCATTACTCCTCCATCACTGTGTCTGATAGTTGATATGGGACATTTTGACCTGATATTCTGCATGGATTTTCTTCTGTGGATTTATTCTGTGCTTTATGGCCAAACATTTTCACTGAGGTCACATTGTCCCAAATAACACTGCTCTAGAATTGTTGTGCCGTCAAATTTCCTTTTAGATGAAATAGGTTTTATGCTGGCAACCCTTCCAAAAAAGAAACTCTTGTTCAGTCTTTTTGATGGTCATGAACTTTTAACATGTTAATTGAGTATGTAAAGTTATAGAAGGAGCTTTTTTTGTCATCCCTTGGAGCAATACACAGTCTAATATTTGGTTAAATCTTGAATGAAACCCACTTGATTATTATTTTTTTTGCACGGCCAATTGTTTACGATTGAATCCTGCTTTTCATTTCAACTTGTTACTTTCATCCAGTTTACAGTTATATGAAAACAAACTCATGGTAAAAAATTACTAACCAAAACGAAAGCAGCCAATTAAAAGTGTTATCTTAACTGGACAAACTCCAGGTCGCTGTCTGAAAGTAAACTACTCCGAAAGCCTAAGATTAGCACATTGCTGCTCGAGATAAGCGTCTCTAGTCGCACATTAAAAATATCTCCTCTGTGTTGTGATGAATAGAGGCCAGCACAAGTAAACAGCAGCATGGTGTACTCCAGCATCTTTGGCTCCTGACCTAGCAGGAAGCAGCCTGGGAGAGCATGGACTCTGGCCAGCCAATTATAGCGCAGGGAGCACGGAGCACGCTGAGGATAATGAGGCCCCTCTACGTGACCCTCTTCACCTCTGCGGGACCCCGCGATGGGAAACATGAGGACCCACTTTAACCTGACGTCGGCCCCCTCCATTACCCACTGAACTGCTCTCTTTAGCTTCCCTCACACTTTTTTCACCCCAACTGCTGGTTTTAAACCCTGCTGCGTGACCACAAGGTCTACAAAACACACGCTGCTTCGCTCGGGAGGCCCACCACATGGCTTATTGTTGCACTGCCGATCCTAAAAAGCTACACAGAAAAAAAAAAAAAGCTAAAAGAACTGGGGACATAAACATACATTAAGAGCAAAAGCTGGAGCTGTGTCACTACTCTTGTATGCTGTTTAATCTGGCGAGCAGAAAAGGGTTCTTGCCAGGCATTGATGATGCCAGGATTTGTAAGGCACTGAAATCCAGTAACTTAGAGAAGATATTATACCCCACAAATTTCTATGCATTTTATTGGGATTTAATGTGACAGGCTAAAACAACGAGGGCCTAATTGTAGATTGGAAGAAAAATGTTACATAGGCTTCATGATTTTTATCCCTATACAAATCCGAAAAGCAGCTAATCATTTGGGATAGATTGTTGCTAACTCAGCACATCTGAAGGCTGAGAATTTTAAACTTTTTTGCAATTACTCTTTCTCATGCAGATTTGATAAACAGTATCTGTATACAACAATATCCAAATCTTGCCACAGATACTCAGTTGTTATATGCTGGACTTTTGGTTTGATTGAACTAAAAAATGTTCCATTATTTAAACTACTTCACTTTAGCTCTAGATACAAGTTTAGGGTTGTTGTCATTTAGAAGTGAACATTCACTGCACTCTTTTGCTGCCTATAATAGGATTTCATGCAGAATTTCCCTGTATTAATTCAACATATATATCTCTTCTGCATGATTCAGCCAACTCATTGTAATCCCAGAAGTAAATTTTCATCTTATTAACCTGAGGACCTTCATCTATATCTTCTTCCTTATAGTTCCTGGAGGCAAACGCCAGATAGAACTTAAGACTTTCATCCAATGATGGGATTCTTTCCTTATTTGTGGATAATAGAAGTGATAGATGTTCTCTCAATAGAACTCCAACTGGTGGTTCTGGATTTTATTCCAGGGTCATTGAGTACAATGTTGCTGAATATAAAATTCTGTATTTTCTGACTTTTTAATCATTAAATGTAAATCTTTACTAGTGGCATTACTGAGACGTGAGTGCTTATTTGCTGTGGGTTTAATAGAGGCATTAGTAGAGAGAGAAAATGGGCCGCATTGGTAAATGCTGTCAGATTAGTGTAGAACTGTTCGATAGTCTTCAGATAAGATTCACTCCAACCCCCTTCTCTCTGCAGGCATGATTGGTCCTGTCATTTGGACCCTCCAAACACGGACCATATGTGAGCTCAGCCCTGGCAATCAGGCTGCATTGTGGAGCAGGCGGCTGAGTTCATCAGGAAAAAATTAGCCCGCCGCTCTGCAAGCCTTGCTCCTATTGGCCAGTCACGCGGCCCGCTCTGTTTGAGGGCACCCCAGACATTCCTGCGGATAATCTTTTCCATTCCTCCTCTCAGCTCGGTGAGGACAGACCAAATCACAGCACAAGGCCTGCATTGTGAAGGCCCTGTTTTCAATGCCGTCTCTTTCTTTTTACGCTTTTCTTCCCCGCCTCACCTCATACACCACAATTCAGAAAAAAACAAAAAAGTTAAAACAGCATTTTCCATCATAACTTATTTTTCTCATTAAAAGAGAAAAAAAAAAAAACATGGTAAAAGGTTGCCCTCTTTTTGAAATAATCCTGAGGAAAAGCTAACGCAACATTTCTCACGATCTTTTTCCAGCAATAACTTGTTATTTGGGTGAGGGGCGGGAGGAGAACAATGTAAAAACCGCTGAAACCGGAGCCCAGCCACATCAGTGCGCTGCCTGGAGTTCAGCAGATCGCGGATGAAAACGGTTCCCCCCACCAAACCCGGGTGAGGTTCGCTTCAGTTCCCAGAAAACCTCCTGCTTGGTCACCGCTACACGCCTCACAGCTCCCACAGCAGCTTGTCATTGTGGGTGCAGGCAGAGGCTGGAGGACAATCACACAATTTGGGGACACTGGTGGATTTACAGCAACACTTTCCATAATTAGATCCACGATTATTACAGACTATAAAGTTTAGAGAGGCTGTCCACTCTCTAAACCAAACAATTGCTTTTCTTTTTTTCTTCACTTGGCTGCCAAACATACCACTGAATTACTTCAACATCTCATGTATAACAAAAGCAACAAGACTGTGATAATAAATTTCATCAACCCTGAAAGTGCTTTCCTCTTCATTTGCTTTCGAGACAGACAAAATAACCCAATCTGACTCGAAACTTAAAGTCTTAAAACATCCCAAAACCTTTGACATACTTCAGCAAGACTATACACTTCTAAACCAGATGGTCTGGATTGTTCTGGAAACACATTCACCCTCACCACAAGCTGTGACAGTAAAATATGTTGCAATCAATCAAGATAACTCTGTAAAATGCACAGAGATGGGGGCGAGGTTGGTGGAATAACTGTGTGCCTCATCATGCTGAAACTTGTCCATGAAAATGTATTCATCTGAGGAGAGAGAGTTTAATTTTACCTAAGATAAAAAAAAAAAAACTAAAAAAAACAACCCTACATCTTCCACTGGGGTACAAAAATATATTTAAATCATGCCTTTCTTAAAACTCAAAAAGGAAAGTAAAATTAGGTAAATAAATAAATAACTGTCTTCAGGGATTGCTGCAGCAGATGGGAGCTGAGTCGCAGCTGAAGGCATATTTTTTTGCTAGCGTTGCGTCTCGTAATGAATAGCAAATATAGTCTGCTGTAAATTTCTCACGCAAAACTTTATGCAAGTAAGGGGTGTCAACTTTCAAAAGGTATGCTGTCATGGGAAAAGGAAAGTTTCCACAACTGTGAATGCGGTCATGGAGAAAATTTGCAATAATCCAAGACCGAGGAGCTAGTAGAAAACCTTGACCATAAATCACTTTCAGAAGTTTTAGAAGAATTTTGACAGATTCTTCTGTACAATGTAGGTTCATTTCATTGGGGTGTGTGAGGATTCACTTTTGTCTTATGTTGATCCCATTTCAATCAAGTTTAAAATAAATACATTTGCATGAACTTCATTTTGTGTGTGGATCTAGCTTTTGTATGGATTTTGCATCCCCTTGATTCTTTTATCTTCAGTAATTCTGTTGCAGATTTGCAGCTGTATTTAGAAAAAGTTTGTAGCTGATGACACACTTTGTGCCAAACCTCAGCTGTTAAACAAATGACCTTACATTTGGCGCCAGAAAACTTTGGTATACAGATGAATTCAAGTTTGTACCAATGACTGCATTATGTCAAGCCCAAGCCCAAATCATTACTCTCCTACCACAGTGCTTGACAGCTGGAGTAAGTTGATTTGATTTTCTCCAGTCATGGACTTCATTAACTTTTAAAGCACTTTATGACTTTGTATCTGTAAACAGTGCTATATAAAAACAGTCCTGCTGCCATATTCTCTTCAGAAAAAGATGTTTTCTCCTTCAACCCTTCCAAATCAGCCATATGTGTTCATCTTCTTCTATTTGTCTTGTCAAAAACTTTAAAACTCAACATGCACAGAGGGGCTCGTGGGGCCTAAAACTGCATTGCAGTCTGACACAGAGGTGAATTTACTCTGACGTCTATTCTTAGGAAGAATGAGCCGTTCAAGTCAGAGTACTACAGCAGAAATGGATCTCAACCTGCCTAACACCATCTGGGTGGGAGGGCAGTAAATATATCTCACTGACTGAATAGGCTCAGTGTAGGTTTTGTCATCTAACTACTTTCTAACAGATCAATTGGCCATATTCTATTAAATTTGAATCGAACAGTAAAAATAAGTATTTTTGTTTGGATGCTAAAATTAGCTTCCATGTTGAGTAAGACTCAATGGCTGAAAAAGAAAATTGTTGATATTTTCAAAATAAATTTCAAATAAATTACAGCTACACATTTTCAGCACAATAAAACTCTAGGCTTATTGCTATGATGCCCTGATGCCAATAAAATGAAAGTGGCTGTAACTTATTTCCTCGTCTTGTGCTCCAAAGCAGCAATGGTCTAAGCATCAGTGGACAGAATTTACATAAACAGTGATGCTGCGAAATATTAAAAGCATTTAAGAAATAGTCTTCAGGGAACTTAAGTTCTGGGGAGCATTTGTTTCAAATTAAAAGCAGAACAGAAAAATATTTGATGTTCAAGTACGATAGGCTTAAATTGTTTGGATATTGCTTTCTAGGAAGCATGAGTGGCTTATCTGAGGTTATTGGTGAGATATTTCTTTCTTGTTGTTGTGCTACCAGGAACTTGCATGTTCCAGATGGACAAACTACTAAATTTCCTGCCTTTTAAAAAGTGCCAACGCCAAATGTAATTATTTAATCAAGAGCATTTGATTAGTAAAGCCTGGCTGCTAGTTTCTCTAAAAATCTCTGGAAGGAATTTATGTAGATATTTTACAAGGCAAGAAAATACAGCATTTTCTCCGCCAGCAAACAAACTTTTACTCCAAACATCAAACGTATTATAATAAAAACCACAAGAAGCCAAAGAAATGTCGTCAGGATTTGATCAGCGTGATCACATAAGTAGTTTAGGGATTTCTTCTGCTCTAAAAAAGTTCAGCTGTCACCCAGAATGATTTTTAATTTGCAAAAACCTGCAGGCAGTTTGATCTATACTTATTAAACTGTTTCTGGAAAAAAGCTAACTACAACACAGGCATCAATTCAGATATCATTAAAACCATATAAACCAAGGAAAATATTATTTTATAATGCTAAAATTTAAAAAAAAACTAAGTAATGACTAGTTACTAAATTGAAGGAAACTGGTGTATGTTTCTAAAATTTGCGTTTTGTATTCAACACGCCGCAGTCAACAGTTCGGAAAGCCAACTTTTGCTGCAGATTTTCAAATACTTTTGCACAACTACAGACTGAAACTTTTGCCCAAACAAATATAGAGCAAGATCAGTCAGACTGGAGGGAGATGATCTATGAAAATCAACTTTCAACTCTTGCACAGGTTCTAAATTTGACTTTGCTCTGAAATGTATTTATTCCATCATTAGTTTTAACATTCGGGATGTGATCAGGCTAATGTTCCACCACATATGCTAAAACAAGTAAAACCTGACAAGACCAACTTCATTTACATGTTTTTAGGTGTCCTCTATACGGGATTTTCATGGGTTTCCTTTAATAATATCTTTCGTCCTCTCAATCATAAATCAGCTTTGTGGATTTCACAATAATTGCCATGTCAGAAATTTCTCTCACCTAAACTGTGGACTTCTGCAGCTTCTCCAATTTAACTATGGGCTGCTTCTGGTAATAACATCAGACTAGTTTTAAGTGGACAACCATTGTTTGATTGAGTTGTGCCATACTCTACATTTTAGACGACAGATGGAATAGGGTTCTCTAAAAGACAAAGAGATTTTTTTTTACTATTTATAGACAATGTAGGTTTTGAAGACAATTTACAGCTTTTGAGTTTACTTAGCGGGATCAATGTAAAGAGGACTGTGTCACAACTTCAGGATTTGTTATCTGTACAATATTTGAAATACCATGCATAATTTTCCAATTAACAGCAATGAACTGTGATCTACCACATACAGTCCCAGTAAACTATGCTGAAGTTTGGGGTTGTATGTAAATAAATATGAAAAAGTTAAAGGGGCACGATTACTTTTGCAAAGCCGGGGGAATCCAAGATCATGGTTAGAAAAAAACAACAACAACATATAATCAAATGTTCCAACAGAGCTTTTTACAAGTTGAACTGGCTTTATCCAGCCGTAGAAGTCATGCCTTCCTCACATGATGGCCAGAGCAGCCAGCCTCATCAACGATGCTGCAGATAGCGCTAGCCTCAGGGAAGGAATATATCAGCATTAACAAGATGTTCCGCATAGCTTGGACCCCTATTCATTAGCTTTACACCAGAAAGAGCTCGGCTCAGGCTGGCCAGAGTGCTAGAAAGGAAGTGGGTGATCTCAAAACACCTCTATTACCTTGTCCATCAGTTCTGAGACAGGATTAATCATAAAAACAGACTGAGCGCTGCATTTGAGCGACGCCCACAGTCACATCTCTGACCAGAGGCAGTGACATGTGCATGAGTGTTTTTGCAGCAACAAGCAACAGTTTCCACCACATGAAAATTCCAGCAAGGATTAAGAAAAACGTAATATTGTTGCAAAGTTTCTGAATCATAAGCAAGTTATTTTTGACAAAACGCAGAACTGGACACAGCAAAATACTTTATGAAAGCAGAAAGATGAGAACAAATTGCACCTTTGAGTATTAGACAATGTTGTATACAGCATATTAGGTCAATGTGTGCACTTTAATATAGCAAATGAATAAAATAAAATCCTTGTGTCTGACATTTTGTTTCCTCACATATCAAATAGGAAAAAAAACAAACAACAAATAACAACAGCTTTGCTTTCACAGTTACCTGAGGATAGGCGACGCTGATGGAGGGGACAAACACCGCTGAAACATGAACACGCCTCAGACGAACGACCTCGTTGCATGGGGGGAGCCAATGAGCACTGGGGCTTCAAAAACCCTGCAACATATGAAAGAAAAATGCATTAGGAATTTATATCTAAGGACGAACATTTGATAGATAAATTGAAAAGAGAAAAATTTTATTTTTTCAAAAAGTTGAGTGGAAGAAAAAAGTCTCAATAGAAAATATTCTAAAATTAACTAGTCCGTGATGATTTGGCCAGCTATTCCATCTGCTTCTAGCAGGCCGCTCTTTTATTAAGCCCGATTTCTGAAAGCATAAATTTTACATTTTCTTCAAGAGCCACTGTAAAAGGAAACTTTTTCAAAACTCTGACTTCATTTTCTCAACAGTGTAAATACCTGGTTTAATGTTCACATTATCACCATATCTGATTGACAACTGCTCAGAAGGTTGGCTTTTGAGAGGGCTGTGTCAAAGTATATAAATAGAAAAACCTGTGAAAGTAAGAGTATGGTTAAAAAAAAAAAAAAAAAAAAAAAAAAGAGGCTGCAAGCAACAGGTATAACTTGAGAGAATTGAGAAGCAAACTTCAATCCAAAGCTTGAGGGATATCCACAAGGTGTGAACTGCAGCTGGAGGCACTGCTTCAGGAGCTACCACACTCACAATTCTCTCACCTGAAGCATTTTATATACGGCTTAAGCCAGATTTATTCATTGCCCTCGAAGATTTTTTTTATTTAAGAAACATGTTATTTCAGACTGTAATAATAATGTAATAATGTTTTGGAGTGGAACTTCATTCTAATAGAGAATCTGAGGAAGAAGTTAAAGATTTAGATTTTCTAACCACAAAGACTTGGAGCTGATCACCAAAAATACCAAAGGAAACATGCAAAAAGCTGCTCAGCAAATAAAATAAGCATCATATTGTAATTATTCCAGTAGAGATCAGAGTAAAAGTCATTAGTATGCCATTTCATTTTTACAAAATGTAAAAATGTTGGATTTTTTTTTACAATATATAACATTTAATAAAACATACCCTTTTAAATTGATGCTCATTTTTTGAGAGCTGTCTACTAAAAACATATATATTAATGAAAATAATGACTCTAAATTTGCCTGGCTTATAAATATTCGATTAGTCTTAACAGCATGTATCTAAATGAACGCTGTGTAATTCCCTCATCACAATATCATGTAAAAGCCTTTTGTTGAAATAAAATAAGACAGTAATGTGAAGTACCTCAACAGAACAGTGAATTCCACTTCATAAATCTCAATCCACATGCATTATACAAGTCAGAGAATAATAAAAAGTGATAAATACAATTCAAAGACATAACAGAACTGTCTGCTTTATTTCATCACATTTAGCTCCATGTAACATGTTTTTAATGGGAAGATAGAAGACACGCAACAGACGAGACATTAATCTATAAATTGAGCTTAAATTGAAATACTGGAATGAATTAACTTTTCAATTATATTCTAACAGATTGGGCTGCAATTTATTAGAATATACAGCTGGACTTCACCACGACTTTCATCTGCATCTGGATCAAAACTACTGAACAGTGCAGCGAACCAACAGGATGATAATTAATGGTGGAGTGGTGGAAGGCAAAAGGCAGTTGGGTACCGCTATGAGTTCTGCTGCTCTGCGTGTGCAAAATGCCACAATAGAGGATGCCTGGAGGGGCTGGACCAGGCCGTCTTACTGTCTGTCTCTGAGGTCATGGGGGTCACTCTCAATGGGGTGGTCATTATCTGGCACAATGAGGCAACTGTGGAGGCTGCAGCCCCCTCCAGCGAAGCACTCACCGGTCATTTGCATCATTTGGCCAAAAAAAGAGGGAACAAACAAACAAACTAAAAGAGACCTTTTTTTTTTTCTTTTGTTAATTGTTCTTTATGTTTTACTGTAAACCTGCCAGCGGACTACAAAGGAAATTTAGCCCATGTGGCTAAATCTGGCGTATTTACATGCCTGTCTACAACAAAACCCCAAAAAAAAAAAGAATATATTGCAACATTGTTTTGGAACGAAAAGGACCAAAAACTCAGAAATGAGATTCTGTATCCCCTACTTGATGATTCCTTAAACAAACTTTAAGTGACATATAAGAGGCATTTTGCTGACTGACATTGTAGCTTCTAGCAAAGCTCAGATTTATTTGTGCACTTTGTGATGCTCCGTTTTTATTGACTCTAGGGGATCACAAAGCAGCGACAAACTTATGAAAATTCTAACGTTATTCATTTCTTCTGAAGACCTTTGGATTTTCAGCAAACATCAGTAGAAGAAGCCGCCCTCCCGCTGCCTCTTCCCTCCCGCGTCACTCTGTTCAGAGCCCAATAAAGCTCCTTTATTTCCAGCATGAAAAACATGTCACTCCAGATGAGCTCAAAGAGTGACATTTAAAACAGGAATAGGGATATTGAATTAGTTCCCCATCATAAGCTGTCTTGGATGCTGATATTTTTTTTATCATGCTTTTGGTGGGTGCGCGAGCGAAAGCTGGGGTGAAGTTATGCAGATGTGTGACCAGGAGAGATTTTATGTTTGATGCTTTTCTCTCAAAGCTTTGATAGAATCTGATGGAGCAAAGGCAAACACAGACTGAGATTATTTCGAAAATCGCTAATTAAACTTAAGATGAAGAAGGACTTCAAAATATTACACAAGAAGCACAAATGATTTTCCTCAGATCATTTATCTTGTGTGTACAAAGCACATAATTGTTATCAGATGTTGGTAATTATTAAAAACAAAAAAGTGTCTGTCAAATTCAGTTTTATGGGTGTCGTTGAGAACAAAGGCAACGGGGAGAGCCAAAACCGTGTTGCGCTGACAGTTTATATGCACAATAACTTTTGAGCCTGGCTTGGGTTTCAAATACTCAAACAATTGGAATTAAGTTCAGAGGAAGATGTAATAATACATCCAGTTCCCAAACCAAAGCAGGACAAGATTTTAACTATACCTTTTAGGAAAAATAAACATTTTTGTTTCCACTAACTGGGTTTCAGAGGTTTGCAGTCAGTGTAGAGTAATTAAATCTTGTCTGACTTCCTCAAGTACTGGAGTTTCTAAGCAATTAAACTGAAAAATACTTTATTTTTCCCAAAGGGAAACAAAATGTTATAATTTGTTTCCTTCAAAGAGTTGTTGTTGCTGTGGGCAAATCTTCTGTAGCAGTCTGTATCACAGCAATTCTGAGGAAGCTTCTGACAGAAGTCACTCTGCTGTTGTAAAACAGTCATTTTGTGAAGAATCCTTCTTTGCATCAAAGTCCAAGAACAAAACCATCCCTCTTCATCTCCTTGCTTAGCTTTTTAAAGTCTCGTGTTGATGCTGTTAAATAACCTCAAAACTCAATCTGGAAGGGTTTAATGATCTTCCTGACATAAAAAACCCAGTATATACAGATCCAGAAAGAAAATATAAAAAAAAAAAACGAGTCTAGCATACACACAAACGGTAATGACTTAAATAATGTGCTACAAATAAAAAAAGCTAGATTGTAGATGTGCCTTCTTCCAAGGCTTTTGAGACAAAGAGTCTTTCAGAGTTATAACCGGAAAGTATTCCTCCATACCATGAGTGCAAGGGTAGCAGAAATGCTGTTTAGGAGTGAATTAGAGTAGGGAAAAAAGGTTTCATTTACTTAACCACATTTTCTCCATCTTAGCCAAAAGCATCAACTTTTAAAGGGACAAAGTACAAACCATTTTGTATAAAGAGGTTGAAGGGCAAACAGTGACACATGCTCCAAGTTCTGAGCAATGTCACTGAACATTAAGGCATTACCATATGAACCAAGCCTCCCCAGTCAAGCTGCACTTTTCCTAAATCAGGAGTAAATTAAGGAGACAGCAGCTCCATCCCACCACCAAAAAAAAGCCCCTCACTCCAAGCCATCCACTGGGAAAATGTTCCCACGAGACAGAGTTATGTTATAGTATGAAGTTGGACTTTTATCTAAAGCTGAGAGGGAGCAGAGGAAAGTGGGACAAAATAGTTTTAGAACATAATCTTAGCATCTGGAAAAAAAATTAAATAAAATTAAAAAAATAGAAACTTTATCCTTTGCTATTTTCAATGTAAACACACATCTCTGACTAAGATGAAAATTTTGTCAGTTGCAAATGATTCATCACTCGACTTAAAAAAACAACAGATTCCAAGAAATATAATTACGAAGCTAATAAAACATTCAGCAATGTGACAGCTGAGAAAATATTTGGAAAACCGCAGATTTAGGAGGCACATATCCATCTTATTCTTTTGGCTGAACCCTGAATTATTTTCGGTTGCTTTACTTTTGTGGCCTCAAAGTAAACGATGAAAGCGGGTGGACGTGCTCGTGCAGGTCGAGGATCTGCTGCCATGAGGGGTAAAGGTTGGTACATGTCACGTCATTAAATCCCAGAGTTCATGCTGCATTAGCTACGTCTTGGCTCGCATATTTGAGCAAGAATGTTTGATGTTGCTTTTCATTTCGAAACAGAAAGAAAGAGTAAAACTATTTAGGTCCTTTCAACTTTTCACAGTGTGTTCCACAACACAAATTTCAATGTATTTCCGAGTCCTGTACTGAATCATGCTATCAGTATAATCAGTGCACATCTATCAGCTGATCTATCATTGGAAATACAATAAAATACATGGACGTTTGTCAGTGTTAAGGGACAAATCTAACACTTTTGCAAGAAACTCTATCTGCATATGTTCAAACTTTTTGGTTGTTTGTTGTTTGCCTGCCTCTTCTTTAAGAGAGATCATAGACATTCAGAGCAATGTAAACATGCTGGAGGTTTCCTCATTAAATTTGGGCTGCAGACAAAATCACATATAGCATACACAGTCTGGTGTTAATGAAGGAGAGCCTAAAAGATGCTCTGCTAATGAAACTAGGGTTTTTATTGATAGACTCGCTTGTAAAACAGAGACTTAATGACAAGGTTCTAATTAAACATAGATGTGTAAATTTACCACAGTAACAAAACCAGCAGATGAGAGCAGAAGTGAACCATGCTTATTTAGGGATATTTTTAAACTAGCAGGTTCACTTTGAAAAATCTAACAAAAATAAAGCACAATTTAAATTTCTGGTTACTGTTCGTTTTCCCTACTGCCCTGGTGATCAAGCCCAAGGTCAAAGTTCATCAGGGCCCTCATGACATCTCCAAGGTGTAATAAAAAATAGTTTCCCTCACGGGAAACCAGGGTGTGAGACATTTGTAAAGTGCAGAGGGATGGACCAGCAGAAGCCATTAATTGCTATACTTAACCATTGTGAATGCCATTCACCTTCAGCCATTTTCTAAAGTAGGCCTCAAAGGTCCACATGAGGAAAAGGAAACCATAAAAGACCCATCCCCACACACACCCATGCAGCAGTCTCCATTGTCTGTCCTCCACAGCAACCTTGAAGATTGTTGTTGTTAAATCGAGTGTTTTCTCTACATGTCTAAAATACTGTATCTATCATAGTGTATTTTCTGCTTCATTGAAATGAAATATTCCCATTTGTGCAATGCTTCTCAGTTTTGTTTATTTCTACTGAATATGAGTATGAGGGAGTTTTAGATAAAGAAAAAGTAATTATCGAATTGGACCTAGCCCTTGAAAAACCTTGTACAAAAAGAAAGCACATTTTAGTTATTCAGTATTGATGACCCATCATAGCCCTGCTAAGAATGTGCCCCTAATTAATAAAGACCATTGTTTGCATTTCTATCATCCATTTTAAAATGATTTCCATGCCTATATGTTGCTGATGCAACTCTATTTTATTTGCAGTTTTATCTTTGAAGCTAATCTGCACATTAGAACCCATCGTTTTCTAATCAAACACTAAACGTGCTGCATCCTGCTGTGATCTGCATTGAGAGCAGGGAAGGAATCTTTGACATTCCTGGGCATATTTGCGCCATCAGCACATATATTTTTCATCCCTCATAAAACTCAAATTCATTATAAAGAAGACAAATCTAGCTATAAAGGTTTTATTGATTTCTTATGGAGCAAATCTTGGGCAACAACAAAGCCAACTTTGATATCCTAGCTTAAAATAATAAAATGCATATCTGTTGATCATTGTTTTATATAAAACACACCCTCCGTCAATTCATGTCTGTGTGCATTGATGGCAAAGACTGTTTATGTTTCTTAAAAGATTATCTACAGTCTGAGATTTTTTTAAAAATTGGCTTGGTCTGAAATCTCATTGCATTTGCAGCACATTTGAGATTTGAGTACAAGGGCTTGTAACTGAAAAAAATAAAAGAATTCAATACGACATTTTACACAGCGAAGTGGATTTCTTAGACGTACAATTTTCTCTGCCTTCAGGGCAACATCAGCTACCCGAGGGCTTCCTTAGTCCTAACGGAAGCATAAACAGACTGCAGAACCAGATGCCCAAAAAGACCTTGGCAGGAAGACAACATTTTCAGGTTCAGCCACAACAACCCAAACCTGTCTGCAAAACGTTCCTGAGCAAAATGACAACAATGCCAGCGCTTTGAGTTGTCCTCGTCTGAAAGAAGGACAAAGGTGACTAAAATCTGCAGACAGGCATCTGTTTCTTGAACTGTTCGGAACTGCCTGCTATTTAAGTCTAAAGCAGCAATAAAAAGTTCACTGGGCAGTTTTACTGAATGACTTATTAAGCAACTCAAGTTTCTGTGAGACACAAAGCAAGGTAGGTTGAAAGAAACAAGAGCACCCCTCTTTAACATTTCTGTCTGATTATGATAGGTGTGTATTTTTAACGGAGAGACAGGAGAGTAAACTGAAGTGTACACTTCACAATGGCAAACATTAACATTAAAGGTGGAACCTGTAAGTACTAGTTTTAAAACAATGAAAATGTTTAAATCACCTCTGTTTTGTGTGCTAATATTTAAGGCAAATAATTCTACCGCAATGCATTAAACATTGTATATGGGCTAAATTGAATATTTTTTTAAATTATTTCTGAAGTTATGCAGTGTTTCTGGATGAATTAAAATTTCTTATAAAGCTAAATAGCTCTCAGATTGTGAGCCAAATCAAAAATTAGCAAATGAATGCCAAGGGGAATTTCCTTTGTCGGATGAAAAAATAAGTATTGAAACAGTTGATTAATCTTTTTAAGATTAATCAATTTTTTGAAAAGTTGTATATTTTGGTTGGGGAGAAACTGCAACTGAAGTAAAATAACCCATTTTCTGGATTAAAAAGTACAAACCTGAAGCAAACTTTATCAGTTTTTGAAAACTGGGATTTATGGGAATATTTTTGGTATGTGGGAATTAAGTTTTGTTATTGTCTAACTTAAAACTGGGAGCAAATCGCCAGAGCAGAAATAAAGAAAATCAAAAATAAAGACCACAAATTTCTGACAAAATAGTAAATTTTGTTGTAGGGAAACCCAAAGCAGATTATCATAGTGTCTTTTTTTGGCTATTCAAGCACTCATTATTAGTTTTGGCCAATAAGTTGCACATTTGAAAGGAGCAAATGGTGATATAATTAGTCTTTTTTTATTCCCTTGTGTTGGATTATTAGAATCCACAGTTTAGAATCCACACTTTCACAATCTGTTAATACCTCCAAATGTTCCAGATAATATCTGCTCCTGGTTTTGTTGTGACTTTTCTTTTTTTTTTTTTTTTCTATCTCGTACCAAAAATGGAACCACAAAAACAATTCAAAAGCAGAGGTGATATCTTCTGCCCTTTTCTAGCCTGACAATGCTATCTCTTTCCAAAAAAGACATATGTTGCCGTTACACCATTTAATTTAACAACCTCACTACGCTTTATTTATGGTAATATATTTTTAATCTTGAGCAGCAGAGCACGTAAAAATTTTATTTCTAATGGCCTGCATAATAAGAAAGCTAATAAAAAGACAGCTTTGACACTCTCATTTAAAAGTAAAAATATATATTTATATACAGTTTCATACTGTAAGCATGTACCATGTTATGAAGAATACTAAATATAATTCTGACAAAACAGCATGGCAAAATTTCTCTTGCCACTGTGGGTGTGAATAATCAACTCAACCACATGCAAAAATCTCATTTTCTACACCCACATTTATGCCCAAACCAAAATCTCTTGGCTCTCTCAGACACCCAGTGCACCTGCATAGATATCAGCCACTAAGTAGATTTAGAGTCAGCAACTGCATTCAGGGACTAGTTGGGGCTAAACGGCAGATGGTTGCGTTTTGGCAGTGGGTTTCCTTACAAACCTGTCTCTCAAATTCACCTTTCCCAAATAAAGATGAACTGCCATCACCTTGTCTTTCTCTCTCTGGATTGCATAAAACATGAAACTTCAACAGGCTTTTGCAGAGATCACACCAAAGCTCCAGTTCCTGATTATTTATAACAGTCATTTGTCTCTCTTGCTGTGACATGATGAAGCCAAAGGCAGACCAACGGTGAGCAGCCACAGACAGACACGGGGGAGGAAGAAAAACTGAAAGAGTATGGTAAATGAGGTTAAAGGGGAAGAAAAGAAAGGGGCTGGTTCAAAGCCTACTTCTGCATGTCAGAACCTTTCTCCGGGGCAAATAGGAGAACAAGGGCCTCACTGCGGCCTGGCAGACAGAGCTGCTCCTTGCGCAAATGACTCCTAATCAAATTTGTGTGATTTCTGGACTGTGAGGGTAAAAGAGGCTTCTTTCACCAAAGGGACAGAGACAAGAAACATTTAACAATCTACTATCCCTCTGCTGATCTTTGCAGTAGCTGTTCACATGACGGACTATCTACCCACACCAACAGCCCTTGGCAAAGCACACACTGACCTCTCTCAGCTGTGAAATATTACCACCAGAAAGGGAGAGATAAAACTTAGGTTTATGGGCTTCCTCAAATGGATCACGGGTGGATTTCATCCACAGTTTTGCAACATTCACAGTGATTTGCAGTGTTCCTGTGCCAAGTCAAATATGCACTGTTTTTTTTCTGTTTGATAGATGGTTGCATTCTGATAGAAGAAATTTGATTGAGTTGTTGCGTTATCAAGGAAAAACTTGGATTTCCAATACACAGAGGGATGATCGTGAAGGGATATTTAAAAGGAAGCTCTGAGGCCCAAAGAGTTTACACGACCCGTGTCCCACTCACTGCCCGCCTGGATCCCGGAGCACGCTTCCTGTTAGCCTGCTAAATTGACTACACACCCACGCTTCTGCCTCCACAGAGTCCCCCATTAACCTCATCCTCCCACACTGGCAGAGCACAGCTTGTGTTCATGCACTGAGGATGTAAACATGAAAATTGTTAAGCCAAAAAGCAAAGGGAAGGACCTGTCCTGCCATCAATGTGTTTGATTTAGTTTTCTCTCTCATGAGCATCCTCTAAAACATCTGGCCAGATCCAGACAGCTGAGTCTGATGAAAGCTAAAATTCAGACCCAAATCACTTTGTGTCACAGATCTTTAAGAAACCTTTGACTTACTCCTGCTCAAAAGAAACATTTTTTATCAATTTCAGCTACTGTGAAGTATATTTACATCCGAATAAAAACACCTGTTTTAAATAGTTTCCTGAAAGATTTTAATTTCTTAAAAAGCTGCAAAACACTTTGTCAAGCATCAACAGTGACATGTTCAGATATTATTAATAACCACATTTGTTGGTAATCAGCTGTAAGTAGATTTGGGAAAATTAGCTAAAATTGGCAGTTGTCAGTGTGATAAGAGATTGTGCATACAAATTAATCCCTGGTTGTTATAAAATGACCACTCTGTTCTGTACTTAAAAAAGTCAGGTACAAAATCATCTGGAGATTTGTTTGAACAAAAGAATCAAACCAGCATCTCATCTGGAAAACGAGAGAACTGGAACTGGAGAAATTACAAAAAACAATCTTGAAAAAAAGATATTAGAGTCAAACTATAATACATAATGAGTTTCCAAAGTTTTGATTTTGAGGGAACTATAGCTTCCATTAGTTATTTCCACTACAACATGACTAGCCTGGCAGTTCTTCCACCTGTCCCTCTCCATTGTCTGCAGCCTTCTCATTCAGTAAGACAGAAAGGCAAGGAATGCCTAAATGCAAAGAGAAGTGTGTGTAGCATGAGAACAGAGGCTTGAAAAAATGTTTTGCTTTTTCATACAATTGTTTTAATTTTATTTGCTGATGCACTCATTCCACTGACCTGCAGAAACACCTTTTCCGTTTAGTCAAATCACGATCTGCAGTTTAAAAAATTGTTTTCTTCTTCTTTTGTTTTAGAACAGATCTGTTTGGAACAAACAGATACTTTTCTTACAAAATGTCTTGAATAATAATAATAAGAAAAGAATATCTTTGGTCTAAAATATCTCCACTCTACATTATGCAATATTTGCAACTATTGCAACTATTAAGCTAGAATTCTGCCTTTTTTCTCTGAAATTACCCCTGGTCCATGTTTCTTTTTGACTTTTTCTTGTGAACTGGTGCTATATAAACTGCACCGACTAGAATACAAAAAATAACAAGAAAACAAAACAAAATAAATCACACACCTAAAATATAACATGTTCAGACTGAGAATATCAGCACAAATTTCCCATAAAATTCTTAAACTGAACTGAATTCACAAACTAGCCCAGGTTGTGTTCAAACATTCAATATCCAATTCAGACCAAATTCAATTCTGACCCAAAAAATCCATTCTAACAAAAATCCAGACATCTAGTCAGATTGGGATCCAATCCAATTAAATTAAAATGAAATCCCAAAATTGTATTCTTGAAAATAAAAATATAGCATGTTCGAGTCTTTTATGCTATATAAAACAAGATGAGTAGATCAAAACACCTAACATGAGAGCATCTGGAACGGATTCCAGAATGGCCTAACACTACAAATAAAAACCAAAACACAAAAACAAATGTATTGCTAAAGAACATATGAGGACATTTACATGAAAACTGGTATGTATTTAAGTGCACTAAAATCTTTGGCTAAAATGCATCTCAGTCAGAACCATTAAATATGAATGCAGGATTTAAAAAAAAAAAAAAAAAAAAAAAAAAAAAAAAATTCCCAGCAATGCTGATTTCAACATGTTGACAGCAAACCTCCATTAGGGAGTGGAGGAATCCAGGAGGGGAAAAATATTGCTGTAATCCGGAGAAGGATTTCAAATCTACACTAAATTGATTGTGAAGCGTGAAGAAATGATTCAATATCATTCCTTCACAGGGAGCTAAGCAGAAGTTGTCAGGGATTACAGAGCAAAGGGAAGGGCTGGAAAGCACGTTTTAGCTTCCAGAATAAATTGAGAGGACGGCGCTCTCAATCTGACTAAATGTTTCAGCTTCAGCATCGCTGGCAGTAGCTGTTGTAGCTTGAGACAGAAGTGGCAAATGAGCTTACTCATTTACTTTTATATTTTGCAGTAGGATATCCAGAATAGGCTACTCCTGACTGTTTTCAATATTTCTTCCATTATAAACTACATCTGTGGTGAAAAGAAAAAGATTGGTTCTAATAATATTTTAGCTGATTTCTTAAACATTTCAATTTTGTTGATCTGGCGCTAAGGTACGTCAAGTTTTATAAATTTATAGAGTCAACAGAACTGTATTTCTCTTTAAAAGCATAATATAGACATGAATAATTGCTGATGATATTGACTCTCAATAAATGTAACATATGATGCAGTTTTGAAAAAGCAAAACACTAATTAATCCTCTTGAGAACGTCCAAGAACGCTCTGGATTCACACTATCCTTAGGTTTTCATGGACGTTACATGCAATTATAAAATACTTCCACAGGCTGAACATAGCTAAAACTTTCCAGTCAGCAGCAAAATAATTGCTCCTAAATGGACTAAGCCTGCAAAATCTACTTGTGATAATAGACTGCTATTACATCCCATTATATTGCTATATCTTAAAAATCTCGGAGTAAGTTTAGTAAAATCTGTTTTTTCTAACAAAAAGAACATTAATGCTAAAATTATGAGACAGCCTAACGCCAACTGGTGAATAAAACCCATCTTAGTAAAGATGCAGAAAAGAAAGCAGATTCCTCTGGTATTACTGAGAAACAGGGAACACTTTGTTCTCAGAGCTTTCACATAGAACGTTTTTACATTATCGACTCGTGTCTGTAGTGACATAAAAGTCTGTCGAAAAATTTCAGCTTCTGTGCTGAAAGTAATTTAGACGGATACAAGCACAGAAACTGTGCGCTGGCATGCAGAGTCTAGGAACAGTAAAATGTTTATTGCAAGAGGTTTGCTAATGAGTAACAGTGTATTCTGTAGCCCGAGAGAACGTCGGTGCACTCCAAGAACAGAGGGATGCCATCCATTCCGGAAGGCGTTCCACTTGTGGGTGTGCCAAGCTTGCTGCTAGTCTGAGATAAGCATCTAATAATTCATCTAAATCTGTGATTCTCAACCTGGGGGGCCTGGGGCATGAAGCATCTCAGCGGGGCAAAGGCTTTAGGGACAAGGAGAAACTACAACAAAAACTGTGGGAACACACAGATTTGTCTTTTAGAAGAATGCTTATTGAATTAGAAATGTTTAAATAATTAAAGATTATAGTTAGCAATTTTGTATTAACACTAGAAAGGTGCATGTTTTAATCAAAATGGTGTTCTCTCTGGATTAATCAGTAAACCCAATAAGAAGACTCAACGTGATGAACACGTGAAAACTAGTTAGTAACATATGATGTACCCCTCAGAATAAAACCAGAGTAAAAACTGATATACTTCTTTATTTAAAAATTAGTCGAAAAGTGATGTCTAAACCTAAAAACAAATAGTCTGTTTGGTTTTTAGATTATATTTTAACAACCAAATCTCAAAGAAATACGTTTCTGAAAGGTAGTAAAACTATGTTTCAATTCAATGACAGCCTGAGAACAGAGTTAAATGGATAAACAGTTGTATGAATTATTCAGTTCAGGTTTGACCTGTATAAATATGCATAAATATTTTACATTGAGAAATATGGATGGTAACGCACCAAAGAGATGAGATTGTCAAGCTGTGATGATGAGAAGCTATTTACAGTCCTTACATAAAAGATCTTTTTTTCTGTCACTTTGCTAACATCAACTCTCCATAATCATTTAAAATGAAGTAGAATCTGAAAATAACATTTTTAAGTTTGTGTACAGGCATTTATTTAAAAAAGAAACAAAAAAAACAAAAAAAACCTAAATAGCTTATTTTTGTTTTGCAATGTGTAATCCAACTGTAACTAACTTTATTACAGGTTTGATCAGTGTAAGGATTTTAGACAAGTAACAGCAAATGAAGAGATGCTAGAAGTCATACGTTTTTCTATCTGTCAAGTCATGTAATCTGCTGTTACCATGACTTCTTCATACAACTAGAAAAATAACATTTTAACAAGATCAAGCCTCATGAGCTCATTATTTTCACAGAAAAAGCAGAACAATAAATCTAAATCAATTCTGAATGTGTTAAATATGCACTCACACTCACCAAATGGTTTAAATTATGAGTTTATGTGAATCAATACTCTGACATCAGCACTAAAAGCAGTATGTTATGGGGAAAGATGATGGGATGACGTAAGATTTTAGTAATAATGAATATTCTCTCACAAAAACCATTAAGTTGGTGTCCTTTGTCACTACGAAGCTATTAGATACATATTTCAAGATATTAGGACATCAAGAGAAAAAGACAAGTCCTTGGATCAGTTATAAGAAAGAAAACCAGCCAACATGGGGGCAGACCAAAATTGATAAGAATGAAATTAGAAACAGATGAGAGAGAGGAGAGTAATGCTTACAGACTGTGAAAGAGAAAAAAGGGGGAAAGTGAGAAAGAAGAGAGAGAGAAGCAGAGGGAGGCATAAAAACTAGGTCAAGTCACATGACTGGGATCAAAAGCAGCCAGGATTAAATATCCTACAGCATGTGGTCATTTACACAACAAATGTACATTTCACTTTATGAATTATTTCTCTACCATGGGGTCTGAGGCCTGGCAGAGCGAGCATGATGCTACGCTGCCTGGCTGGTTGGAGGCGACGCTTTTCACTGCGAACAAAAAAACTGAGTATTAAAGACTTGAGCGAGCTCTTCCCTCCGAGACAGGAAACAAAGCCGGAGCCAGGGATAGCATGGAAATGATCATAACAGGACGGGACATGGTTCCAGCGTCAGACAGCTTCCATTGTGACAGGCTAATGGCTCTAACATGCACTGCCCATTATGCTTGATAAATTCAGAGGAGAGTGAAATGTTAGGAAACAAAGATGTCATGGATTCTAACTGCATTAAAGGGCACCAAACGTGTGTGGATATTTTTACGTCTACAAAGGTAATTCAAGCAACAAAGCGATTGATCATGAAATTATTTCAAAAAACTAAAATTCAGGCCACTTGATGGTGACGTTAACAAAAGCAGTCTTATTGTGACTGAAAGCTTGCCTGGTGGAATATCAAACCTATTAGGGAGTCTAACAAACACTGTAATGTAGGGTGGCATGTCGTGAGAAGGGAAATGTCACCGGTGCCCCGTTATCCCCTGCTCTGCCACATCCAGAGAGGAAACTATGTTTGCCAATCAAGCCCTGGACCACAGACTAAGCTGGTCATAAGCTAACTCAATCCCCCTGAAGCCCTGATACCAAATACAAATCATCCATCTACATCTGTCCTGATTAGGGAGCAGCAAGCACATAGATGAGCTCTACTGTCCATGAAAGGTTTGGAAAGTGAAGATAAAATCTGGTGTTACAGTTACTTTTTGAATAAGTGAATCCTGAGCTAATCGGAGTGATTAAAATGTCAATCACTCCGATCAACAACTCTGAAAAATGATGCATCTGTCACTTTACGTGAAAGTTCTCATAGGGAGATATCAAAACTCAAAACTATTTAGTGCATCTATGTAATGATCTACATTTCACATCTGTCACAACAATTTTAAGTTATTTTTAGAAACTAGTTCTAGCTGTTAATGATACTCCACATGCTGTCAAAAGATAAAATGAAACACACGAGCTGGCACAGTTTTGTGCGCTTTTAGCCTCGACATTGATTAGCCTGTACACTGGAGAAAACCAACAAGAACAAAAACAAAACAAGAAGTATTCGCCAAGTTTTCTTTGGCTGGATGTAGCCAATTTGATTGCAGTGGTTTAGTTTCGATTGTGACAAATAAACGTTACATCAAATCACTTTTCAAAAAGTCTATAACCATTTCTAAAAATGGCCTTTGGGCTTTTGATGTGTGATACTAAACAAAGCCCTAAAACATTATATACATCCATCCATCCAGCCCAAACTTTCCTCTGTCTGATTGACCCCATGAAAATTAAGTACCAGGTATAAAAATGCATTTTGTATTCATTTTTACTTTATATTTCCACAGAATTGTGAATGCAGTCACTGCCTTAAGGAGTTCCTGACCATTTGCTTTGGATATATTTAAACAATAACTTCACTTCGAATCTATAGACTAATGATAAAAAAGAAAGCTCTTTGCTTATCTTCAGAGATTTGTTTGAAGTTATGCAGAGTGAGAACACAGTACCCCAGGCACAAAAAAACAAAGCTGCAACAAGAAGAATCCACTTTATCTTTATGTGGTGAAGAGATTCAGGTCAAAGGGTGAGGCACCTTTTCAAGGCTATCGAAATGTCACAGCGGATGTCTACCTGCAGAAACCTCAAGATCTGATGGGCCAAGTCAAGCATAAGGCTGATCAGAAAATATTAAGTCTGCCTCCCAGGGTAAAGAAATAAAATTATATCTCAAATAACAATTACATACAGAGAGAGACAGTCCGTCAGTACAGTTTAGAGCTAAAAAGAGGTGAACGCTTTGAGAAAGCAGGATCCAAAGCAGCAAAGTTAATTTGGATCAAAAGAAGGACCACTGGATGGGCTATAGGAAGGTCAGGCTGCAGGGCTGCACAGATCATCTGCATACACAATAACCTGAGGGCATGGAGAAAATGTTTCCCCATTGTGGCTTACTCTAGAGGCCGTGTGCCTTACATGACCTCTGTGCTGACAGATTTAAAATTTAAAAGGAAGCAAAACCCATGTCAACATGTCACTTGGGGAGAAAATCCTGTCTGCATGCTATTGGATTGTACAGTCAAGTTCTGCCTGGAGTCTTTATGTGTGTGAGATTCATGTGTTTTTTTTACAATTTACCCTATTTTAATCAATTACATGCCCATACACAAAAAGCCTCAGCGCACCTGCATGAAGAACTACGCTCTTTTAACAGAGGAGAGCTAGCACTGATCTGAGTTTACATAATCTAACACGTACAGTCAACTGTATCATCAACATCAGCATTCCTAGAAAGGAGCACAACTTGTCAGCTCAGCCAGGCAGAAAGATGTAGGCAAACTGCAGATCAACACGGGCAAGAGGAAAGAGAAAAAAAAAAATCCAAGTCAAAATTTAGCTCCATATTTGCATGGAGACTGGGATAACTGACAAGGTATTTTCTGCACCATGCGGATAGCCAGACGATGAAAGAAAACAGATTCATGTCAAGCAGGCCAGGTGCATTGTAATGAAACTGTTTGACATGTTCTCTTCAACTAATGAATTAAAGCTTCTTTTATTGCCTGACTTGTCTTCATTGAATTTCCCCATCTGTCTCTTCTTGCTACTTTCATTTATCCCCTTCTGTTTGGGATCTCTTTTTTTTCCCGTCTTTGCTCTCCGTCTCTCTTTTCTCCCTATGATTGCTGGCCTGCTCCTGCTGATGCACACCAGGTATTTGGCAACCTCGGCATCAGAAAGCCCATCAGAAAACAGTGATGAACCTTTTTTGATCGACATGGCCAACCACATTAAAACATGCAGCTGGTCACTCTGTAGCTCTACCGTCCACGCTCGCTGATACCTGCCCGCCAGCAACCCCATGAGGAGTCGCATCCAGGTTAAACAGAACGCGCCCTGAGCTCCTCTGAACCCTAAACACTAACAAACACAAGCTTCCTTTGGTAGAAAGAGAACAGAAAAAAACGGAATCTTGTGATCTTTGCAGTAGGGACAGACAAAAGCTTGCCTGTGCAGCTAGATCGTACTGTTACATAGGTGGATGCAGCACAGCAGATGCTTAAATTTTATTATTATATCATTTAAAAGGCACTTTTCTTTGAGATTTCTTTTAATCGCATTCAACCATAAAGTGTGAGCCAGATATCCTGAGCTGTCTTAGTTATGCTGCTATGTGATCAGGCTGCTATAGGACACGCTGACCAGATTCCTTTATTCCACTGTTTTCCAACCACGTTCCAGCTATGCATTATTTGAAATAATTGCTGCCATTAACTTTGGGTTCTGGCTCAGTTTTCTCTTTCTTTGAAGGAATGTCTAAACCCAATAATTCAGTGTTTATTTTTGTCTCTTCCCTAGACTGAGCCTCTTTTGGGGCTTTGGCTACCACTACCTTTTTGTATTCTTTGTTTGTCCTACTTGTAGAAGTTGCAACTAATTTTGTGTACTCTAGTTGTGTTTCTATCCAATAGAAAGGACCCCTGGTACAGCTCTTCTGTGTTTACTTGTGTCTACTTTCTGGACAGTCAGTCACAGACCTATTGTTGCCACTAACTTTGTATACTACCTTTGTTTTCCCTAATAAAAACTTCTCCTGGTACTGTCCTTGTTTAACTTTGTCTTTTTTTTTCTTTATCTTGACTGAACTATTGGCACAACTTACAAAAGAGAGTACACACAATTAATTGTGTGTACTCTCTTGTCATTTCCCATTGAAAGTACACTTTTCCTATGGTTAAATGCTTAGCTCTGACAGCTCTTTTGTTTCTTTTAAACAGAATAACACCTTTAGACCTGTTTCCTTCTGTTGATCTGTTCTTGCTGATCAAGGCAGACCACTACTCATTCTAAGTCTGTCTGGTTCTGCTGACAAAAGTAGGGTTTCCTTTCCAGTGTTGCCACTTTCTTGCTCAGGTTGAAGGACTCCTATGTATTCAGTGAGTCGATTCAACCGTTTTTACTCATTTGATATCATTCGTTGATTGTACTGCATAATAATTTTGACTGAATTTGATTGTTTTGTTTTAAGTCTGACTACACAACTGTAGTGTATTGGAATGGAATTAATTTGACTGCTTCTGGATATGAATTGGACCTTGAAATGAATTTGCAATATACTAAATGTGTAGAAAGAAACTGGAGTGAATTGAATTAAAGGGGACTTGTCTACATTTAAAAACAAAGAGTCTAGTCTTCATGCTTTGGGCCCTGTGAGAAGAAAGTAATGTATTTTCTTCTTTTCTCCCCCCAAGTTTTATGAGGGGTTGTGTTTGGCTCAGGTCTGGTCTAAGTCTGGATCCACAGCCGTTGCCCTCCCGATCCTTTGCCACTTAATTAGCCAAACCTCGCACAAAGGGGAGTAGGTCACATGGGCCCAATTTGGTGCGCAATAAAGTCTGCGAGGGCTCAACATACATTACTTTGAGAGTATTTACGTGGCTGCCGCATTAAGGTAAGTGACTTTGAAGATGCAGAAAACGGGACAAAGAAGAAATAAAGATGGGGGAGGCAGTGGCGGTGAGGAGGGAAAACGACTGAAATGAAAGGAGGGGACCCTAAAATTCCAGGGAATTTTTCCAGATGTTGCACAAATATTCTGCTGAGGCAATCCAGATGTGCTCACTGTTTATTCCCTCCTCCTGCTTGCTGTTCCAATGGCTTCTCTTTCTTTTCTACAACCTCTCCGCCCCTGTCTCCTTCAAGCAGCTCACATTAACTGTTCTCTGATAGTGCCTTTTAAGTGAAGGCTTTAATAGCCCCCAGGGCACCTTAGCATTCACGAGAATCCTGTAATAAACATCCACTCTCATTCTCTACAGCTGTTATATGCGTGTGCATGTCTGGAAGAAAGACAAGCCAGGGTGGTTTTATTGGAACTTTGGATCAATTATCAATTAATTTTGTATCCAAAAAAAGAAAAAAAGTAATGCTCCCCCCGTAGGAACGAGACAGAATGTGGTAGACTAGCTCAAGTGAAAACTAAACAAAAACATCCGTCCTACTTCCTTTTCATATTGTTTTTGTTCCCCTGTTTCAATCATTTCTCCTCACCTCCAGACAAATGCTGTCATGTCTGCTGAAGCTGCTCCTCTCCCACAGAGGGTGACCCAGCCACAACCCCTGACCTTAACTCTCCCAGACAGCACAGTGACTCTCAGCTGCACCACCATTCACCGCTCCACATATATCACTTCGTCAAATCTAGCTGTCAGGGGGATTCTCATCAGATGACGGAAAGTCGTTTTCGGCTCAGGTGCCGAAGCGAGTTGGCTGCTAATCGGCGGGTCGGATACTAAATCTCCCGCCGTCCAGTGACCTCCGACAGCTGATCAAAATTGAAGGCAGGCGTTCGCTGACTGGAGCAGATCCAGCATGCTGTGGGGATGCTTTGCTACAGCAGGGGCAGAGAAGCTGGTCAGAGTTGAGCTGAGTGGAGCTAAATACAGGGCAATTCTGGAAGAAAACCTGTTTGAGGCTGCAAAAGACTGGAGATTGGCACTTTTCAGCAGAGTAATGAACATAAACATGTAGTCAGGGCTGCAGCTGGAATGATTTCGATGAAAGCATAGTTGTGTAAGAAGGGTCTTGTCAAAGTCCAGACCTAAAGCCACATGTGAATCTGTAACAACGCTTGAAAATTATTTTTTGCAGATGCTCTGCAACAGAGTTTGAACAATTTTTCACAGAAAAAAAATCTGTTTCACAGAAAAAGATACTTCTAAAAAGGCTTCCAGCAGTAATTGTAGTTCTGCAAAGTACTGATTCAGCATAGCTTAAAACAAATGCTTTTCAAACCTGAATTTGTAGAAATAAAACTAAACTGAATTAAACCAACAATGTTTATGTTCCAGCTCACATTGTATTTGCTCCTTTGTATTGATGTATCACTCAAAACCCTATTAAGATTAATTGATAGGTTGATTTTAATACTGGTAGGGGAATTTAAAGAGGTATGATTGTTTTTTTTGTTGTTTTTTTTTAAAGTCACATGTTGTATATTTGTGCCAGGAACAAAGGAGTCATTTTCATTTGCTCCTTTCTTGTAATTTGCATGTAAAAGATATGGCCCACTGCTACAATCAGAACACCTTGCTTTCCTATCCAGGAAGTTAATTATTCATGACCAGGTTTTTTTTTTTTAGTTTGGACCAATCCTGAAAGAGAAACAAGTTTTCACTCTTGAACTGTAACAAAACCCAATTTGAGTTTCACTTGAGTTTGAAAACTGCTATGAAGATATATTTTTAAACACTTTCTTACTACAACAACTAGTGGCCTTCACTGACGGTTACCAGGCAGGAAATGAGCGGACGGCCAAGGGGGGAAGACATGCAGATTTTCAAAGTCAGAAATTGAACTCAAGACTACAGTATCTGATGTGAGGCACCAGCTCTTCCGATACACCAAGCGATGTTCCATAAAGTTATTTTTACCATTAATCCAGAAGCACCAGAGTAGAAGAATTTAGATCTGTTGATTTTAAGATTTGATCTAAATATCTGACACCTGTTTTCACTACATTGCTAAAAGACAAAAAAAAACCCAAAAAAACAACCTAACCTAAATGCAACACTTGAACTTGTCAGTCATTTCTAAATGGTGTCAGCACTTTGGCATGTAGAACAGCATTGATGAAGACACAACTGGCACCTGCACGTCTGAGTGTCTTTATCTAGTTTACCCGGCTGTTCAACTGCCTTCCCCAAAAACAGCCCATGCCTTGTGCTAAAATCTTAACAGTAGAATGAACAAGAAGACATTATGCTTCACCGGAAATGAGATTTACAAATCTTCACTAAATTAATTTACATTTCTAGGGCACTTTAATTCGAAAAGCACCCTTTAAAATCTATTTAACAATAAAGCCTATAGAAGAAAATGTTTTAAAAGAAGTTAGGGCTTCTTAGCTTTCCTTTAAAAAAAATTATTCTGACTGAAGACAACAAAGAAAACTATATGTAGACAAAAGAATAAATATGCTGTTTTAGGTTTTATCCGTCTACTTTGTTGTATGTTTTATGCTGCAGTCTTGGTCAGGTCATTGTTGGTAGAGAGGTTTTTAATCTATTATATTATTTCCTGGTTAAATAAAGGATACATACATATTTCAATGTGGTACAACACAATGCAAAACTTTTTGTATGTGACCTTCAAATTTTGTCAAGTTAAAGCCACAAATTCCACTGCATTTTATTAGGAATTTATATGATAGATCAAAACAAAGTATTGCTGTGTTGTGAGGTGAAAGTGACAGGTGGTTTTGAACATTTTTCACAAATAAGATTCTGGCACATTCCCAATGTCATCTGTAATAAACCTCTGAGGCCTTCACAGGAAAGCTGTAATAAAATACACAGAGGTGGACTTTACCAATTAGGCTGGCATCTGGCTGCACTGGATTTTATTTCAGATCAGATTTGAAGACTAAATGCACACTGCACTTTTCAGCTTCTTCAAAATTCTTACAACCTCATCCATCTCTTTTATAGTGTTGGTCTTGAATGCACAATCCTTATAAAACACAATGACGTTTAGTGTTTTAATGAGGCTTCATGTGTAAATGTTTAAGGGGTGTGTATCTGCTATCACAAGGGACTGCAAGGGCAAGTACAAAATCAGGTGTACAAATGTTGCCGTGTAGATTTTCCAGATAGACGGCCCTTCCCCCTCTCTTCTCAGCACCCTGTACCCTCCGGTCATTGGGAACATTCCTGAAACCAGACGGTTGAAGCAAGGTGTTTAACTATAGGTGACAAAGCCCTTTGGACTCCTGTATATGTGCATACGTCTCTGTCTGTTTGTACGTTTACTAACAGGTGTGTGTTTGTCTGTTTGAAGGCGTGTGTGCGTTTGTGTGTGTGTACTAAGGGGCCGAGAGGCCACAGTCTGGGCGGATGTACTAACATGCTAGACCTGCAGGCGTCAACAAATGGTTAATCGCTCTTTCACTACTGCAGGCAGAGCAAAAACCCACAGAGGAACTCTGTTATCTGACATGAGATCTTTTTCTCTGGTCTCAAACATGCATGGCAGTTAGTGAAAATACTGCGAAGACAACAAACTGTTAGACTGAAAAAGATGAAGTCTGCATTTATAAAAGTAGAGCCGGCTTGCAGTGATGCTAATCCATCTGTCGGTATCGATGTATATCCTACGCCTGATGAATAACCCAGAGTGTTTTACAGTTCTTCTGATACATTTTCTGGTAGTCATAATTACAGTCTTAGCATTTACCCCGTGGAAATTAAAAAAAGCAAATCTGGTTATTGCATTGCAACACAGACATCATTGAGAACTATCATGCAAAAGAGACTTTCTGTACATAAGCTGAACATATGATATGGATTGCAAAAATGTTGTTTTTACTTTAACTCTTTCTATTAAGAGAATCATGTGAAGGCCTATACACACACGTGCTTAACTGATGAGCAATTGGAAGAAATTTGTGTTTGCTTTCAAGTGTGTTTCCGATTGACCTATACTCTACCAAGGTTTGAAGTCATTTTTGGCCACAATGCATGAGTTTTTTTTTCCTGTTTTGGGGACATTATTGATAAATATCAGTGAAACCAGATCTTTAAAACTTTGTTTGTAGAAAATAGCAGAGTGACAACAAGAAAACAGGAAAATTACATAAAAGTAAAAACGTACAAGAAAATTGGTCAGATGTAATGACCTATAAATGTAACAGCTAATTATATCAACTGTTTATTCTATTAATTTTTCAAAGTATAATTTTGACTGACTATTTACTTTCCAAGTGAACGAAAATTCTGAAACTGCTATATTCAATCTGCAATGTCTCCGTTGTCACTCTAACTACAGAGCCATTATCGTATTCAAGACACTAAAGTAGGCTGCTGACGTTTCCTTGGAGACGCTTTTATGAGTAAGCCTTTGAAATTCAGCAACAGGTCTCGAGAAAAGCTGAAATAATATAATGAAATGACAAAACAGCGTGGTAGTCATGTTACCTCAGGCAGCTTGGAAACGGCATGCTATTTGCACGCTGCAACATGAAACAAACCACTGTTTGAGTCTTTTGGAACTTAAAATGAAAACACAACAGGTCTGTTGCAACAAGGGAAGAGAAAGAATAGGGGGCACAAGAATAGGATTACTAGTTCTCATATTAGCGTAACCAAATGCAATGAGATAAACAGTTTATGTTCATTTTGGATTTCCTGTGCAAACGCAAACTTAACAAAACTTTCATAAACACAATCTGAATGAGCGCTATCTCTCAAACTTACAAAAAATAACAAAAGTTGGAAAAAAGTCATTCTGTTATCAGCATGAAGTTTAAAAAGTAGCATCTAATGTTTTCTGGTTCACCAATATACTGGCGAACAGAGTTCTCTTCAAATTTAAATAACATGACTGAGAAGTGAGGCTTGCACTGTTAAATGCAAAAGTACTAAAAATGTTTTGTGTTGACCTGGAGCATATTTCTTTTAACTTGCACATCAAATTAAAGTGTTATTTTACACCAGGGTTTTAGTGCAGAACTCTCCTTCCTGTGACACCACTGATGTGCATAAAGCAACATCAAAACAAAACAGCACTGGAGGCACAGACAAACCACAGTTTCTATGATTACTCAGCTTTTTGGGAACATCTCAGCTTCTTAGTTTTATCTCTGCACGGTTCAGTGGTAAGTTGAGCAACTTTCTTTTCCTGAAACTTAATTACTTATCACACCATCTACTGAGGAATAAATATTGTGCCAATTCTTCTGTGTAAAATAACTCGGGTTCAGTTAGTTTGGACAGAGAATGTGAATGTTAACTGGATCTATGTCGGCTTTGATTAGAACATGTATATATTTTGCTTTTGCTTTGTGCTAGTTGAGGAAGAATAATTGCTGCAAAGCCAGTGACTTGATGCAGAGGACTTGATCTCCATAGATAGGAAATAATACACAGATTTTTTATTTTTTTTTTGCAAAGTCCCTTGAGACAACATCTGTAAAGAATTGAAGCTACTGAAAAAAACTGAACTGAATTTAAAATGCTTTGCCCTGATGAAGAAAAGGATCCCCACAGTACGGCGCATTCTCCACCATGTTTCACAGTTAGTATGGTGTGTTCAGTGTGATGTGCAGTTCAAATTTTCCCATTTTTATATACTCTTTAGTTAGTTAGTTGACCTGAAAAGGCAGTTGGATGTACTGGATGAATTTAGGGGCTTCAAGGGGTTAAATACAAACTCATGCCATGCTTTTATATTCATTATTCCTGCACTACTTTCCGTTAGTCTATTACATGAAATCCACAGATTTGTGTGATTGCAATTGGATGAAAATGCAAAAAATGCAAGAGGTGTAAATATTGTTTTTTGCAACAGATATTGATAAATAGACATAAGAAAAAACGTTTGCAGCAGCCAGCAGTCTGAAGTGTGAAATTACAGACATTGAATCTGCCTCATGATATGAATCAAGGCATAAATAACCGTCAGCCTTCATCTCTCGAAACGTCTCTCTTCTGTTTACACTCAAACACTCATCCATTACCACATAGTCGCACGTGCACACTCAGAACACAACCGAAGTGTTGTGCATGCTGTGGGATTTCCATGGCCCGGTGCCCAGCAGTGCATGAGAGACTCATCCTCCCCTCCTATTGGCATCTGGCAAGGTGACAGACAACGGTAAGAGCGGTGGTTACTGTGGTGGGTACGGAGGAGGGCGTGGGGGCACACCGGGACAGCTCCTCTAACTGTCGGTGACCTCAAAAAAAGCTGTGGCAGAGCAGCGCGAAGCATGTTTCTAATTACCTCAATAGGCGTATGCCGTGGCAGATGCTGTTTACATGTACATGCACAATGTGCAAGCATCAAAAAAGAGCAGGTAGGTTAATGTTTACACACCTGGATGTACAGTTTTATTAAAACAAGTTAACTGCAGAAGTTCAGGATCCAATCATTTTGCTTCAAATGATTATGACTTCAGAAACATTACAATCAAACATGCTAAACACAATGCACTAAAGCTGTGTTCCAAAGAGATATATCTCAGGTAATAAATCAGCAGAAATACTGAAAAAACAGAACTGCCAATTACAAGCAAGAAAGCATGTACTTAAAGAAATGTGAGAGAAAGAGCACAACTGATCTTTGATTCAGTTGATTCGTCATCTCTTCCAAGCAAATCAACATCAAAGCCAATGTGCTCATAACGCAGTTAATAAACACATCATGACTGCCCGAAAATTCAAAGAGAGTTGTTTTTTTTCTTTTCTGCCGAAAACATGCCAGCTGTAAGCTTGTGAAGATGAAGTAAGGGTTCATTTTCACAATAAACCTTTTATTGCATGTGCTTTTTTTTTCACTGCCTTTTCACTCATGTGCTTACAAGCAGCGTTTTGATTCAAATGAAGAGCAGGTGAAGAACTAGCTTTGTGGATTCAATCAAAATTATGCATTTGTCTAGATTTTCACTCCAAACCATCAGAAAAATAAGGTAAAGATTACCATTCAAACTACCTTATCAAAGATAGAAAGATCCACCATGAAACTGAGAAACTTGCTGATATGCAGCTGTGATACAACAATAAAAGATTCCCGTATCTAGCAAGTTAATTATTTCTATACTAATAGTATTGTACTGTATGTTATTGGGAAGGGGTGGGCACTCATGTGAGAGAATGCAGCCCCCTCCCAAGCTCTCTAATGGGCCCCTGCCATGCCCCAACTCTGCCCACATTAGCACCGCAGAGACAGCGACTAGGGACCCCCCAGAGTTGCCTGGCAACGCCAGTGAGACGGCCCAGCAGGTCGCCCATTCCAAAGGTTTCTCATGCTGTGTAATTCTTTTGCTTCAGGAGGGACTGGTGCACTTCACAAACTGATGTTATCATGAAGAAAGACTGAATGACTAAATCTTGAAGCAAAATGATCAAATATTGGCCTAGATGGGCCATAAAATTAGGGAACCTGGATATCATTCACCAAGAAGGTTTGTTGGCATAACAGAAAAGGTGTGTGTGTGTGTGTGTGTTTGGAAAGAAAGAAAAACACTTATATGAGTTTGATCCACACAAAGCACATATTCCAACTGATATTTTTAACTTCTGCTGATAAAAACAGAATGTGAAAAACAAAAATTTGTTTTTTTAGGTGCAGCTTGTTTCCATGATACATAATTATGCATATCCCCTTATTATGAGATAAAATAGTGACTTTAGTACTATTATACTAGAACTTTATACTTTTTAGTATAAAGTACTATATACTTTATACTAAAAAGTATATACTATATAGTACTATTTTTTTTTTCATGAAGCTTCTCTACCAACTTCTTATATTTTCCTACAGACTTTAAGTAGGATGCAGAAGTTCACAGCTCAACATTCCCAGTTTCTGTGTTCTTTAGCGTTCTCGGTCAATCCTCCTCTTCTCATTCTGGGACGCAGGCAGAACAGAGAGCGGAGAGTTCTGGCAAGAGTAGGGGGCAAGCCGACCTTTCTCTCAATACGAATTATGAGTGTGATCTGCCCCAAATCCCTGCAGAGACTAACGTTTCCACTTCAAAAGAGTGGCTGTACGCATCCTGAATAATACCAGCCCACAAAAAAAGCCATTCAGACACTCAGAGGACCTTCAATAAACCCTGAAACCACAATGCTTAGATGATTTCCAATAACCGAGGAGGGAAAACACTCAGAGAAACAACCAAGCTTCTGGGAAAAATTCAAATGAATTGAGTCCACAGGAATTAGGAACATGAACAAAACAAGGTAACAATATTTCCTGCTTGAAGGATGGAAAATGGAATATTTTCTGTTTTGGATTTTTGATATTCTAAATATTCTTTAGGGACTCAAAAGTTTTTATAATATCAGAACTTTTTTTTTAGCATTTTGACACGTTACAACTACAAACATCAAAGTATTTAAATGGGATTTTATGTGACGGACTGGAAAGTAAAGCAATGAAAAGCGGCCCCTTCAATCTGAGTGACATGAGCAATCTTTTAGCAGGACAGCAACTCTAAGCATACTGCAAGAGATACCATTGAGTGGTTTAAAATCACAAAATTCATTAAATTAAAAATGGAAAAAATAGTTTGAGATTTTTTTTATCTAGATTTTTAACATTTACCAAATTAAGAGAAAAACCAACGATATCCAAATTTGTTTGGTCATCAGTTTTATATTTTGTCGGCAAAATTTTTTGAATCATTCTTGGCTTGTGGTTAGCAGCCGAACAAAATCTCAAGGGACACAAATGGTGTGTTCATGAGTTAAAATGCCCCAGTCAAAGTTTACACACAAGTCTATTTGGGAATCTATGGCGAGGCTTGAGGATTGATGTCCACAGATGCTCTCCATCTAATGTGACTGAACTTGAACTATTTTGCAACAAAGATTAGCTAAAATACTTGCAGCTGTAATGGCAGCTAAACATGGTTCTGCAAATATTTGAATCAGTGAGGGATAAACACAACCAACCTTTTATAAAACAACATTCACATAAAGAGAAATCTGCTCACTTCACAATTCCAAACTATGTTATGCTGGTCTAGCTAATAAAACCCCAATATAGTGCAATACAATATAACATCAATGTTCATGGTGTATGTAAACCTTCGCAAAGTACTGTAAACAGAATATTGTTCTGCAAATCTTGCACATTTTTCACTCTTACACTAAACATGTCAATCACAGTGACTCACATGTTGTGAAACCTTCGAGTCAAAATGCACCTAAGAACAAAGAGAAAAACAAAACAATAACAAGCTACTGTCTTGAAATAGTTGAAAAGGACTGAACGCCAAGAGCAAATACCTAAAATGATCGAGCATGTGGGGGTGTAAAGGTCAAGGTGTGAGGTGCAGAGTTCAGTGTGGCCGTTATCAATAAAGACCTCCTGCCAGTGAGCAGCTCCTTACACAAATAATTAACAAGTTTTTCAGTTCACTCTCAGATTTGTGCATCAGAAAATCTCAGAGCACTTTTTCTGATTCATTCAATGCGCAGAGCGTAAACATCTGTGAGCTGCAGTTCATACTGCCAGAATAATCTAAGGAGCAAAGACCTACCATTTCATCTAAAGTCAAATAAACGTCTCCTTAAAACGTAAAGTTTAAGTGCATGGATCACACACAGGTCTGAATGCTTGCACTGTTGCTATAACTGAGGGAAAAATTAATTTTTCCCTCATTTAGTTTGGATGCAACTGTGGGTGAGGGGTGGGAAAGTCCAGGGTGGGCACACAGACGGCAAGCAAGTTTTCTTTGACTTGCTCCAGTTAAAAGGCCTCATGGGTGAGATTGCGAGAGAAAAGAAAAAAAAAAACGTAGAAAAGAGAGGGAGAGAGCTGTCACTTTAAGCCATTAAGTCTCGCTATAAAACTCCTCCAATAAAAATGACAGCTGCAACCCCCTTTTATTCCTCAAAAGGGGAGCAAAAGCTTCACATCGGGAACACAAAACTGGACGGCCGTAAAAGACAAACTTGGCCAAATGCTTTTGGCAGAGTAATTTTACCTCACACACACACACACACACACACACCTACCTCCCGGCAGACACACAACCTCTCCCTGTATTACCTTTGTTCCTGAGTTATTGCCAGAGCAGGAATGCAGACCATAGAATCCCCCCTCCTCCTTCTCCAGACGCACGCAGCCGTGAATCCCACTTTCCCATTAAAGACCATGAACTTCATTGATTTTGGAAATGAGGGCTGGCTAGTTTATATGACTTAGGTAAGTTCATGTGAACATAAAACGTGCTGTGCTTCATAAAATGAAAAGAAATGAACACAGCTATTGCAGGTGAAAAAAAAAAAATCAAGCCCTTCTTTAATAGTACTGAAGACCATTAAAAGCAGGCTTTACATTTTTATAAGTAATGGCAGAGAAACATTAATTTCAATGTTTTGAAATGGCCAAATAAGAAAAAAAAAGCAAATGTGTTGCAATTATTCTTTATAGATAGGATAATCATTTTTAATGTCTATTAAAAAAAAATCTTGCTCAACTGATGTGCAATATTTATTTCAGGCCAAAAGATTTTTAATTGGGGGAGAATGGATTCAGTTGTAGGATTAGTAGTAGTGCAAAATTTTAGTGCAGAGTGACACAGACTTCCAGGGAGCTTGTCAAAACGCAGCTTGTCTGTGTTTTGACAAGCTGCAAATTTCCAAGCAATTGTCAATGAAATAAATTTTGCTAAGTTTTACAGGAAAGCGAGCACCTTAGGAGAGCAAAAGCACATTTTTCAATAGCAGGTATTTTGAATACTGGGTTGTATGTCTTTTCAATACATGTACACATGTATGCCAATAAGGAAACTCTAAATTGAGCCCATTAACTCTGACCAGTGTCCATGTGAAGGCCCAAAACGTGATGCTGCAACCAGCATGGTCAATGGCTTTTGCTTTTGCAATTTTACATAAAGATCAGTTCCTCTGTCTGCTTTCTTTCAAATGAACTGTACATCTTAGCAGCTCTTCTGGAGCCTCCCTGGGTCTCTAGACTGCATTTGTAATACTTGTTCTTATTCTGTGGCC